>NW_028230455.1:9706500-10419000 GCF_043228905.1 Azolla caroliniana | reverse complement strand
TCATCATAACTAGGTAGTTGTAATTTTTAGTTTATAATGAGATTGAGAGAGAGAAGCACAACTTAGTTGAGTGGACATTTATAGGAAAGAGTGAGAGAATTGTAATAACTTGAAATTGTAATTGAGAGAACTATGTATATATATGTGGTAATTAATCAAAGCCAAGGGTTTGACTAGACAACCACAACCACTCACTATACAAACTTAGAAGCACTCATGGTTCTTAATCCTTATTGGTATGCTTTTCATGGGGATGCGTACGAAACATCCATCACTGGTCATTTTCTATCATCGGTAACATGGTGACGAGGAGGAATAATGTGGCCAGTCATGTTCACTGTCATGATCCATCACTTATCAATCTTGGAAAATGCACTTTACCAAAAATGCTTATAACTTCTAAATTACAAGCACCGTCTAAGCACACACGGTTCGATTCCTTCTTGGCATGAAATACCTCCTATCTTTCATTTCGACATAGGAGTATGTGAATATATGGAAGTACCTTGGCATGTGATGAGCCTTGGTACAATCATGTTCGTTGTCATCCATCCCATTTCAATCTTGGGAAAATGCATTGTTCTCTTAAATGCATATGGATCACAGATTCACACACCATTGTCTATGCGCACGCCGCACACATGGTTCAAATCCTTCTTGGCATGCTCATTTTGTGAGATGAATATGGAGGTACACTAGCATGTGATGAGGTAGTCTATAGCTGACATATCCATTGTCATCCATTATTGATGGATCTTGAGAAATTTTAAAGTCTGGTAAGTTATACCCAAGGCAATACATACAAACTATGCCTACATAACTCCTAAGTTATGGTCCATGGACCATATGCACATGCATATAGACATAGAGAAAGAACAACAACAAAAACCTATATTTGCTTAGCTAGAGTGCAATACTTGTTTGAAAAGGATCCCAAAATTGTGGTAGGATTGGAGCCATGGGTAAGGGCAAGTCAATACATGTTGATATTGAAATGATGCTTTTGTAAGAAGCATTGTTGTGGACATGTATGCCAATGTGGGTCTCTTGTAGAGGCAAAGAAAACGTTTGATCTGATGCCATGTCGAGGTGTGGTCTCCTGGAATGCTCTTATTACAGGTTACACGAAATATGGAGCAGGCACAGAGGTGTTGGAATGTTTCTCACACATGCAATCTCAAGGTTCTTTGCCGAATGTTGTGACCTATACTTGCACCTTGAAGGCATGCATAAACCTAAAAGCACTATCAGAAGAGGCCAAGAAATCCATAATGAGATCACTGAAAGGGGACTTGATTCAGATCCTTGGCTTGTGGCTATTCTAGTTTATGCATATGCTAAACGTGGCATTTTTGAAGATGCTACTCCAGTCATCGGACTACTATCAGCTAGAGGCAATGTATCGTGGAATTCGCTTATTTCTGGTTATGTTGAATATGGGTACGGTGAAGAGGCCGTGAAATGTCTAGAAAGGATGCAGCTTGAAGGGCTCTTTCCTAACTTCATGACTTTCATTTGCGCATTGAGAGCTTGTAGCATCACTGGATCTTTCGATAAGGCCCTAACGAAGTGTTTCATCTCTTTCATGAGGTCACAAATCAAAGCATAGGTCCAGATTGCGTGATTCATTTGCTCATTGAGAGCTTGTAGCATCACTGGATCTTTAGATAAGGCCCGACGAAGTGTTTCATCTCTTTCATGAGGTCACAAATCAAAGCATAGGTCCAGATTGCGTGATGTTCCTTAAGGTTCTAGTTGATATGCCTTTTTTTTTAACTAATGGAAGGATATTTTGTTCAAAAAAAAAACATACATTTGCTTTCACATATATATGGAGCATATAAACAATTAAATTTGCATATGAATATATGCCCTCACACAAATTAAGGTGATATTAGCATGCATTGGCATTGTCTCTACATGGGTACTAATTTCATAGTGCATGTAGTCAAAACACAAATGTGTGCCGGTATATATATACATTTATTTCATTACAGGCAATTTAAATTTAATTATAGATTTGTCACCCTTTGAAATAGACTAAAAAACAATAGCAATAAATCTTGCTCATATATTTCAAATTAGAAATATTGATGATATTCATCAACACATATTTCACATTAAAAGGTATACACAATGTTTCACTATCTCTTGAAGAAAATAAAGGGCACATAAACATACACTTCTTTTAATCTAATATTACGATTGATTTGTTAACATTGAAACTAACAATCGGCAACGGTTCAATTTGAACCGAACCGAACCGCGAAATTGCGGCTTAACGGCTTAATGCTTTAAACGGTTCAGTTCAGGTTTGGGTTTTTTAAAACGGTTCAGTTCGATTTCTACAGTTAAAAATCGTGGTTTAAACGGTTTAACAGTTTTCTTATTTTTTATTTTTTATTTTTAAAATTTTTTAAAAACAATTAAAATATTAAAATAATCTTTTCATTTTCATGCCTTATTCTCATATATTGGGAAATTTTTAAAATTTGATCTAGGCTGAAAACCGAACTCGAACCACAAAACCGCGGTTTTACCAGTTTAATGGCTTAACGGTTTGAATTTTTTTAAATGGTTTGGTTTGGTTTAGGTTTCAACATCTCTAAACAGTTCAGTTTGGACCCTCTCAAACCAAACCGAACCATTGCCGATTGTTAATTGAAACCTTTCCTAATTACATATATCTCCATTTAAAGTGAGCCTTGACTTTTTGCTAATATGCATGGCTATATTTTGAATTTTACAAGGTGGGTTGTGACCCTTTTATTCAAAATAACTAAAGCATATGAATTTAGATAAAAAGATAAATGAGGGATTGGATGCAATATGTGTAGCCTTAGTTCCAATCAATTTTGGTATATACCTAGTTTCTATATTAACAAAAAACAAGGAGTTTATTTCCACTAGCTCAAAGATAAGGAAATGTGTTACAAAAAAAGCTTTATTACCCTATTCTTATATATCAAACATATTACAAGAGAATATACGAGAGTTAACTTCAGAGTGACGTACACAAAAATGTACGTAAGGATGTTTATTTTTTAAATGAAAGGCATGATAATCAAGGGCATGCCATAATGCCCTTTGATTTATTATTGGACAATCTTGGCAACATATTATATAATTAGGGGCATTTGCCTTGGCCCTTTGAATTCTTGAGGTTGTTGTAGCAAGGGCAAACTTCACGATTACCAGATGTGCCAGGGGGTACACAGTTGCACTTTTGGCAACAAATATTACAATCCTTGAGACAAAGCTTAGCACGACTCGCTTTGCTACAACGATATGCACACGCACTCCCACAATCTGTGATCAAATCAACAAAGTGATCAGTATAAAGGCCAAGCTTTGAAATATGTCACCTATTTGTAAAGATCTAATAAGAGTTCTTGGAAGTTCTATTGATGTAGTGACATTGGTTGTGGGGCAAGCAATATATCCCATTCAAACAAGCTACATGCTTTACACAACTTTTTATTCTCCTTTTTAGGAACATATGATGTAATAACTTACTGATACTTGGCTGATATGGCATATGAGCGTCCACCAGAAGTACCTACAAGTATTTTCACAATGAAGAATAAGATTATGTCACAATAAAATAATAATAATGGTCTTCACCACAACATATGCCAAACTTGCCAAGTGAGTTCATGACATGTGTGCTATATGTCTTAAGATGCCATTTATAAATGTGTGCTATGTAGTATGCATTTGACATGTTTTCTATATCACCTCCTAACAAAGGTCATACACCTTTTGAAAAGAGGATGATGGAACTATAATAATGCCTCAAAAGTTTGATTTAAACTTTTTAAACAAGCAAAAGGTGAAATAAGAATAGTGATCACATTTAGTAACACTAGCATGAAGATCAATATTGACAAGTTGTAGAAATAGAATCAAAATTTACTCTAACACGTAAATGATTAGTTGTTGAACAGTTAAAATAGTGATTGGAGCATTTGGCCATGTTCTTCTTATAGGATTTGTGGAGGTTCTTGCATTTTGAATTTCCTAAAAGTATGTGATTTCGTGTGCTAGAAGAAGCATGACACTAGAAAAATATAATCATATTGACAGGAGTATGTGCGAAAGAACTTCCTTCTCACATAATCATTTAAGAAACTTATGCGTCTCCACAATATTTTGCTTAAAAACACGTAAGGTTACATTGCTCAACTTCTATATGCATAAATGTGGTAATGTAGTTGAACGTGAGATAAAAACTTGATTCATCACTTAAAGACAATTGCATGAAAAACCATACCATATTTAAGATCACGGTTATGAATGCAAGCATGTCATTAAACTAGGTCGAGTCTCTTAGCGTAGTAGATGTGGATGACTAATATATTGATTGATGTAGTTAGTTTAGAATCTAAGAGGACAAGTTGAGTATCTTGTCATTTAATCATGTACCATCATACTAGGCATCATTAATAAAAAGTATTCTCAGTCTCAAACTCTCAATTGCAATATGACGTTTATCATGTATATATATATTTAAAGGAAGGTTATAAAGCTGAGAGCTATGTATATAAAGTTTATAAAAATTACCTTCTTCACACAATGCTAATGTTTCGAAGAAAGTTTTTAATATATCAAAGTATGATATGGATATATGTAACATATTCATTACATTTTACTTGAGGTATACTTGGATAATGGCATCCATCAACCGACACCAACAAGCTCATGCTTTGGACACAATCATGTGCAAGAGAAGTGGTAGACTAGAGACCTTAAATTTAACTCTTTATATGCCACAATTTAAACCTAAGGATATGTTTCAGACCACAATTATCCATGGAGAGTCCAAATTGTGGTGATCCATGAGCTTATGGTTCAATCTATATCCTCTTTGGGTTATGTGTATCTTCATAACAACTTTGTCTTAAATGGAACAAGATGAATTCACATTATAACTTTGTATCATTGTGTTACTTTAGTTCACGTCAAGACAATGGGACAATGAATCACACAATACAATGACGTTGAGGACACTAGATTTGATGTGTTGAGAATGTGCTCAAAGGGAAAACACGTGTTTTCTCTCATACACCATAGTTCAAAGATTAACAACACAACTAATTTAGGTTCATCTTTCCTATACTCTTGCTACATATTGGATTCTTTAGGTATCGTAGTTTCAATTGCTTACATTCATAAAAGGCACCATAAAGAAACAAAGAAAGCCAACAAAAATAGCAAGTGAAAGTTAGAAAGCCAAATGTAGCATTACTAGTGAGTAGTAATTGAACATGTAACAAGCAACAAGGACATGAGATAACATCGAATTTACTGGGAATGATGTAAGGATCAAAACCAATAGAATAAATCATACACATGACCTCATACAACATTAGTAGCACAACCATAATAAGTAGAGTGTAGGATGGTTATAATTAGAATGTTAAGGTAAGGTTGTTTACCATGGAAATGAGAACTATGAGGGTTACGACAAAGAGTTTCCCCATTGGATAGAGAGAAAAATAGAGAGAGAGTTGAGAGAGAGAGATAGAGAGCTTGATTTTTTTGCAATGTGCCCAATACGAGTTTTATGGTCTAATTTATAGTTTTGAGAGTGCACCGTGCACAGAGTATAATATATATTTTTACATATACACCAATAATACTTTCTAGTAGGATTTTGATGGTTTGATCCCATCCTTGACCCACATAAAAGGTTGGCTATGTGTTTAAAAAAAACAACCTAGAAAAGATGATGGGTAAGGAAAAATAGAAAAACTTTTGGTTGGAAATGAGCTGGGTTGCATGATGACAATGATGATTATACTCATTGTATACCTATCAAGTGATCAACATTCAACATTGTGAAATATATTCCTCCCTTCCAAAACGCGTGTCTTTCTCTCTCTCCCTCTCTCTCTAAGTGGTCTACATAATAAAACAACACCACAAACAAAAAATCCTTGCTGTCCCTACTACAATAGTGAGGATCTTATGGCAAGCTAAATACTCTAACGTGTTTTATAATAGCTGACATAAAGGAAACTCTAAGGACAAGGTGACCATAAAGCTAAGTTGTGAGAATTGCCAAATAAAATTTCCCTCGAGATGATGTCATTGTCATGGTACTCCATGGAGATCATCAAATAAAACTCCATTTCTTAGATTCCAAATGTACCACAAACCCCCAATACCTAAGGTAGTCAAGTACTATCCTATACTATGGAGAGGGTAAAGCTCTGACTCTCCAAACCAAAACCTATTGAAAGGGTGACACATATTTTCCCAATTAATGATGCCCAAAGTTGTTGACATAACTATTAACAACCTAAATAGTTTTACAGTTGGGCATGTAACTAATATGTCTATGGCATTCCCCTAAATCGCTCTACAAACTCATCTCTCTCTCTCTCTCTCTCTCCCTCTCTCCCTCTCTCTCTCTCTCTCTCTCACACACACACACACACACACACACACACATATGTGAGGTTCAATCCATTACCTTGGGTTGTCACAATTTGCTAACTTTAGGAGTGTTTGAAAGGAATGGTCACAAGAATAGTATTAATGAAGATATAGGGCGATAGAGGAGAGGAAAATATTTAAAAAAATTGATTTGAGGGGATTTCAGAATATTTTCTTCTTTTAGATAGAGATGGATAAGCCTTTTTTATTTATTAACCCTCTTCCCAATTCAATTTCATCAAATATCGCAAGATGGCTTGATAGGCTAATCCATATATCTTATTGATTTGAACCTTGGTTCACTAGATGATATGATAGGCCAAGCCATATTCTTCATTATTTTGAACCACAAATCATGTTCTTCATATTTTATTAGATGTGGTTTGTAGAGACTAGACCAAATTTTTTATTGACCCAAACCCAAGTACATTCATGCTCTATTTCATGAGATGATGACTTACAAAGATCACACCATATTTCACTAAATGGCCTCTGATGACTAAGCTATATTTTTATTAACTTAGAACTAAGTTCGATTTTCCACATTTCACTATGTGTGGCCTCAAAGACTAAGGAATGTTTTTTATTTACTTGCAAACTTGGACCAGTTCCACCACATTCCCGTCATGGAGATTAAGCCATGTTTTTATTAAGTAAAGAAATTGGGGTTCCACTCCAACATATTTTGCTAGACAATGTTTATCAAATGACCTAAACCTATATGTTTTGCCTCACATTTGTAACTATTCTATTTACATTACATCAAGAAATATAGGCGTTTAATCTTTTTTACCAAACGATGTGCACCTCAGTAATGTTTGATCTTGGGTGGGGGACATTTTCCAATGACCTACACCGATTGGTCCTCTCTCACTCAACCTATTTTCACAAGGTATGTGAAGGATCATAAGGGTAGATGATTTTTGGACAACTTTTTCCAACTAGCATATATCCACTTGATTATCAATGTGTCTCTCGTTATATGTGTGTGTGTGTGTATGCATAAAAAATGTTTATTTGCATTTATGGAAATGCTAGTATATCATCATTGAACCATATTCCAATCATATACATTCCTTGTATAAATCCCCTTGGCAACTTGTTCAACTTTTTATTATCATCATGAGCATTCTTGTCATATCCAAATTTGGAATTCCTACGTAATCAAATCTATCACATTCCCCTCTAGAATGGGTGCAAATCATCTTTGGGTGAGCAACAAACACTTGCACATAAGTCTTTGGGGGAGGAAGGGGTCTTAGAAGGTGAGGTTAGGTAGACATGATATTTTAGGTGACTCAACAACAACTTTATTTTTGCCAGCTATCCAAATATTTAAATTTGTGGATTGAGAAAATCTTGTATGTGTGAGGCTTGAACCATCTTTCTATATATATATATATAATGCATATATGTAAATAGGAAATAGTACCATTTTATATCGACCTAGGTGAGAATAGATGTAAATGATTGAAAAGTCCAAAGTTCATGAAGTGCCACATAAACGCAATGGAGTAACGAGTTGACACATGGTCAATCTTGATGTGACAAAATTCTTATCCTTGTCCACGTAGGGTGATGACCTGTGAATACTTTTTTGTTAGCCAAGAAAGGTTAATGCACGTATAAACCAATATAAAGTCCTACTATTATCCATGAAGTATTGAAGCTTTTGTTGACGCTTTGGATAACCTTGAAATAGCAACCATGTCAAGGAAAAGGAAAATCTATTAAGTTGAAAGGGAGCACCAAAAGAACTTTAAAAAAGTTGAAAGATGCAATTGCCATAGCTCCCAATCTAAAGTGCTTTTGTGTTGTTCCAATTCAACATCGTATGCATTTGGGGAAAGAAAAACACTTTCATGTTGTTTCAATTCAACATTGTATCCATTTGGGAAAAGAAAAACGCTTTTGTGTTGTTTCAATTCAACATTGTATGCATTTGGGAAAAGAAAAACACTTTTGTATTGTTTTAGTTCAACATTGTAAGCATTTGGGAAAAGATAAGTTGACAGAAAATCATTCAAGTTACTAACATAATTGTTCAGGTTCTCACAAAGTAGAGACATTATATGTACAAGGAAAAAAACTGAAATTATGTTCAATCACAAAAAAACACAATGTTTGTTGAGTCAATGTGGGCTTATACAAGTTTTATATCAAGTGTCTTAGTTCAAAAGAGGGAAATGATGGTCATGATTATAAGATGTATACATGTCATGGGTTGAAACTTGAAAATTGTGAACAAAGGACCTAGACAAGTAGTGGAACAAGAGGTCTTGCATCTGAGTTCTAATAAGAGCATGTTCCTTAAATCAAACAATATGCTAAAAAGCCATATAATAAGTTCACTTTTATTTATATAGAAACAATGTTATAGAATTCTTTTAGGTAATTATGAAGTCGACATAAGTTTGGCGAAGTAATATTGACCTGAACTGGTAGACAAATGTAGGTTATATTTGACTAGTATCTATTATACGAACACAAACTTTTGTCACATTAGAAAGATTATTTTATGCACCAATTTCTAGAATAATCCAAGTTCAAGCTACCTCGAAGTGGATAAGAGCAGCTATATACTCATAAATGTGCCCCTTATTTTGGCTTGTTATGGTGAAGAGCGTGTACAAGTTGAATTGCACAATGTGTTAGTCAATAACATAAAAATGTTAGAAGTTTGTGTTCTTCTCAAACCCTTGAATGTATGTATTGAAGGAAAGTGGGAAAAAATATCGATAAATTTATCATCATGACTCACTCAATCAAGGAGAGGCTATTACTCAATTTGATGGGCACGTTAACTAAAATTTATCATTTCACTTTGACAAACATAATAAAGCATCCAAGCTAGCATTATAGTTCATCATCACAATATTAAGATCACAAGTGATTTCTAGTGTGAATTGTTTAAAAATCACAAAGCAATCTCAAACGTTCATGCATCTTAACACATTGATATCGTTGTAAACAAGTTGAAGGTATATGCGTGGAACTGGTATGCACAAAGTATTTCCAACCTTTAGAGCTCACTTACAATAGTCCTAAACACATTTTAACATGTCATATTTCATTAATAGCTTATGGATTCAAACCTAGAATTATTAAGAAACAATTTGAGTGAGTTTCAAGTTATCTAAGGAGTACTCAAGGTCCCAAGCTCAAGTACTTCTGGGCATTAGAATTTGTCTCTATTTGTCAACCAAGTGACCCAATGCCATGCCAACCGCTAAAATTCTACGAATTGTTCTCAATACTTATATGCCAAGACTCGATGCCCTCCATGAATTGATGAACTTCTAAAATATCTTAAAAGGTATTTTGGATTGTTCTAAAGACTAAAACCCTAAGAGAATAAGAGTTGTGGCTTGCAATTTTCTATTATTACTTAAAGATTCCGAGCTAATTGACAAAGATGGGTAATAATGATGGTCAAGCATATCTTCTAAACTTAGTTGAGTTCCAAAACCTCTATTTTTAGGTCGACTATTACAATGATCATCAAGCGTATGTTGCAACCTTATATGAATTCCAAATTCTTTATGTTGTAGGAAAAATATTACAAATGTTAGTCAAGCATTCTTTTGCAAGCATCACACTTGCTCATTAAACTCTGACTAATGACTGAATGTATGGTAATTGTTAATATCTCCCCTAGCTTAATGAATGGACATTCCCTTGCAAATGGTAGTCAACCATTCTTTTCCAAATATCTTGGGTTGTAGTTGAGGGTGGTCTCTCCTACAACCAAAATAAGGGTTCCACATGTCAAAAATTGATGTGCTTGTAGAGGTTTGTTGCAATTTCCCCTTCAATCTTGCTAACATGATTTTTAAATGATGATTGACACTCGCTTTATACCCATTGTCATGAAGACATACATTTTGGCTTACAAGGATTCGAACCCACAACTTCTTGGTCTATGTGTTAAACCTTTAACCATTATAATAATAAAATATATGATGTATAGTCATAATAATTATATTACTAGTTATTACAAGATATTTAGAGTATTCTAGAACATTCTAAAATATTTCATGATTATTATAAATATCTAAAATATTATAGAACATTTTAGAATATATACTCCATAAGGACCTATAAATAGGTGTCCATACATTCATCACAACTCATTTGGTTCAACACCAGTCTTTAGCCCTGTAGGCTACTTTTGTAACCCTTGTTCTCTTATAATATAAACTCATTTCCATTTCCAGTTTTCTTCTCTCTCACACACACACACACACACACACACACACACACACACACACACACACACACACACACACACACAATAGTTTGAACCGAATATCTTTTTTTTTCCTTCCTCTTCTAATAAACCTAGCAAGCTTTCTTCTTTTTTCTTTCTTTTTCCCTTCCTCATAAGTCATGGAGTCTGTTAGCAAGAAGGAATATATACGTGTCCTTTTTGAGCTCGACATGCTCACAAATAATTTTGTGGCATTAGAGCAAGAAAATCAAAGGCTACTTGGGAGCCTACAACACATAAGTACTGAGAAAGCTCATCAATATAAAGAGTTATCACAACGGGTTCACCAACTCGAGGCTACTATATTGACATTAGGAGAACAAACTGCGAGGGTTCCGAAGTCCTCTAGAGAACCAAAGATTAGCCTTCCTGCCAAGTTTGATGGTACAAAATCTCTGTTTCGAGGTTTTCTGAATCAAGTACGTTTGGTGATTCAGCTACATGCCAATCGGTACCCAACTAAAGCTACTCGTGTGGGATTAGTAGGAACCTTGCTAAATGGTACAACATTAGCATGGTTTGCACCACTTCTCGAGAAGAAATGACCGTTGTTAGAGGATTTTGAGGTGTTCATTAAGGAGTTTCAAGCTAGCTTTGGAGACACTGATAACACTAAGACGGCAATAAACAAGATTCGAAGACTTCGACAAGTAGATCGTCCCGCGTTGGCTTATGCAGCAAATTTCCATCTCTTGGCATGTGATATCCCTTGGGATGAGGCGGCCTTAATGGATCAGTTCCGTTAGGGGTTTGCGTAACGATGTCAAAGATCTTCTTCTTACTTTCCACGAAGATCCGAAGTCTCTTAAAGAGGCAATTAGTCGAGTTGTGCGATGTCATAATCGTCTATTTGAGCGACGTTCTGAGCACCAACAAATGTTACGCCACCAACCAGAACAAACATACGCTTTAGTTGTCACAACTCCTCCACAAGTTCCCAAACCCATTATGAGGGATGGACCAACTTTGATGGAAATAGAGTTAAGACAACATCGAGGGCCATTATCAAATGTTGAGAAACAACGACGTCGAGCGCACTGCCTATGCTTGTATTGTGGTGGTCCGGGACATATAGCCGTGAATTGTCCACATGAACCCACATGTCAAGTATCAAGTAAGTGCACATGATAACCGTACTTCGAGTTCTATTATTACTTCTAATAACCTAAGTAAGACTAATAGCCCATGTCATGAGAATAGATTCGATGTCTTGAGCCAATTAGAGGATGTGTTAAACGAGTAAGTCCAGACAAAATAGGAGCCATTTGGTTGGACTATCCTAGATATGTAGAGTTAGTTCCTAGTCGTGGTTCCATTTCATCAAATCAAGTTGGTAGAGTTTTTTCTGCACAAGTTGAGCTTAGCACATTTACATGTCATCGGGTCCTAGCCTCTGCCCTCCTAGATTCCAGTGCCAACTCTTGTTTCATGGATCGTGAGTTTGCATTGACACAAAACATCTTCTTGAATAAGCTCCCGAACCCAGTAGCCGTAGGAGTCATTGATGATTGCCCTATAGCATCAGGTGTGATATAGTGAAAGTGTTCGAGCCAATTTGAGTAGTTCTTGGGGATTTGGCAAGCATAATTTATCTTTCAATATTATTTGTAATTTAGAACATCCACTAGTTCTAGGTCTCTCTTGGTTTGAACTACATAACCCGAACATTGATCGGATAAAATGAACAATTAAGGAGTCTTAGAAAAAAAGAATAGAACTTGCATCTCTCAAATCTCTGACATTAGATACTGGATCCCATAAGATATTGAACATCTCTCTACGTAAGGAAGGAGGGAACGAGGACATGTTCGTATTCGCAATATTATCAACTCCATCATCCATCTTATAGAAGTTGGACATCCAACTACCAGGGAAATACAAAGAGTTCTCAGATGTCTTTGATAAGGTGAAGGCCAATACATTGCCGGAGCATTGGCCATACAACTGCCCTATTGATTTGTAGCCAGGGAAAGAACCTCCATGGGGGCCAATTTATAATCTCTCACCTGTAGAGCTAGAGACTCTTTGGGAATATATCGAAGAGAATTTGGCAACGCATTCATCCGGCATTCTAGATCCCCTGATGGTGCCCCCATCTTCTTCGTTAAGAAAAAGAATGGGTCTCTTCGGTTGCTCATGGATTATCGAGGGTTAAACAAACTGACTATCCGGAATAGATATGCTCTATTATTAATCTCGAACCTATAGGAACGTCTTAGTGGAGCAAAATATTTCACGAAATTGGACCTTCGCTGTGCATATAATATAGTTCGGATTCTTCCGGGGGATGAATGGAAGACTACTTTTCCCACTCGCTATGGACATTTTGAGTATATTGTGATGCCATTCGGTCTCATGAATGCACCTGCAGTTTTTCAACATATGGGGTGAATGATATTTTTCGAGATTTTCTCGATATCTTCATTATAATTTACTTGGATGACATTTTGATTCACTCAAAGACCCAAGAGGAGCATGATACACATGTTTTTCAGGTACTATGTCGATTATGAGAATATGGACTCTACGCAAAATTAGAAAAATGCAGTTTCGGTCAGAATCAAGTGGAATTTTTGGGGTATGTTGTATCATCAGATGGTATCTCTATGGACCTCACAAAGATTCAAACAATTTTAGATTGGCAGACGCCCCTTTCAGTGCATGATGTGCAATGTTTTCTCGGGTTTGCAAATTTTTACCGGAAATTTATTAAAAATGATTCCAAGGTCGTGTTTCCGCTCACTCAACTCACTTACAAAAATCAACCATTCATATGGAGTTCAGATGCAACCGAAGCATTTTAAATTTTAAAGTGAGCATTTACAATGACGCTTATTTTGGAACATGTCAACACAACAAAATGCTTCATCCTCGACGTTCTTATATGGAACTTTGTCCAAGTGAACCAACATTTGAGCATAAAAAACAAATCCTACTCGTCTACGGTTATTGGCATCTAATGCCATAACAACACCTAGAGATTCAAGTCTTCTCGATGCCATACGCGATCATTTGGTCACTGATGAATTCGTCAAAGATGTTTTGGATCATATCGTCCCAGATCGTGCTTCTTCCTCGCAGTCGAAAAACCCTCGTAATGACTCAGTTCCATTGGCATAGTGGTTTATTGTTTAAACAAAACCTATTGTATGTTCTTGATGGTCCTCCACGAGTGCAAGTCTTACAACACTTCCATGACACACCAATGGCTGGACATTTCGGCACCCACAAGATTTTTGAATTAATTTCTTGCCGATATTGGTGGCCACAACTTTGACATTTTGTTACGGAATATGTTCCTAGTTGTGATAGATGTTGCCGATCAGAAAAACCTCGACATCATCCATATGGATTATTACAACCAATGCCTATTCCTGAGAGCCATGGAAATTTATTTCCTTGGACTTCATTACAAATCTTCCACCTTCCAAGGGTTTTGATTCTATTCTCACGGTAGTAGATCGTTTTACGAAGATGGTCCATTTTCTTCCATGCACAAAGGCCATTACTAGCCAAGTGACAATCGATTTACTCATGCAGGAGGTGTTTCGGCATCATGGTCTTCCAGATGATATTATAAGTGATCGGGGTTCCTAGTTCATCTCAAAATTTTGGCGGCACATGTCCAAACTCTTACATACTTCTTGCAAACTCTTTTCTGGCAACCATCCAAAAACTAACACGTAGGAGATCAAGTATGGTTCTTACAAGTGTAAGTTGGTCGGCTACAGGGTCGGGATGTCGGAATTAGACAACTTGTGTGAAAGGGTCGGAGTTGACGATGTTAGGAAGTATAGAGAGTCAGAGTCGGATCGACGTAGTGGATCAATGAGTCATCAATATTTATTTTGCCAAGTAGAAAATATATATTAGAATTAGTTAAACAATTTTGTGTTAGTTCTTGCCGAATATAGGCAGGTGTAATCTTGGAAAGAGACTCTTGGTTTTACCTATAAATGAGGGGCTGAAAGCATTGTAAAGCTATCGTTCTATTTTGGAAATTAATATAGTTAGTGGTTAGAGTATCTCTATATCGACAAGTCTCTTTGGTCATTGTTATTCCAAGTGTCGGCTTTTGAATTGTTTTGTTTACTAGGTAATTATATTAAGATCTAATAGTCAATCAAGGTTACTCAAATAGCAAGTCCCATTTGCTGACTAGTTCATCTATCCATCCTTCTACCACAATAATCTTGATAGAACGTTCAGATCGGAACGTTTGACCTATTGTGTCTGCTACGTACAGTAATCGATTGTCGGCCGAACAACACAATAATTTTGGCATGCCCGGTTACATCTGCAGTAGGCAGAGAACAAGGTGGAATTGATGTCGTCTGGTCTAAAAACACCTGTCAGCCATAAACGTCCTCACACACGAGAAGAGTCTCAATGTGTAGCAAAAGGTAGTGCTGACAATTTCGAGCAAAGCCATCAACATCAGCAACAAGCTAATCGGGAGTAGAGTAGAATTCCAAATTTAACAGATAATCATTCAGACGAGGAGCAGTCTGATCACAATTCTTTTTATGAGATTTTGGGGAGACGACACTATGCCTTACCCTTACTTGAAATATCGAGATGGCACTGATGCGGAAGCGCATATAAGAGATTTTCTGACTACATGGGACATGAACCATGTGGCACAACGACTGTGTTAGGAAACAGGTCCCTTCTGATGGGAAGTGAGAAGAACCGGATGACGAGTACCCGGCAACGGAAGACCCGGTGAGAACCGGATGTTGCAGGCCCGGTGAGAACCTCTCATCGGATGGAAGGGACATATATGTAAATATGTTCCAGAGAGCCCACTGGGGCTATATTTGTAAATAGCCCGAAAGTCATATTAGTATAAATATGACCAAGGGCAAACTTAATAGTACCATGTGGCACAACGACTGTGTTAGGAAACAGGTCCCTCCGGATGGGAAGTGAGAAGAACCGGATGACGAGTACCCGGCAACGGAAGACCCGGTGAGAACCCGATGTGGAGTACCCGGCAACGGAAGACCCGGTGAGAACCGGATGTTGCAGGCCCGGTGAGAACCTCTCATCGGATGGAAGGGACATATATGTAAATATGTTCCAGGGAGCCCACTGGGGCTATATTTGTAAATAGCCCGAAAGTCATATTAGTATAAATATGACCAAGGGCAAACTTAATAGTATGATGTAGAGTTGGTTGTGTTATTATCGTTGTGGCGATAATTCAGAGTGTAACTGTGTACAGAGAAGAGAGAGAGAGAGAGGAAGAGGTTGTTGCCTCTGTTGTAACCGCCTGGTGGCGAAGCGAGGGAGCAAGAGGTCATTGCCTCTGTGCCCCATTGTTGTAATCTTGATATAGTGATATTTTGCAGTCCGAGGGCTGCCGTGGTTTTTCCCAGATTTGGGTTTTCCACGTTAACATCTAGTGCACTCTCTTCTTTACTATTTCGTGTGTAGATACATCTCACCATATCCCTGTTTTCTGTGATTGATCCGACGTCTCGGTTGTGACCGAGCATAGCTTAGGAAACCGTATTCCTTTCAAACTGGTAAGAGTGAAACGACACAGAAAAATGGACGATTCGTTGGGAGGCATGTTCAAGCTCACCGGCTCCAACTATTTAGTGTGGAAGTCGAAGATGAGGGACATGCTCGTGGTTAAAGATCTTTGGTTGCCGGTTTAGTTCGGGGACAAGAGACCGGACAAAATCGATGCCACGATATGGGAGGTGATGCACATGAAGACAACTGTGTACATACGATGCTTCATCGACATGAGTCTATACAACAAAGTCAATGAAGAGAGCAAGGCTCATGAGCTTTGGGAGAAGATCGGCATTATGTTTCAAAACAAAAATGCTGTTAATCAGGTTTCGGTATTTCGGAAGCTAGTAAGACTCCGGTACCAAGACAACTCCAGCATGGCGGAGTACATGAATGTCTTCCAGGGGCTGATCAACCAAGCAACATCATTGGAAGTACCTCTCGCCGATGAGGTACTAGCACTACTCCTTCTCGGTTCCCCCCAGATAGCTAGGAGACGTTGGTTGTCACTTTGGGCAATGTCAGGCCGGAAGGGAAACAGTTATCCCTAGCAAGGGTGAAGTCGAGCTTGCTAGATGAGGAGGCGCGTTGGAAAGACAAGGATATGAACCCCAACTCCAAAGCGCTCCTTACCGAATCGGAACGTGGAAGGCAAAGGAACCGTGGTCCCCAGAACCGGGAAAAGTCGGGGACACGGTCATAGTCAAGGGGGAGGCCTACTTGCTTCTATTGCGGCAAGCCGGGACACTTCCAGAAGAACTGTCGGCACTTCCGAAAAGACAAGGAAACCGACGGTACCGATTCGAAGCGGACACTGGACCGAAATGGTAAAGACCGGAGGGGGCCGGACCGGAAGGGAATGACGACAATTGCGGCAAGTGAAGAAGAGTTGATGCTCATCACCGAGGAGAGTGAGCTAAACCTTGCCAACGATGAGATGACCTGAGTGGTCGACTCTGGAGCGTCGTTCCACCTTATCCCGGACCGGAAATGCTTCTCATCCTACTCAGCCAGTGATCACGGCTGTGTCCGAATGGGGAATGAAGGTACATGCCGAATTGTCGGCATAGGAGACGTGTGGTTGACAACACCAACCGGATGCAAGCTGCTGCTGAAGGATGTCCGACACATTCCGGAGGTTCGACTGAACCTGATATCAGCCGGTCGGCTAGATGATGAAGGCCACACAGGTAGCATCCGGAACGGTGTTATGAAGTTCAACAAAGGGAGCTTGATTGTGGCTCCGGCCTGGTGTTGGGAGACAGGTCCCTCCGGATGGGTTGGGAGAAGAACAGTGCCGCTATCGGCCTCGGCCGAAACCGGATGAGGAGTACCCGGCTACGGAGAGCCGGATGGTGTAGGCTCGGTGTGAACCGGATGAGGAGTACCTGGCTACGGAGAGCCGGATGGTGCAGGCCCGGTGTGAACCGGATGAGGAGTACCCGGCTACGGAGAGCCAGATGGTGCAGGCCCGGTGTGAACCGGATGAGGAGTACCCGGCTACGGAGAGCCGGATGACGCAGACCCGGTACGAACCGGAGGAAGAGACATATTCGTAAATATGTTTCTGAGAGCCCATCGAGGCTACATTTGTAAATAGCCGAAAAGTCATATTAGTATAAATATGACTTAGGGCAAACCTTTAAGGTAGTTGTTGTCATTTTTCTGTTTTGCATGAGATTAGTGTGCGTAACTGTACACAGAGAGAGAGAGAGAGAGAGAGAGAGAGAGAGAGAGAGAAAGAGGTCGTTACCTCTGTTGTAACCGCTGCCTGTGGCGAAGATTTGTGAGCACGAGGTCGGTGCCTCAGTGAACTCACTGTTGTATATTCCTACATAGTGACAGTTTGCAGCTTGTGGGCTGCCGTGGTTTTTCCCCTAGTTTGGGGTTTTCCACGTAAACCTCCTGTGTATTCTCTGCTTCTTTGTGTCGCGTTGTTTTTCCCGTTTTCTGTGTATCATTCTAAGCTCGGTTGTGGCCGAGCCTTGCACATAAGGAACGTTGGGTTTCCGTCACCTGGAAGGTCAACACGTTGTACCTGATGAATGCCCGGTTATGCCCGGAAGAAGTGAACGTGGCTTTCGACACTGTCGGTGAGCTGTGGCACAAGAGACTGTGTCACATGAGCGTGAAGGGGATGAAGAGGCTTGCCGATGACAACCTCATTCCAGTGAAGAACGTGCACTTGGAGAAGTGCACTGATTGTCTGGCCGGTAAACAAAACCGGACCTCCTTCCGATCGAGGCCACCGATGAGACGTAATGCACCACTGGAGTTGGTGCATACTGATGTGTGTTGTTATAGGTTTTAGGGTTAGGGTTAAGGACGATGATAATCATGATAAAGATAGACATGGTGGTTATGATGATGATGGAGAGTATGAGATTGATGGCAAGAGAGATCATGTGCATTGAGAAGCATTGCGGGGTGGGGGGTGGTGCCTAGAATGGCTCCACCCCCCTCCCAAGGGGGTTCAACGTAAGGGGAGATAGAAGAGAGAGATGACAAGAGAGAGATTGAGAGATAGAGAAATGTTCATTCATGTTTCATTCATTCCCCATAAGGGGTTAAATAGTACAAGAGGGGGTAGATACATAGGGGTGTAAGCCCCATTGAGCATTCATACTGGACACTCACTCACACCTCCTCGTATCCATCCACATGCACACACGTGTGCATGTGTTCACATACGTATAGACTCACAATTACATTTATGCCTCCTACACATACACAACAACATCATGATAACATTCGACCCTCGATCATCACACTTGACTCTCTGTACATCTCGTACGGGGTAACACAATATGGCATGCCCGTGGGAAAGTGCCTTGCACGTCGATCCCACATGCCTTGATGATGATATTTCTTCGACCGGAACTTCCATCGACCCTTTCAACGATCGACTCCCTCGATCGGAATGCTTGACTCGAACATCTTTGTCGGTCAGCAAATCGTCCGCGACACAAACATTCTCGTTCTGTCGGCTTACAAACTTCATCATGGGTCCAAAAGCATGTTGTGTGTATGTGTGTTCTTCCTTTAATTTTGTGTGAGTTGTCGTTGTTGATCACATCCATTTCTTTAGGTGGATGAGTTTTTACAATTTTGTCGGTGCCCTCAAGTTTATGAAATTTTAGGTTGCTACCCTTTGTTTTTGAAATATTATCAAATACCCTCATGTTTTAAAATTATGTTCCATACCCCTATCATTCTCTCTTGCCCTTTCTCTATTTTTCTTCCCGTCCTATCTTCTGCTTCAATTTCGTCTTTATCCATTCCTGTCTTCTTGTTTTTGTAATGCTTTGACTTTGTCTTTATCTCTAGGTTATTGTTGTGGTCCGTTATTGCACTCTCTCTGGTGCGTATCCCTCATCTTTTTCGTCTTCTTTCTGCTTTCGTTTCCTGCTTCTCTTCTTGTCGTCCTTTCTCTCCTCTCTCCATCCTCTGTTCTGTGCCTTCTCTTCTTCTTCTATGTTCTCTTCCTGCTACATTCTCTTCTTCTTTTCTCTGTTTTCTTTCTATTTCTTCTGCGACCACCAGTATTTCTTCTCGGTGTGTCCATTGTTTGTTCTACGTCTGTCCATTGTTCAGCTGATGCCACCACCGCCACTTCATCCACCCGCCTTCTTACAATCGAGCCGCCGGTTCGGTCGCTCTAACCGTTCTCTGGCCACTCCCTGTCGCCATCACTTTGTGGCATCTGTCACTATTCGGCGTCTGCGTCGCCGGCACAGTCACCGTCTCTGTCCGGCCCGTCTGGCTGGCTGTTTCCGTCTCTGTCATCGCTGTCTCCATCTCCCTCGCTTTGTCTTTTGCTATGTATGTCTGTCCGGCCCCGCCATTGTCGTCGTATGTGGTCATTGTCCGGCGCCTGTCTATCTGGCCCTGTCCGGTCATCACCGTCTCCATTTGTTGTTGTCGCCGGCCTTGTCAGCCATATCCGGCAAATCTGCAGTCGGCCGTCTGTTTTGGCCGAGGTCCATCGTTTAGCCGCTTTGTTCAGTCATCATCCCGGCTTTGTTGCCGTTCTGGCCGCTGATTCTCCGGCCGTGGTCAGGCGTCTTTGCCGTCTCTATCGGCCCTGTCCAACCACTTCGGTTGTTCTTCGTTGTCCGATATGACTGTGTTCGTCCGATCTGGCCCGTCCACTATTCGGGCGCATGTCCGACCATCTCCGTCGTTGTCGTTGTCTCTATCGCCCCGTCCAGCCGTCGCCATCACTGTTTTTGCCTAGGTCGGCCGTCATCTGGTTGTCAGTGTCCTACGTCGCCGCCATTTGGATGTCATCGTTGTCGGCCCTATCCGACCAGTCTGCACTCGGCCATCTACTCCAGCGGGCTTTCCGGCGTCGTCCGGCTATTATGGCCGCTTTTGTTGCTATTTGGCCGTCGTTCCTGTCACTCTCCAGCCACACCACTGTCCGGACGTCATCCCGGCTTTGTGTCTGTTTCTTCGGCCTTGTCCAGCCCTCCGGCCGCTTCGGCTGCTCCAGCCACTGTCCGGATATTTCGATCGGTTTCCGGCCCTTCTAGCCGCTCTTCGGCCGCTCTGGTTGCTCCTGTCCGGTCACCGTCCGGCCTATCTGACCGCTCGAACTGCTGTCCGGTCGTCTCCATCTTCGTTGTTGTTCGGCACAAACGGCCATGTCTTTCCGGTTGTATCCGTCCGGTTCATTCCGTTTTTTTTTTCCGTTTCTTCTATCCGGACCATTCCATCATTGTGTTTATGTGTTTTTCTCTAGCCCCCGTCTGTGGTTTTTTTGCATCACGTCGTCTCGTCTGACTTCTCCGTTTCTGGCTATGTCATGTCGGTGTCTTTGTCTCCGTCTGGGTTTGCCAGTCGCCTCTGTCGACTCCCCATTTCGTCTGATCGTTCGTCTGATCTAGTCCGGTCCTTCGTTTTTCTGGCTGTGTCTGTCTGGTTGGCCGTGGCCTTCCGGGACTTTGTCTTTGGTTCCGCCATTCTGCATTGCCCATGGTCTTTGTGCGATATCTCTATCGCAGTCGACATCCATGTCTCTGTTTGTCCGGTGGTCTTCTTCTTTGTTAGGTGTCTCCGACCGTGTCTTTCCGGTGCTGTTGGTTTCTCTGGTCGTCGATGTCTGGTTTGCGTTTGCATCTCTTCTCTGTCTTTTATGGTCCTTCGGTGTTAACCAACTCTAGTTCTTGTTCCGATTCCGGTTCCGACTCTCTCCGTGTTGTTTCTTCTGGAACCATTGCCCGTGCATTCTCAGCACATCCTACCGGTCTCCGCTCCACACACTGCGACTTTCTCCGCAGTCTCCTGGTGGGCTTCTCTTTCTGGTCGTGCTGGCACCAGTTCCCTTTGCGTTGCTGTTTATCCAGCCGTGCATCTTGCACCACGCTTTTGAGAACACGCACATTGTCACTAACCGCTTTCGGAAACACGCAAATGGACACTAATCGCAACCTCGCACAAACATTGTTGCCATTCATGCATTCCTCCATAGACTTCCTCCAACATATTCACCGTCATTTGCGCGTTTCACCATTTCCTACACTTAGTCGCTATGGCTTGCACATCCGCGTATCATTCTTTGACTCCATCTCCAAAGGGGGGTCGCCAAAAGGTGTTGTAGGTTTTAGGGTTAGGGTTAAGGACGACGATGATGATGAATGATAACTATGATGATTGGTAATGAAGATAGACATGGTGATGGAGAGTATGATGGTGAGAGAGATCATATAGAGAAGCATTGCGGGGTGGGGGGTGGTGCCTAGAATGGCTCCACCCCCCTCCCAAGGGGGTTCAACGTAAGGGGAGATAGAAGAGAGAGATGACAAGAGAGAGATTGAGAGATAGAGAAATGTTCATTCATGTTTCATTCATTCCCCATAAGGGGTTAAATAGTACAAGAGGGGATAGATACATAGGGGTGTAAGCCCCATTGAGCATTCATACTGGACACTCACTCACACCTCCTCGTATCCATCCACATGCACACACGTTATGACCAGGCGAACACATCGCGGAATTCCGTGAGAAGTGTTATCATCGCCGTTTTGTCTTCGGACTTCATCTCCTTGGCGATGTGCACCGGTTTTGCTTCGTCTGTGGTGCCTAGGTTCACCTCTTCCAGTTGCGACGCTTTCACGCGCTGTGAAACGGCCATTTCCCGTTCCAACGCTTCCTGCGCTTGCCGTAACTCCCGGATTGCGTCTTTATCCGGTTCTGCTTCAGCCTCTTCCGGTTGTGGTAAGTATGGTGCTACTGCTTCGGCAATGTCAATTTCGAAGAGGGGTATGATCTTCGGGTTTTCCTGCAGGTATTGAGCTTCTTCTTCGTCCGCTAACCCTTCTAGCATGTTGACGCATTCCGCATACAACGGTGTACATTCCTTGCCAGTGCTCGTCCTTGGCTGTGTTGGTACCCGTACCTTGGCTTTTCCTCGCCGGAAGGTAATTATATTTTTTCGCCAATTCTGTTTGATATGTGCCGTTTTCAACCATGGCCGCCCCAACAATAGCGGGTATGCGCCTTGTGCCTGTAATTGTAGCACTACGGCTGAGATGTGAAATGTATGACCGCCGACGGTGACTTCTAATTTCCGTATTAATCCTGTCGGCCGCACTGAGCTTGTATCGGCCATCCGCAACCAGAACGGACACGGCTCCCACTCGTGGATTCCTAGGTCATCACACGTCCGGAGGCTTATTACATTTACCCAGAGCCTTCGTCTATAATTGTGCTGGGGAGTTCTTTCCCTTTTACAATGGCAGTGATTACCGGACTGCTGGTGTCTACCACTGTTGGTCCCTCCTCCGGATTCGAGAAGAGTACCGGTGCCGGTGATGGTTCTCCTGCCGTCATGGCTGTCTTCAGTCCTTCCGTGAATCTTGGCACGAGTTGTAGGAGTCTTCCTAGTGGTAACGTAATCTGGCATTCTTGCAACGCCTGCCATGTCTCGTTCTCGGAGTGACTGCCGCCGGCAAGCCCTGTGGTGTTCTCCTTTTGCTGCTGTAAGTCTGTGACATTCTGCTCGTTTGCTTTCTTTACCCATTCCGTTGCTTGTTTCCGGATGGTCTCCTGTGTCTCCCATTCTTTGGCCATGCCCTTCGACCTTGTGGTCACCTGCTGCAGGTTTGCCACCTCAAGGACTACCATATTTACCGCCGGTCGTTTTTCATAGCTCTTCACCGGGCATTGGTTACTATAATGGCCTTCTTGTCGGCAGTAGTAGCAGTAGGCCTTCCGGGTATTGCTAGATTCGGCATTGTCTGTTGTACCCGGGGCAGGTCCTACGGTACGCGCGGGGTTTTGTACCGGTTGGCTACTTGGAGCTCCTTGTTCCGGATCCCGGGGGTAGCCGCCTTTTTTAAAATGCTGTTTTTTGTTATAGCTCTTCTTATTACGGTACTCTTGACGGGGTTGCCCGTTATATCTGCCGTATTCCTCCCGTTGCTGACGATACCCGGGGGAGTGCTCCCGGTCGTAATGTTCGTATCGTCTATTGTAATCTTGGTACCGATCATGCCGGTCATAGTTATCCCGCCGATCACCGTACCGGACATCATTTTCCCGTCGCTTGCCAAACCGGACATCCTGTGCCGGTCGGTCACGGTCCATTCGCCGCCAGCGTTCGTCTTCTTCATCCCGGTTGCTACGTGGCTCAATTTGTCGGACGGGCGGTGCTTGCCGATTCAACAGATTATACTCGCACCTATCCGTCGTATGGCTCTTGGATTGACAGATTACACATTGCGTCCTCATAGTGCATTCTAGAGCCGAGTGTCCGGAATTCAAGCAGGTTGTGCACTGTATTGCTTGCCGAAACCGGAGGTCTTCATCGGACGGTAACGCCCGTTGAAGTGCTCCCAGTGTGAGCCAGGAGCTTGTCTTTTCCATCTCTCTCACCCGGTCAATGACCTGGTCGATGGTACTTGTGCGGAAGTCGATTACCGTGCAAACCGTGCGTAGGGGTTCCCGGAGCGCGTTTAGGAATATCGTCCGTAATTCCTCTTCTGGGGGTGCACGGGCAAGCTGACTATGCATCCGTTGAAACCGGATGACAAATTGGGGAATGCTCTCCCCTGCCCCTTGCCGGATGGTATAAAATAAGCCTACCATTACGGTCTGGTCCACCTCCTTTTGAAAAAAATGCAAGAATTTAGCTTTTAAATTTGCAAAGGTGTTGATGGTAGACGGGTCCTGCGTCCGGCGCCATCTTGCTGCCGGTCCCTCCAATGTGACGCCAAACTCCGCTATCTTAGAGCGTTCTTCTTCCTCCGGTGTCAATCGCTGGGACACATGGTTGGCTTCCCATGTCTGTTCAAAGGCGTGCACATGAGCTTCCGCGTCCGGATCATCTCTATACTTGGAGTATGACGGGAACCGAACGTTCCTTATGCGCTACGTTCGGCCACAACCGAGATTATTTTCATACACAGAAAATCGGGAAATAAAACACGATACAAAGGAGAGGAAGATACACACACACTACACAGGAGGTTTACGTGGAAAACCCCAAACTAGGGGAAAAACCACGGCAGCCCACAGGCTGCAAACTGTCACTATGTATGAATGTACAAAACAGTGAGTTCTTGGAGGCAACGACCTCGGACTCACGCTCTTCGCCACAGGCGGCGGTTACAGTAGAGGCAACGACCTCTTTCTCTCTCTCTCTCTCTCTCTCTGTACACTATTACGTGCTCTCTCTTCTTTTTGCACCAACAAGAAAAGTAACAACAACTACAACCACATCTAAAAGGTTTGCCCTAAGTCATATTTATACTAATATGACTTTTCGGCTATTTACAAATGTAGCCTCGATGGGCTCTCAGAAACATATTTACGAATATGTCTCTTCCTCCGGTTCGTACCAGGGCCTGCACCATCCGGTTCTCCGTAGCCGGGTACTCCTCATCCGGTTCATACCGGGCCTGCACCATCCGGCTCTCTGTAGCCGGGTACTCCTCATCCGGTTCATACCGGGCCTGCACCATCCGGCTCTCCGTAGCCGGGTACTCCTCATCCGGTCTTCACCGGGTCTGTATTATCCGGCTCTCCGTAGCCGGGTTCTCCTCATGCCGTTTCCATCCGGAGGGACCTGTCTCCCAACAGAGTACTGGAACGGCATGTCGTCGTCCGGTATCGGTGCGCGGGCTGGTAGTGTTGGTGCTCGTTCCGGAATTTTCTCCGGTGTCGGTGGTCTTTCCCGATTTGATTTCGGTGTCGGTTGTTTCTCTTCCTTTGGTGACGGAGGCCTCTCCTCTTCGACTTCCGGTGTCGGAGGTCGTTCTTCCTCTGCTGGTTGCGGGGGTTCCAGCTTTAGCACTTCCGGTTCCGGTTCCGGTGTCGGTAAGGTATTCGATCCTTCGTCCTCCGGTCCGCCCGGGGTTTCGTTGCTGCTACGGTAGTTCGTGTGCACGCTGTATTCCCCTTCGGAGTCTGATTCATATGCTGAAAAGGCCTTTGCTTCGCCTTCTCCGTTTGCCAACGCGTGGAGAAGGGATTCGGTTTCCCAGAGGCTGCTTAGGCTGCTGCCGTCGTCCGGGTGCGATGTTTGCTGTAACCAGAGGGAGTCCTCCTCTACTCTCCGGATTACGTTGGAAAACGAGCGATCCGCTCTAATTTCCTGCGCCGCTTGCTGGAAAGCCTCGCGTCTCCTTTGCCTTTTGGCAAGGCGCCGAGTTCGATCTGTAACCAGGTCGTGCGTTGATCTAGACATCCATCCGTGCCGTCGTTCGCTGCAAAAACAGGAATCGTGGTCGCCAAAAACTGTGTTAACTCTTCGGGTTGGACAATGGCCTAACACAGGGTGTCTACGAGAGACACTTCACCAAAGGGTGTTACGGCAACCGGATTAGACTTCAACGCTTAATCTGACTTAATTAAGTTACTTATTAGGATCGTCTTTCATAACACGCGTAAGATATAACAATTAAGACAGAACGACAATTAACACAGAGAGATAACAACGCTTAAGCTTTCATTAATTAACCGCTAACTATTACATTGTATCCGGGCCTTTAAATAGGTTTCCAGTCTGTATTACAAAACGGTGCCATCCGCACCTGTTCGGGATCGGTCCGGATCCGGAACGGCATACCGTTTCCGGTCCGTCCGTCCACACTCATAGCTTAATTACAACCACATTCCTACTACTTAATTAGCTCTCCGTTTCCCACTCTGGACTCCTTTGCCGGCCGGTAACATGTGTCAAGTGGACACGAAGTCACATGCAGGATCACAGTACTTCGTGATGTTCATAGATGACCACAACAGGAGTTTGTGGGCCACACCGTTGAAGACGAGGATCAGGTGCTATCTGTCTTCAAAGAGCTCCACGCGAGAGTGGAAAGAGAAACCGGCCGAAATCTGAAGGCGGTTCGAGCAGATAATGGAGGTGAATACCGGGGGCAGTTCGAGGAGTACTGTCGCTCGAAGGGAATCCAGCTCGAATTTACCGTGCCGAAGACGCCGGAACTAAACGGGTTGGCCGAGAGGATGAACCAGACCATAATGGAGAGGGTCCGGAGTATGCTGGCGCATGCAAAATTACCCAAGAAGTTTTGGGCTGAGGCACTGTCGACGACGACATATGTGATAAACAGATCACCCTCAGTACCCTTGGACGGAGACACGCCGCAGAGAGTATGGACCGGTAAGGAAGTGTCCTACCGGCATCTAAAGGTGTTCGGGTGTCTCGCGTACGTGCATGTTGCTAAGGACCGGAGAGGAAAGTTGGATCCAAAGACCCGGCCATGCATATTCCTCGGATACGGCGATGATGAGTTCGGCTACCGAGTGTGGGATCCGGTTGACAAGAAGGTATTCCGGAGTCGAGATATTATCTTCATGGAGGACAAGACGCTCGCCGACTGGGAGTCAGAGAAGAAGATAATGAACTCCGAGTCGACCGGTAAGGATCGATTCTACGATGAGCAGACCCAACCGGCAAGAGACCGGTTAGCACTCGATGAACCGGCTGGTGACGGTAAGGAGACAAGACAGGCCAAAGAAGAAGGAATAGGTGAAACCGGAACCGGCCAAGATCCCGAATCAGATTCGGATGAAGAACAAATAGAGGAGCCGGTTGCCGAAAGCCAAAGACAGAGATATCGTCTCAGAGAGAGAAGGCCCCCCTAGAGATTTCCAGATGCAGAGCATGTGCTGCTAACTGATGAGGGGGAGCCAGAAAGCTTCGAGGAAGCTAAAAGTGATGCCCATAGCCGCAAATGGTTAAGTGCCATGCAGGATGAGATGGATTCCCTGCATGAGAACCATACATATGAATCGGTGGAGTTGCCGAAAGGAAAGCGGGCACTCCGAAACAAGTGGGTGTACAAGTTGAAACCGGGAGATGCCGGCAACCCCCCGAGATACAAAGCCAGGATCGTGGTGAAGGGGTTCCAACAGAAGAAGGGTGTGGACTTCGACGAGATATTTGCCCCGGTAGTAAAGATGACCTCCATCCGGACGATGCTGAGTATAGCGGTAAGCATGGAACTCGAGGTAAAGCAGTTGGACGTGAAGACGACATTCCTTCACGGTGACCTCGAAGAGGAGATCTACATGTAGCAACCGGAAGGATTCGTGGAGAAAGGGAAGGAGCACCTGGTTTGCCAGTTGAAGAAGAGCCTGTACGGACTGAAGCAGGCTCCCCGACAATGGTACCGGAAGTTCGACTCCTTCATGACCGATCAAGGGTACCACAAGATGCAGGCCGATCACTACGTGTTTGTGAAGAAGTTCGAAGGAGGCGACTTCCTGATACTCCTTCTGTACGTGGACGACATGTTGATCATCGGACGGGACCAAGCCAAAATACGGATGCTGAAGAAGGCTCTCAACCGAACTTTCGCAATGAAAGACTTGGGTCCGGCAAGACAGATGCTGGGGATGCACATCATCCAGGACCGGTCAAAGAAACAATTGCGGTTGTCATAGGAGAAATACGTGACAAAGGTGCTTCAGCGGTTCAACATGTTAGAAGCAAAACCGGTTGGATCGACACTCCTGGAAAATTATAGATTATCCGGTAAGCAAAGCCCAAAGACGAGAGGAGAGAAGGCAGATATGATGAAGGTTCCATATGCTTCTGCCATCGGGAGCTTAATGTTCGCAATGGTGTGTACTCGACCGGATATTGGATACGCAGTCGGAGTGGTGAGCCGGTTTATGAGCAATCCCGACAAGGAGCATTGGAACGCGGTCAAATGGATACTCCGGTACCTGAAGGGCACTTCGAATATGTGTCTTTGATTCGGCTTCGGTAAACCTCAACTTGACGGTTTTATCAATTCGGACATGTCGGCTGATGTGGATACCAGCCGGTCTACATCCAGGTATGTAATGACATATGCAGGGGGAGCTGTTTCATGGCAGTCGAGGCTGTAGAAGACGGTTGCGTTGTCAACCACGGAGGCAGAGTACATGGCGGCTGTGGAAGCCGACAAAGAAATATTATGGATGAAGGACTTCATTGGAGAGCTCGATATCCGGCAAGATGAATACCGGCTCTATTGCGATAGTCAAAGTGCCATCCACCTTGCTAAGAACGTAGCGTACCATTCCAGGACGAAGCACATCCAACGTAGGTATCACTGGATCCGGGAGCGAGTAGAAGATCGAGAGTTCGCACTGATGAAGATCCACACGGCCGAGAACGGGTCAGATATGCTGACCAAAGTACTGATACCCGACAAGCTAGATGCATGTCGGAAGCGGATCGGACTAGTACGACATTCCATGCCGGAGTGAAGGGGGAGTTTGTTAGGAAACAGGTCCCTCTGGATGGAAAGTGAGAAGAACTGGATGACGAGTACCCGACAACGGAAGACACGGTGAGAACTGGATGTTTCAGGCCCAGTGAGAACCTCTCATCGGATGGAAGGGACATATATGTAAATATGTTCCAGAGAGCCCACTGGGGCTATATTTGTAAATAGCCCGAAAGTCATATTAGTATAAATATGACCTAGGGCAAACTTAATAGTATGATGTAGAGTTGGTTGTGTTATTATCGTTGTGGCGATAATTCAGAGTGTAACTGTGTACAGAGAAGAGAGAGAGAGAGAGGAAGAGGTTGTTGCTTCTGTTGTAATCGCCTGGTGGCGATGCGAGGGAGCAAGAGGTCGTTGCCTCTGTGCCCCATTGTTGCAATCTTGATATAGTGATATTTTGCAGTCTGAGGGCTGTCGTGGTTTTTCCCAGATTCGGGTTTTCCACGTTAACATCCAGTGCACTCTCTTCTTTACTGTTTCGTGTGTAAGCTACATCTCACCATATCCCTGTTTTCTATGATTGATCCGACGTCTCGGTTGTGACCGAGCATAGCTTAGGAAACAATATTCCTTTCAAACTGTCAGCAGCAACCGAGGAAAAATAAAAAATTGTTGAGTTCATCTTATCACTTGACGGGCCGTCGGCAAATTGGTATGCCTAGAACGGGAAAAAAGCGTTCGAGTCATTCGAACAATTAAAGCAAATTTCGTGGCCAATTCCATAAGAGGAATTAAAGGATATTTTCTTGGAGGCTATATGTGAACCGCTTCGAACAACCCTAGCAGTGTTCGATTTCTTGAATCAATCATTGGAGCAAGTGGTCGATAAGGCTATGGCAATGGATCAGACACACAATAACACAAGTATGAACATGTCGGCGTTACACCAGAACTTACCTACATTAGAAGAGCTCAAATTCCGGCAACCTATTCAATGTACTACTTGCCTCAACATAGGGCATTCGACAATGGAGTGTAGTCTACGCACTTATTGTACGATTTGTCATTCCAAAGCTCATTCAATCGAGCAGTGTGAGTATAATATGCTCAATAGAACAGGTGCACCAGTTCGGCAAATTCATCCTGAAAATAATTATTAGGAAAATCGGGATCGGTCGCATGATGAAGATCGATCAAAATATGATCATCGGTATCAATCAGAGCGGCGAGATGATAACCGGCGGAATGATGGCCGTTGAGTGGATAATCGCAGAGACGATTATCGACATAGTGAATATCGGCGTAATGACCGATATGATGAGGATCGTCAAGATGACTACCAATGGGAATTATGATTGGGACCACTCATCTCGACGAGATAACAATAATCGACTACCCTACAGGGGAAGTCGTTATTAGGACGACCGAAGGCCCAATAACTATAAAAGAAATGAGGATAATCGACCATCAAATTGTCGATTTAATGACAACCGAAAGCCGAAAGGGTCTCGACAATTTCAACATGATTCCAAAGACAGGGATAATTCTGAATCTCAGGATGCTCGTAAGTGGTCGATAAGGCTATGGCAATGGATCAAACACACAATAAGACAAGTATGAACATGTCAGCGTTACATTAGAACTTACTACATTAGAAGAGCTCAAATTCTGGCAAGTTGTTCAATGTACTACTTGCCTCAACATAGGGCATTCGACAATAGAGTGTAGTCTACGCACTTATTATACAATTTGCCATTCCAAAGCTCATTCAGTCGAGCAGTGTGAGTATAATATGCTCAATAGAACAGTCGCACCGGTTCGGCAAATTCATCTTGAAAATAATTATCAGGAAAATCGGGATTGGTCGCATGATGACGATTGATCAAAATATGATGATCGGTATCAATTAGAGCGGCGAGATGATAACCGGCGGAATGATGGCCGTCGAGTGGATAATCGCAGAGACGATTATCGACGTAGTGAATATCAGCGTAATGACCGATATGATGAGGATCGTCAAGATGACTACCAACGGGAATTATGATCGGGACCACTCACCCCGACGAGATAACAATAACCGACAACCCTACAGGGGAAGTCGTTATCAGGACGACCCAAGGTCCAATAACTATAAAAGAAATGAGGATAATCGACTGTCAAATCGTTGATTTAATGACAACCGAAAGCCGAAAGGGTCTCGACAATTGCAACATGATTCCAGAGACAAGGATAATTCTGAATCTCAGGATGCTCGTCGACCACATTATGAACCCAGAGAATCTAGTGGCTCATTAGGTCCAAATTGCTACATATGCAAAAAAGATGGACAGTATGCAAATCAATGCCCGACAAAAGATGAAGGGAAGGCACCGACAAAAAATATGGTGGTATCGGAAATAGAACAAGTAACCACTCATAGTAAAGGCAAACAATCGGAGTGGGAGGTGTAGGAAGCAGTACAAAAGGCGGCTAAGGAATGGGTTGAGGACGCCAACAACAACAATGTCGCCAGAATGATACAAGACAATGCGGCATCCATCGATGCACAACCAGTTGGACAATCGGCACAACAAACGTCGACTGAAGATGAAGAAACATGGAAAATCTTGGCAGATTGCCAAGTGTCATTACCCTTGACGGGATTATTAAAATTAGTGCCCAAGTTCACGAAGGTTGCAACAATTATTGTGAAGAATGAGGCTGAAAAAGTGTTGGTTAATTACAACAATCTGATCACCGGATCGACAATAATGGATGAACAGAGTCCATCAATAAAAAAAGTGATTCGGGGTCAGGAAGTCACCGACACTATTGTCAACGACGGATCAGGGGTAAATGTGATCAATAAGTTCACATGTGATTGGCTCAGAATTACCAAATGGGATGCATGTCCTTTCTGGTTAAGAATGGCTGACACGAGTACAATCCGACCGTTGGGATTAATTCGTCAATTAGATATCGTTGTAGTGGGTCACACTTTTCAAATATGGGCAATAGTACTTCATTTGGAGGCACCAGGTGCATATCCATTATGATTAGGACGACCTTGGTTTAAAACAACAAATATTAAACAGAATTGGAACAAGAACACCTTAACATTCCAAAAGGGAAAGAATAAAATTTGGATGTCAACACATGAAAAGGTCAGTACGACTCGACAATGTTCACCAGTTCATGTAGTAGTAAATATGATGGAAGTTTTGAGTGAGTTCGAAGAAGATCGATATTTTGAAGACAATCCAAAGATCATTCCACTATTCGAAGTAGACATCTTACAGACACTTACGCCTTATATGGGGGAAGAAGATAAAGAAGAAGATGTTTCTGAGGATGACAAAACATTGAAGGAATTATGACTGCAACAGGAAGCCACAGAAAGGGAGATGCAGGTGTCCCAAAGAGTTCAAGCATCGGCACTCGAAGACTTAAACTTAGTTGATGCTGACGCCAAACCCAAGACCATCCTAATAGCTAAGGAAATGGAGCCAGCTAATAAAGCAAAGATGTGACAGGAACTACACGCTCCTGATGAACAACGCTCGGCCACAACCGAGTCTAAAATCAAACACAGAAAACGGATAATGAACGCACGACACAAAGGAGAGAAGAGTGCACAGGATGTTTAACGTGGAAAACCCTGAGAGGGAAAAACCACGGGAGTTCACAGACTCCAAACTATCACTATATCACAATGATTACAACAGTGAGCTCACAGAGGCAACGACCTCGTGCTCACGATCTTCGCCACAAGCGGCGGTTACAATAGAGGCAACGACCTCATCCTCTCTCTCTCTCTCTCTCTCTGTACACTATTACTCACTCTCTAATCTAGCGCCAACAAGAATGACAACAACACATATACTAAGTTTGCTCTAAGTCATATTTATACTAATATGACTTTTCAGCTATTTACAAATATAGGCTCGATGGACTCTCAGAAAACATATTTATGAATATGTCCCTTCATTCGGTGAGCACTCCTCACCGGGCCTGCATCATCCGGCACTTGCCGGGCACACGTCATCCGGTTCCCACCGGGCCTTCCGTTGCCGGGTGCTCCACATCTGGTTCTCACCGGGTCTTCACCATCCGGCTCTTGCCGAGTACTCCACATCCGGTTCTCACCGGGTCTTCACCATCCGGCTCTTGCCGGGTACTCGTCATCCGGTTCTCACCGGGTCTTCCGTAGCCGGGTACTCCTCATCCGGTTCTCACCGGGTACTCCACATCTGGATTTGGCCTCGGCCGAGTTTGCTCATCAACACTGTTCTTCTCACTTCCCATCCGGAGAGACTTGTTTCTTAACAAGATGACCTATTTATTGCGTCAATATAAAGATGTGTTTGCTTGGTCATTTGAAGACATGAAGGGATTAGATCAAGCCTATCAGTATCAAATAAAATCTGAACTATACTGTGAAAGTTAAGGAGGAAATCAACAAACTCCTCAGGGGTCGGTTTTATTCTACCAGTAAAAAAGACAGGTTGGTTAAGTCCAATTGTAGTCGTACCCAAGAAAAATGGAAAGATCTGGTGTCGTGAAGAAAACCGGCCATAGGCGGAATTGGAGAAAAAGACGCATGAACCGGCTCTTACATGGGTGGACGCGTGAATTGATGTTTTGAACATGATTCATAATTGGATCGGCTGATGTAAATACTAGGTAGTATACATTTATTAGGGATTGTGCGTATCTCTGTCGAAAGGGACAGGGAATAAAGCGGTTTTGACTAGGGAGAAAGGGGCACCCCCTTTTTGCGAACTATTTAAGGAGGGAGAGAAGGAAGAAAAGGGATCGCGCGTTAGGGAGGACGAAGGGTTGCAGGACCGAGTGCCGAGCTCTCTCTCCTCCTCGGATCGTCATTCTCTGTGGGTGCTGGGAGTTCGACGCCTCTGCTTCGGGGGTAGCCCGTGCGCTGCCAGTAGAGGCTCTCCCTTCTACGCTTCTTTTTTCATGGGGTCCAGTGTGTTCTGTCTGTGTGCGTGAGTAGGATCCCCGTGTCGGGTCCATCGCCGCCTTGCCGGTTGTAATCGTTAGAGTTTGTAATCTCTTGATATTGTAATCGATTGTTACTGTAATTAAGTGTGTCGTTTCTTTCTCTTTCCTTCTCCCATTTGTGTATTTGCAAATCTCTTCTCTTCTCCTCTCCTCTCCTCTCTCTCTCTCTCTCTCTCTCGCTCTTCGGTTCAAGGCCCCCGTGGTCCCGCCTCTTTGTACATGCACGCGCGTAACAACGCGACACCGGGTATGTGTCGACTATAGGAAGTTGAATGTGGCCATAATAACGGATGCATTTCTATTACCATTTACGGATGGAGTTTTGGATGTAGTGGCAGGTCACAAAATTTACAGCTTTCTGGACAACTTTAATGGCTATAATCAGGTTTGAATGCACCCAGAAGATCAGGAAAAGACAACATTTGTCACGAAATGGGGAGTGTTTGTCGCAGTCGTAATGATGTTTGGATTAAAAAGAAGGGAAAAGTACCAAGATACCCTTGGAAGTTCGTCTATTTACTAGAATGCCCTTGGAAGCTCCAAATTTACCAAACTACCCCTATGTCCCAAAAAATACACTTTATAAAGTAATTATACACTCAAATCTACAAGCCCTATTTACCAGAATACCCTTCAAACACAAATTTCTTTTTACCATGTTCGGGGCATACGGTAGATTGTAGTGAAGGGGCAGTGCGGGGCCTAGTATTTTGGTAGAGGATGGATCGATGATCAATTGGCCGGTGTAGAGGAAGCAAAGCAAAGCAACAAATGCATCATATGAGACTATATCGACGGGAATGACATCTTTGTCCCCATGGATTTGAGCTGCACCGGCCTCCTAGTTACTCAATATACCTGTTGGAGAATTGCTGGCGGGACTCCCGGTGATAGAAGAAGAAACAATCTGGTTCTGGCCCTGAAGATTAGACTGTTGTTGGTTAGGGTAGCATTGGCTCACAGAGATGCTACTAGCATAGTGGGGAATGAGATTGAGGCGGATGAAAGGAGGAGGAGGTAGAAGAATTGCAAAATGAGGAGGAGGAGGAGGAAGAAGAAGTAGAAGAGGAAGAGGGGGAGAAGATGAGGCGGAAGAAGGGGCTGCGAGCCGACATGATGCAACAATGGGCGTAGATGAGGGCATAGGTTCGGCTGTCTATGCAGAAAGCAATGTCCACGAATCGGTCAGGGCCACAGTCCAGAAGGGTGAGGTAATCTGAAGATAAGCTCCTCAGGCTACTACTCAACATGAATGTGGAAGGTTGGACCACCTCCATTGACTTCTATATATATGTATGCTACTCACGCTCACACACACAGACACGGATAGATGGATGAATGGATAATTAGGGTAGACAGGTAGAAAGATTAGTGATTGTAATGGTAATGGTCACTAACTACAACTATTTTTAACCTTCTTCTTCTTCTTCTTCTTCTGCTGCGGTTGCACACCATGTTTGTAATCAATTCTCTCTCTCTAAATGTTCTTTTCCTCTCTTTTTCTCTGTGCTCCTCTACTAGTTGTTTGTTAAAAAGATGAGCTTCTATTATGAGCTATTAATATGTATCTCTGATATTTGTTTCTCTCTATCTACACACACACACACACACATACATACATATATAATGACGGGGGGGGGGGGGGGGATATGGTAGTAAGAAATTTGTGTTTGAAGGGTATTCTAGTAAATAGGGCTTGTAGATTTGAGTGTATAATTACTTTATAAAGTGTATTTTTTTGGATATAGGGGTAGTTTGGTAAATTTGGAACTTCTAGGGGCATGTTGGTAAATAAACAAACTTCCAGGGGTATCCTGCTGCTTTTCCCTAAAAACAACTCCGGCGACATTTCAAAGTGTTATTCAGGAAATTTTCACTAATTATATCCCTGCATTTATGCAGGTATTCCTTGATGATTTTGTCGTATATAGTAGAAAAAACGATCATTTCGAGCATTTATGACTGTGTCTAGAACGGTGTCGACAAGGTATGAGCAAGGAGAAGGAACGCCTCAAGTCGTCAAATACTGCATTAACACGTATTTGTGGCAAACTCGAAATGAAATATGAACACAAACGGTTGGCCTTACTAGTTGCCGAAGCGAAATTAATGACATAACCAGGGTCGACAGATGCTTAGATAGTCGAGATGCATAAGGAACTGGCCACGATGCAGTCTCAGGTCAATATGGGCAAAGACAAAGTTCGACAAATCCTAAAGGCTCACAAGCTAAAAACACTCAAGTTGGTCACTGATATCCTCGATAACGGTTGGAAGACCTGGTCGGTGCAGGCAACAAAACTGCAATTATTATGCGCTGACAGGGATAACCGTAACAAATAGGGCCAATGATTCTTCAAGGTGAGCGAAGAAGCCATTATAGTGGTCCAAGAAGACCTTGCCTGCGACTTGTATGAACTAGTGACCAGCCATAGGGAGGAGATCACACACCTTATGGAGGAATTTGATGCCCATGACATCGACACTTCGGTACACTTAGATGGCTACAAATGAGAACGTCGGCAGCAGGCTGTAGAACTTGGAGCTTCTACTGACCAACCACAGGTTGAAGATGCTAAAAGGCAGGACAAACACACGAATGTGACTGACACCAATCATGGAACAGAAGAAGAACCGTCATTGTTCGACATTCTCCATGACAACGACGACCCCGACTCCACAACAAATCAGATGTAGGATATGACAAGGGGTTCGACCATGCAAGGCACTGTCCCACAAGCGTGCCAAGTGTTAGCTGCTTAGCTACAAGGTCGGGATGTCAAAATCGGACAAGTGTGAAAGGGTCAGAGTTGAAGATGTTCGGAAGTATAGAAGAGTCGGAGTCGGATCAATGAATCAACAATATTTATTTTGCCAAGTAGAAAATATATATTAGAATTAGTTAAACAATTTTGTGCTAGTTCTTGCCGAATATAGACAGGTGCAATCTTGGAAAGAGACACTCTCGGTTTTACCTATAAATGAGGGACCGAAAGCATTGTAAAGTTATCGTTCTATTTTGGAAATTAATATAGTTAGTGGTTAGAGTATCTCTGTGTTGACATGTCTCTCTATTCATTGTTATTCGAAGTGTCGACCTCTGAATTGTTTTGCTCACTAAGTATTATATTAAGATCTTATAGTCAATCAAGGTTACTCAAGTAGCAAGTCCTATTTGCTAACTAGTTTGTCTATCCATCCTTCTACCACAATCATCTTGATAGAACGTTCGGATCGGAACGTTCGACCTATTGTGTTGGCTACGTATAGTAATTGACTGTCGGCCGAACAACAAGAAGGTAGCATTAGAACCACCAGACCTTGTTGCAAACTTGATTATCAACGTTTTGGCTCATATGTGATCTCTGCTAAGGTCAATGATGTGGCATTTCACCTTGATCGTCCACCTCATATACGTCTTCACGCGGTCTTCCATGTTTCACTTTTGGAACCCTACACAACAAACTCTATTTCGGGTTGTCTTACATCACCCCCACCTTCAATCGAAGTTTCTGATGGCTCTGAATATGAAGTTGCTGCCATTCTCGAACTCCAAGATCGTTTGCAACAAACTATATTATTTGGTTGACTAGTTAGGTTATACACCTAATGATCTAACATGGGAGACTACCGAGCATGTTGCTAATGCCTCCGACATGGTTGTTGCATTTCACAACAATATCCCCATACGCCAAGTGCGAACACTTGTCTTCCGACTCGTGGAACTTGTCGTCGAAAAAGGGAGATAATGTCTTGAAGACATACATTTTGGATTACAGGGATTCGAACCCACAATTTCTTGGTCTATGTGTTAAACCTTTAACCATTATAATAACATATATAATATATAGGTAAAATAATTATGCTAGTTATTACAAGATATTTAGAGTATTCTAGAACATTCTAGAATACTCCATAAGGACCTATAAATAGGTGTCCATACATTTATCACAACTCATTCGGTTCAACACTAGTCTTTAGCCCCTTATACTACTTTTGTCACCCTTGTTCTCTTATAATATAAACTCATTTCCATTTCCAATCTTCTTCTTCTTCTGTGTGTGTGTGTGTGTGTGTCTACATTCTGTCTTCATCTTTTTCTATTTTCTCCCTCTCTTGCTGACAAGTCACGATCGTCGACACCCAGTAACATTGCTTTCAATTAGGAATCAAACCGAACTGCAAAACCATTTCAACCAAAATTTTGTGGGGTTTCCAAGCTAAAATGAAATGGTTTAAGAGATTTATAAACTGTTTAACCATTAAGCCACAATTTGGTTTGGTTTGGAAGGTGAATGGTTTGGTTCAGTTTAAATGGTTTGATGGTTTAGGGTTACCAATTTGATTTTCTTAAAATATTTCTTCAACCTTTTCATTTTAAAGCCTAATTCTCAAATATTAGGAAAAAGCTTTAAAATTTTGAAAATTTGAAAATTGAAATAATGAAAATTTAAAATTTTAAAATTTTAAAATTTGAATTTTCACCTAACGGTTTAACGGTTTGGATTATTTGTAACGGTTAACTTTAAACGGGTTTTGGTTTAAATGGTTGTACGTGGTTCAATTTGGTTCAAGTTTCTTGTTAAGATATCAAGCTCAACTAGTTTAATCTAGTTAGTCAACACATGTAACTTAGTAGTTACCTAGATCGAATCTAGTTAATGTGTTGACCTTAAGCCTTTAAATAGGACCTTGTACTTAAGTGGGATATTCTAGATCCTCCACTCCTTAGTACATTTAATGTAGGACTTACACATAAGTACCTATGTTCTACCCACACATGTGCACCTTTGCACATGGGTTGTATATATACCTCATTGTGGGTATTTTTGTAAGTTGATGACACTTTTCAATATAGTCAATCATCCCCCATTTATCTTCGTGTTCATAAGTGTAACTTCCTCTCTCTCTCTCTTCCTCTCACACACTCTCACGTGCATATCATACTAATCTTCCGCTGCTTAACGTAACCATATAATTAGTCTCTAATTAACCCTAGTTAATTACCTAATTACTTAACATTTCTAAATTTTTAAATGGTTCGATTTTAAATTGGTTTGGTTTTGACACTCTCGAACCAAACCGAATCATTGCCGATTGTTAAATTCTCTAACAAAAATTTGCTCCTAAACATTCTATTGGATTCCAAACGTTATAGTTTAATATGTTAATAGTTTACAACTCTTAAGTTTGTAACATTAATTCGTATTGAATAAATATTTATAACTAATGAAGCCATTTAAGACATGGTTTGAAGACATTCAAATCATGTCAAACAATTAAACTGTTTATGCCACGGTTTGAAGCCAACCGTTAATCCATTTGAGCCATAATTTGAAGTCATTTAAACCACAAATCATTAAGTTGATAAAGGCTCAAAGCAAAGCAAAGCAAACCCATGACCTCCCAAGCCAAACCAAATAGTTTGCAAATTTCTAAACCTACACAAATTGAATCAAACCATCTAAATGGACAAGCCATGGTTTTTTGCTTTTTGATTTGGCTGAAACCCAATCCACTATCGATATCTAATGCCTCAAACCCTTCACCCCTCATCAATATCTAATGCCTCCAACACACCTTCCCAAAACATACTTTACTCCGCCCTCTCAAACGCTCATATTGGACCACTCTCCTTGCCCTCTTTGACTTGACTCGAACTCTAGAGTCTTTCTTGATGCTTACCTCACTAGCGTTAGCCCATCATAATGCCCCCAATTCCCACCCAACACCACTCTTGCTCCTTTCCGTTCCCTACTAACATTCTCAACTCTATCCTTTCCTTAAATATTCGCATTTCAATCTTGATGATTTTGATTGTTGATTGCCAAATGCACCCTAGAATATGCACCCACTAGGTTAGGGTTGATGTTAAGCTCTTATCACATAAGACATCAATGCATATTGCAAGGACATAAGCAATGTCATTGGTAACCAAGAAAACATAGAAGATGTGGACAAATAAGAAGAGAACTACGAAGAAGTGGATGGAAGAAACAAGGGAGAAGGAAACTAAATAGAAAAATCACTTAGTGTTAAAAGGCCAAGACTAATGAGAATATAAAAGTCACTTTAGAACTTTTTTATCACAACTCTTTAATTTCTTGATATTTCTGGAACAAGTTCTTCCTTCTTAAAAAAAAAATCCTCTCTAATCATCCATTTGTAAACCTTCTCTAGGCCCTATGTCCCAATCAAAATCATTGTTAATTAGAAGTTAGAACTTAGGCTAAATTGCATGAAGTGGTTGAGCTTTAATTAGCAATTAAACTCTTGGGGTTAATTTATGTATTTCATATCGTCTTATCTTTTCAAAATAGTTATTAAGACTACAAAGCTAATGTGTTTTAGTTGAAGGGTGATTAAGCGTAGCTTAATTGAGTGTCTAACACCAAAACCTACACTCTTTGCCAACATTAGAGTAGATGTTGATTTGGCTTGACTATAAAACCTTATATTCTTAGCATTTTGTCTCTTGCCCTCATGTCTTAGCATGTATACTTTTTATTCTTAATAACAATGTTGTTTAGTTTATAAATTGTGTGTGTGTGTGTGTGCCCATGTTTTTGTATTAAATCTGTGCACACATGCATGAGCACGTGAATGCGTATGCGTACAAGTTTGTATGTTAGGGTGCATATATATGGATGTGAAATTGGTGTGCAAGTAAATATGTGTACTTATGCGTGCATATGCATATTCATATGTTTGTGTAATTGCAATTATACTTATTTATATATATGTGATTGTGGGTGTGCTTAAGTTTGTATGCATTAGGGTAGACTTTTGAAATTAATATTTATTGATTATATTTAGGAAAACGCTATTTGCCCCACATTGTGACTTGCTATAAAATGTTTCACACAATGACACTTTTTTCAAATTATCTCTAAAAATTATATGAAAAGGGGAATTCATAATCCCCTTTTTTCTTATATGACTATTCCCCTCTCGCCATCGAGACATAGCAAACAGAGCAAGGCTCACAGAGATTGAAAGCTCCTTGTCCCCAAATTTCAACAACACAACCTAAACACCCATGAGTCTATTTGCTACCAAATCATAAAGAAGCCTCGTTAGGGAATCACGGTCACGGATGTTGTGTGGCGCGTTTCAATAATTGCATGGGATTTGCATCATTAGATCATTATCCAAAAAAAAGTGTGTGACTTGCTACGAACCCGGCTCTGATTAGCCTTTGTAACAACTAACATAGGAACTTGGATGTTCTAACCCGGCCATTGTAATCTCTAACCCGGTCATTTTAATGTCATGGTTTTTCTAACCTAGCCCAAGGATTGCCAAACTCGGGTCAATCCAGCCATGATATGACTAACCCCGCCGATGGATTGGCTAACTTGGATCAATCCTGCCATGACTTTACTAACCTAGCTCTAGCCAAGTAACTTGAGAAGTCGTAGTAACCTAGTGGAAATCATTACTAACCCAACCAATTATTATAATCTGGTGTTACGTAAATGCGCGTATGTGTGGTACTTGAGTGGGACCACGGGGATCTTGGACCAGGGAATCAAAAAGATGGATGATAAAAAAGGGGAGCAAGTCGAAGAAAAGGATTAGTTGAAGAATGACTACTCAAAGAAAGGATTCAAAGAAAGAAAATGTCAAAGAAAGTTATCGAAGAAACGACTAATCGAAGAAATGACTAGTTGAAGGAAAGACTAGTCAAAGGTTCCTTCGTCGAAGAAATCTTAGTTGAAGAAACGACTAGACTAGGTCGATGAAAAGACTAATCGAAGAAACCTTAAGTCGAAGAATGGTCTCGAAGGGAGGACCTAGTGAAAGTCGGAAGTTCTTGAGACACGAATGCTTGGGTGTGGATGTTCGTCGAATTAACAAGAGGGAGATTAATACACAATTAACGAATTAACACGAGATTAAGACCAAATGAAAACATTAGATATTAATATTTACAAGAAAATCCCTTTATGGATTATGGTTTATAAGTTGCGATAGGAAGCACAACAGTGATAACTTTGAGTTAACCATAAGGTCTATCTTTGGAACAATAGGGTCTATTCGACAGAGACAAGGCGCCCCTTGGAAATGAATCAAGGCCAAGGGGGCATGAGAAGGCTAATGGAGGAGGATGAAGCACGACATGTTGAAGCCGTCCACTACTCAGCGTTGGCTGGGATCCGAGTGGGGAAAGAGGTGAGGAGGCAAGAGGAGAAAGAGTTTGACTTTTGGCTGTCAATCCTTGGAAGCCTCTCTAGGGGAAAGTTCAAATCAGAAGAAGCGGATGAAGCGGAAAGAAGGGTCCAAGAAGTGGAAAGGATCCTCGATAGTCGCGTAGAGTTTAGTCTGTGAGGGTCCTCGAAATTGCCAAGAAAGAATTCCACGAGGTCATCATCAACCTAATGAAGAGGAAGCGGCTCTCGACGGAGCAAGAAGTGACAAAGCCCGCAATTGTAAATGCATTGTCAACTGAGGTTCCCGAGGAAGACAAAGACTATGTGGACTGTCACTACACGAGGTTCACCGACGAGACATGATAGAAGCTCCGGATTGGTGGGGGTGGCTTCCTATTGCCTAGGGAGGAGGAAAGATTTAGAAGGATGATCGAAAGCCACGGAAGGGCTTTCACCTTCTCGTTGGGTGAGATAGGGTGCGTAAACCCTAAGATCGTGGAGCCAATGGTGATCTTTACGGTACCGCATGTGCCGTGGAACATCAAACCAATCCTGGTTCCGAGAGCTCACATCCCGAAGTTGATTGAACTACTCAAGGAAAAGATCGAGATGGGTATCCTCGAGCCATCAAGCGCCCCATACTCGAATCGGTGGTTCACTGTGCCAAAGAAGAACGACAGCTTACGCTTCATCCAGGACCTACAACCTATTAATCAAGTGACAATTCGAAATGCAGGGGTCGGGCCGAGCGTTGACAAATTCGTCGAGGCCTTTGCTAGAAGGTCTATTTATTCGATCAGTGATCTATACTCAGGGTATGATCAATTCCAACTAGTTGTGGAGAGTAGGGATATCACGACGATGCGGACCCCTATCGGCCTAGTACGAATGTGTACCTTGCCACAAGGAGGCACTAACTCTGTAGCCCACATGGTAAATGCAATGAACAAGGTATTGAGAGACTGCATCCCCGACATCACCATGCCATTCCTCGATGACATCCCCATAAAAGGGTGCTCTGAAGCGGAGAAAGATGAAACCTTGGGACGAGGATGGCTGTAGACGTTTTGTGGCATATCACATCTCCGATTGCGAGAAGGTTCTACAAAGACTCGAAGATGCATGCTTGACCTTCTCGGGTGAGAAATCGGCATTCAGCCAACCGGAGATTCTTGTGGTGGGACAATTGTGCAGGGCATACAGACAGAAGCCATCACCGGCAAAGGTGGACGCCATCACAGACATGAGGGAAGAATCTAAATCGCAAACAGAGGTGAGGCGATTTCTTGGTGCCTGTGCATTCTACCACATCTGGATCCCACACTACACTCACCTAGTTGAGCCCATGTATGGGCTACTCAAGAAGGGGCGGAAGTTCAAGTGGGAGGAAGAGCACACAGAGGCAATGAAGAGGCTCAAAGGAATGTTGGTAGCGGCACCAGCTTTACGAAAAGCCGTATACAAGGAAGGGGTGCCCATCTACGTGACGGTAGATACAAGTTCAACAGGGATCGGATGGGTCATCAACCAAGAAGGAGAGGATGGTACACGCTACGCCATCCGGTTCGGAGCCAAGGTCTTAAGCGAGCGACAACAAGGATACGCCCAAGTAAAGCGTGAGCTTTGGGGTATTGTGTCCGCAGTGAAGGCGGATAAAGGTTACCTAATTGGGTCAGAGGTGGTAATAGAGACGCATTGCCTTCCAATCCTAGGGATGGTTTCGGGATGTGCTACACCTAACCTAGCTATGCTAAGATGGATTGCTTACATCAAATCAATGAACTCGGAGATTCGCCACATTTCAGGGAAGAACAATCCCATGGCAGATATGCTATCGAGGGCAAGATTCGAGGGTGAAAGTGACATGGTGTCTGAAGATGAGGATGTCGTCTTTACTTCTTTAAGATGGCCCAAGCGTCTATAGATGATCGAGATGTGCGAGTACTCCACGCCTTCAACGAAAGTGAATATGAAGGGGAGTGGCTACACATTGGCAAGTTCTTAAGCTCAATGATGGTGGATAGTTCATGGTTGAAGGAGGAAGCACAGAGAGTCCGAAAGAAAGCGTACAAGTACTTCCTACGGGGGGATTCCTCTAGAGGCACCCAAAAAGAAGGACGGGGACGCCACAATGAGTGGTCATAAAGGAAGAGGACCAGACAACATTGGTGTCTAATTTCCACGAGAGTCCTTGGGTGGGCCATAGAGGAACATGGGCAACATTCAAGAAGTTAAAGGAGAAGTATTGGTGGCTGGGAATGTACAAGGATATCGCTCATTTCGTGGGGACATGTGAAAGCTACCAGATACACTCCAACATACGCCATAGGGACGAGTTGCACCCGACCTACCCATTCACCATACACTTCAAATGGATGGTGGATTTGGTTTCGATGCCGATGGGAGTGGGCCAAATGAAATATTTGGTGCTAGCAAGAGAAGACCTAACAAACCAAGTAGAAGGGCGAGCCTTAGCAAACAAAACGACGGCGGGGGTGTGTAAATTCTTACTCGAGGATGTCATCTGCCGGTACGGATGTGTGGGAAAGATAGTGGCCAACAAAGGAGAGCTAAACACTCACGAAGCTACAGAGCTCTTTGAACGACTTAGAGTGAAGCTCTCTCTCACAACCGCTTATAACCCGAAGGCTAATGGAAAGATAGAACACGGACACGGGCCTATTGTAAAAGCCATTGTAAGAGCTTGCGATGGGCGAGTCGGGGATTGGCCTCGATTACTACCTTCTGCCTTGTGGGCCGACAAAACAACTCATAGCTCAATTACAGGTTTCATGCCAATTGAACTCATGTACAAACAAAAGACGGTGATGCCCATTGAAGACACAATTGCGTCGTGGGAAAACAAGATGAGTTGAGAAGAGCTTCTAGCAACAAGGATAAGGCAACTTGAGAGAAGACCCGAAGACTTGGAGTTGGCAAAAGAGAGGTTAGAAGCGGCTAGGCTAAGTAACAAAGCCCGGTTCGACAAGACACACCTACTACGCCCTCGGAAGATCAAAGAAAGAGACTGGGTGATTGTGTATGATAGCAGTCTCGACAATCAACATAGCTCGATGCAGAAATTCGCAAAGCGATGGTTCGGGCCGTACATGTAACGAGTGCAAACGATAATGCTACCTACCATCTCGCTAAACTCGATGGAACTAAGCTAGTAGTACCCATAGCAGGGAAGCGGGTCAAAATCTTCAAAAAGCGACACGACAGGGAGCCAAATCTCGATGACCTTGACGAAGATAAAGGTGAGCAAACAACAAGCCACGGGGTCAATGAGGAGGAGGAAATGAACTATTGACCACCCTCAGCCCGCCATGGCAAATACCGGAGGATGTGCGGTTTGGTGGGGGTGGATGTCGTGATGTGGCGTGCTCAAGAATGGGAAAAAGCGGCGAAGGGGGGGGGGGGGGGTTCAAAATGTTCATGTGCAATGTGTGTGCACACAAAGGAGATTAATTGTGCACATGCAAAAAAAAAGGGAAAAGAAAAGGTGGAAATGATGTATAGATGCTCGTGTAAAAGTAAGAGAGAGGAAAGATAAAAAGTAGAGAGGAGATAGGCTATGAATTTGTAGAGATACAATTATATATTATATAAGAGAGAGTTGATGGGCTAGTGGATAGTCACATTAACTTATAGCTAGAGGTGCATGGTTCTAATTTGGTCTTACAATGTAGTGTGATTTAAGGAATGTTATTCCTTTTGCATTGAAGACAAAATTGGCGACCCCCCTTCTTTTTTTCCTATAAAAGGAGGTCGAGGGGGCTCATTTGGGAGGACGTTTTGGGAGGAGGAGACTATCGCCATTTTTCCTTTGGAGCTCTTCATCTTCTTCTTCACCACTTCTCTTCATCTCATACCTCTTCATCCCCTCATCGCCACGTGCTCGTCTTCTTCGCGTTGGCACCCGAAGTGCTTGTGAGCCCAAGTTTCGTTGGTTCAACGTTGGTTCGCCCCGTTCGTCGTTGTGAGCCCGTGTGCTCACCGTTCGGGTGGTCGTGGTTCGTTGGGGTTGGCATTTTGGTGGTGCTCATGTGTTCGTCTTCATCGTGTTCAGATTTGCTCTTGTCTCTAAGGGCATTTAGTATTTATGTTTTGATTGAGCTTGTGGTTAACTAGAAGTTGCCATTGTAATCAAACCCTATTTTATAAAGGGTCCTCTTGCGTTGGAATCGAACACGTATTTATTTCTTTCACCAATATCATTCGTGTTTCTTTCTTTCTTTGTTCTCATCCACTTGTACGTTCGGTCGTCTTGTGACGAGGGAGCGTTTCGAGCGTGCCCATGCACCTCTCCTCCTCATAAAGGCGTACGAGCATTTGTGTGTGTGCTTGTGTCTTCCTTGTACGTTCAGTCGTCTTGTGACGAGGGAGCGTTTTGAGCGTGCCCATGCACCTCTCCTCCTCATAAAGGCGTACGAGCATTTTGTGCGTGTGTTTGTGTCTTCCTTGTACGTTCGGCCGTCTTGTGACGAGGGAGCGTTTCGAGCGTGCCCATGCACCCCTCCTCCTCATAAAGGCGTACGAGCATCTGTGCGTGTGTTTGTGTCTTCCTTGTACGATCGGCCATCTTGTGACGAGGGAGCATTTCGAGCTGCCCATGCACCTCTCCTCCTCATAAAGGCGTACGAGCATTTTGTGCGTGTGTTTGTAATTTCCTTGTACGTTCGGCCGTCTTGTGATGAGGGAACGTTTCGAGTGTGCCCATGCACCCCTCCTCATAAAGACGTACGAGCATCTGTGCGTGTGTTTGTGTCTTCCTTGTACATTCGGTCGTCTTGTGACGAGGGAGCGTTCGTGCTTGCCCACGCTGTCGTGCCTTTCGGCTCCGGATCGTTTGCGTGAGTCGGGTGGGAACCACCAAGGTTTTTGACTAGGAGAAAGAAGAATATGAGATGAGGCTAGTAATGAATAGATTATTAGAAAGAGAGATAGAAATTTCGTGAATCCCACGAGTGTATTGTATTCGATTAATCAATATTTAGATAAGAATATGTATTTAGATTGAAAGAAAGATATAAGAAACTTGTGAATCCCACAAGTATAGATTATATTATTTTCGTGAATCCCACGATTATATTAATCGGTTGGTGTTTTCGGAAATATATCCAATTTCCAAATATTTCACACGCCTATTACATTGTGCTCCCCATCCTTATGTAGTGATGGGAGAGACTAAGCATAGCTACATGCTTTTTTTTCTAATATGTTCATGCACACTAAATGTGCATGTGATGCTTTTTTAATCCTTGCTTTTATTTGCTAAATATAGTGCTCATGCACGCTAGATGTGCATGAGTCACTTTTTAGTTGCTTGCGTTTTTCTATAAAATATTCACGCACTCTAAAAATGCATGATTTACCTTTTTAATAAAGGTAGGCGCAAATAAAGCACTTATAGTTATTAAATCTATTTATAGAACAATAAAGATAAGGTAGCATAATGGTAAAGTTGAAGTTTGGCTACGTGGAGGTACATGGTTCGAATCTTGCCCTATGTACGTGATAAATATCTTGATATTCTTATTTTATTTATTGGTGATAAATATCTTAATATTCTTATTTTATTTATTTATATGTAATTAAATCGGTTATATTATTTTTACTTTTTCACGTAGTGTACGAAATACACTACGACAACGCTGTCGTACCTTTCGGCTCCGGATCGTTGCGTGAGTCGGGTGGGAACCACTAAGGTTTTGGACTAGGAGAAAGAAGAATATGAGATAAGGCTCCTTATGAATGGATTGCAAGAAAGAGAAATATTTGAAGGAAGATATGAAACTCGTGAATCCCATGAGTATAGTGTACTAATTGATACTTAGAATGTAAGAGAGAAATAGATGGAAAAAATCGTGAATCCCACGAATATATTAGATTTATCAAAATCCTTGTAAAAATAATCAACAACCCCCATACATCATTCTCTCCTCCTTATATAAGGATGGAAGAGGCTAAGCATAGCTTTATGCTTTTTCTAAAGTGTTCATGCACACTAAATGTACATGAGTTGCCTTTTTACACTATGCTTTTATTTCGTAAATATAGTGCTCATGCTCGCTAAATGTGCACGAGTCATTTTTTTTATTGGTGTACATTTTTCTTATAAATAAAGTATTCACGCATTCTAAAAAATGCATGACTTTCCGTTTAATAAAGGTAGACGTAAATAAAGGTCTTATACGTATTAAATCTATACTTAGAACACTTAGGATAAGTTAGTACAATGGTAAGGTTGGGGTTTGTCTATGTGGAGATATAGTGTTTGAATCTTGCCCTATGTATGTAATAAATCATTTTAATATTTTATTTTATTTATTATATGTACTTTAAATCGGATATAGTATTTTACATATTTCACGTAGTGTGTGATTCACACTACGACAATGCACCTCTCCTCCTCATAAAGGCGTACGATCATTTTATGTGTGTGTTTGTGTCTTCCTTGTACGTTCGGTCATCTTTTGACAAGGGAGCGTTTCGGGCGTCCCCATGCACCTCTCCTCCTCATAAAGACGTATAAGCATTTGTGTGTGTGTTTGTGACTTCCTTGTATGTTCGACCGTCTTGTGATGAGGGAGCGTTCGGGCTTGCCCATGCACCTCTCCTCCTCATAAAGGCGTACGAGCATTTGTGCGTGTGTTTTGTGTCTTCCTCGTACGTTCGACGTCTTATGATGAGGGAGTGTTCGGGCGTGCCCATGCACCTCTCCTCCTCACAAAGACGTACAAGCATTCGTGTTTGTGTTTTTGTCCCCTTGTGCGTTCATCTTGCGTGCTCATCTTTGCGTGTACCCGTTTGATCACTTGGTTCGTGCGGTGATCTCGAAATGTCGACGAGTCGTGATCAACGAAAGCCACCGGCCTCACAAAAAAAAAAGGGTAACGAGCCCTTGCTCGGGAAGGGGTTGGGAAGTAGTATTGTTGTAAAGCAAACCTCGGGTCTTCTCTATCCCTTGAGTAATCCCTAGTCCAAGACCCCCGTGGTCCTGCCAAAGTAACACACACGCGCGAAACTTCGCGACAACGGGCATGAGTGACCATGTGCAGTCCTTACCGGAGACTAGAACACTGATGGATGTGAGCGACAATGTGTGGTGCTCATCGGGAACACGAACGGGCGTGAGCTATGTATTTGATGTCACTGTGTCATGACACTTTGAAAGAGTTGTGAATGGGTGAAACGTTGTTCTATATAATCCTTGTTAAAAAAGCATGTGTCAATGTTGTGCGTGGTTGTATCAATAAATGCATTTCTAGCATAACTAGGCCTGAAAAAACATGATCATTTTTCAACCTTCATTTTATTTTGATAAAATCTTGGTGTCTATTTGTACATAATGCATGGTTTATCTCTTTTTTGTCTGTTCACAAGCATAATCTTTGTTTTAGAGCTATTGACACTTAATTTATTATGTATGTAAAAATTTTCCAATGTCTTCATAAGCTTTTGCGCATCTCCTAAAGTATTTGCAAAAAACACTACATTATCTGCATATAGCAAAAGCATAATGACGACATTCCCAATTGCAACTTCGTCAACACCTTCTTCCTTTACAAACTTGGCAACCATTTCCTTCAATTCAGCAATGCATAGACCAAATAGAGTTGGTGAGAGTGGGCATCCTTGCTTAACACCAATAGTGCTATTGAAAAAATCTGAAAGTTTATCGCTCTTACGCACACAACATATAACCTTCTCACATATTCAGGATATTGCAAGCATATATTCGCTTGGCACCTCGAGTTCTTCTATTCACCTCCAAAGATACTCACGAGGTACCATATCAAAAGCGTTCTTGAAGTCTATGAATCAACAATATAAAGCTTTACCTCCAAGGCAACTTTCCTCCATTAATACTTGAAGGGTGACAAGGTGATCAATGGTGTTAATCAATGGTGTTATGGTGTTTTTGAATGCCAGGTTGTCCATAAGCTCTCTTACCATTTTTTTTCATCCCATGCACTTATATTTGATTCCATTATACATCCAAATAGTTTTGCTATTAGCGAGCCAATCATGATGGTTCGATAGTTGTTTACATTATTTACATCTCCACCTTTATGTAAAGGTTTGAATCTCCAATTTGTAATCCATCGTACGGCATACCATGTTACAATGCATGATTAAACATATCGCTTATCCATGCATGTGCTTCCTTTCCTGTCCATTTGAGCATTTCATCTTTTATACATTGAAGATTGTTTGCCTTTCGAGATGCCAATTTCTTAAGTCCTATGCATATATCTTCAATTGTAAAGAAGGGAGATTTATGTGAAAGACAACCACAACACATCATCTTTCCGGAAAGAGATAGCATTATCATCATCAAATACAAAATTACCTACAATGAGGTATATATAGATCTCATGTGCAAGGGTGCACATGTGTGAGGATAATATAGGTACAAAAGTGTAAGTCCTATATTAAATGTACTTAGGAGTGGAGGACCTTGAATATCCCACTTAAGTACAAGGTCCTATTTAAGGTGTTATAGTCAACACTTCTAACTAGATTCTATCTAGGTAACTACAAAGTTACATGGTTGGCTAACTAACTAAACGAAGTTAAGCTTTATCTCTCAACACGCCCCCTCAAGCTCCAGTGTGAGGTGTCCGACATCCGCTTTGGCTTTCATCGGCTTCATGTGCTTCCGTCCGGCCTTCGGTTTTCTTCATCGTGGCAATCTCGGTTCCTCCCCCTCAAGCCGGTGACGAAGGCTTGTAGTGTGTGGGCAAAGGTCGACCACTTCCACCCATCGTGGGTTACGAGCCGCTTCGGTGGAGCTCTTGGGCTCTGTTCGGCCGCTACCTTCATCGCAAAGGCATAGTGATGGGCCATGTATTCATTGTAGCCGTGCCGAGTGACGGGGTTCTTAGCTCTAGATGAGCGTCAAAGTTTTTCGCTTGCTAATGTGAGCGCCTTCTTTACTACAGGTGTCTGCATGATGGGTACACCAAACTAACTGTCTAGTGAGCGAGTCGATGCATCCAAATCACTGTCGTCGGGGCTGTTGACTTCGTATTCGGGCATCTTACCTTTGCCTTTGTCCAAGGTCGTACTTGCCCGTGACGTGCTTGGAAGGCTTGAAGGCTCGTGTGGTCCACTTAGCTTGGTAGAGCTTGGACAGTCCTTTAGTGAAGGGCTTGGCCGAATATCATCCTCTGAGTTGGCGTTCAACTCTTCCTCTATCGTGTCGGGTGGAGCCGAATCGGGCTTATACCAAGATGCTGATTCGTCGAAGACTACGTCTCGACTCACCCAAACCGCTCGAGTCGAAGGGTTATAGCACTTGTATGCCTTCTTCTCAAACAAGTATCCTATGAGGATACATTCCTCGGACTTCACGTCGGCCTTCTGTCGGCTTTCGTTCGGGATGCATACATTCGCAATGCTTCCGAACACCTTGAGGTGCGATAGGATTGGCTTCCTTTCGACGAGGAGCTCGTATGGAGTTAGCTCATGCACTCCATTAGTGGTGCATTGATTCATGAGATAGACGGTTGTGGATGTCGCTTCGGCCCAATAGAAGTTCAGCATGTGCTTCTCATGCATCATGGCGCGTGCTACCTCGAGTATTTGCCGATTCTTCCTTTCGGCTACTCCATTTTGTTGGGGTGTGTGTCGGCACGAGAATTCTCTCCGAATGCCTTCACTTTGGAGGTAGGAGGTGAATTCATCAGAGAAGTACTCCTTTCCTCCGCCCGATCGTAGGCATTGAATGTGTCGATCGGTTTATTTTTCCACTTGGCCCTTGAGTTTTTGGAAGTGGGAGAGCACTTCGCTCTTCTTCTTCATCGGAAAGATCCACGTGTAGCGGGAGTAGTCGTTGATGAAGGTGACGTAGTATCGGCATCCGTCGATTGTCTGCATTTGGGCCGTAGTGTATGACGTCGAGAAGGTCTTTGCTTGCGGAGCTCTCCTTTGGAAATGGGAGTCGATGATGTTTGCCGAGTTGGCACACTTCACATACTCGGTCAACTCGTTTCGACTCGAATGTCGGAAGTTCGATGACAACTCCCTTTGATTGCATAGCTCGGAGCCGTTGGAGGTTTATGTGGCCAATTCTCTATGCCACAACTCGATGTTTGTCTCAGCTTTGAGACCTTTGGCATATATGGCCGATTTCACCTCGTTCAAATTGAGGATGAACATTCGACCATCTCTCCATCCCTTGGCTATGAGTCGGCCATCTTTCTCAATGAAACACCCTTCATTGTTGAAGCGGACTTGCATGGCTTGCTCCACGATTTGGCCGACCGAGACCAAATTCTTCGTTATTGTGGACGCATGCAAGACATTCTTGATGCAAGTTTGTTCCCCTTCTTTTCCGAATGGGACATTGCCGATGTGCCAAATGGGATGTGTGGTGTTGTCTCCCGTCTCTATGAAGCCGAGTCGGTCCGACGTTCATAAGTCACGAAATCACTCTTGGTGTGACGTCATATGATGTGAGGCGACGGAATCGACGAACCACACGCGTCTTCCGAATTGGAGGTGCTTGCTGAGTCAGAAGTCGTCATAGAGTTCGCTCTATGTCTCATTATGAATAGACCACCGTAGTCGTCGTATTCGAAGTTGTTGGCGTAGTTTGTGAGTTGTCGGCTTGTCGAAGCCGACTCGCTTCTCTTTTTCCGACACTCCACTTCATGGTGGCCGATTTTTCCGACGTTGTTCGGCATGGAAGCTCCCCCTTCTTCCAAAGGTTCCTCGATGGCTTCCATCTTGTGTCGAAGGTTTGAGTTCCCTTCGTGTGATGGGTCGAATCGACCTCTTCTACCGCCTCGACTTCGTTCTCGGCCACCGTCCGAATTCGAGAATAACATTTGTCCTTCCGATGGCTTGGTTTTGGTTTAGATGTGGTTCTCTTCAACCATTAGCATTGATTGAAGGTCGAAGAATGAAGGAGGATATTCCCTCACCAAGATTCCCGTCCTCAACGAGTCGAATCATTGTGTGAGGCCGCCCAAGCATAATTGAACCATCTCGTCTTCAACGACGTTTATTTTGATGGAGCCAAGCGAGTCGCAAATGCTCTTGATCTTGGCAGTGTAGTCTGACACAGACATGTCTTTTTGGCGAATTTTGTTCAACTCTTGTCAGAGTTGAAGCGTTCGGGCGGTTGTGTTGGCGGTGAACATTTTCTTTAAGTTCTCCCACGCCTCTTTGGGCATCTTGGCATCTCGAATGTGGCTTAGCATGTGGTCGTGGACACGTGTTGCCAATCAATACATGACTTGACTCGCCGCTTTCTCCCATGTTGCGTAGTCAGCGTTCTTTGAGTCGGGTTGATTTTCTTGTGCGTCGTTGATGTAGCTCCACTACCCTTGGCCGACAAGGTATTGGGTCATCTTGTACTCCCAAGATGAATAATTGCTCTGGTCTAGCTTTTCACTTGGGAGCGAGCTACTCATTTGTGTGTTCATGTTGATTGTAGTGTCTTCTCTTCTTTTGCTTTTATTCCTTCGATCACGTACACGTGCTACGTAGCGGCACTAAGGTAGCGGATAGCCAAATTTTGTCATTGGCGTCTCGAACACACAATCACAGAGTCAGGTGGGCTTAGCGGATTTTCTAAACCACACGCTCTGATACCATGTTAAGAATAAGGTAATTAAGCAAGGGTTAATTAGTACCTAATTATGTGATTAAGTTAATAAGCGGAAGATTAAGTGATATGTGTGTGTGTATGTGTGTGAGAGGAAGAGAGAGAGGAAGATACACTTATGAACAACACAAGATGGGGGATGAGTAACTATATTAAATTAGCATTATCATCGTCAAATATAAAAATATTGTAAAGAATCAAGAGATGGATTCTTGTGAAGCGGAAGAGATGTGAGTTATGTGTGTGTGTGTGTGTGTGTGTGTGTGTGTGTGTGAGAGAGAGAGAGAGAAACAAAGAGAATACGCAAGGTAAAAGTATATTGACAAAGGAGAAAGACTCAACATTATACAAGGTGGGAGGAGGGTGCTTTATGTAGTCACCCTCTCTCTTCATTAACTACAAGCCTCATGGAGCATGGGGAATGTGAAAGCTCATAAGTTATGTGTCATAGAATATGATTCTATGACTCATACTAAATGCTAGAATACAAAGTGGTGACATAATGGTGACTCTTGACTATTGGAGTGTCTCTTCACTCTCAAGGTGAGTTTACACACTATACCAAGTTGAGCTTGATTCTCAACACACCCCCTCAAGCTCAAGTCGGGTCGGTTTCAGACGGTATTCAGAATCCGCTTCAACTCGCGTTCCAGAGTCCGCGTCGACTCGCTTTATGCGGAGTTGCGGAATCCGTGCTCCAGCTTGCGTTGTGCGTAGTTACGAAGTCTGTGCTTCGGCTTGCGTCTTTCTTCGCGGCTTTGCGCGGTAGATCGGCTCTTCGTTGTGCGTAGTGTCTTCAGTACTCCCCCTCAAGCTTGGCAGGTCAGGGATCGTCAATCCAAGATCGTTCATGAATTTCCATAGCTTGTCGGCTCCTAAGGTTTTAGTGAAGATATCGGCCGTTTGAAGATTGGTTCTTATGTGTTGTAGGTCGACATCTCTAGCCAAAACGCACTCTCGGATGAAGTGATAGTGCACTTCGATGTGCTTTGTCCGCGCGTGGAACATTGGATTCCGAGCCAGATAGATATTGCTCATGTTGTCGCAGTAAAGGGAAGTCGGATCCTTGATGGGTACGCCCAGATCCTTCAAAATCCTCTTGAGCCATACGGCTTCACACGCAGCTACGGTTGCACCCCTGTATTCCGCCTCTGTACTAGAAAGAACAACGGTAGGCTGCTTCTTGCTACTCCAGGATATTGCTCCGCTACCGAGGGAGAAAACAAATCCGGAGGTTGATCTTCTATCAGCTTTGTAGCGGGCCCAATCGGCGTCTCTGTACCCCTCGAGTTGTATTGGCATCGCGGTCTTGTAGAGGATGCCGCAATCCATTATGTCGCTCACGTAGCGTAGAACTCGCTTAGCGCAATCCAAGTGAGTATCACGCGGTGTTTGCATGAATTGGCTAAGGAGACCGACCGGATAACTCAGATCGGGTCATGTGATCGTGAGGTAGATGAGACTCCCGATGAGTTGCCGATACTGAGTCGGCTCACACGCTTTGGTGCCGGAGTTCGCATCTAGTTTGATATTACGATCGAGCGGGGTTGCCACAGATTTGCACTCAGCCATCCCGAACTTGTATAACAAGTTGAGGATGTAGTGCCGTTGAGAGATCATGATTCCGGCCGGAGTCCGAATTACCTCGATGCCGAGGAAGTAGTGGAGCTCCTTCATGTCCGTCATCTCGAACTTGTTGGAAAGGAGGGATTTGACTTTATTGATTTCGACGAGATGCTCACCTCCAATGACTAGGTCATCCACATATAAAATGATGACGATCGGACTTGCGGAATCGCTTCGTATGTAGAGGGAGTTGTCCGATTTTGACATACGGAAGCCGATTTGATGAAGATATTGCGTTATCTTCGAATGCCAAGCACGCGGTGCTTGCTTGAGGCCGTAGAGTGGCTTCTTGAGTCGGCATATAGCTTTCGAATGGGTGCTCAAGTTGAAGCTGGGTGGTTGGATCATGTACACCTCCTCTTCTAATTCGCCTTGTAGAAAGGCGTTCTTGACGTCCATTTGATGGAGGTGCCACCCTTTCGCCGAGGCAATCGCAATTATGGTCCGCACCGTCGTCATCTTTGCCACTGGGGCAAAGGTTTCTTCATAGTCGATGCCATGTGTCTGAGCATATCCTTTCGCTACGAGTCGAACTTTGTAGCGGTTGACGGAACCGTCCGCGTTGTACTTCACTTTGTAGATCCATCTGCATCCGATCGCCTTTTTGTGCGGTGAGGTGGGAACGAGATCCCATGTCTCGTTCTTCCGTAGTGCCTACATCTCCTCGTTCATTGCTTCGATCCATCGCGGGTCCTTTGCGGCTTCGGAAAAGGTTTCCGGCTCCCGTACTATTGCTACCTTCATCATAAAGGCGTAATGGTACGCCATATAATCGTTGTAGCCGAATCGGCTTACGGGGTTCTTTTCACAAGTGGATCGGCGGAGCTTTTCATTTGCAGAGATGAGGGCTTTCTTTGCTCCGATTGGTACCTCGAAACCACCGAACTCACTGTCAAGTGAGTGAGTTGACTCATTGTCGGTGAAGCGATCGTCTTCGTATTCCGCCATTTTCGCCTTGCCTTTGTCCATCTTCGGGCTAGGCCGTGATGTGCTTTGATCGCTCAAAGGCTCTTGTGGTCCGCTCAATCGGGTCGTGATCGGACTTTCTTCGAACATGCCCGTAAGGTGATCTTCGTCCTCTACCTCTTGTTCGGTGGATTCCGAGTCGAGCGGGGTCGGAGTCGAAGTTGTCTCTGGTGCGTACCAGGATGCGGACTCGTCAAAGACGACGTCTCGACTTACCCGAGATTTTCGAGTTGAGGGGTTGTAGCACTTATACCCCTTTTGCTCCAGTGAGTATCCTACGAGGATACATTTCTCCGACTTCGGGTCGAGCTTTTGACGCTTCTCGTCGGGGATGTACATGTACACAATGGAACCGAATATCCGAACATGTGTAGGTTCGGTTTCTTTCCGAAGAATCTTTTGTGCGGAGTAGCCTCGTGCACGCCGGATGTTGTGCACCGGTTCATTAGGTAGACGGTCGTATTTTCCGCTTCGGCCCAATATGACTTGGGCATATGCTTCTCGTTCATCATGGCCCGCGCTACTTCGAGGATGTGCCGATTTTTTCACTCGGCTACTTTGTTTTGTTGCGGAGTGTGTCGGCAAGTGAATTCTCGCCGAATTCCTTCCTTTTGGAGATACGTCGTGAAATCGTCCGAGAGGTACTCCTTGTCGCCATCCGATCGAAGGCATCATACATGTCGGCCCGTGGCTTTCTTGACTTCATTCTTGAAATTTTGGAAGTGTCCGAACACTTCGCTCTTTTGCCGCATCGGGTAGATCCAAGTGTGCCTAGAAAAGTCGTCGATGAAGAGCACGTAATATCGGCATCCGCCGAATGTCGCCGTTTGAGCCGGACCCCATACATTGGAATGAATTACGTCGAGTACGCCTTTGCTCACATTCGGTTCCTTCGGAAATGGGTGTCGGTGTTGCTTGCCGAATTGGCACGCTTCGCATACACCTTCAATCTCCTTCTCTTTGAATGTCGGGAGTCCGATGGCAACTCCTTTCGATTTCATTGCTTTGAGTTTGTTGAGATTGATGTGGCCGATTCACTTATGCCATAGCTCTATGTCGGATTCGGCTTTCGTGCTTTTCGCGAACATGGCGGATTTCATCTCGTGCGAATCGAGAATGAACATTCGGCCCTCTCTTCTACCACGTGCGATGATTCGGCCTTCTTTTTCGATGAAACACCCTTCTTGGTCGAATCGTACTTGCATCCCTTGCTTAACCATTTGGCCGACCAAGACCAAATTCTTTGTGATGGTGGGTACATGCAAGACATTTTTAATGTATGTTTGCTTACCTCTTTCACCAAACGGAACATTGCCGATGTGCCGAATCGGGTGCATAGTGTCATCTCCAGTTTCGACATAACCGGGTCGCTCCGGCTCTCGAAGTTCGAGAAACCATTCTTTGTGGGATTTCATATGGTTTGAGGCTCCGGAGTCAACAAACCATACGTCCTCCGGATTGAGGGCACTAGTTGAGGTAGAGGCCGACATAGACTTTGCTCTATGTTTCATCATGAACATTCCGCCACAGTCGGAGTTGTATGCATACATTCCGCCACGATCCTCGTAGTCGGAGTTGTGCCCGTACATTCCGCTATACTCTTCGTAGTCGGAATTGTGCACGTAATTCATGAGTTGTCGGCTTGTGGAAGCCGATTCACGCATCTTCTTTCGGCACTCTTCTTCGTGGTGGCCGAGCTTTCCGCAATATCCTCATTCGGTTGCATTTTGACGGCTCGGGCCGGAGTGGAAGCTCCCCCTTCTTGCGAAGGTTCCTCGTTGGCCTCCATTTTGTGGCCGAAATTGGGAGTTGTTGTCGTAGGTCAGACCTCGTCCGCCTTGTCCTTGGCCAAATCGGCCTCTCGCTCGTCCACGTCCTCTTCCTCCATTAGAGTGCGTGTAGAGCATGTGGCCTTCCGACTCATTGCTCCTTGTACGCACGTGGTTTTCTTCGACCAATAGCATTGATTGGAGCTCGACGAAGGAGGGAGATTTCTCTCGTGCTAGAACGGCGGTTCGCATCGCGCCGAACCATGGTGCGAGGCCGCCGAGGCATATTTGCACCATCTCATCATCATCTATACTTATGCTTATTGAGCCGAGCGAGTCGATAAGCTCCTTGATCTTCAAGGTGTATGTTGTGATGGACATATCCCTTTGTTGAATGTTGTTCAACTCTTGGCGGAGTTGAAGCTTCCTCGCAGTCGTGTTGGCGGCGAAAATCTTTCGTAGATTTTCCCACGCTTCCTTCGGCGTCTTGGCTTCTCGAATGTAACCGAGCATGTGGTCGTGAACACATGTCGCCAAACAATACATCACACGGCTTGCGGCTTGCTCCCATGTCGCGTATCCGGGAGCCGCTTCGGCGGGTCGGTCTTCATGCGCTCCTTTAATGTAGCTCCAATAGCCTCGTCCGACAAGGTATTGGTGCATCTTGTACTCCCAAGATGCGAAGTTGTTTCGATCCAACTTCTCGGTAGGGAGAGCGCTCCCCATTTGAGTATTCATTATGTCGATTCTTCTTCTTCTTCTTCTCTCTTTGAATGCGAGCTATGTAGCGCCTTGTCCGACAAGGTATTGGTGCATCTTGTACTCCCAAGATGTGAAGTTGTTTCGATCCAACTTCTTGGTAGGGAGAGCGCTCCCCATTTGAGTATTCATTATGTCGATTCTTCTTCTTCTTCTTCTCTCTTTGAATGCGAGCTATGTAGCGCCTTGTCCGACAAGGTATTGGTGCATCTTGTACTCCCAAGATGTGAAGTTGTTTCGATCCAACTTCTCGGTAGGGAGAGCGCTCCCCATTTGAGTATTCATTATGTCGATTCTTCTTCTTCTTCTTCTCTCTTTGAATGCGAGCTATGTAGCGAAGCTACAATAGCGATGAGCCGGTTCTTGGTCGTCGGCGTGGAGCACACCACACGATCACGATGAGGCGAATGGGCTAGATCGAGCTACCAAATCGCTCTGATACCATGTAAAGAATCAAGAGATGGATTCTTGTGAAGCGGAAGAGATGTGAGTTGTGTGTGTGTGTGTGTGTGTGTTTGTGTGAGAGAGAGAGAGAGAAACAAAGAGAATACGCAAGGTAAAAGTATATTGACAAAGGAGAAAGACTCAACATTATACAAGGTGGGAGGAGGGTGCTTTATGTAGTCACCCTCTCTCTTTATTAACTACAAGCCTCATGGAGCATGGGGAATGTGAAAGCTCATAAGTTATGTGTCATAGAATATGATTCTATGACTCATACTAAATGCTAGAATACAAAGTGGTGACATAATGGTGACTCTTGACTGTTGGAGTGTCTCTTCACTCTCAAGGTGAGTTCACACACTATACCAAGTTGATCTTGATTCTCAACAAATACCTACAATGAGGTATATATACATCTCATGTGCAAGGGTGCACATGTGTGAGGATAATATAGGTACAAAAGTGTAAGTCCTATATTAAATGTACTTAGGAGTGGAGGATCTAGAATATCCCACTTAAGTACAAGGTCTTATTTAAGGCGTTATAATCAACACTTCTAACTAGATTCTATCCAGGTAACTACAAAGTTACATGGTTGACTAACTAACTAAACTAAGTTGAGCTTGATCTCTCAACACTACGATCCAAAATACCAAGTTCGGAAAGTAACACATAGTCAATCACACTATTTCCATTGTGTTTTCTACATGTAAAACCATTAGTGTTGGGCCATAAGGGAACACCATTTGTAATAAGCAATCCGGTACTATTGCACATTTATAAGAATAAATTCCCAAATTGTTCCGCATCTTTTCATCGTTAGAAGAGCAGCTATACATTTGTGTATCCTCTTGTATCCTTGAGATATTACCCTTGTCCTTGAGAGACTATGGAGGGATCTTGAGCAATCTTGACATTCAGCTAGAGAGGTAAAATGACAACCTCAAATCTACAGTCTGAATCTATTGATGTTGCTTTTGTTCATTTCAACTTCATATTTGTTTAAACCAGAGGTTGGAGATGCAACCCACTTTGATAAAAACTATTTAGGATCACTTGAAGATTGTTTCAGTGGTCAAGTATGCATCTTCATGGATAACAAAACAACTTTTTAGTTGGTTGTAGGTAACTCAACTACCTGCCTATAATCAAAATAGCCATTTTTTATAATGTTAGAATTGTTAAAGCTATGATAGAGTGCTTTGAACCAAGCATCCAGTTGAAGCTTGCAAGTTGTCAAAACAAATTCCTCACATAAAGGTAATCATTCAAAGTTGTGTAAATTGTTATATCTAAGAAAAATATTAGTTTTTTAATATATTTTAGATTTTGTCAATTCGTAGAGTTGTTATTATCATTTTTCCTTAAAGTTATTGATTCCGCAACATAGGTAAAATGTTTAAGGATGCATGGTTCTTATCAACACAATCAAATTGATTATTGGTAGGTATACGTGCAAATGTTGGATTGGTCTAAGTTACATCATTCAATTGATTGTTTTCTTATGCCGGAGAAAGTAGAGTAGCCTCATTCAAATGGGGCATTGGGAATTAGAGATCATGATGGAGATATCTACTTTGATTCGAACCCATCTACGGAAGATTTTTAATGCCAATGTTCTACATGTTTATAGAAATGAGCTTGGTATTTGACATGGAACTTTCAAGCAATACTATGATAGGGACTTGTAAATTGATTTATACAACAAGCAATTGCACTTGTCTATCTTTACCTTGAGATTCTTGATTGTACGACTATAGACCAATTTTAGAACTATGCTAGGAATATATCCAATTATGCCTAGCATAGTAGGAGACCAAAAGTGAGCTTCAAAGCAAGAGAGAGCACAAGAGATGACAAGAGAGCTAGGAAATGCCACAAGTATAGTAATAGAACAAACAAAAACAAATAATAAGAGAGGCTTCACCTATTTATATTTTTCTTTTTAGCCACTGCAAGGTGTTGTTCAATAAGTTGCACATAACAAACTATTTGCTAAATGGGTATGTAAGTGATGTGTGTATAAACCTTAGTAATAACATCCTATTCTACAGTAGTGCATCAACCTCCTTTTATAAGAGCAATAGTGGCTCGAGAGTAATTAACAACCACTCTCGCCCGACTCACCAACAATAGGGTATACATCAATCTAGACTCTTCAACTATGATATCACGTGGAGGCATCAATACAAAGATGTGCCCTAAACCTTAGACCCTTTGATGGATGATAGGTTTAACAACATTTGCTTGACATTGAAAATGTAGGTTGTTGCTCATTTGCATATTAGATTTCGTTACTTGCATCATTGATTGTTCTTATTCTTGAATTTAGATCAATGAACACTTGTGTAGCCTTTGTGTCATTTAGTTGTGTATGTGGCAACGATGTGTTTGCTTATCCATCTAATGTCCTACATATGCACTCCTTTCCTTTCATAGTTTTGTTTTTAACTTTTACCGCCAATTGTTAAACTACAAATTTCCTCGTTTTTCTGTTTAAATGGTATTAAACCTTAACAATCACATGCTTAATATTTGGATCATCATTTACGTTGAGTACATGTCCTCTTTGTGTTTACATTGAGGCATTTTTTGTCATTCTTTTAGCTTATTATTCTGGTGTTGTAGGTTGTCACACATATTACTTTTGTGAGTTTCCTGAGTCAACCTTACCATCTAACATCTTAGCTTACTAGGTCACTTGATGATCCATCCAATCTTCCATGTATCACTCTTCGAAATGTATATCCCCTTGGATATACAATGTCACATTCCAAAACCAACAACACTCGTTGAAATTCATGATTATGAAGAATAGGAAGTCAAATAAATTCTCAATTGTTTCAATCTGTCACAAAAAAATCTATTGTCAAGTATATTTTTGTTTTCCTTTCTTCTAGTTTTGCATCAACTGATTCTTGCATAACCTTTTTTTCCTTGATTTGTGTATGTGTTGAGCATTTGTTTGCATGTGTGTCTAACATCTAACATACCCACACTTGCACATCTTTTTCTATAATAGCATAATTTTGTTCTAGGTTGTACAACCTGTTGTTAACCACAGATTTCCTTGTTCTCTCATTTAAATGGCAACCAACCTCTTAAATCACTTGTGTGAAGTATAAGTTCTCTTTGTGTTTATATGCTTATACATGGAGGAGTTTCTTGTCTTCTTTTCTTTTAGCTCATTGTTCCAACGTTTTAGGTTGCCACATATATTACTTTTTCGAATCCCCTACATCAACTCTATCATATATCACTGTCATATATCATCTTAACTTAAATCACCTTGCGATACACCCAATCTTCCATCTATCTCTCTTTGAACTATATATCCCCTCAAATATAGCACATCAAATGGAACGCCTTCCTAGATTCATGTCAATCTTAAGAGCCCCCCACATATCTAACAATGCGAGGACCTAGTCAAGAAATTTTGTGAAATGGATGGGAAAAGAGTGAACTAGAATGTTCTAAAACACAAACCTTCAATAGTAACGTAGCATTGTAATTTACAACCGAAAACAAGTAACATTACTCATTTATCAAGTTTCAAGGTCTTGCATCTTTCATGCATATTTGAATCTCACAATTTTATTGCCCTTAGGTCTCATGTGCTCCAATTGTCTACCTCCACCTTCGCAAAATTTCTTCATTTCTCAGCCCACTATGAGTGACAACCACCATGCAAAACAATCACTCCCAAAATGTGGAACGATCCTCCTTTATCTCTCCCAAATTACTCGTGGGTTGTACTGGAATCTTGTGGTTCAGCTGCCTACCTCCACATTCATCTTGCCCTAATCCGACCCATGAAAACGTCATAAATTTTAGACCTAGTGGAGTTTGAACCAATCCCACACAGACATGCTTTTGCCATCTAACCCTCCCCTAACCATGCCCCGTGAATACATGTTTTTTTTTCAACATTTTATCTATAAAAGGTGTCAATATGGTGAACCCAATCTCAATAATCTCAACAAGATGTCCGTTCACTTCTTCAAATAGCAATATTCAAAGCTTTACTCCTAATTAAGATATCCCATACCGTTACTACAAAGCTCTTGCGCCCTTCTTACAATGTTCGAACGGGGAAAGTTGGCTTACCAAAATTTCCCATTAAGAGAACATAAAAAGTATGTACATAGCTCTATTCACATCAAAAACCACAAAACTAGTTGACATTTAACATTCTATGAGTCAGATGTGGGTACGCAATGTTGTTTAACGCTCTTGAGACCTCACATTTCACCTAGAAGTGACATTATGTTGCCACCATGTACTCTCTCATCTGGTAGATCCAAAGAAGACATATCAAAAATATTGTCATCCTCCTCTAGATTGGCTTTGTGTTTTTGGCCAGAGTCTGATCTTTTCCTAAGAGATGCATACCTTTGCATGGCCGAAGGCCTGAGTATATTACCTGATGAAATACGAGACTTCAAAATAGAACCTACCCTTGGAATTCCTTCTTGCTTAAGTGAGACCCCAGGTGATGAAGTGTCGAAGGTCAACATCTGGTAAGGTACTCCAAGATCTGATGAGAATATTGCTACTTTAGGAGAAAGCTGAGTATCCTCTTGAACTATATCATCTTGTTCTCCACTAGTTATCATAGGTGAATTTGATTCAAACATATATTCCTCACCGGCTATCATATCATCGCAATCGTTATGATCATTGCAATCATTACCACCATCACAATGTTGACCTCCTTTAAAGCTTCCGGCTATCATATCATCACAACCATTATGATCATTGCAATCATTACCACCATCACAGTGTTGACCTTCTTTAAAGATTGATAGAAAGTTCTCTTTCTTGTCTATCAACTCGAAAGCTTCACCCATCAGTGAACCTACTCTCTCGAAAGTAGCACTTCCATGCACTCTTCGATCCTCCAATAGAGCCCCGTGCAATCCACAAAGACCCAATTTTCCTTTAGCATATCTATCACAGGGTTCTTTGACATAAGTCAACAGATTATCATCGAAACATTTTCTAGAGTGTATCAAACTTTCTTGACCCCAGCAACACCTTTTGCAAAATGTCCTACTAATAGATGTAGCCCCACTCAATGCATCATCAGTAAATACGGGTAGCACATAGTTTCTGTTAGAAGTTGACCCTTCGTCTGAAGAATTCTGATCTTGACTTGAATTCTTTGCATACCCTAATACCCTTGACCAACTAGATCCTGACTCTATACCCAAGCCCTCTAGCATTTTTACTCCTTCAATATCGAGATCTCTATACAGATCCTGTGGATTACAGGCTTGACTTAACTTATTCACATAGTCAAACCTCCATGGCTTACGAGTTTGTGACTCCATAACCAAGCCATTGTCTACATCTGGATCTTGATTCTGAACTTGACTTGACATTTGGACAAATTCAAGCACCCTTGACCCATCACATTGTAACTCCCTATCGGAAACCTTTACAGTAGCTACTTCTTCATCGCTTACATTTTGAGATGAATTACTCATTTGATTTGATTTTGTTACATAGTCAAACCTCCTTACCTCACCAAATTGTGACTCCATATCCAGACCCTCTACCATAGTCACCTCTTCCCTGTTGACATCTTGAATTGAATTCTCGTCTGAGCTTGACTTCTTCACATAGTCAAACCTCCTTGACAAACCAAATGGTGAATCCATAGAAAAACCCTCTACCGTATCTTTGCCTTCATCGTACAACCCTCGAAGTGAACTTTGGGTTTGATTTGAATTAACATGGTCAAAACTTCTTGCCCCATCATAATGTGACTTCACAGCTACACCTTGACCATCTACATCCCAATTCAGATCAGTCAGATTCTGAGTTCGACTTGATATTCTAACATTGTCAAATATCCTCGGAATTTTCTGGTTATTATCAAGTCCTAAAGAGGAATTGTCCACATTTTGATATAGATCAGACAAATACTGATTTTGATTTGACTCAATCACGCCATCAAACCTTGTTGATCCACTACATCGTGACTTCATCACATAGTCGAACCTCCTAGACCCATTACATTGTGACTCTGTATCCAATATTTTCATTCTACTTTCTAGGTTACTATCCACTACCAAAGAAGAACATTGCAAACTAAAATCTGGTTTAAGTGGATAATACTCACCTGATCTTAGATGCATCAACAAAGGCTTTGAAACATCCGTATCAGAGGCAAATTCTGCTGATTTAAACATAAAATAAAACTTTAGAAGATTGGCAAAAGACTCATTTTCTGTGCCTTTCATCTCTATGCTTCCTCCACTGGTGAGATCAAGATCCAGGTCAAGATCCAAATGTAACCCTAACCCATTATTGGAATGGGATCGAATCCCACTTTTCGAATCTTCGTTTCTGTCAATACATATCCTTTTGATCCCTATGAATCTGTCAGAAAATAGAAGCTTTTGGGGAGTCTCTAGGTTGAGAGACGGGTTCATAACGATATCCAGGCCAAGCCCGAAATCTTCGTTTTGATCCAATGGAATCCTTTTGATCCCTCTAAACCCATGGGGAAAGACGAGCTTTTGGGCACGGGCACTCTCCAAGGGAGAGAGGTTTTCCAAGCCAGTGAAGGGCTCTGCTTCTTGCATCAGATTGGGAGGCTCCGATCCATGGAAGCTTCATAATTTCTTGGTAGAAGAAGCATGACCCATCACAGACCTGTTAGTGGGCGAATCAGGATGTTAAACAGAGATTTCTTTCCTTTGGCTTAATGTTAAAATGTTTGAGAGAGAGAGAGAGAGAGAGAGAGAGAGAGTGTGTGTGTGTGTGTGTGTGTAGAGAGAGAGAGAGAGAGAGAGAGCTTCCAAATTGGGGTGTGTTCACATTATAAACACTATTATTGTTTTCTTGGGCATTGTCCTTTCTGTTCTATGCTGCCCATTTACTCTTAGCCATATATCTGTATCACGCGTGTTGTGTTGTTGCGATCATCTATCTGCCATTGACCACGGAGCCCATGGGGGGGGGGGGGGGGGGGGGGGGGTTCATTGGTTCATTTGTCCGTCGGGTCATGTCTGGGATCTCAATTCCCTTTCTCCATTTGCCCGAGCTCCTTTCCATGCATGTAAACAAAACAATAAGACGCCTTCACTTAACTGCAACAATTGTTACTCATGGAACTTAATGTTGGGAATTTCTATACCTTTATGTCACATCTTGCCTCCCATGAACATGTATTCCATATGTAGAAGTTTGAGATTTCGAATGATAGCACCTGCACGAGAGGCCTGTTTTCCCACAACATAACATTTTACAGGGAGGGTCTACCGTCTTACTAAGGGATGCCTTTTCCCACCATCCTAAGCTTGTGGTATACCATTTCCCCTCATCATACTTCTAATGAACGGATCCATTTCATATACTTCTAATCCCATTCCTCACAATTGTCGATTGAGAGCTAATTGGCCATAATAGGCCAAGAGTTGTTAGTGTTGACATGTTAAGAGTTCATGTAATATTTTGTTTGTGGCACCTACTTCACACATGTTCACTGTGATCAATGTTTAAACGTTTTGTTTGTGCATGCGGCCTCACACTAACGCATCACTCGCACTAACCTGGAGTAAAGTTAAATTGGGGTCATAGAAATTGCACATTGATGTTGAAAAGTGAACGTCGCGCCATAATTTCAATCTCAACTCATTAGAAAGAATTCTAGTTGGAACCTATACCTCTCATCTCTCCTCCACTAACCTAGAATCATTGTCATACGCATATTCGAAGAGGTCATTCACATGGCTTAATGTCCCTCAAATAAATATATTGTTCCATTATTGGGCTTTCTAAGTTGCCATTTGATTTTGTAGAGAAAAACTTGACTTCTAACAAAAGGATTAGTAAAATGGATGGACCCCATTTGCCTATTTCTAGGAGACATGCTTGTAGGGTGTGATTTTGAGAACTTAATATTACTTTTTTATTTAACACGTTATGTCCCTACACGATGTATTTTGACCAATTAGGTTTCTACTTGAACGTGTCGAGTTGCAAATATATATCAGATCATAGTTTGATCATACTTCAATATATCCTACATGATAAAGGTTCTTTATTTTGAATCATTATCGTATCTTGTTTCTATCATATTTCCTTCTACTAAAAAGCTTTTTCATGTTCTTGCGATGAAGTTATTAACCAATTGAATAATTTTTTATTGGAAACTTTGTAGAATTGCACTTACATACAATAATAAAATTACTTTAAACAATGCATAAAACCAAATAAAGTAAAGCCTTCCATTATTGGGTCAAGTCATAATGTCCAACATTTAAGTTCAAAGTCGAAACAAAATATATTCCAACCTTTGTATCATGGCTTAATGGTGACCCTTTTTTCTAGTTGCTTAAGGTCACTAAGGTTTTGCACCAAGAGTCGTGCACTAAACATGAACAAGACTTTGTGGTCTGCAAAAGTTGTGGAATGTTGAAATACATCAGTAGGGGGCGTTCCATAAAAGACAAAAGCATTAGCGCAAGCAAGTGTGGATAAACTAGAAGTAAGAATGTCAAGTCAAGTAGCCAGACTACAATGCCCCAAAAAACCAATTTGATGGCTTGGTAGCATCTCCCACAACTTGATCTTGTTGTCTCAATGTGAAAGAAAATGGCTCAATGGTACGTCAATGATTTGGTTCGCTACAAAAATGTGAATTTGTAAGCTCTACATCCTCTAAACTTGAGGTCATTCTTCTAGAGGTAGTGGCTCATTTCAATAGTGCCCAAAGAGCAATGACAACTATTTCAATTTTCATAGGGGGGTTTCACACACAAACCCAAAGAGTACTTTGCTTCTTGATGTTTACAACAGTTCTTTTGTTGGTTATTAGCCACAGGAAAAAGTTGTCCATGAACTGATGTCACATGTTAGTACTCTAACATAATAGTGTCAATATCCAACCAATCAACCTCTAGATGAAGGAAGCATCAAGGTCCGATTGATGCTATAGATGTTGTCACCCAAATGAACAAGTGTATCTCATTATACCACCAAGTGCAACTACTCAATTTATTGACTTCTTATCATGCTATAAAAATCACATCAGCATTGACAAGAAGCAAGATTCTACAAGTTTCAATGAACAATTTGCAAGAAACGATAGAAAAAGCTACCCAAATTCAAATAATTCCTAAAATTTGTGAAACATTTGGATTTGACCCATTTGCTTGAATCGGTGATATACCTCAATGGGACAACATACATATAATGAAACCATCAACAAGAAAATGCCAAATATAGCAATAAAATATTCTTTTCTAAACAGCTGAATCTAATCTCATTATCTTAAAGTTCAGAGAAAGCTGATACCAAAAAAGACATCAACTAATTTAGATGCTGTGAAGACACTATTTTTGGTACCACCATTTGGAAGTTGATTGTTAAAATGCATAGAAACTTAAATGCAATTTCACCGATCAGACAAAATCCAGACAATATATATGAAGAACAGAACCAGGTTGCAAAAAGTAAAGGTACATAGGATCATTTATTGTTGGGGTATTGTACAAAAACTTCCTAAAACGCCACAGATGAAACTGAAATTGCAAGAATGCCATCACTGCTGATATCAACTGCCACTCGTTTACCTTTTCATATTACCAAAATGTTCCACACATTTGGATAGGTAGGAGGATCTGGGTGAAATATCAAACAGATGGTAATATGATAGCTTCAACCTTTTTCAGGGCACTAGGGAAATTGTGTAAACATATATCATGAATATTATTTTGGTAGATTTTCTATTCTAGGCAATACATTTTGCTCATGAAGACCCACAGGTAAAGAATAGTAATTGCACCAAAATCTCTCTTATTGAAGATTGCAGAAAAACTCAGCACTAGATTTCAAGAAATTATAACTTTAACTCAAAACTACCAATAATTCAAAACTCATAGATAACAACCAATATATTTATGTTTCCATAAATAAGAACCACTACCTTACATCAAAAAGTTATCTGTTTCCATAAGTATGTCAGTGATCTGTATCATCATCGGTTTCCATAAATAACAATCACTTATCTTACCACATGCTGCCCCAAACTCTAGAACATGCTTTACCTTAATATTGAAGCAATGTGCAGCTAATAACAAACACTTTTATCAAAGGATTCCTATTACTATAGAAATAAAAGAAATGAGAAGCAAAAAAGAGAAATTCCTTGAAACAGGAAAGTCGGGAGTTATTTTCAAATCAATACAAGAACACTGGACATAACCTTACAATTGAAATGTGTGAAAACAGACTAGTTCCTTTCCTCGATTTTAACCGACTTGAAAAAAGTTGTACAGAGTCATTCTGTAGTAGCAGAAAACAATTCATCCTTCCCCTCAAGGCTCTGTTGTTTCATGTAAATGACCTAGAAGTGATTGCTGAAATCCTTGCTTCACCATAATGTGTTTGTTTAATCAGCCTTCTAATCAAAAACCTCTTCCAGACCTCTATATAATTGTAGTCTCAGAAATATCCGCAGTCTCTTCCAAGGCAAGCCTGAAAATTATCCTGCCACTCTTTACCTTGCACTTCGGTGAATTTTGAATCCAAAAATCTTTGGCACATAAGTTGCTGTTGGTTTCAATGGCTTCATGTAAGGATATGTCATCAGAAACAGGTGAGGAAATGTTGTCCCAAAATAAGCTCCATCAACATCTGTATTTTTGTCAGGAATAAGCCAGAGTCTCTCTCCTTACAGATTTACAAAATACCCTTATTATTTACCAAAATAATCATTACTTGACTGGAAAAAACATCTATACAGATCGCATTAATTCCCCGTAACTTTATAATTTACAACACCCAGAGTAACTCTCCCAAGTACACCATATTCTGGTCAGTTTTGAAAACTGAGGGTATTTCAGTGTTTTGTGCTTAAAGTTTTGGCCAAATATAATGCTCAATTCACAAAATAAACAGAACAAAAATAAGCTGTTTAAAGGATACTGCCTTGGTATTTCGATCTTGGGTAGTAAACATCCTCACATTTCGGGCAGTAAATCTTCACTGTACTATTCCGGGGAACATCAGATTGGCCAACAGGTAAACAAGGTTGTCCAGAGCAGTATACTCTTGGGCAGCGACCAAAATCCATGTTCTTGTACTTGTCTAACTGCAGTAAAATACCAAATGACCATTTACTCAAATTTTAGAGCAGCATAACTGGGCTACATAAAAAGTCAAATCATCGAAACACCTGAAATTAGCTATTTACCAAAGCACCCCTAATCTTTTTGAAAATTACCATTGCAATAGCTTCCTACAAGGTTGTTCTGGTAATTTTAAAATGTTATGGGACATTCTGGTAAATTGCATATTTTTATGTTTTTTCCCCTAAATGTAAATAAGCCATTTACCATTGCATTCAAGCCTTTACTTGTCAGAATGTATCGGACATGGATAAGTCCATACAGCATTTCCGCAGCAGATTCAACCATTTCATTTTGATCATCAGTAAGCATGTCAGCTGAATAATAAGAAACCATAGAACTTTCAGAGCCTATTCACAAACTTCTTTTTGAAACCCTTTGTCTTAAAGATTTTTGAAACCCCTTGCCTTTAGATATGCTATATTTTATCTTGGACATGCCAATTTCAGTATAGTTAAACTCTCCATTCATGAAAATTGAAACAGAGGTAATACAAACACATTGTCTAAATGTGAGTATTAACAAGAATGAACAATTAGAAATCACATATTATGTAACCACAGCAACTCTTCCAAACAATGATTATCATTATACTCCATTTTAAAGACACCACCTTAGTTATGGTCAATGAAAACCCTCTAGTTTCATCATACTTTCTTCTCTTCTAGATATTTATTTTAGATTCTTCAATAGAACATACTGAAATCCTATAATCTATTCATAATCTCCACACCCTGAGAACAGAATCAAGCCATTACCATTGGGAGATTCAGCATCAAGAATGAGATCCATCGCATATTCATAATAAGGCACTTGGCTGCTTAGTCCACTTAAATTGAAGTCATCTTGGATGTAATCTTCCTCAATTTCACAAAAGAATTCATTTCCTCTCAACCCACAAAACCATGAAATCCAGGAAGTATCATCTCCATCTGAGCCACTAACATCTGAACCTTCAGTGTCTGTATCTGAATATTCACCTTCAATGAAACATTATCCATCATGTTAACAGATCAATAAGATGAAAGACATTTGCAAGACAGAAAACTCTAGACTTATTTAATTGGTCCAGACACATAAATCTACATGATTGAGACATTTGGATCCAGTAATCATGATGGTTAGTTTCCCAATATAAATACTCTGATGGTTACAGCCTAGTGATGGATACTTAAAATCTCTCATACTTTGAAACCGATTTTCAAACAAACAGTTAAAAGACAAAATCCCATTCATTCCATTCTTGTCCCATAACAATGTGCCCATGTGAAGACAACCAACACAAAGGATTGTCCTTATCATCAATGTGTTTAAATCAATTTTGAACCAGTTTTGTGTGCACTAGATAGAAATAATAAGGATAGTTTGCGTGAATCCTAATATTACTGGAGACTCAGATATGTTCTCTAAATAGTCCAGGATCCTAGATGACAAAGCATAGTAGCTTAATAAATTCTATAATTATTGATAATTTCCAGAAGACTTGTTGAACTCTGAAAATTACACAGTATGTAATGTACGACAAGCAAGCTAGAATGACACTTAAAACAATGTAGGGATTTTAACATCCATATTTTTATCACCAAAAGCTTAGTTATATTTAGCTTTATATCTGTTAAATCACCATGTTGGGCAACACCAGGACTGCTATATGTTACAGTAGCCATAAGAGATGTCAGAAAGAACCTTTCTAGAAAACATTAGCTATTATCAGAATAACATTAGACTGCCATAGGTTAATAGTACAACAAAGGTGTTAATAACCTAAAATAGAAAGAAAGCTATGCAAAGAAATCGAAATCTTGATTTAAATATACAGTTACCTAGTCTGGACTTGATGGACATATGATGAGACTAATGAGTGATGCATGTGCAGGTATCATATTTGATTGAGAAATATATATTCTGAAATACCAAGGTGACTCAATCATGCAAAGAGTTGTTGCATCAGTCACTAGAACATACAAAATGTGATTAAAATGTTGGTCTCAACCTACCATAATATTTCCTGTAAATGGGAAACATACATACTACTCAGAGATGTCTGAACTTATTTCCACCATATCATACTTTGTGCCTCTTTTCTCATTCTTGTCACCTCCTTCCAAGTTCTGGCCAACATTTATCTATCATTTTCATGAAACTCTTCATGTATTGTTCCCCAGTAATTAAAATCTATAAGGAATGCATCTCAAAGATAGTGCATAGAATAAAATAAGTCATCACTGATAGTCAGGCATGTTAGCCTAACTTGTCATCATTGCAATTACCTTTGTAGCTAGCTATGTCATATAGTGTTCATCTTCAAGGATTCCAACCATAGTTGAAACCAATCATCATCCAATTTAATACTTATTTTAGTATGTATTAAATCCAAAGATGCCCTTTTCTGGCAGACTTTAAATTGTTAAGACATAATCTGCATGTGAATAAATAATCTATGGAGACTAAATAACTTCAGAAGACTGCAACTGTAAATTTGCACCTAATAATATACCATTAAAATTTTGGTGTTTACGTTAATAACAAAAATAGTAATAATCAACTCACTAAAGAAAGGAAATAAATTTCATACAAAACATCAATCAGCAATACATCTAAAACCTAATCAAAATATGGAACACAATGATAGAAAATATAGCTAGTCAATAATACATCAAAATATATAGTAATATTGCTACATTTATGAGCTATGCAATAAAAATTTGAAGGCAATGAATCCTGTTAGAGAGAAAAGATATATTGGAACTCTAATAAGGAAACTTGCATTTGATACAAAACAAGCCTCACATAATTTATAAAGTTATATAAAACTAAAACATGTAAATATGTTCAACCATAACACAGACGACCGTAAACAAAATCACACACAAAAAAAGGACATGAAAAAGAATTTTCCTCTGCATTGAAGCCCATGGAGTCAATCTCATACTGCACATATGTATACTAGATTCTAGAAGGCATTCAATAATAACTTATAAGAATCAACAGGTAAGTGGATGAGAAGATGAGAAGGAAGTGTACATACCATCCTCTGGGAACTTGGCCTTCTCATAAGTAGATCTTGCTTCCCTTGTGTCCACAGATCCTGCACGTCGAACAGTTGATGTGGATGGCATGGACATACGCTCTTTGTCCTTTGCATTTGCCTTGGATGTTGATGGAGATGTCTTCTCTAATGAATCCTCTATGCGTTTCTTGCTTTCAATCGATTCACGGCTTGCAGCACGCCCTTCCCCACGGTCTTTATACATATCACCCGAGTTGCTCCTTCACCAAGAGCCTCGGATAAGTGACTTGAAGAACGTACGCAACATGAAGTTTTTCTCAAGAACAATATTTTTGTGAGAACAAAAGGAAAACTGTCGAGAGAAGTAAGAAATGCATCAAAACCTTAGCTGCATAAAAGAAAAAGTATGTGGAAAAAGGCTGAGATATGTGTCTTACTCTTTTCTAAGAAGACATTATGCAACATGAAGTGTTTCTCGAGGAATGTTCTTTTCTGAGAATGAAAGAAGTTCTGTAAGCACAATGAGCAATGAGTCAAAACCTGTGAAGTCACAATTAGAAAACAGAAATAGGGGATCTTTTGTGAGATCAGAAGAAAAACACTGAAACACAATAAAAAGCAAGATAAAACCTAGTTTTCGTACAGGAAACAGTATGAGATTTTGAGAGCAAAAAACAACAAACTAATCTACTCGATTCTATCAGTTCAAAGAGACCCTGACATGAGAGATTCAGTAAAATCTGTAAACATCTGGAAACATGTTTGGTGGTTTCATTGCTCCATATATGTGAGAAACTCTAGTCTTTACTGGCCCATAAACAAAAGATTAAGTACACCATGTGAAAACAGAAAATGTGTGAAGTCAAAATAAGAAACAAAAACCGGGAATGTTCTTTTGTCAAAACAAAAGAAAGATGTGAAGCACAACAAAAAGAAAAAAGCCAAAACCAAGTTTTGGTACAGAAAAAGCAAAGTGAGATCTGACGCAGAAAAAAACAGAAAAAACTAATCTGGTCAATTGAGTTCAATAGATTCGTAAAAGAGACTGAGATGAGAAGTTCAATAGATTCATGAAGCTCTATAAAAATTCCTGATTTTAACATTCGGAGACAAGTTTGTGATTTCATTGCTCCATAAGTGAGAAACTCTAGTCTTTATAGGCTTGAGGAAAAACATTCAAGTACATCATATGATTCTAGGAGCACGCCTTTAGAACAACCAACTTAAGAGTATCTGCAATTATTTTACAGCTTTGAGATCTACCAGACCCCTCAAGCCATCATTTTGTCAACAACTGTTGGCCCAACAGATTCCACAAGAATTTCATATCATTAATGTTGTATTATCTCCATTGCAATTGCCACCTGGGTCACTCTTTCCAAAATTGACCCTTTGCACTAAGGATCGGGGATCTCTATTATCAGTAAGTGAGCAGCCTAATCCAGCTTACATACTACCGATCAGGCATCTGGCACACTGCTAACTTACTGAGTTGCCGTAATGTCAGGCTCACCTGTTCACTTCACAACATGTATCTTCGTATGTAGCCAGCACCTCCACATATGATATTCTACATAGTCGTGATATGGTGTGCACTTGCTAGATGGTCCAATTCTGGTTACAACATCAATCTTAGCACTCATTATTTAACGAAAAGCATAGTTTTTGCCGGAATGGAGGCCTATACATCAACTTCCAGTTGCTCTTTCATCAGAAGAAGCTGAATCCTAATCCTCTTGTTACATTAGAGAGGCAATTTGGCTATGAATTTTCCTAGCATAGTTATTGTTCATAATCCAGGCCATCACTGTTCTGTGAACAATCAACACTGCATTTCAATTGCTTAGGATCCAATTTTTAATGATTCACCATCTTATAACAGTTGACAGTGTAGACCAATACCATTATATTTGGCAAAGTATGGAGACGTTCTCACATATTCGTACTCTTCTGATAATGCTATTGATAACTTTGATGTCTCTCAGTTGATCCCATTCCTACTCTAAGAAAGGATATTACCAACAATTTCAGACTCCTGCTAGTTTTTCTAAAAATCGTCTCCTATCTTTTCCCTAAAAATCATCACCTCTATATTTCAGCCAAATCAGGAAACCCACATTAGATGGTTGTGTCAACCAGATCGAGATTGCAGAGAGGGAGCTACAAAGAGAGTTATCATGGACAAGTAGGCCTGAATCCTGGCCTCATCTAAATGGCTTGATGCAACAAGGCAACGCACTACAACCAACAAATGTTGAGCCAATGCTGGTGATGCCATCAAAGTAACTAACCTTCAACTATTATGTGTGGATCAAGAAAACCATAAGTTCATAAGTAAAGTAGTGCACTTCCTGAACCTTGATTAAATAGTAGAAGATTTAACTTAAATCAGGTTGGGCACAGCAAGCTCTACGTAGCCAGTCACCAAAATTTAAAAATTGTTTTGGCAGCTACATAAGACTTGCACAGAGCTTGCCACTTAATTAAAACTCACGAGAGACTAGGTTGAAGAAGACAATCCGCCCTCCAACTCAACGACCGTCTCAGCCAGGCCAAATATACCCACAGCGAGTGTTGCTCCAGATGACCAGTCCAACCCCCCACCACTGACTACTAGAAACACAATATTAAAACTGGCATATTGGAGACATTGCTTTCACCAGCCTTTTGTTGCTTAAAAAATTAGGTGTTAATTGTGTGTCTTTCTGTTTGAGTGTGGAGCAGACTTGGGGGGAGTTTATTGTTTCGGTTCACTATATCATCAAGGTGTCCTACCAAGCTAGGTAGCATTTAGGTCAGAAAGAAACCTACCTACTCTCTCCTTCCCTTTGTAGGGACAAGGTTTCTTAACTATTTCCGCATGTAATTGGAATCAATCATCATTATTCCAATATTAATTAATTAATTTTGAATTTCAAGGAGATAGTGAAGGATAATAATTTATAGTATGACTCTACACTTCCCCATCACCGCCTGTAATTTGAGTCAATAACCAAACACAGATTATGCCCTCTAAGCAGAGAGAGAACCGCCACTTTCGCATAACAAAGAACACGCTACATGAGTCGCTTTCTTGTTTACCACCTTCTTGTGGAAGAATTGGATGCAAAACTTTACAATTGGATGCAAAAACATCAGAATTGAATGCTAACTAGACCTACCACATGCCGATCCCAGGGCCTGCCAGCAATGACTCTTTACACATTGATCATTCGTCCTCTACCATTACACATTGACCAGGAAATTTCATCTTGCCTGATTTCAAGAGTTCCAAGGAGCAGTAAAATAAAATATCCTGGCGAAAATTGAAATGTGAGAATTCTTTTGCTTATATAAAAGTCTTGAATATATTATACTTTCCAGATTCCACCCATTAAACAGTAGTCGAGGATTGGGAGACTCAAACCTAATACTGATCTCAGATCAAAAACCCATTTAATCAAACATACTTGGTCAATGATAGACCATAAACCTATCAAGGAAAAAACTGAGGTAAGTGTGATTGAGGATGGCAAGACCTTACATTGGAACAAAAAAATTTGACCAAAATGCTGAGCTTATTAAGAAAAAATAAGTTGAGCTGAACAAACATAGACTAGGATAAAAATATGGTTATCTTATCTTAGTAGGGAGAAAAACTGCATTTAGCAAACAGAGTCAAAATGCAAGTCCGAACCTAAACTTCCCAAAGAAAAACACTTGAGATTAACAAATAAAAACAAGGCCTTAAACTAGATAAAAAATACTTGAGGAAAAACCATGATCTTGACCGGAAGAATTGGACCATCACAGACTCGGGCAATGTTCGAAAGACCATAACCTGACCTTCGTTAGCATGGAAATGGCTGAGCTTAGCAAACGCAAAAAAACTTGATCTTAGACAACGACGTCAAGATCTTTACCAGATGTTTGCAGGGAAAAACTCCTTCACAAACAAGAACAAGGATGGCAAAACATTAATGTGATGCTAACCGGAAGAAACTTGAAATTGACAAAACGAAGTCAGGGATAGCATGGTCCACGCAGGAGAACACTTGATACTCTTAAACTCGGTCAAGCATAACAGGAGTGAAACATAACTAACCTGAAAGAAGTTATCAGAGTTCTGATCGTATGAGAGGGTAAAATAAAAGTCGACCTTTGTAAGCGCTGTCAAAGACAGCACAATCGATCTTAGCAGGAGAACAAAAATCTGAGCTTCACAAACAAACGCGGTCAAGGATAGCAAGAAGGTAAAACCTAAAAACAAGGGGGGGGGAGGGGAACGCAGCGATTGACGGTGACTATGAAGAAGAATATGATGATGATGATGATGATGATGATGATGAGAAGATTGAGGACATACCTGGAAGAGGGAAACCGGGGAACGTTGAAATAGATCGAGGAAGGAACGACGGCAGATGGAGGAAATGGAGAGAGAAATAAGCACGATAAACTCTAACCCTAACCCTAACCCTAACCCTAACCCTATTCTTGGGTCTGAGTTTTGAGTCTGAGCTCAAACCCTGATCTCCACTCTCCCACTCTCTTTCTCTTTCTCTCTCTCTCTCTCTCTCTCTTTCTCTCCGCTGTCTGTTCACATTTGTCTGCCGCCCATCCCAAGCCATTCTCCTTTTGTCCACACATCTCTATGTATGTATGCATGTATGTATATACATATGCCATGTATGTATATACATATGCCATGTATGTATGTATGTATGTATGTATGCCATGCATGTATGTATGCCATGCATGTATGTATGCCATGTACGTATGTATGTATGCCTTGTACGTATGTATGTATGCCTTGTACGTATGTATGTATGCCATGTATGCCATGTATGCCATGTATGCCATGTATGTATGTATGTATGTATGTATGTATGTATGTATGTATATATGTCTGTATGTATCTATGTATCTATGTATCTATGTGTGTACATATGTATTTATGTATGTATCTATGTATGTATGTTTGTACATATGTATGTATGTATGTATGTATGTATGTATGTATGTATGTATGTATGTATGTATGTACAAAACACATGCATGCATAACAAACACATACATGCATGCATTGATATGACATTACTTACACACACACACACACACACACACACACACATACATGCATATATACAAACACATAGATACATAGATATGTATGTTACGTACATACATGCATGCATTTGTACGCGCACGCCTTGTTATGTATTTTCACGAATCTCCCAAAGCGCAAGCTACTCGGAAATAAATACCTTGAGTTGCTCGTTACTTTCCCAACTGTATTTTGTTGTTCATTGTTTCCCAAACTCCCTCTCTCTTTTCGACATTTCTCCAAACACCCTCTGTTAACCTCCCTACTAAGCAAATGCACGTGTTATTTATGCTAGCATGTGGTCCATTTGTCCCTCCTCTTCTTAATAATAGGTGTCAAGAGAGCAACTGCCTGGTCAATCCATCCCATGTTTAGCACATTTGGGGCTTTATCTAGCACTATTGGGAGACAACAAAGTGGGGGCCTTTGCATAAATAAATCAAAAGATCGAGGGTATTTTGGAGTTTTCCCCTTTGTAAAATTGCCGAAAATAGCTCTTCATTTGTCTTCCTTTTGTTCGAGTTGTATCACGGTGACCGGCAATGCCTTTTTATTAACTCTATGCACCAAAGTCCAAATCTCTTTTACAAAACGACTTTATTAGATGCCACTGCAAAGGGTTGAATGCATGATCTTCTGGTCTCCATCAACCAACCTTACCGATTGTCTCTCTCGTAAATATAGTATATTTTACTCGTAAAAGTAGTACACATTTTTTTTAAATGGCAATACACTTATGGCAATGTACTAGGTGTTGAAGACTAGTTGACATCGTTATAACTCCTACGACAACAAGGTATCAACAAATCACTAGCAATAACTAACGATAAAGTTTCCTTTTAACTTACATATATGCCACCATGCTCCATGTATATAATCTCATACAATTACATATCATTCCCTCCCTTTGTGCCATTTTATGTAGTGGGTATTATATTAACAAGTACAATTTGATGCCAAACGAACAAACATGGCCACATGACCAACCAACGAAAAGTTTAGGCATCCAATATTGTTTCATGGCATGAAACCATAATTGGAAGATGCTTTATGCAATGGATCATGAGGGTGCATGTATCCTTCTCAAGTGAAGGTCGAGAACCTACCATCGTCATATTTCAAAGAGAGGAAAAAACAGACAGCGAATGGTGAAAGAATGTTGCGCAAATCGTTGTAGACGACGAGGAAGAGGACTGGTTGACACGATACACCATGGGAACTCTAATGCAACACCCCTGACAACTCCTCCACGGTCGGTCTCCATCGTCGTCTTCACACCGGAAGAAGAAGTGATGTTAAAAAGAGAGGTAAGTCGTCTACATTCCTACTCAATAGTGTATAGGGTTATAGGTTTAAGGCCAAATAGAGGAGATTTGAGAGATCTCCTCCAGGCGGCTTTGCAACATAGGATCAGAAAAATCGTTGATGTGCAATTTCTTAGACATGACTTCTATCATCTAGAATTGGATACAGTCGAATCCATTGTAGTAATGTTGAATGCAAATATGATCCATATTTGGAATGCAATTGCTTGTTTTGTGTCGTGGAAACCATGCTTTGATCCTGTCGAATTGTTGAATTTGGGGCATCGTCTAACCCCAATTTCCGTGGTTTTCTCGAGAATCCCTAAGGAATACATGGTTGTACTCCCATCAATCACATCAAGAATCAACATGGTTCTTCCTCCCCGCGAGGAGGCCTTAGAAACAAAGCTAACAGGATACCCATCAATTCGAATATTAGTTCCCCCAATGGAAAATTTACCTATTCGGGTACTTTTACCATCACTCACTGGGAATTTGATGTTCATGCAAAATTTAGAGTATGAAGGTATGCCTGGACAATGTTTTTATTGTAAACAGAAAGGCCACGCAGTGAAATATTGTCCAAAAAAAGAAGAAGGGATTTAGACCCTATAATGGTACAAGTAATATGCATGTAGATGTTAACCATGTTAACTTGGATAAGAGTCAAAAATCACATCTAGTTGAGGGAACTGAGAAAGGGAAAAATGTTCAGCCCTCCAAGGATGATAAGGGGAAAAGTATTCAACCATCCAAGGATGAGATGTGGAGACCAATTGAAAAGCGACACTCAATACCCAATATGTGCATAAAATCTAAGGATTCTCATGTAAGTATAGGTCGCTATGATGCCATGCAGGAATTAGATAACTTTTTGTCTCAAAATGATGTTCAGATATGACAAATTAGTAATGTTTCTAAACAATCTACTCCTAGTGGAGAAGAGACTGAATCAATCCATAATCTTGCTATGACCACTCAAAGTAAAGCAACAAGGGTATCAAGTAAACAACATTTGAACTCGAGTAATACATCGCAACCCCTTCATAGATCTATAAAATGATCGTCTAGTTTGAGAGGGTTAAATGCGAACTTCATTCGCACAATCCCGATAAAATGTCAAGTAGAAAATACTTGTGATTTTGCAGTCATTCGATGGAATGCCACATATGGGTTTGAGTTTTTGAATTTTTTGGGATACATGGTTGATAATGGCGATGCATCAATACATGTTCATGTTCTTTTCAAGAGGATGCAATCTCTTGTAGGATTTTATTTTCCTTTTTGTGGATATGATAAACAAACATGGGTGGCAATGGGTGTTTGATTGGTTATTAGACAACAAACATTACACTTCGCAAAATATGTTAATTGTGACAATTTAGGGGAAGTAATATTAAGGGGACTTGAGGCAACAACTATACAACTTATGCCAATGTCTAATGTGATGGAGCGGAGGCAGGTGGTTGTCTCCGTAGACTTTGAGATCCTTCCAAATTGTGGATATACCTATATTCATGAAGATTGATTATCGGAAGGTCAAGTATTAGCTAAAGCTCATCATCATTATAGAATGGTACGTGATGCGATACCTTTATCATGTTCGATAAGTAGTGAGCACGATAGCAATGAGGCCAATCTGGAGCCGTTAGCGAAAAACATGAAAATGGTGTGACAATAACCTAAGTTTCCTTAAATGCGAGTGATATCATGGAATGTTCAGGGGTTAGGGGGGCCCTTATATAGACGATACAAACATAATCTCTGTCAAGAGATTTTCTTTCAATACAAGAACATCATTTAAATACTTTTAGAATTTCTCGTTATGGTTCTATTTTATCCGGAAACTGGGACATGTTTTGGTCCCCCGTAGTAGGCAACACGGAAGTCTGTGGTGGGGTTTGTATGGCTATTTCTCAGAGGTGGATTCCATCCATTATCCAAAAAGAAATGGTTATCCCTGGAAGGGTTCAATATGTTATTATGCAAGGGGGAGAGATTACATGGGGACTTTTGAATATATATGCTCTCAATACTGCCTTTGCTTGACAACAATTTTGGAAAGAATTATTAAATAATATGCCTCCCCTTAATCATTGGTGTATTGTTGGTGATTTCAACATGCTTGAGGACCCCATTGATAGAATGGGAGGTAGCTCAACCACGATACATGGCCATGAATTAGCAATGTCAGAACAATTTGTGTTTTCCTTACAAATGTTAGATGCTTGGCACACTCCTTCGATAGTTTATACAAACACCTCACTTTTGTTTTCAATATCAGATAGGCATGTAAATGGTACTAATTTATCTCGTTTGGATAGATTCTACGTATCTGCCAAATTTATTTTAGCAACTGGTACAATACATATAATGTCAGGAACGACTTTCTATGATCATTCTCTAGTTATTCTTTCAATCTTGACTTGAAACCTTAAAGAATTTTCCAATCTGAAGATTTCTGAAAATCTATTGTTAGACAATGGCTTTTCCTTACAAATGGCTGAATTATGGTCTCAAAAAGATGTTGTACAAAAATCAATGGCTATGCGGGTAGCTAATGGCTTATGATGTATTTCCGAATTTTTCAGGTGTAAATCCAAGGAGAGGTTTTCTATGCTACAAGAAAAGGAGAAATGGTCTCGTACTTCTCTTGTTTCTCTACAACGATTACAAGAACGATATCCACATTGTACTTAGATTGCTGAGAAACTTGGGTCAACAACACAAGAACTTGTTGCACTATTAGAAAAGCGTGTAGAATTTCAATATCATCATAGGGCAGCTAATTGGACCAAAATGGGTGATAAATGCACAATTGAATTTTATCATGCAATGAGACCCAATCATAATGCGATTTCACTCTAACGACTACAACATGAGAGTGGAGGCATCTCATCTGACCCTTAAGTGATGAGAGAAATAGCCACAAGATACTATTCCAACCTATTACCAACTATTTCCTTCTCCGATGAGGATGTAATAAGTCGGTCTTGTGTATGGAATAAGTTTAGTTCAAGAATAACACAAGATATGAATGTTAGTCTTCAAGACGTTCTTACTTAATGAAGAATTGAGTGAAACACTCCAGGTTTTGCCGAAAAATTGTTGTCCAGGTATGGATGGTTTAACTCCAACATTCTTCATTAAATATTGGGACTTGTTCAAAGCAGATTTATGTACAACATTCCAACAAATTCTTCGAGAGTGTAATATGCCTTCACATTTTATAGAAGGACTAATTTACCTTATCCCTAAATCAAAAGGTCATTCACTAGACATCAAGAAATGGCACCCGATTACATTACCGAATACGGTGTATAAAATCCTAGCTAAAGCAATTAGTATACGACTTAGTACTATAATGCCTATAGTTATACATCCGACTCAAATAGGATTCATTCGGGAAAGGGGCATTTTGGATAATGTTTATACATTTTGGGAATTTGCTGCCTTGGCAGCCAAATCTAATCAAAAGTTGGCCATTGTTATGCTTGATTTTGAGAAAGCTTATGACCGTGTTGATTGGGAATTTTTACAAGGTGTATTGGCTCATTTTGGTTTCTTGATAGAATGGATAAAAGGTATTTCTTCCTTAAATGATTCTGCACAAAACCTAGTCTTATTGGCTGGGAATTATGGACCTTTGTTTCCTATTTCTCGATCAGTTTGCCAAGGTTGTCAGTTGGCTCCTTTCCTATTTCAATTTTTTGTTGAGGTAATGATTTCTTTTTTTGAATGCTGGTGATATTGGTGTACGGGGACAACACATCCCACTCTCACATATAGAAGTGTAAAGAACCAAATATGATTTTGTGCAACGGAAGAGATGTGTGTTATGTGTGTGTGTGTGTGTGTGTGTGTGAAGAGGAGAGGAGAGGAGAAAAGAGAGACACAAGTTAGATAAGAGAAAAATGAAGTACTCAAGAAGAAGGTGTACATTAACAAGGAGAATATGTAGCATTACAAGGAGCAACAACCGACTCTCTATGAAGTAGGTGACGGGAACTAGAACGCTCCTTATGCGCAACGCTCGGCCACAACCGAGCTTAGAATCATACACAGAAAACGGGAAATAATGCACGACACGAAGAAGAGAAGAGTACACAGGATGTTTACGTGGAAAACCCAAACTAAGGGAAAAACCACGGCAACCCACAGGCTGCAAGCTATCACTATGTTAGAATGTACAACAGTGAGTTCACAGAGGCAACGACCTCGTGCTCACGATCTTTGCCACAGGCGGCGGTTACAACAGGGGCAACGACCTCTTTCTCTCTCTCTCTCTCTCTATACAATGTTACACGCTCTCTCTCTTTTCTCGCCAACAAAGAATGACAACAACTCTACATCGCACACAATGAGTTTGCCCTAAGTCATATTTATACTAATATGACTTTTCGACTATTTACAAATATAGCCTCGATGGACTCTCAGAAACATATTTACGAATATGTCTCTCCATCCGGTGAGCACTCCTCACCGGGTCTGCACCATCCGGCTCTCCGTAGCCGGGTACTCCTCATCCGGTTCTCACTGGGTCTGCACCATCCGGCTCTCCGTAACCGGGTACTCCTCATCCGGTTCTCACTAGGTCTGCTCCATCTGGCTCTCCGTAATCGGGTACTCCTCATCCGGTTCTCACCGGGTCTGCTCCTTCCGGCTCTCCGTAGCCGGGTACTCCTCATCCGGTTCTCACCGGGTCTGCACCATCCGGCTCTCCGAAGCCGGGTACTCCTCATCCAGTTTCGGCCGAGTTTGCTCATCAACACTGTTCTTCTCCCTTCCCATCCGGAGGGACCTGTCTCCCAACAGTAGGAAGAGGGTGCTTTATATAAGGTCACCCTCTCTCTTCATTAACTCGTGTAAAAGAATATGATTGCAGAAGCTTTGACAAAACTGGCTCGTCCGGATAGCTAAAGAATATAAACACAGGTTTAATGGAAACCTTACACGGGAGAGACAAAGAGAGCAAAACAGAATAATATCAATTAAAAAATAACACCTTTTACACAAGTCCTTAAAAGGACTGATAGAAGTACTGACATGTACTTCAATGCTCATACAAGCGACTAACAATGACTCCCAAAAATATGCCTACGTACTAGGCTAGATTCGTAGGCCTCTGACGGCCTACTGGTTACGATCTGATCCAGATCCTGGTTCCAGATACCATTCGGACACCGATCCGGTTCTTCGTTCCGGACCCCGATCCGGCTCTGGCTTGTTCAGCCGATCCGGATCCGGCTGAGCTTGTTCGCTCAACACTCCCCCTCAAGCTCAACTTGAGGTCGGATCGCAGTGTCAGTGTCAGCGGTAGACGGTCCTCTCCTCTAGCTCCTCCTGGCGTCCTCCCACCCAACTCACACTCCTTGTCTGGTGCGGTTTTGCTTCCTTCGACCCGTCCGGTTCCGCGCTCCTCAACCTTCTTGGTCGGCTTGTATGCTCATAAGGCCCTTCTCAACTCCTTCGCTATTGCGACTTCGACGCTTCTCGACCCGTCGGTCCCTCCATATCGATGTCGACTTCCGTTGTCTCCTCGTCCGTTTGGCCTTGAGTTGATCCGGCTCCTCCGAATCAAACTCTTTGTCAGAATCGGCTGCTTCCGACTCGTTCCAGCTCTTGTCCGAATTGGTTATCTCTAATCCGTCTTCTATTCCTAGACCTTTCACGACATTGGCCCACGTCCGTGTCTTGGTCTTCATGCCCTTCTTGGTTTGACCTCCCCCTTGTTCGGTTGGCTCATGCTTGGGCACTCCGTTCCACTGGCTTCCCCTGCGTCCGATCTCGACTTCTTCAATCGTCCCGTGCAGTCCGACTTCTTCAGTCGGGCCGAAATTGAAGTCGGTTTCTGACTCAACTTCCCGGTCATCTTTCTCATTCCTCCCCTCAAGTTCGGCATATCGAGGTATTGCACACCCAGTGCACTGGAAAATTGTCGCAACTTGTCTAAGCCGAGGGGTTTGGCGAAGATATCGGCGACCTGTAGATCCGTCGGAACATGTAGCAGTTCCACTTCATCGGAGAGAACGCACTCTCGGACAAAATGGTAGTGCACCTTAATGTGCTTTTTCCGGGTGTGAAAGACGAGGTTCTTAGCCAAATGGATGTTGTTGAAGTTATCGCAATAGATCACCATAATATCAGATACCTCCACATGCAGATTCTTTAGGAGCCTCTTGAGCCATATGGCTTCGCATGTCGCGACATCTGCTCCTCGATACTCGGTCTCAGTGCTCGAAAGTGCAGTTGTCGGTTGTTGACTGACAAAGACTTAAAAACCGGATAAAGTCCAGAATGGGAAAGGGATAATTATTTTAGAACCAGGAGTTGTTACCTATAATTATTATATATTTTGAGAAGCGAACGGACGGACCCAGAATTGGTATGCCGATCTGGATCCGGACCGGTTCATGGTCGGTTGTCGGTTGGCACCGGTTCGTACCTAGAGTCGATGACCTATAAAAGGACCCGGTGAGATTGTAATCAGATAGCGGTTTATTAATGAAAGTGTTGTTGTTCTACATCTTGTTTAATCTTGAAGCTTTAGTTAATTGCCGTTCTGTGCTTAATAGAATCTATCTTACACGTGTAGCCGGTTAGGAATACGTTTGTATCACGGTCTACGCCTACCCCACTACACCACGCCTTTGGTGAAGTGTCCTAGAGGGACACCCTGTGTTAGGGCTAGTCGTGCCCCAATTCTTCCTTCAGTGTGACGAGTTCTTGTTCTTGTGCCTTATTCGTATCCGAGACTGTTTTAGCCACCGGGGTCTTATTATTCTTAACACTCACCGGTGCCACCGGTTCTAATTGTTTCGGTCCTTCAACGACCAGCTTAGCCGCCTCTTCTCTGGTCTTTTCCATTTCTTGTTCCATGCTCCGTATTCTTGACTGGGCCTTCTCTAGTTCTTCGGTTGTGGCGAGCAACTGGTTCACGTGTGCTCTTTCTTCTACTTGTATGTGGCACACCACCCCGGCCACTTGTTCTCCTATCCACCGTAGCCATTGGCTGCCGGTGCTTTGTTGTCGTGCCAGTTCTGGTCATGGTGTGGCTTCCTCACTTGCCGGGAACCTATTCTGGGTAGTTAGCAGCAATTCTTGGTCTTGCTATTGCTGCTGCGTCAGCGACACCGGCAATTCAATCACCAGTTTTTGAACATCCGGTTCCGCTATTTCCTGCCGCACAGGTGCTTCTAACACCGGATCTGGTTGAACCGGTTCTGACTCCTTCCTTAGTTGCGGCTCCTCGGGGTGGGGCTTTGGTATACTGTCCCTTACCAGACTTGATTCCTCCCCTTTGTGGCCCTCGCTGCGTGTCTGTTTGCGACGTAATAGGGGCTCGACAGGTTCTTCTTCCTGCTCCTCTGCTAGGGTTCTGCTATTGATTAACCCTGCCAAGGGGTCTTGTTCCAATTGTTGTTCGGGCCGGCGTAACTTAATTTTTAAGGGTTTCACCGGTGTTTCCACCGGTGTCTCCTTCTTTGCCGTACGCTTTCGACTAGGCTGCTCCTTCGCCTTCTATGAGGAGTCGACCGCTTTCCATCCGATCACTTGTTTAGCCAAGAGTTGCTGCCTTTTTAAAGATTGGTTGGGGGTTGATTCAGTCGGTCTCCCCCCATCTTCGACTGTATCGGCTCTACCGGTGGCGCTAAAAGAGTGAGCCATTGCGCCACCACCGTCCACATCTTCTTGCCATCCTTTATTGAGTCTATGGCTGCACTCAGACTATCAGTGATGATCACCGGCCAATCCACCTGTACTCCCTCATAAATCGCTATAATCAAACCGGCTCTATTCTTTGGCATAGCCGGGGGTCAAGGGTGTACATGCCCATACTCATGAAGCACACGAGCGACTTCTCAGAATAGAGCGTCCTCGTCGTCTTGTGTGCAGTACACCTTGCTGGCCAGGGAGTACTCACCGAAGAACTTCGTGAGCATCTCCGGTGAAGGGTTGTCAATCGAGAATATTCCGCCCTCCGGTAAGCTGGTCATGGTGCAGATGGCCTCTTATGTGATGACCTCCGTATCGATCTCTTGCACGACTTTCTCTGCCTCGTCGTGCGGAGGTGCCTCAACGATTCTTAGGAACCCTTCCAACCCGTGTTGCTTGAACCATTTCTTGGCCGCTTCCGAGAGTGCCATGTGTTCCATATCGTCGTCTGAGTCTGTTGGACTTGGTAGAATTGGTACGTATGTGCGTTCTTCTTGCGTTCGTCTGATCGCTCTTAATTGCTTGTGTGCACTTAGTGCTCTATTCTCGCGAAATGCGAGGGACTCTGTGAGGCGGAGGTTTTGTCTCTCCATGCTTGGCGCCTTTTCTCGATTCCCGCGCATGCACGTTGTGTACTATTATAGCAGTCAGTTGACACATGGTGGGCTTTTAAATAGGCTTTAATTAGCCACCAACCACACACCTTTTCAAAGTGCCCGTTCACTCCTCGCCTATGCATGATGTGTTTTTTTTTTTTAGTAACTAAGCATTAGTCCTGGTTATCTGGTAACACCGACTCCTCTTGGTTGCCGGCCAATTGCTTGCCGCTTCCAGTTACCGCGTCGGTCTCCTCTTGATGGAACGGGTTTGGTGGCATGGGCCCGTAATAGGGTTTAAGCTGGAACCCATTTACCCATTTGGCTAGTACTTCGCCGGCAAGCGTGCCTAACTGGTAAGAACTGTTGAATTCTCACGTGATCCAGTATGGTCTGGTCCACCGGAACCGTAGCTTGCCCGACATCTTACCCATTCGGGTCTGAAACACAAGCACCAGCTTGCCGATTCCGAACAACTTCTCATTGCCCTTCTGGTGCCGGTCAACGAATGCCTTCCTTTGTCGCTGCTCTAGTTCCAACTGCATGATACTCGCTATCTGATGCTCTTCCAGCTCACATAGTGCCGCCAATCGGATTTTCTTTGATTCCTTTTCACTTAGTCGCTCCCGGATCTATATTTGTAAGCTTGGTACTTGAAATTCAATCGGCATCACCGCTTCTAGTTCGAACACTAACCGGAATGGTGTCGTCCTGATGCTCGTTTTATACGCGTTCGATAAGCCCATAATGCACTGTGCAACTTCGTGTCCCAATCGGTCTGGTTCTCGTTGACGATCTTCCGGAGGATGTTCTATAGTGTCTTGTTGGTGGACTCAGCCAATCCATTGGCCTGCGAGTAGTACGGAGTGTTGCGCTTGTGTACTACCGCGTAGAACGTTGTTAGGCTCTCCACTACTTGACCGAGGAAGTGTCCACCCTGGTCGCTAATTAATTCGATTGGACATCCGTAACGGCACTAGATGTACTCGTAAAGGAACTTCGTCGTTGATGCTACGGTATTGTCTCACAAAGCCTTGGCCTCTACCACTTTGTGCAATAATTCGTATCGACAATGACGTATCTGTTGCCGGTTCACATGGCTTGTAGCTTGAATGGTCCGATGAAGTCCAACCCCCATTTTTGAAATGGTTCCAAAGGTAGTACTGGCTGGTGACACATCTGCGCCTATTCTGTCGGTTGGCCCATTTGTTGACACAAATGACATTCCTTCGTATATCGGACCGAATCTTTCAGTGTCATTGGCCACCATAGCCCACTGCACCATATCTTTCTTGTTGTAGCTTCACCGACATAGTGTCCTCCAACGACTCCGCAATGTGCTTCCCGTAATATGGTGTCCTTTTCATCGCTCCGCACCGCTCTTCGCCATATTCCATCGGCTCCCTTGTGGTATAGGGTGTCCTGTAATAAACAAAAATGTTGGCTTTGGACCGCCAATCGTTTCCGCTCGTCTTTGTTCATCTCTTTCGGAGGTAGTCCCGTGCTTAAGAATTGATGCATGTTCGTTAGCCATTTGTCCTCATCTGGAACTGTACTATCTGTCGTGGTTTCTGCTGTAATTTTAAACAGTTCGGCATCTGAAAACTCATCTGGTATGCCGTCACCGGTCTTGCCGGTTTCTAACCGACTCAAATAGTCGGCAACTATGTGTTGTACACCCGGTCGGTGATAAATTTCGAAGTCGAATTCATGTAGTAGCAATGTCCATGGGGCCAGCTTACCTGTGAGGGATGCCTTAGAGACCAAGTATAAAAGTGTTACCAATTAGGAACACTGTCTACGGTCAGTCCTTCAACCTAGACCTCAAGGTGACTGCGGTTGCAAGGAATGGTATCGTCGTACCGTAATACGTAATGGGATACTTCCCCGTATCCCGGTAGCGTATAAGGGAGACAACTACAACCGAACTCCTTAGGAAGTGCACTTAGTATCCGCACTTACGCCTACACCTTTATGATTACACTCCGCCACATAGAACAAAGAACACAATAGATAAAACCACAAATATGCACATAAATCAGAGAAGATAGTATTCTATTAGAATAACGCTCTAGGCACCAAAATTACACGCTACCTCTTACAGAGGATTTCTGCCCTTTATATACACAGGGTCTTTTAGCCGTTCACGCTTCTCGCGTGAACCATTACATGCGTTTCTTACGCTTTTACTATATTCTAATATTTTTGCGCTTCTGTCCGTCGGTTACTATTCCGGCGGACAACACCTGGCACGCCTGTGGGATAGTACCATGCCACATCAGACCCACCCCTTTAATCTTCCTCCAAAATGGCCCAGATGTTTGGTTTCGTATTGGCCGCGTTCGCTTTTTCGACCCATGCTTGGGCCGTCTGACGTATCTCATCTTGCACGGCCCAATCAACATTTTTCGTTTGCTGTCTTGTCGTAACTTGTTGAACTTGTGCCATAATCGTATTGACGGTGGGGCCCTTGCCCTTGTAGAGTGAACATTGAGTGGCATAATGTCCGGGTTGTTGGCAAACGAAACAATGGACGCTGGATTCGCCTTTCTCGGCAGCTGGTGGCGTGTTCCTATCCCCAGGTGTGACTTGCTCCTCCCGGTCTTGGTTCATTCTTCTGAAAGTCCGCGGTGGTTGTTGTTGGTCCCGACACGGCTCCTGGTGCCAGTCATCGTCTGAACTTTCGTCGTAACGCCGTTGATCCCTATACTATCGATGTTTCCCACAAGGCCCATTGATGCCACCACGTTTGTTTGCCGGACGGTAGTTTTCGTAATGTCGTCCTCCTTTATTATATCTGCAGTTGCCCCGGTAGTCTTTGTCCTCCGGTTCTTCTTCCTCAGAATCGTTGTTATTCCGGCGATTTCGGTAGTGCCGGTCATCGCGTGGATTCTGAACCATATACCGGGGTCGTTCTTCTTGGCGCCTTTGATCATTACGGCGAGGTGGTCGTTGTGTTTCTACGCTTCGTATTGTGGGCATGGGTCTGTTCAACATATTGTACTCACACTGCTCAACCTCGTGTGCTTTCGAGTGACAGATTGGGCAGTGGATTCGCACGTTGCATTCCACTACGAAATGTCCAGAATTGAGGCAAATCGTGCACTGGATTGCCTGGTGAAAATGTCGTTCCTCATCTTGAGGTAATGCTTGTCGTAATGAGGACATAGAAAACCTTTCCTCTTCTTCATCCAGCTCGAGCTATAACGCTCGTTCTATGACCATATCAGTTGTTTCTCCTTTCACACTATTGTTGTTGAGCGTCGTCCGTATCGGTCTCCGTAAGTGTTATGGGCATGACCATTTAATATCCCGTGGTGAGAATTTACCGTAGTATTCTATACACGTGGATAAGTGTGAGGGTTAAACGAGGGTGTAAAGAAGGGGAGGATTACTTTTAATCCTCGGGATTGAGACAACCCATTAGGTCAAGTGTGAACTTGCTTGGGGGCCTTGGGTATCGCTATAAATAAGAGGCCTAGCTATACCCTCATTTGATCATCTTTTGACTACATCGAGACTCTGCTCGTGTGGTGGGTCAACTCTTGTAGCGAGCGCGCCAGCACCAGGTACGACTAGACGCCACGGCGGTGGTATGGGACGCCGATCGAGGCTCGAGTCCGTCTCGATCCCTTCGCTCGGGGGTGGTCGGGTGGATCAGCACCCTTCTTTCTCTTTCTCCTTTCTATCTATCGTTACTTTATCCTTATCTTAAGCTTACTTTAGTACTTAGATCTATAATAATTGGTATCAGATTTTTGTACTAATGTTTCTTTGTTTTTCATTTGTCTTTTGATTGATGCTGATCGATCGTTGTGCGGTTGGCCTTGATCCAGACAACGATCAACAAAGAACTTCGGTAACTCTTTCCATAATTTTTCTTTCTATTCTCTCTTCTCCCATCTAATCATGTGTTTAGTTTATATGTAATTTTTTTCATTAAGTCAATGATGTTGTAGTGGTCTTTAATTGATTATCTAAAATGTTTACATATGTGCACGAGGTCAACACCTCGTTTGACATATTAATAATATGTGATGAGTGTCGTATGCGTACGAGGTTAATACCTCAATTACGTATTACGTTCACGAACATATGTTACGTTTGCGTATGAGTTGTTGATTTGTAGTAAACGATATGCGGTTGGTCTCGTATGCGTAAGAGGTCAATACCTCAATTGCGTATTACGATGATCTCTTATTTGTGGATGTTTCGTGTGCGTAGAGGTATATACCTCGATTACGTATCTCGATCACATCATTTGTGGCTATTTAATATAACGATATGTTTAATATAGGCATATGTGGTCACATATATACGTATTTGATCGTATATATGTGATAAGTAAACATATGTGTATATTCGTTATTACGTGATTATATCGAAAGTTGTCCTTGTCGGGAAAAGGATGTTGGTGGCCGTCCTCACATTTTTGTGAGAATGGCGTTGTCACCATCCCATTTTCAACATTTTTTTATTGTTGATAACCCCGTTGATGACCTCGATTTCGTTACGTAAAGAAACGCCAATAGCCATAATGATGTTGAGTACGTAGGGCTTGACCCACTTCAAGTGAGGTCGCTCCAATGACGCACGTATCCAACATCCCTCCCTCGTTACATGGATACGATGCCACCATGAGCTCGTTCTTACGAGAGGCATTCGTAATGACGTGACCATGTGATGGCCCACGTGAGCCTACTACGAAACAAGGGTTCATTTGGCTTGACCATTAGGTTGCACTTTGGCGTATGCCATCGTAATTACGAGACTTGAGGTTAGGTAACGTACCAACATAGTTTTGGTACATGAGGGCGAAATAAGGCCCCTTGACATATATGTTCTTTTAAAAAAAAAAACATATATGATCAATTGCCTCGCATATCTCTTATACGCATCAAACATTAAGCATTCGAGAAGAGCAACTTACTTGGTTGGCTCAAGTGTTTAATGTATTTGTTCTCGAGGTCTCGAGTTCAAATATGACCAAGACCATACAACATCCTTGATACATATGACTATAACACATGTTTAGACTTAAGGTCTAAGTGCACCTCGGGGTCCTCGTAATAGGACTTAAAGAGCCGAAACCACATATGTGGGCACCGAAACATAGTTTATTATTAACATTTTTTTCGTGTATAAACAATTCATGACGCGAACATACATGGTTGAGCCTCGGGGAGCCACCATGAAAAAATCGATATAGAGATCAGGGAAAGACATTTATTTGTCACCCCCATGGTTTTTAAAACACCTTTGTTTTACCATAGTAACCTGATCTTGAACCTCATCTCATACGTCTAGAGGGGTATTGACGTGAGATAATGATATCGATTAATGCTCGCCCATGATATGTTTACATCACGACATGATGTTATGACTATATCTCTGACCTTATCCTATTTCTTTTCCAAAAATAATCTTTAATGGCTCAAATTAACGACCCGATGTCATCCGCTCAAGCGGAAGGAACTCAAGGGAATCCTCCCGGACAAATGTCCACTGAGATGTATTTGGCACAAATAACCCAATACCTTAGTTTCACCGCTCAATAGATGACCGAACTTCGGCAATCTCAGAGTGCTCTTGAGGCACGTGTCATTAGTCTACAACGTGAGACTAATAGACCTGATGAGCGACAAGGTGAACCATCATTTGTCGTTAAGCCATTTACCGGAGACAAAAAGGAAAGAACCGAAGAAGCAATCTGCACATGGCTGGGACGATGGGAGTCTCATTTTGAGCTCTATCCCACGCCAGATAGTATGAAGATTGCATATGTCGGCCGAGAACTCGGGGGTAAGGCCGCCGCCTGGTGGCGTGGCCTCCGTACCATGGGGAAATTGCCCGATACCTGGACAGATTTTGTCACGGTTTTTAAGGGCCAATTTCTGCAACCTCCCTCTCGAACCGAGGCAGCACAAGCTTTAATAAACCTCTCTAGCAGGAAATTTTCCTCGCTAGAAGACTATGTTTACCATGTTAGAACCCAAATCCAAAAATCGGATCTAGAAGGGGACAATTGGTTGATAGCTTGTTTTGTCAATGGCATCCCCAATTCGGACTATCACTGGATAGTGCACGATAAGGATCCAAAATCCTTCGAAGAGGTCGTTGAAATAGTTCTTCGCTATCAACGCACTTCGAAGAAGGACCATAACAAACCCAACGAAGCGCCCGGGACTAAGCAGTCGCAATTTGTTGGGAAACGCAAGACACCCAACGAATTCCTGGATCACGATTGTAAGCGACAACATCCTTTTTGTGTATTCTGCAAAAAGAAGGGTCATACAAAAGATCAATGTCGAAAGCTCCAACGGAAAGAGCACGACAACAAAGCTAAAGCTGCAGACCATAAAGGTGAGATTCCTAATGTCCTTCAGGTCTATACACATCATTTAAGTAATTGTCAATGTTCTTTCCCTCACTATGTATTGGGTCCCAATGATTTACTACGTGCAAACGGGTATATCAATGGATCTCCCGTACAATTTTTATTTGATTCGGGAAGCTCACACAATTTTGTGAATGATCGTTTGGTTTAGATATGGGGAATCCAACCCACCGTAAGTGATCACACCTACATGGTGCACTTGGCTGATGGAAGAGTACAATACATCAACGGGGCGATTCATTCATTAGGAATTTCTATTGATACTTATATAGAGGAAGTAGACTTCCATGTAATGAATCTTTGTACCACCGATGTAATACTGGGTTATCCCTGGTTTTATAATAAAAACTCTTCTTTATTTATTGATTGGGTTCGTCATTCCATTTCTTTTGTACTGAACGATTGTACGCATTTTATTCAATGTGTAAAAAAACAATCCCTCTCGATTGTTTCCTCGTGTCCATCAATATCCGAGTTGTCTTGTTCTACGTTATTTTATTGTGTACTTGATCCGGACATTCACGTTTACAATATCGATAATGTCCCGGTTCAATTATCATATTTTGAACAACAACAACTTGATGAAATCTTAAATGATTTTCATGATGTTTTTCCAAGTGAACTACCTGATGGGTTACCTCCTAAATGTAATATAGACCATCGTATAGATATTGTACCTGGTGTTGCACCAATAAGTATACCTCCGTATCGCTTAAGTCGATCCGAAGAAGATGAGGTATCTAAGCAACTCAAGGACTATTTACGAATGGGTTATATACGTTATAGTAAATCTCCATGGGGTGCACCAGTTCTCTTGGTTAAAAAGAAAGAGGGCACATGGCGTATGTGTATTAATTACCGACGCTTGAATAAAGTGACGATCAAGAATTCATACCCATTGCCCCGGGCTGACGATCTAATTGACCGTCTCCAAGGAGCTCGGTATTTTACAAAACTTGATCTCCGTACTGGCTACCATCAAATACGAATAAGTGAGGACGATGTTCCTAAAACGGCATTTCGTACGCGCTATGGCCATTACGAGTTTTTGGTTATGCCTTTTGGTTTGACCAATGCTCCGGCTACTTTTCAACAAGAAATGAATGACATTTTCCGAGAACAACTTGGAAAATTTGTCGTTATTTTCTTGGATGATATTTTAGTTTATAGCCGTACATTACAAGAACATGTTAGACATGTCCGCTTTGTTTTACAAACATTGCGTGACAAACAGTTTTATGCAAAGATCTCAAAATGTGAGTTCTTCAAGAAATCAATTACTTATCTAGGACATCTCATAACCGAACGAGGAGTTGAAATTGATCCTTCTCGCATTGAGAAAATCAAGCTTTGGCCCACTCTTCGGAATATTCGAGAAGTTCGATCATTCCTTGGTTTTGTGGGGTTTTTGCGAAAGTCTCTTCGTAATTACTCCCAATTGACGACGCCGTTTACTGATCTTTTAAAAGGTCAAACGCGTAAGTCTACAAAACCTATTGTGTGGAATGGTACACTAGACCTCGCCTTTAAGGAACTCAAGGACCTGGTTTGCAAGGCTCCTTCACTTCTTTTACCTGATCCTTCAAAACCTTTTGAGGTTGAAACTGATGCGAGCGATTATGCTATAGGTGTTGTCTTATATCAAGATGGTAAACCAATAGCGTTCGAGAGTAAGAAACTTGATTCTGCTCAATGTCGGTATACCGTTCAAGAAAATGAATTATTTGCAGTTATACATGCGCTCAAAACATGGCACCATTATCTTTATGGAAATCACTTTGTGGTAACTACGGACCACGAGTCCTTGAAATATTTTTGTGACCAACAAGACCTTAAAGGTCGTAAGGCACGATGGGCTGATCTCATCCAGGACTTTGATTTTTCCATACGATATCGTAAAGGTTCCATGAACATTGTCGCTGATGCACTAAGTCGCATTCGTGAAGTTAACACGCTTAGCTTCACTGAAATATCATCAGATCTTTATGATCACCTTCGAGGAAAGTATCCTGATGACAGTTATTTCGCAAAATACTGGGCAAGAGTTGAGTCTGGAACAGACACCACCACATCCTTGAAGGAATACTTCCACATTGCTAACGGTTTGCTCTACCGTAATGGGAAGGTTTGTGTTCCAGATTTACCCGAGGTCAAAAAGAGGATTCTTTTTTAATGCCATGATGCACCCTCAGCAGGGCACCCTGGAATACATCGTACACTCGTTCTCATCTCCACTCAATTTTATTGGCCTAAGATGCGTCCTGACATACATCGCTATGTGACTAAATGTCACCAGTGTCAAGTTAACAAAGCCGAGCGACTTAAAGCCGCAGGACTTTTACATCCCTTGGACATTCCAAATAATAAGTGGGAAAGTATATCCATGGATTTTATTGTTAGCCTTCCTCGCACCCAAAAAGGTCATGATGCCATCTGGGTTGTCGTTGATCGACTAACTAAAATGGCCAGATTTATTGCTACTAAAACCACGGTAACAGCTCCTGAATTGGCTTACCAATTCGTTGACGAATTGTTTCGTTTTTATGGGTTACCGATGGATATCGTGAGTGATCGAGATCCAAAGTTTACTAGTGACTTCTGGACACAAGTCTTTAAGAAGTTAGAAACTACGTTGAGCATGAGCTCCACGGATCATCCTCAATCCGATGGACAGACAGAACGAGTAAATCAAATTATTGAGGACATGCTTCGAGCATACGTTGGTGCAAAACCAACAAAATGGAAACGTTATCTCCCAATTTTGGAGTTTGCTTATAACAGCTCCAAGCATACGTCGACGGGATATAGTCCTTTTATGTTGATGTATGGTTTTCAGCCACGAGCCCCGATTGATGTTAATATACATCATGATGAGTTGCGAAGTACGCAAAACTTTCTTCGGGATATGCAAGATATGTTGCATATTGCACGAGATAATATAAAAACAGCTCAAGATAGAGCGCGTTTTTATGCCGATCATCATAGGCAACCTCGTGTATTCAACCCTGGACAGAAGGTATTTTTACGTGTACCTCACAATTCTAAGACATTGTCTACAAGTAAGTGCGCTAAGTTAGCCCCACGGTTTTGTGGACCTTTTACAGTCCTCAAACGCATTGGGTCATCAGCCTATCGTCTCCCTCTTCCCGATGGTGTCGGAATTCACCCAGTCTTTCATGTGAGTCGTCTAAAAGAACTTCTAGGTTTTGGCGACAATACAGTTACAACTGAAACTCTGGTTACTTTTGAAGAATTATCTTCTAAACCACATGTACCAGAAAGAATTCTCAATGTTAAAACAAAAAAATTACGTACTAAAGAAATCCGAGAATTTAAAATAAAATGGATGGATAAATCAATAAAAGATGCCACATGGGAAAGCGAAAATACTCTCAGAACTAATTTCCCTAACTTTCCATTGCAAGAGTGCAATGTTTTAAAGAGGGGGAGTATGTTACGGGCATGACCATTTAATATCCCGTGGTGAGAATTTACCGTAGTATTCTATACACGTGGATAAGTGTGAGGGTTAAACGAGGGTGTAAAGAAGGGGGAGGATTACTTTTAATCCTCGGGATTGAGACAACCCATTAGGTCAAGTGTGAACTTGCCTGGGGGCCTTGGGTATCGCTATAAATAAGAGGCCTAGCTACCCTCATTTGATCATCTTTTGACTACATCGAGACTCTGCTCGTGTGGTGGGTCAACTCTTGTAACGAGCGCGCCAGCACCAGGTACGACTCGACGCCACAACGGTGGTATGGGACGCCGATCGAGGCTCGAGTCCGTCTCGATCCCTTCGCTCGGGGGTGGTCGGGTGGATCGGCACCCTTCTTTCTCTTTCTCCTTTCTATCTATCGTTACTTTATCCTTATCTTAAGCTTACTTTAGTACTTAGATCTATAATAGTAAGGCTGCCAGAAATGTCTCCTGAGCCTCGTCCTCTATCTGGCCCCGTTCTAATTTCCGCCGCAGATTTTGGAAGCGTAAATTGAAGTTCGCGACAATCTCGGCTGGCAACTGTTTGATTGTATAGAATTGCCCGAGGATTTTGCATTGCGACACCCTCCGATGAAAGAACTGCAGAAATACCGACTGCAACTGATTAAAGGTCGTGATTGCTGGTAGATCCATCTGCGAATGCCAAAATGCAGCTCTACCATCCAACGTTAATCAAAACTCTGTCATTTTGAACGGTGCGCTACCTCTTCTGGAAGTCTCTACGCCATGTGATTTACATTCCAGACATTCAAGAATAGGCGAATGTGGGCTGCGACATCAGTTTCGTCGTTGAAGCGGGGATAGGAGAAGGCCATGTTGGATGCTACGACGGGCATGGGAAGACCACCGTACTTGTGTGGTGACGGAACTTCCTGCGTGTCGCCAGGGTATTTGGTGAGTGGGAAGTCGACTTTGTGGTCCCAACAAATATCACTGAGGCCACTGAGGCGAGGTTTTTGCCTTGCGCATTGCTCTGCCTGGCGTGTGATGGACCTTGTGATTGGTCGATCTTGTCGTGTTGGTTCTCTGGGACGTCTAAGGCTAAACATCCATTCGTCATTGTTCGTCTGCGAGAAGACACAGATCACCAAGCGTGCCAAACGTGTTACCGATTAGGAACACTGTCTACGGTCAGTCCTTCGACCTAGACCTCAAGGTGACTGCAGTTGCAAGGAATGGTATCCCGATACTTCTTCGTATCCCGATAGCATATAAGGGAGACGGCTACAACCGAACTCCTTAGGAAGTGCACTTAGTATCCGCACTTACGCCTACACCTTTATGATTACTTCTTCGTATCCCGATAGCGTATAAGGGAGACGGCTACAACCGAACTCCTTAGGAAGTGCACTTAGTATCCGCACTTACGCCTACACCTTTATGATTACACTCTACCACAGAGAACAAAGAACACAGTAGATAAAACCACAAATATGCACGATATGAGCATTACAAAGGAGATTAACTGATGCCTTACAAAGTAGGAGGGTGCTTTATGTAAGGTTACCATCTCTCACTAAAATGCTCACTGTCACTCTACCTTGGGGAATGTGGAGACTCATTAATTATGGGGAATATGGAACTCATTAGTTATGTGTCATAGAATATGATTCTATAACGCATATTTAATGTGTAGAAAGTAGTGGTGACTTTTAACCTTTGAGTGCTAATAGATTCTCAAAAGGTGTGTTCACACACTAGACTAGGTTGAGCTTGATTCTCAACACTGACTCACTATCGTCAACTAGTCGAAAGCTTGATCTACCTCACCATTATGTGACCCGACCTCAGTTATCTTATTGGTCTTCTTATCTAGTTCATGTAGACACCTCGTGGCATCTATCTGGACGGTGCTAAGCAAGTACTAAGGTATGTAAGTGGGACGATGGATTATGACATCCTCTACAAATCGGCCACACCAATTCGACTCGAAGGGTACATAGATGTTGATTGGGACGACTACAAAGCTAACAGACGATTAACCTCCGATTCATCTTCTCCCTCAGTAGTTGAGCCATATCATGGAGTAGTAAAAAGCATTCGACAATTGAACTGTCGAGCACAGAACCTAAATACAAGGGCGTGATCGTTCTTGCATGTAAAGTTGTATGGCTTAAGAGGATTCTCAAGGATCTGAATATTTCCATCAAAGATCCAATCCTCCTATACCAATACCTAGCTCGCAACCTGATTTTTCACGCTCAGACTAATGTTAGGATCGTGACCGGCCACAACCAGTTGTACTTTGAATGTTCGGGTGCAAAGCATCAAGATAGATAGTACACATATAGATAAACAAGAAAGCAGAAAGATAAGTACAAAGACACAAGATGTTTTACGTGGAAAACACGAAAGGGAAAAACCACGGGGGTCCAAAAACCCCGAGGAACAAAATCACTATGATATAGAAGTAGTACAATAAGAATCTTGGGGGCAACGACCTCGAGTTCTTCTTCGTCGGACTGACGGTTGTGGAGTTACTAACTCATACACTCTCACTCTCTCTTCCTTTCACGATTACAGAGGCAACTACTCACTGTAACTTATTACAACTATAATGATTCACACTCTATAAACTTTGCCCTAGTTGCTTATATACTAAAACCACTTTCAGGCTATTTACAAATATAGCCCACAAGGGGCACATTCAGACTATTTACAATTATAGCCCCTCGAATCAAGAAATCGATTTTCGGTTTTCGTTTTCGATCTCGGCCTTGGCCTATTGATCTCGGTCGAAATACTCATTGACTCCACCCGATTCGGTTCGTTCTCCTCCCATCCTAAAGCACTTGTTTCCCAACAACTAAGCACATCGATGTGCATTATCATTTCATTCCAGAACGTGTCTTGGCCAAAGATGTTTCCTGACAACACATCAACACAAACCTGCAAACGCTCGACATCTTCACGAAGGCCCTAGGAGCTGACACACTACAACAATTCAGACGAACCTGTTACCGGCCTAGGGTTCTCGTTTGTATAGCCGGTTGTCGCCATTCTCGTCTCTCTTTGCTAGTCACTGTAGTTCATTGGCCATTCATTCCGGTCGTCTCATCTTCCTCTCATCTTCTTTGGCAACACCTTTCTCATCCTACTTGGTCTGACATCATTTCTCCCAAAATTGTCGAGTTTGCTTCAATCTTTCACTACCAAATATGAGACATTCCTCCAAATTTTGTAAACGTAGGTGATAAGGAGAGGGCACCCAATGTAGACATTCTTGGATTTCTGGGTAAACTTCTAGGGTGTTGAAGGAAGGGTAGCTGGTAAGGTTCATTGCATTGCCATTTCTTGTTGGAAGATCTATGGGTCTTCTGTTCGTGCTCAAATTTTGCTCCCTCGGAATAATTATAATCACCACACCAAGATGATGATAGTGTCTACTGATTTCTTCGATTTTCCAATGAATGTTGATCACTATCCATAGATTCTTTATATGGTTTGCTTATTGGATTTGATGCCACTTCTGAAGCAAGATTGTGTGGTTGTAATCAATTCATAAAATGACAAAGATTGATCATGGTTGATGCTCCTCCACCCAAGAGAGGTGATGATCTTGCCTCTCCACAAGTGCCATTAGTGCTCAATAGTGGGAGAGAGCTTGCAAAGCTGCATCCAGATTATGGCATATCCCACAGCTCATATTGATGCCTACTATCATCACCACGATCATTAAGGACCCATAAGAAAACCAAATCGGTTGTCTTCTCCACTATCAACATGACCTAGTATGGATTCTTAATGCCCACTCTGCACCCATGTGGGAACAACCTCTCAGCTTGAGTTGATCCACTGTTACCTTCCATGGCATTGCACAAATGTAAGGAGATGGCGTCCCCATCATCATCCACCTACACATTGATGAGAACACGACCATAGGTGGTCGTCTTTTTGCACAACGTGTGCACACAGAGGGTACCATAGATGGTACCTTGGCGATGGATCTTCTCAACCTTATGTTGCTTCAGAGTGTAGGGTTTGTGGCCACTTATACTTGAGGTTGGGCTAGATGGCTTGATGCAGACCTCATTCACAAGGTGGGAGGCCAACTCCATGAGTAGGAATCTCTAAGGGCCACGACATTGGCTGATATCATGTCCAAGCTTTGCAATGCTATCAACCTTTCTTCTGGCATTGGTATATGGTGAAGCAACACATGTGGAATTCATTGATAGGTATTGAGTAATGTCTTGATCTAATGGCGATGGACATAGATTCACAGACACATGCACACAACACCTCATTCTTTCATTACGTGTGGAAAAATATTGACAATAACGTCTTGTAATTTTGCAGAGCTTGATTGTCATAAAACAAAGAGAGGGAGGGGGGGGGGGGGGGGGGGGGGGAGAGGCCAAGATTGAAGCAGAAGGCAAGATCAAATCCAATATGTAATCTAGTTAAAAGAGTGAAGAACGATAATGAAGAGGGAGAGACTTCTTCTCAAGGGGCTCCTGCTCTAAGAGAGAGAGAGAGAGAGAGAGACTTCTTCTCAAGGGAGGGTCGGCCGTTTGGGCATGACAAATGTTGATGGGTGGGGGGTTAAGCCAAAAACGGCTCCACCCCCCTCCCAAGGGGGTTACGTGGTTACGTGTGAGGGAAAGAGAGAAGTAAAGAAAAATAGAGAATGACACAGAAATGAGAGGGAAAAATCTATATTGCATTACATGCCCCATAAGGGGTTTATATGGTACATAATGTAACAGTTATATAATATGACCGTTACAAAAGAAGACCATTACATTTTGTACACATGCACATAATTGTGCATGTGTTCACACACATATTCATCCTCACGTACACTCGTATACATTACACATACACAACAACCACTTTATCGTGTTCTACCCTTATACCGCCCCGTACACTCCTACGGGAAACTGAACCTAGGTCTCTCGACCGCCAACCAACCGAGTTTGAGGAGCGAGGAGCAGAAGCCCGACAAGACCGACACATAGTGAGCATAATCAAAGTGTGGAGTCGGATGGTCAAGAGAGTTGAAACCGAAGCCAGATACCGGACCAGTTTAGAGCCAAACCAATGATCCTTTATTGGGTCAATGGTTCCCATATCGATGTCCCCCACAATTTATGAGAAATGCATGTTTATATCCATTATTCTTGATGTGATATTGATCCGGGATAAAAACAATTTTCCATGAACAAGAGAGAAAACCAAAACTCACCTGATTGAAGAGATCGAAGATAATAGGAGGCCCACAATGTGTGTTGAGTATGTGTATGCTAACAACACACGATCCATACTTTCAATTGTTGCGTTTAATACAAACCACCAAATTAAACTTTCTATATCTCATTGCGAAGCCCTAATCGGGGGCTTTCCAACGCTTGTCTTTGTGTCAAATTCTGTTGCCGATAGAGAGTGCAGCAACAAAAACAAATTTGCTTCTTCTTCTTCCCCACTCCACTCTCTCTCTTTCGTAAATAATGGCTTTCATTACGAAAGAAAAAAACACCACCATGATTAACTTACTACAAAGTATAGAACCATTCTATCTAGGGATCTAAAGAATACTACGACACCAAACTCAATGCCACCCTACACACCAATTCAAATGGCGAGTATGATGATATGTGACCTTGCAGAGTTCTCCCTCTTCTTGGTTGAGATTTCATGACTTCTCTAGCACTGTCAATTGCCACAAAAGAAGTCCTTTTAACTTTAGAACATATTTTCTCACCCCAACTTGTGAATAAAAAATGAAGACATTCCACATATTCCAATTGAACCATAGCCCCCAATACCTCAAGAACTCATACCTAGAAGGTTGAGCTCATATATGTATGCCTTATTCACACATCAAGACTTGGTGCTTCAAAGCATGAATATCCCTTTTGAGGAAGGAGACACACATCAAGACATAGTATGAACCATACGTGCATTCGCATTCAAGTATGGTAAACACCCTTGAAGTATGGTAAATACCATACTATTATATTCATTTTTTTAAGGTAAGAAAGTTAAGGTAAAAAGTGTAAATAAAACATAAGAATTTTTTGATAACATGCCCATTCGTTTGCATTCGTACGAAAAAGAATGTTTGCTGATACATTCGAGTATATTACGTACTATGCATCAAGATAACTTTTGTAATTAAGTCCAATAGATCAATAATGGCCTCTCTTAAGAAGGAGACACATGTCAAGATAAGTTTTGTACTTAGGTCCTATGAGTCAATATTGGCCTCTCTCTCTCTCTATCTATCCATCGCTCACACACATTAATCTCTTTCTCTCTTCTTCTTCTTCTTCTTCTTCTTTTTTTTTGGTAAAATCACACAATTATATTAATTGCATGTAAAAAAAACCCATATTACAACTTGTTAGTCATCTTTACATACATAGAGAGATACATATTCATAACATTACCATGAATATGTCTCTCAACATCCCCTAATCTTTCTTAGCAGACCAAATGACGAATGTGATGTCCAAGTAACTTACATACTTGTTTCTCTTTATGATTGAATATGCTTGACATCTCCAACAATGAAAATTGCCATAAAAGGAACCCTTTCAATCTCAACACATAACGATGTACTCCCCTTTGTTCATCAAATATAAAAGCATTTCGCATATGCCAAATAATCTCTCTCTCTCTCTCTCTCTCTCTCTCTCTCTCCAATAGCACATGGACCAAGTCCATGGGTGAGAATGAAAGAAAGAAAGATATGTTAACGTCTTCTAAGGCCAAAATTGGCCCATTAGACAGTTGGTTTACAACAAAATGGGTATTTATCCAATCATCAGAACTAAAATAAAATAAAGTAAAAATGGGACTTAAGCTAAAAGAGTTCTAGTAGTGTACAAAACATGGTATACTCGATAAAAGGAAGTGACTTTGCAGTAAGCCTAATTTAATTTCCATCCAAGCCTCTCGAAAAGAAGTGAGAGCTCAAAGGGTTTTGGTGTGGGTGTGACCCATGGTCTCAGTGTATAGAGTGCCCCAACCATGGCTTCTAGGCGGTGTAGCTCACATTCCCTTATTTTCTTTATTGCTTCTACACCACATCGAGTTGCTTTGAAATCTGACATCCGAGGGTGTTTGGTTCTTCTTTGGTTTTCTGCTTCATCAAGGAAAAGGCCGAGTGGTGCAAGTGTGTTGACATTCGTTGTCTCCCCCTGTTCCTGAAAAACTTCATTTGTTACATGTTGGTGAACATTAGCAACATTATTGTCAGCATTTTGTAACTTATTCTCTCTGTGTTGTTTTAGCTCGAGGATGTATCTGCCTATTTTCTTTATATCTAGAGTATCTAATAGTTTGGGGAGGGTGGGAGAGGAACCAAGTTTGTCTTGGTATTTTGCCCTTATCTCGGCGTAGGTGGGACACTTGCATGTAAAGTGGTACTCATCCTCTATCTCTATGTGGCATAACCTGCATATTCTTTCCTCCCTAGGGACTCCATTAGTATGACCATTCTCAATCTCAATTTGGTGAGATGATATTCCAAGTTGTCCAATGGCAACCCTTAGTGCATGTGGTAAGAATACGTCTACATATTTGGGCCACGTAATAAAACCTAACATAGAGAAGTGCATGAAGTGTTCATTATAGTACAACATTTTAGATGGGAGTGGCTCTAGTGGAGTAATCCATTTATACCGAGTGTAAATTTGTCATATTTCTTGACGTATTACTTTATTGCGGTCCTCATGAGAGATTAAAGTGTTATCAATCGCGTGGTTGTACCTAAGGGGAGGGAGGTTATTAATGTTTGGATTGTTCGCAAGAAGCCAACTCACTATCATGCCATACCATGAGCTAGTATAACCAGACTCATACAATGATCGAGAGGCCTTAAAGGCTTGATGGGATATTCTATCACGTGGTTGGCTATATATCTTGTAGATAAAGACTCCAAGTTGAAAAAGTGCCTCTATTAACATCGTGGGTAAAGTGAACTCGGCCCTAATAATGTCATGTTGTACTGTCAATTTGCTTCGGAGTTGGCGTGATAACATCATCACCAATGGTCTCTCTAATTGCGTGACAGAGGTGGTCTTGGTGGTGGGATCGTTTTTGCATTGTCCCGACCTATTCTTTGTTTATATTGTACGTACGCCGATTTTGATTTTGTAAGGCAAGGCAAGGCATGTCTGTCCATCCATCCATCCGTCCATCCACACACTAACCCAACTGTCCATCACATGTTTTCAACATGATATAGGATTCATGATATTTCTCGGAATCTTTCCTCCTTTCATATACTCCTTCCTTTCCTTTCCTTATGTCTCTAGACTCTTTTTCATTCACTCCTTCCTTTATCTTCCTTCCTTATGGTCTCTAGACTCTTTTCATTTATTCCTTCCTTTCCTACCTTCCTTCCTTCGTGTCTCTTGACTCTGACTCTCTCTCTCTCTCCCTCCTTCCTACTAACAATCGGCAACAGTTTGGTTCAGTTTGAGAGGGTCAAAACCGAACCAGTTTCGAACCAAACTGTTTTATTTTTTTGAAACCTGAACCGAACTGTTAAAACATTTTTCAAACCATTAAACCATAAAAACCGTAGTTTCGTGGTTCGGTTTCGGTTTTCAACTTAGGTCAAATTTTAAAATTTTAAAAAATTTATAATATCTCATTATTTTAAATTTTGTAAATTTTAAAGATGTTCCTAAAATGTGAGAATAAGGTCTAAAAATGAAAAGATTGTTTAAAAATAAATTTTTAAATTAAAAAAAAAAACCATTAAACCGTTTAAACCACGGTTTTTGACTCTTAAAACCTAAAATGTTCCTAAAATTTTGTAAATTTTAAAGATGTTCCTAAAATGTGAGAATAAGGTCTAAAAATGAAAAGATTGTTTAAAAATAAATTTTTAAATTAAAAAAAAACCATTAAACCGTTTAAACCACGGTTTTTGACTCTTAAAACCTAAAATGTGAGAATAAGGTCTAAAAAATGAAAAGATTGTTTAAAAATAATGTTTTAAATTTAAAAAGAAAAACGTTAAACCACGGTTTCTGACTGTTAAAACCGAACCGAACCGTTTTAAAAAACCTGAACCTGAAGCGAACCGAACTGTTTGAAAACCGTTAAGCTGCGGTTTCGCGGTTCGGTTCGGTTCGGTTGGGCGTTACTTCCTACCTTCCTTCCATTTGTGTTTGTGGACGTAGACTCTTTCTTTTTGTTTTGGTGGACGCTGACTCTCTCTCTCTCTCTCTCTCTCTCTCCTACTTTCCTTCCTTTTGTGTCTCTGGGGACTAGACTCTTTCTTTTGTTTTGGTGGACGCTGACTCTCTCTCTCTCTCTCTCTCTCTCTCTCTCTCTCTCTTTCTGTCGCGTGCGCGAGCGCACAGTTGTCTCGTGGGCAACGAACGCAGACTCAGACTTCCCTCAGTTAATCCCACCACACGGACTTCTGATGGGAGGAGGCCCTGCATTCATTGCCTCGTTCTTCTCATTCCTTCTACTTATTATGTACGGTGTACACACACGTTGCCTCCCTTCCTAACCTAAATTACACCTTCATCTTCGTCTTCGTCTTCGTCTTCTTCTGCAACAGCAGCAGGAGCTCAGACCATTTCCATCTCCATTTCCATCTCCATCTCCATCTCCATCTCCATCTCCATCTCCATCATCGTCTTCTTCTTCTTCTTCTTCTTCTTCTTCCCCTTCGTCATCGTCTTCTGCGGAAACAGCAGCAGCAGCAGCAGCAGCAGTGAGTACATTCCCGCTCATCTCCTTCTTCACCGATTTCTCTTCTTTTAATCATTTATTTCTCCATCTTCTTCTTCTTCTTCTTCTTCTTTCCTTGCTTCCATCGCATATTTCTTCTTCTTCTTCAATGCTTTACATTTACTATACCGCCTCCGCCCCGCTCCCTCCATCGCATTTTTCTTCTTCTTCACTGATCCAATTGCCATGTCTTACATTGTGCTTCGTCAATTTATTATCTTCCGCAATCGCGCATGCCTTCTTTTCGATAAACGTCACTGTATTATCTTCCTTTAACCATCATATCTGCATATAATGCCTAATTTCGTCTTCCATGAAAACTTTCAATAAGGCTTCATTTTCTCTTCCTTAGTCTGTATATCTTCACGCAATGCTTCTTTTTCTGTTCCTTAATCTCCGTGTCTTCATATAATGCTTCATCTATCTTCCTCAACTGTTGTATCTTCATCTAACGCCTCACAACATCTTCCCTAATCATTGTATCTTTCATGTAATGTTTCCTTTTCTCTTCCGTAATATTAATGATATCTTCATATAACCATGTAAAAATATATAACTTGCAGTTTTCATGATTCATTATATTAGTCTGATGGTGTTTCTAATACACATATTGAAACTCGTCCTTACCTTTCTTCAGTGGCTGTCCTTGAGTTTGATGGCTTGGAAGTAGACGGGACCGATTTCGCTTCTTCCATTGTTCCACCTGGATCCGCACAGTCTCTTGGATTAGGAGGAGCTGGTATATCATTGTGTTTCATTACAAACTAGCTATGTTGTCTCTATGTTAATGCAAGGTTGCAATCGTTACGTACTTCATTTCAGTATGCAATGATTATTGTCTTATATATTAAGGAAATCAATGAACCTGTTATTCGAAATAATTGTATCTTCACATAATCCTAGATCCCTTTCTTCAAAAGATGAGATATTTAATTGTTACACACTTAATTATGTCTTTATGTAATCAAACGATGTGATATGTTCTCACTTTCAACGTGATTCAACAATAATTATGTCCCTATATAATGAAATAATTTTCTTTATACAGTCAAACAATGTAATCGTGGTCTTAAATTCATTATAATTCAATAATAATGTTTTATATGAGGAAACAGTGAATTGATGCGAAAGTCTCTCTCTACTTAAGGGAACAATGTGATCACCTTCTTCACTTTATTCAATTCAATATGACATAAATTAGTTCCTTTCATAGTGAAATGGTGATTGTGTCCATATATACAATGGAACAATATGATCCCTTTCAACAATTCAATATGCAATACCTATGTCCTGACATAGGCATACAAAATAGTTGTGTCTTTATAATATAATGGAACGATGGGAGATCTCTTTTTTCAATTCAAAGTTACACAGTTTTGGATTATAATTTAACTACCTTTCACAGGTGCCAGAGGCATGGAAATCAATGGTAATTTCATCAAATTCACTGCCATTGGTATATATGTAGATACGGCAGTTGTTCCTCATCTGGCCCCTAAGCTTGCTGGGAAATCCGTGGATGAGCTTTGTGAGAAAGAGTTGATATTTGAAGAATTACTTATAGGTTAGTATTTAACACCCTAAATACTGTGGTCATATAAGTTTTTCTTTGTTAATAAAAGAATGAAACCTGCATGAAAGTAGCTCCTAAATATCATATGTTACATGTCTTTGGAAAGATTTTGATTAGTAGTTACATCCAGATATATTGTGAGGAATAATGTCATCAATCTGACATTTCTAAATTAGTGTGTAATCTGTGATGTAAGTAGTGTATAAGTCTTTCTGTAACTTTCGAATTCATCCATTGGTAATGGTTTGGAAGCTCAGTACCAGCCTCCAGCAGCCTACCTCTAGTTTTTACTGCAATGCATGTTTTTGTCGATAACGTTATGCAAGTTTTTATGTTGGTCCAGAGGTTTTCTGTGCAGAATTTAATGCCAATAGAAGTGATCTGTTTTTTTGGAAACTCATCCACTTGAAATGTTTTTGCAAGCTTTGTTCAAGAAGCTCATAGGTATTTCAGTGCATTTATTTCTAGAAATTCATCTGACCTCCTCTCTGTCTATTTGCCTAAAGTTTTGTTTATGAAAGAAACAATGCTAATAGGGCATGCCTCAAGCTCATGCTCTTATTCAATTTATCCATCAGCAATGGTTTGTGAGTATATTTTCTCTCATATCTCAATTCGATGCATTTCTATGGACAAAATTTCTATACTATTGAAGGAAACAATGCAAATATGGCTCGTTTGATACGTTTGCAATAAAGATCATCTGCTATTTTTTAGTTTATCTATTGGTGGATCTATACTACGGTATAATATTACAATAAAAGGGCATGTCTAATGCTTGTTTGGTGTTTTCCAATTAAAGCTCATCTGAAACTTCTGAATCAAGTTAATCTGATACTTCTTAATCAAGCTTATATGATATGTCTGAATCAAGCATATACTGGTGTTTTCCAACTTATCCATGGTTTTATACATGGTATCTTGTTTTATCAGCTCCATTCGAGAAGTTTGTGCGAGTTGTCTTCCTTGTTCCTCTCACTGGAATTCAGTATTCTGAGAAAGTTATCGAGCGAATTGGTGTTCAAGAATATACCACAAAAGTGCAAGAAGAACACAAGCAGAAATTTCTAGAGACCTTCAAGGAAGAGAACTTTCCTCCTAGATCATCTGTACTATTCTCATTCTCAAAAGAAGGATTGAAGGTAAAAAATAACAGAAACAAAAACAATACTCTCATTGATGTTTTTGGTTTTTGTTTTTTATTTTAGCATCGCCTCTTCAACTAGGAAAGCTTAAGTTCTTATTTTAAATTGTTTTTTGTTTGGGCATAGCACTGAATAGCCATACGTTTTCGTGCTCGTCTCTGCATATGTTACTCAATCATATATATAGATCTTGTCAGTATTCATAATTTGTTTTTTTTTTCCCTTTAATAAGTTCTCTTTTCCCGAGTATTTTTGTCTAAAGTTTATTCATTCTTTCATCTTTTACTGAGGCATTGAATGCAAATCGTGCTACACTGCTATGCTTTTGTTAGGAAGCTGTTGTCAGTTATCTCTGCAGGCCTCTCTCCAATTGCCGCAAAACAATTATCTTTTCTCAGAACTGCTTTTATTCTCATTTTACACAGCAAGAAATAATTCCCCTTGGAACTTCCCTAGTTAGTACTTCATCTGCACTGATTGTATCTATGCTATAGCAAATTGTGTTTGGTGATTTACTGATTGTATCAATGCTATAACAAATTGTGTTGGTGATATGCGAAGTGTTTATATGTATGGTAAAACTAAAACTGTGGTGTTATATATCTATGGTATAATAAAATGTTTTGCTATATATATATATATGGACTTGACAAATTTTGTGTAGGATTTACTTATTGTGTGTATGGATATTGTGCCTCAGATTGCCTTCACAAAGGATAATCGTATTCCGGAAAAGCCAATTGCCGTGATTGAAGATGAATCCTTTGCCACAGCTGTTCTTGCAACTATCATTTGGAAAGATGGAGTATCCCCTGCAGCGAAAGTGTCTCTTGCAGAAAGATTGTCTAAGCATTTCACTGTCTAAAAAAAGCTATTCATGGGGAGGGAGAAAAATCTGTCTTTGCTAAACATTCTTCATCAGAAACTATATTTTCTTTTGGTTTGTAGAGAATAGGAAAGAAAACAAAAACAAGAAGCCAGATCAAGTATAAATGGGTTTCAAGTAGGAGAATCTAGGGGAGAAAAAACGAAGTGTTGGCCTACTTATCTTTTTATGTAAAATAAAATAACTGCCATGCTATGTTTTCTTCCACATGGAAAGAACAAATATGAATTGCTGCATTGAATACAAATATCTTCTTTTCATTTTTCTCTCTTATCATGTGAGCAAACTATTTCATGTCGCTTGATAAAGTAACACAGTCTTATCTATAGACTATGGATGCAGTGTTTAGTGCATCTAGTAAACCTTTGAATTAAAAAAGGTGTGAATGAACTTAAACGACAATGTGTTAAATGAGCTGTATGCCAACGTTCGGGAATGAGCAAACGTTTAAGTAAATATAAATGTGGAATGAACAAACTTTGTGTAAGCAATAATATGTGACAGTTAAAGAATGTATCATGGAAAGTTGGTACTTTATGTTTTTGAATAAGAATAATGATCTTATAATTAAAGTAGATTAAACAAGAAAATGCATGATTTCTAAGCATGGTTAAAGGTGTGGATTATTTTAATGTTTTCAATTGAGTATAATGTGATGAAAAGTTGGAGAGTTACTTTACGTTTTGACCCAGAATAATGATCTTATAATTAAAGTAGATTAAACATGAAAATGCATGATTTCTAACCGTGGTTGATGATTTGGACGATTATTTTAGTGTTTTTGATTGAGTATAATGTATGCCTCGTCCCATATGCAAGCATTTAAATAAACTTTAAGTTAACAGACTTTTGAATGAACTTCAAGTGAATAAACATTTGTTAGCGTAAGGATTGAGAATTGTCTTTGCCTCATATCCCTTCATCACTTGATTCACATTTGGCTTTTATGTTTCCTTAACATATGTATGTGTATTATCATTGCTTTTTAATTGAATGTAAAATATTTGAAAGATGATTTTTGGAAAATAAAAATAAAAAATGAAAGATGATTAGAGTTGTATTCAAACATGAACATTGATTGACCCCGATTTCTTTCTTCCAACTTTTAGCTTTTCAAAAAGCAAGCCTAGCTTGGATAGTTCCTAGGAGACAAGGAGAGTGATTGATTATCATGCAAATGTTTGATAATCTACAATATGGTGTTCAAGAGCAATACTTGGAGTGTTATGACTCCTTAAATATAGATATATATTATTGGATAATTGTGGGCATACTAGAGAAGTACAATCACATGTACCTTCAAGATCTTGACCTTATTGCGCATCTCTTTGACGGTAATGTATTAAATAGTGGCTGATAATAAAGAACATTTCTTGAGAACTTGTTTGCTGAAAGTAAACATTGTTTTGATGATTTGAATAACAATGAGCTTTTTTTATATACAAAAACAAAGATACAAGTGGGCCATATGATAAATTTTACTCATTTAAGTTTGCGGATAAAGATAGTAAGACCTTCAAATTTTCTAAATCATGGTGAGTTCTGAAATTTGCATTGTGTCACATCACAAAAAAAGACATTTTGTGTTGTTGGAAATCATCCATTGAGGTTTATATGCTCTTTGTGCATAAACATAGTTATGTATAACCCAAGACAAGTTGTACTAATTGTTATTGATGCATACAACTACACATAAGTTGGGTTTTAAGCTGTTTCGAAGCACCCACCTCCTCCCCACGTTGCAAAAATAAAAATACCTCTAACTTTGTTGTAGTAACCCCACCTCCCAGTCAATATACCACAAGAGTATGAGATATAACATCCTACTAAACACAATATGATCATGGATTTGGTCACAAGGTAACTATTGTTAGTTGCTTTAAGCATTGTTGAATAGTGTAGAAGGTAACAAGTTATTCACTATCACTAGAACTAATATTGGGTGAGCACTAGTGGTGGCATGTAGGTATTTTTCATGAGGGCTTGGAAAACTACATATGAGTATGTAAGTATGATGAATGCAAAAGATATATGTAGGTTGAAGTAACCAATGTAAAGATCAACTTTATTTGGCATGCTATTACATTCCTCATAGAAAGTCCAACTATGCACGAGAAGATAGGAAAAGTGTTGGTCATGGAAGATTTTAATTGCTAGAGTTGGAACTTATCAACATTTTAACTAGATTCGACACACGACTCAGAAGATTGTATTATGTCTAATTCTAGTAGGCTTCTCAAATAGATGCTCAATTGCACAAACTTGAAGATTCTTAGTGGTACCCAAGTGTTTTCAATGACAAATGTTGTGCCATGTCTTCCAACCTTAGGAGGACATGTTGTTGACTATATATTGGTGAAATAATGTGATGCATCCATAGCAAATTTATTCAAAATTGAATCAATGTCACAAGACACAAACCACTAGCCCTTATATTTGCACATTGCAACCAAAAACTTAGACATTGTCCAATATAATAAAATACAAATGGAAAACATTACAATATGGGGATAGATTTCTAGAGGCTATACATATGATACAAGATGCAAAAATGTCAAATTTGGAATATTGCATTGTGAACATTAATCACCAATGTTGGCCCCTTTACAAGACTAAAATTCCACGAATACAACCACATCTTACGACCCCCATGAGCCTTGGCTTTCATAGAGCCTTAACACTTCTTCAAACTCGGTCACACAAGTTGGGTGCTAAGGTAGCTTCATGAAATCATTGCATATACAATGTGTGCAATGAAAACCTAGTGGAGGATGAATAACACTAATTTCTCACTTGCTCAACATATCAAGTAATTCATGAGACTTGTTAAACTGACATAATAATTGAAGTATTGTACTCAAATCCCCACCATGAAGGGTGAGCATATGTGTGTGATTATTTTCAGGTAGAGAGTTTCTACTCGGAGTAGTAACACCCCCTTGTTAGGAAGGAATCACATACAAGATGATATGTTTATTTGATCCCATATGTCAAAATTGGTGTCCTTGTGGGAGATTAAAAAAACACCATTCTATTGTATGTAAATATGTTTGAAGATAATATGGGTAGTATGTGTAGAATGTGGTCATTTTAGATATATCTCAAGATTGCAAGGAACTGGTTTGCGGCTTATTTTCTTATTTTCCTATGTCGTGTTCGTTACTTTCTTTGTCAAAAATGTACAACATTAAAAGAGACTTAATAGTGCATCATGTCGGTTGGCATTGCAAACAATGTACAAACATTTAATATTGTGAGATCACGAGTTATTTTCTTCTTAAAAAACATACAACATTGAAAGTAGCTTTAATATTGCATCACATCAAGTTTCATGTTACCTACATAGTATTAAGAACCCCATTAGAGTGGGAATTACCTAAGTAGGCTTTATATTGACCGAGGATTCCACCTATACACCAAAACATGGAAAGAGGTTTCTTATCGATTATCATTTGGCAACTAATTTGACAGTTTAATCAAATGAATCAAAATGAGACTTATAGAATCTCTAATTGTCGCGAGGAGAGACATTCCTAAGAGCCTCAAATAAATGGGTATAATCATCAAATGAGTGACATAATGATTCCTGGCAACCCCCCCCTCTCCCTTTTAAAGCATAAGTAGCAATTATTGACCACCCATACCCAAGCACATGCACATACATTACATATATTTATATATAATTCTGAATTTAGCATGCAAAGTTTGAAGGCCGTGATCACATGTGTTGAAACTAGCACGAAAGCAAAAATAGGAGAGTGTATGAAGGTTGAGAAATTTTAGTTAAACATCATACGGGTATTGTGATAAACCTTGAATTAAAGCAAAACTCAACAAACTTGAAGTAAAAGGTAACAAGACAAAAGATTGCAATAATGAGTGTTGTGATGCTATTGTAACTTAATGGTTATTGTTGCAACTTTGCAAGATTGAAAGAAGACGAAGAAGAAGCATGGGGAACATGTATATACTTATTAGTCATATGAAAGAAGGAAACCATTCTTTCCATTAAATCTTTCTAAATCAATCATAGGGGTAAAGGAAGGCAATTCATTGAATTTTTGTGAAAATTCATTTACAACGTATGTATCAATCATACAAGCTATGAAATGAGCATCAAGATGAGATCATTGAGACTTTGAAAAGTAGGAAACATGAGACAAATAGATTCTATCATTTGTTATTATCTTTGTAGATATGAAAGTGAGGCACATTTTCCTTCTTATATGATCTTGTAAAATCTAGTGGTTTTTAGCACTTCTAGAGAAGGATCTATTGCTTTAAGAAGCTTGGATTTGGACGTTGGGAGTAATTGTTTAAATGCAATAATTTGGTTCATAGTTTTCATCAGTGTATTCATCGTTTTGCATGTTGGCAAATAATCTCTTCTTCAAACAATTTTCCTCTTAGCTTGACTCATCAATTTGACAAGTGGAAGCATTGCAATAGTAGCATGTCACATTGTAGTGTTCTTGTAAATAATGTATTGTATTAAATTTGGTGATAAGAGTATGAAAGTTGGTGCATGTTGCATGTTGGGACATCAAACATTATTAACACAAATCCACCTAACTTGTTTAAAAATAAAAATCAAAGGGATGATGGTAATGAAGATGGTGATAGAAGTAACAATTCCATATATGTACACAATAAAGTATCTCTTCATATATGGACCCGCTCAAATTTTGTCATACATTGTCTATGAGATAGGCCCTCTTTCTTTTTCAGATGGCCTCTGGTTTTCATATTGGTTGATGAATTGAATGGGGATAGCTCATTCAGAGTTCACAAATCACACAATGCACAATGCAATCAACCTATGGTAATAAAAACTTGTGCATACTCCTTTTATGGTGTCAATTTTCAAAACCAATCTTTGTTGGTATAGCGCAACAATAGTTGCGCACCTATAAGTAGGGTTGGAATAGTTGATAATAGTTCTCAGCTAGTCTTACAGCACCCCTAGGGTTTATCTTGCCATAAGTTCCTCAACTGTTGCTGTAGAGACGGTAAGAATAAGCCTTTTAAAGTTCTACATTGGCCTGATACAATGATTTCTCCCTTAAAGCTTCTCAACAGATCCTCTTCATCTCAGTGCAGGAGCTCCCACTGTTGTGTGCTAAAATTCCTTACTGACACTTTGCCATTGTTGGGCAAGCCAAAAATCCTGTTTGGCCAGTTGTGGTAACAACGATTGATAAAATCCCAAATCAGATTATTTGGGAATGATACATTATATCTCCAGTCAGTCATAAGTACCATATATTGTTTCAACTATGACAGCATAGGCAAAAACTACTTTTTACCCATTTAAGAACTCAATGATATAGAATGCCCATGGGCAAACTAAGCACAAAAGGTTTATAAAATCCAAGTGAGTTTATTTCAAAATGATACAACATGCCTCGAAGCTGTGAAAGTACCAGATATTATATCACCTAAGAGATGATGGAGCAATAATTTTCTCCTTTGAGAAGTAACTTGATACCAAAAACCTTCATTATTGAAGCCTCCTTTAACATCTTTTAGTATTTGTATACATTCCCAAAGTGCAAAGAAGGATCATTGTGGAGATTGGTTACAAAGTTCAAAACTTGGCATGATGAGCACCAACGTTTTATAGAGGTCCATGGGTATATGTGGGCATCCCCAAAGTCCAAACAAGCTCACTGTGGAAAATGGTTACAAAGCTCAAAACTTTTTTATAGAGGCCCACCGGTATACTTGAGCAATGTAAGGCAACATCTACAATCACATACTTTAGTACATCATCGTCACTGTACACTTATTGGCTTAAGATCCACTTCTCTCCTTTAGATAAAGAATTGCATTGAATCAGCATATCTGGGCAATGTAAGCCAACATCTGCAATCGTATACTTTAGCACATCATTCCCCATTAGCGTACACCTAATGGCTTAAGATCCACTTCTTTCCTTTGGATAAAGAATTGCATAGCATCCTGTACCAGAGTAACACGAAGAGAAAATCCATGTTTCTCCATGCTGTCCATGAGACGAAATGCACTTGATAGTTGCTTAGTCTTACAAACCACCTTCATAACAGTTTCGTAGATTATCTTGTCTAGTGAGCATCCCACTTTATCCAATTCAATTATTAATTCAAGAGCCTTATCCACTTCACCAATCTTGCATAGGCCATCAACAACAGGACAAAGTGATTTGGCATTCGGTGTCAGACCCATTTGAAACATCTGGCGGACAATTTTCTCAGCTTCATGAAGATTACCCGCCTTTACCAGTGCACTTATGAATGTGTTCACTGTCACTACATCAGGGGAACATCCATTTTTAGTCATCTCCTCAACGATTTTGACAGCGTCTAGCTTTCCCCCAATACTGCAAAGGTATTCTATCAATATATTGCAAGTGACCGAATTGGGTATAAAGCCAGTTTTCTCTGTACACCGTAGAAATTCCAACACCATGGCCAGCTTTCCTGATTTGCAACAACCATTTACCCAGGTGTTATAAGTTACATGGTTTGGGGAACAACCTCTCTCCTTCATCTCCTTTAAAACCTCCCCTGCCTCATCCCACATACTTTGTTGGCATAATGCATTAAGCACCATTGTGTAATTGAACCGATCGATTTCACAATACTCTTTCATTTTATTCAAAAGTTCATAAGCTTCGGCCACTTTCCTGTGTTTCAAAAGCCCATCCAAGAGGCAGCTAAATGTGACAATATTTGGAGTTAGCGCATCATTTTCCAAGAGCTTATTCATGAGGCATTGTGCTTCATACAGTCTGTCATGTTTGCAAAGCCCGTCAATGAGAATATTGTAGGTGATTCGGTCAGGGGGACAACCCATATTAGACATGCAATCAAAAACTTTGATAGCATCATCAATAAGACTAGCCTCACAGAATCCAACGGCCAAAGTATTGAAAGTTACTACATCAGGAACCACCTTGTTCAGTCTCATCTCCTTCATCAAATCAATAGATGCTTGCATCTTTCCTTGCTTGCAAAGAGCTCTAATGAGAACTGTATATGTATACATGTCAGGTAGAAAGCCTTCCCTTCTCATTTCTTTCTTAAATTCCCAAGCTTGGTCTAACCTTCCTAGTTTAGAATAGCCATGAATTAAGATGTTATACGTTGCCCTTCCTGGCAGAACATTCATCGATGCCATTTTCTTGAAAAGCAAGTTTGCAGTTTCCATATCTCCTGCGGCAAGAGCACCTTTGATCAAGGTATCAAGCATCACTTGGTTTGCATGGCATCCAACATCTTGCATTTCCTGAAGAATGTCACGTGCCAAATCAAATCGATTTTCTTTGAGGAAACAGTTTATTGCACAGCTGAAATGCCACACGTTTGGATTGATACCAAATGCATTCTTGGCTCTCTTGAGAATGTCAACAATCAAATCTAAGAGTCCAGCCCATCCATAGCCTTGAATCAATATGGTCAAAGCTTTTGGTGTCATCTCAAAACACGGTTGCTGTACTCCTACCAATATGGTGATGAAGGACTCTAAGCTTCTCTTCTTTTCATCCTTCCAAGCATGCAAGATAGTTTCTATAACATTCTCATCAGGGACAAAGCCAGGATTACATCGTATTGACCATATAAAAACACGAAGAGCTTCTCTTGGGTGTGGAATTCTGCTCAAAAGAAGCGAGAGGCTATGACAATCCAAAGAAAACTGAGATTGTGTCAACGCATCTTCAAGAGGGAGTGAAATGTTACGATTTCCAACTATGGCGCAAACCTTCTCTATCTCTGGAGGGAGTTCTCTTCGAGGTGGTATTAGAGATGCCACATGCAAACATCGAACCTTTCCAAAACTTAGCAAAATAGACATTCTTCTCATTCTTCAAGAATCTCAAGTGGAGAAAAGAGCTCCACTCTTCCACCTTCATGGTGTCTTTTTCCTTCTTCTCTCTGAGTATTTGCAGACATCCTCCATGCTTTTCAACCCGGTTTTGTCATCACTGCTAAAACATAGTATAGAGATCTTTTTCTGAATAACAGAAAACCATCAGAGTGGCTCCATTTTTTGGCACTGATCTCTTCCCAGACTAACAGAGAGCCATTGGGAAGGCTCAAATTCTCATCTTCAGAAATGATCTCTCTGGAGATAGCAGAAAACCATCCAAATGGCCCAAATTCTCATCATAAACACCCTTCCCGCTACCAGATTAGAGATAAATCATCAAAATGGTTCTCAATTTATAAGTTTTCGGAAAATCTTATTTCAGAAAACAAAACTTATGAATATATCTCATTCTGGATGACAGAGAAACATCCAAACGGCTTAAGTCCCCAGTTCACACACATATTTCTCTCCACATTAACAGAAAACTAAATAAAACCCAATCAAATATCAACAGCGTTGGCCCATTTCTTAGTTCTCAGCGCTTACATAAACACCATATTAGTTGGAGTGACGCATCATATGTACATGCCACCAGATAACATTCAACCACTAAAAAGTAATATAATGGCATCAAAACGGCTGCCTCCCCCTGTTCTCAGCACATAATTCTTTCCACGTAGCAGGAAAAACTATACGAAATCTGGTCATATTCTGAGTTTTCAACAAAAATATGTCTCTAGTTATCAGAATAGCATAAGAAAGCCTCAATTTATCAGTTCCTTACAGTGAGCTCTCTACAGATTATCAATCCTCATGTTTTGCAGCACTTTAGGTTTACCTCTTTCTTCTCACGTCCCCACTTCTCTGCTATGATCCTCTTAGAAGTTTACACGGGGGGAAACCATCAAACCTGCGGAATTTCTCAGCATAGATCTCTCTCCAGACAAGAGATGACCATCCAAACGAGCAGATATTATGCATAAAAAAATAAAAATAAATTGCCTTCCAATCCCCGGTACGAGGAAGCTACATCCAATGGCTCACAGAGAGAAGAAACTCCTACAATGCAAACAAATTTTGAAGAGAAAACCAGTACAAAGAAAGGTAGAAGGGGAGAGACAACCTGGAAGAAGAAATGATAACAGAAGAACAAGAACAAGAAACCATCGATGGATTGGATCGGCTGACCTTCGCACTGCGTCTGAGCAGAGACAGAGAGGGGGGAAGCAGAGAGAGTAGGGTTTTCTTCTAGGGTTTTTGTATCTAACAGAAGAAACTCTCTGGTAGAGAGAGAGAGAGAGAGAGAGAGAGAGAGAGAGAGAGGGTAAGGCCTTAGGGTTTTTCTTCTTCAGTTATATGTATGTATCATTTCTTCCTTCTTTTCTTAATGAATGAGATTAAGAGTAATCTTCTTCTTAGATTAGAGGCTCAGGTGATTATTAAAGAGATGGCGAGTTGTTAATTGTTATTATATTTCACTCTCATTTTTACTCTTAAAAAGTTGTTGCTCGCACCGTGTATGTATAACGCATAATGTGTATGCCTATGGTCGATTAGTATTGATGATCATGTTATCACCGTTGGTTAAGCTAAGCTTCCCGAATCATATCATGTTTATCATTGTTGGTTAATTAATACTATATATTTCAGTGGTTGGTTAGTATTGATGATCATGTTATCCCTGTTGGTTAAGCTTATGAATCAGACCATGCTTATCGTTGCTTAAGCTTATGAATCATACCATGCTTATCGTTGCTTAAGCTTATGAATCATACCATGCTTATTGTTGCTGCTAACTAATACTATACTTTTGTGGTTGGTTGGTATTGATGATCATGTTATCGCTTATGGGTAAGCTTCTAATGTTTATCGTTGCTACTAACTAATATTATATTTCTGTGGTTGGTTAGTATTGATGATCATGTTATCGCAATTGGTTAAGCTTCCGAATCAGATCATGTTTATTGTTGTTGCTAACTAATACTATATATATTTTGTGGTTGGTTAGTATTGATGATCATGTTATCGTTATAGGTTGAGCTTCTGAATCAGATCATGTTTATCGTATAATTCTATATGTGTGTGGTCATTAGTATTGATGAACATGTTATCGTTGTTGGTTAAGCTTCTGAATCATACCATACTTATCATTGTTGCTAACTAATATTATATTTATGTGGTCGGTAATATTGATGATCATGTTATTGTTGTTGGTTAAGCTTCCGAATCAGACCATACTTATCCTTATTGCTAACTAATACTATGTCTGTGTGGTCGGTAGTATTGATGATCATGTTACCGCTATAGTTTAAGCTTTCGAATCAGACCATGCTTATCCTTGTTGCTAACAAGTAATGTATCACAGTCAATCTATTTATGAATTCATGTGTTGCCTAACGCATGTGGCCACCCCCTTGGGTCCATGTTAGAAAATTTCACCCACATTATTCTCGTCGTCATGTTTACAACTCTCCCTTACCTAGTACCTGCACAAATAATTTTTTACCCATCAATAACTGTTCTACTTGAAGGACATATTCCCTCGCTTAACAATCAACCCAAACCTCTTCTACCTTAAGGGCTCATGTTGTACGCCTTGCATCACTTACTACTACCTTGACACTGTTACCTCTCCTCGTGCTCAATTATGCTTCATTCTAAGCAATAACAAATCACTTACCAGTTCACCGACCATCCTATATTAAAATTTCTGACATTGATCCTCGTCAAGAGTTTAAATGACAAACTCTTTGTTTAGCATATCAATTATGAATTTTCTCACTCTTTGTTAAATCCCATACGTGGAAATGAAACAATAACATGAAATAGAAACAAATGGAAAAGGTGCTCTAGATCATTCTACATCGGTTATGTTTTTACATAATAGAATTTGAAGCTTATAACTATAGCTCTTTAATACATCTATGTGTTACATTTGAAGATGGTTGTTGTATTGGTTCACTAAGTCATCCTCTTGTCACTTTGCTTCAAAGCTAGATAAATTTGACCAAGTTTTGCTTTGCAACCTTAAAACAATGCCCTTCTCATTTGAGGGGCCTTTATTTCAAATGAAGTACTATATCCTTTACACTATGGCCTCCCAATTATGTTCACACCCATTGGATGCCCAATACATGACATACCCATGGGACAACAAATTTTCTGAATGAACCTTGACAAGTGTTAGGTGAGGAAAGAGTTTTACAATGGTCAAGGCACCTTGTTGTCGTTTGACTCGTTTGATGAGCATATGTATCAACTAGTTTGTTAGCGCGGATGATGATGATGGAAATGGGTTGGCCTCATCATGAGTAGTTGGTTGGTTGGGGGAGCCATGCATGCTTTGTTGAGTTCCAAAGGAGGGGGAGAAACAACCTCAAATGGGACATGAGGCTTTGTAATGTTGTCGTACTTCCACCTAGACACAAGACGATGAACTTCCCTTATCATATCCTTGCATGATATCCATCTGAATCTCTATAATTGCCTCGATGTCCAAGAAGTAAGCTTCCAAGTGTTGTTGGATTCTATTGTCTCAATTCACCCAAAGAAGGTGAAGTTCCATATTGTCACTTAGAGCTCATTCTTGCCATATTGCTTCAATACTTGATAGGGCAGTGTGGCCCTCTCATGCTAACATGCTTTGAATTAGTTTTGGGATGATTCTTGTTGCTCCTAGAGCAATCATGCATGGAGATCGATGATGATCATCTCAAAGGCATCAACTAGTTTATGTTCTTGCTCAAACAACCTTCTTCCTCCTATTTTTTGTACCACTCCAAAAAGATTTGTCACATCATCGAACATGAAATGCAAGTGTGCGATGGAGCATACCAATTGGGTGGTCCTTGCCCATGCCGTATAGCGATATGCTTCATCCCATGCCTTTGTGAACCAATTAACAAGGTTCAAATGTGCTCAATGAATGTCTTGTTTGCTCTATCCGAGGTCCTTGATCTTTGTATATGCCACTCAAAGATTTTCCTACGTAAGTTTATGTTCAAGTTCAGTGATCATTACCCATTAATTAGAGGCCATGATCCTCAAATTTTGAGCCTCCATGTAGTTTGTGTTGCAACTTGTCGATTGTGCTAGGTCCTCTATGCATTTGGCAGTCTAGAAATTAATGGTTTTGCAAGCCTATTGGACACATTTGAATTGTGCCTATGTACAAGGTTTTACCTAAAACTCAACATGTCGCAACATTTTTTATTTCAATCCAACTTATTGGTTGGATAAGATTTAGGGTCAAGGTAGCCTAGAAAGGCACTGAAGATGGGGAATTACAAGCATTCAAGATGCTTCTCTCACAACCCTTGGTCATACAACATCCCAATTGATTTGGGGATTGCATTTATTTGTTGAATCTGCCTCTAACATGATGACCAACAACACGTTGATGTAGATGTATGACCCTAAGTGGTATTGACACATGTTCTATACACACCACTACCTCGTAAAGGTAGAGAAAACTCGTTCCACCTCTAGCACAAAGCATTAGGATTGATCTATAGTATGAATAAACTCTAACACTAAATGCTTGCGTGTTGGATGTAGATCTTGGTAATAATTTGAGTTTGACATTGTCCACATTCTAGAGACCTATCATGCACTTGTAGACCACCTATCCTGAATTGAGTTTGGGGAGACGAGACAATGATGATTTCCTAGGAGCTACCATATTCTTCATCCATGCCAAGGACATTGTCACTCGTTATTACATCATTGAGAGATTATGGTAGAGTGGCCATGGTCCAAGATAGCAACTTAACAAGAAGAATAAACCATCCCTACCTACAATTACTTGCCCTTTTCTGCTAGTTGATCCACTGTCATCTATGACTTGTTGTCCCTAGCCATTGAAGCAACTACTTAGTCAACTTTGTTGATTGTACCCCAACAAAGAAACCATGCCATATCCTTACACTAGATAACATATCGAAAATAATGTCAAGGTGCATCTCATCGCCTTCATCATAATTTGTAGGCTAATAACATCCTTCAATATCCTAATCTTGTATATAGTGGAACTTTCCAAATTGTCGAATCCAACCTCTCACTCGACAACCAAGTAGTAAGGTTACGAAGACTATCCTTTGTTATAATGACATGGATTCTCTACATAAATTCAAAGGTACACCTCATCAAAATTAATCTATTGATTTAAAGGGAATTGGCTCTTAGGTTTGGGTGAACCTTATAATTTTGTCATATTAAGTAGGTAGGATATGAATAAAGAGAAGGTAGTTGATATAATGTTCCTCATCATGACAACTCCTTTTCCATGCCATTTTGGGCACACCTCATAGGATGTGCAAGTTTGGTAGGGGTGGATATCATAATGTTACATGTGCGAAGGGAGAAAAATGCCTAAAGCAAAGTTTTATAATAGGCTAAGGTTCTCGTTAAATAAGTAATTGGAGAAGTCAAGAAGAGATGGACATCGAATCATTAACTAAAGATAACTTAAGTGGCAATATCTAACCTCTTAATATAATAAGGTCAAGGGTTTGAACATTGTTAGGGGTACTAAGGGGTAAAAGTAATTTATGATACATTGTTAGGCGTGACTAAATAATGGTTTTCTTCCACGTTAGATAGTTGACGAGATAAGGGAAACATGCACCCTCTTGTTGGTGATGCAAGCAACGGATGGGTGTCAATCCATCTTTGAGCATATGAACTAACCACCTAATGTCCATTAGGGAATTCTCTAAATAACTATAATTAACTTTAACCTTAAATGACAACACTTAGTAAGACAATTTTAATAGACTTAAACATTTAACCATAACAAATAAAACACCAAGAAATCACACAAGAATATTACCAACCAACCTTTGCATTCCTCAACCACTAGCACTCATGCATCCAGTCAAGTTCATGACGATACAAGGATCAAATGAAATTGAAGAGGTTATGGTAGGCTTAGTGTGAAGGATTATGGGAATAAGAAGTTTAAGGAGATTTAGCTTTAAGGAGGGAGGGTCAATTTTCCTTGAGCTACATCCTAAAGTTCTTTTGTATATAAGGTGCACTTTCTCTTGGTTCTGAATGTTGAGATCTTGCCCAATGTTATCTCCTAGTGTAATACCCTTGCAAGTTCTTTGGATGTAACCACAAATAACAAGTCAACCCCTATTTTGTTTTTCTTATCCAAATACCACCTTGATAATAATGTCAACCCTAGTTTAAATAAGGAAATTTGTGTCCGTATTAGGAATCGGCACCGGCTTGACTCAAGCCTAAACTGAACTGTTAAATGGTTTAGCAGTTTGGTTTGGTTTAGTTTAGGCTTCAACTTCCTTAACTGGTTTAACCTCAGTTTCGGTGGCTCAAGCCGAGTTAAACCGGCTCCCAAACTGGTTGAGGCTTAATCGGTTTGGTTTGCACTAGGCCAAACCGGTTAAGTCGAAACCGGACCGTTGTTGATTCCTAGTCTGTATGATGACCATTGCTTGCAAAACATCAAATGTCTTCTCATGGGACATACCCCTTTGGTCACTCCACCTTATGCTGAGAGACTTGTGGGTGAGTTCGTGGTATCATGCCTCTTAGGTTGGTTGCAGCCAAAGTCGGTATTTGGAAAACAATCATAGAACTCTCCACGACCATCATTAGAAGACAAGCATTAAAAGATAATGCATTGTTTTTGTGCAACTACGAAGTTATCTGGGGTTGGATAAATAAGACCCACAATAAACCTATTCATAAGTTGATTAAAACAACCACAAAAGGCAAGGTAACAAGTCAAGATTTGGCTCACCAATTGGTTGACTGGTTATTTTGCTTTTAAGGTTGCTGATGGATGTTGTGAATGATAGAGATCCTAAGTTTACTAGCAAATTTTGGATGCAAGTCTTCATAAAACTAAAAACTAAACATGAGTTCTTTCAATCATTCTCAATCTCATGGACAAACTAAATGAGTTAATCAAATTATTGAGGCTATGATTTGGGAATATGTTACAAAAAGCCTTCCTTAAGAGAACAATATCTCCCTAGTTTAGAAATATTTCAAGGATCGAACATCGTTTGTAATGACAAACTAATTTCTATATAGGTAAAGTCTCCAAGTTTTTAATGTGTAGATGGTGTAGATGGCCGCCACCAAAATTTTTCTTGAACTACATATCAATATTGAGTAGATTCTAAAATTTTGCTTTAAAATGCAATAGGTCTACCATCTTCACAAAGAGCAACTCTAGTGGCATAATCAAAGGTGTTATTTTAAACCTCAAAGGGTTTTGACAAGTTTGGTGGAATGAATGTAAGAGCAAGACAAACATGTTAAACCAATGACTTCAAATAAATGACTTGAAACTTTTCAAGTTTTTTGTTTAACAAATTTATGTCTAACCTTGTAAAAGATTAGTAATCTTAGTCAATTTAGAATCATTATGGATAGTTTTTTGCAAGAAACCAACAAATCCTATAAATGACCGAGTTCACATATATGACAAATAATAATTTATAATGGATTTAGGGGTATATTATGAATTAACCCTTAAATAATATTTTAAAGTTCTATGCATAGCATGCTTTCATGCAGTTTTGTACAATGTGTACCGTTGTTTTGATCTATGTTTTCTTGTTATGATAGTGTAATACTTTAAACCTACCTATACTTGTTGAATTAAGGTGCTTTTTTTTTTCAAAAAAAATATCCTCCATTGGTATTAAAGAAGTCAATATACAAAACAGTCCACTATTACAATGAATATTGCACCATATTTAAGTAGAAAACTCTTGAAAAGTCATGTAGCTTCAACCATACAACCACATTTAACATCCATATCAATCAAGGAATTACCACCAATGACCTTTATCAATGGAGTCTATGCCACATATATTACTAAGCATTCCGTCTCTCATTTTGCTTAGCCAGCTTCTCCACAACACGCCTCAACCCTATTTCCAATGTTCAACAAAATACCACCTTTAGAAATCCCTGCAATATGATCGAAACTTTGTCGATGAATTCCAATGGTTGGTGTCAAAAGATGTATATTAGTTGAACATCCATCACACCTTGTCTGTCAAATTAAGGTGTTGTTTAATTAGTCTATTGTCATAATCGATTCCCACTTTACCCTTGTGATAAGTAGCAATCCCAATATAGATAAGTGAGTTTACATTCTTATGTCATGACCTAGCTAATTGTATAGAGCAATGTGAGAAGCATAAGTACGAGGTTTGAGCACAATCCTTCAATGAGAATGTTGCTCAAGGAGTCCTTACATTCCTAGTCCCAAAGATACACATTCTAGGGTAACCCTGGAATATATTAATTGTCTTTGTTTGTAGTTGTTGTCCTGATAGGACTTGGAGATTGGAGGATACATAGTGGTAGGTCAACATGCCTAGTCAAATATTTTAGACACTCTAGAGTGGCAAGTGTCTATATATTGGTACATTTATCCCCTTGAAAAATACAGTGCCCTCAAAATCAATCATACTTTAGGCCTTGGATGGTTGGGAGAGTGTCATGCTTTTTTGCGAGTGCTTTAATACTGAGTCCCGACACATCAATCATTTTTTGACCAAACACTTGCAATTTTTTTGGCCATCTTCAAACATTTAGTGGCTCAAGTAACAAGCAACTCGATTGTTCACATTATTCCGACGTTAAAGTAGCGAATGATCGTCTACTGTATTCGATGCAATCAATTATGTATGTGTAGGTAAGATGAGATGTCATCAAAGGGATGGAACTTTGAGGCCGAGGGTTTAAGGTTTAGGGTTTGTCGTAGGGGGATCAGAACAATCGTTCGACTTCATGATATCCATTGGAGATTCATCTCGCTTGGCTGTTTGGTGCATTAACAGAGTTGTGATTCGATTGGATCGTGCCTCGCCTCGCCTCGACAAGGAGAGAGAGAGAGAGAGAGAGAGAGAGAGAGAGAGAGAGAGACTACGTCTGAACATTCAATCATGGATGATCCTGAGCAACTTGTTTGGGATTCATTGGCTATGGAGTTTTTGAAGTTGGATGTTTGGACATGGTTGCATGGGAATGATCCAGGTTTTACTTTCCAATCCGCTCAACATAGACAAACATGGAGTCGGTTAGATAGAATGTATGTGATGCACAATGATTATTTTTTACCGACATCACTTTGTATGACAGTTTTACAAGATGTAGGAACTTCATATCACTTTCCTATTTGTTTGGAGATTTGTGGTCATGCAATTGACATGTATAAATCCTTACTTGGAAAGCCTCCATTACGCTTTAACTCTTCTCTTTTGCTTCAACCTCACTTTAATTCTCTCATGGAGCAAAATTTGGTAAATTTTTCACAAGAAGTGAATCTTAAAGGAGTTAAAGCATGGGATATCACATTACGAAATATTAAGATCGTTCATTGTATGTATGGAGTAACTAATGCTCAACGAAGAAGAGGTCTCCTTCTAAAATTCTCGCAAGTTCTCTCTAGGTGTAATGCATTATTGATACGTGCACCTTTAGATGAGGAGCTTTTGGATATCCAAAGTCAATTGCATGTTATTATTTCGTAGTTGCAATGCCAAAGTTATCGTTATGCGAAGATGCGACAATTGAGGGATGGGCTCATAGATAATCAATGTCAATCCCATTTGTTTTTCCAAGCGTTACATCCTACTTATACTCGATCTAATGTGGTACATGTGAAGCAAGGTGATGAATGGATAGTGGATCCTACTAAAATAATTGACATATGTGTTCATTACTTTAAGGAGTTGATTGGCCCACAATTGTTAATGACAAATGAGGTGAGTAGAGCACGTCATGAGTTTTATGATGTGGTTGGATGTATTGTGCATGACCTCATTAGTCATGAATTGGATGCGGATTTCATTAAGGATGAGGTGGACACAGTTTTAAGGCATCTTCCTAGTGGTAAGAGCCCTGGTTGGGATGGCTTGACAAATGAAGTTTTTAAGCGATATTCACACATTTTAAAGGGGCCCTTAACTTTGATGTTTCAACATTCTTGGGATTCTGGTCGTATGGCTCAAGCTTGGAAGGTTGGTCTAATTAAATTAGTTCCAAAGGTGGCATCTTCATAGTCATTTCATCAATGGAGACATATTTCTTTGATGGGGGGGGGGTTGTATAAGATATTTACAAAGGTATTAGCAAGTAGATTACAAAAGTATTTGTCAAAGTTGATACATCCAGCCCAATATGGTTTTATTGCAGGTAGGAATATATTGCATAATGTCTTAAATGTTCAAATGGCCATGGATTATGCTCGAAACACTCATCGAGAATTGATTATGGTGCAATTAGATTTGGAGAAAGCTTTTGATCATGTTAATTGGTCCTTTGTTTCTGGGTTAATGCATACAATGGGCTTTGAACCTCGATGTCTCGCCTCATATTTTTATTAGGACAAGATGCGGTGTCTCGAGTCATGCTTAATGGAGGAGTTACATCAGATATTGCCCTTATAAGATCCATTCATCAAGGATGCCCTATTAGCCCGTTGTTGTTTGCTATTGTTACTCATCCCTTGTTAGTGATGCTATCAAGGCTTGCAACAAATGGTGATATTGTGGGTCTACACCTTCCGTCTGGAGGGCAACTAGTTGCACAAGCTTTGGTTGATGATTCTTTCATGTTTCTACAAGCCTCACGAGAGAATCTTGAGAAGGGGATGCTTGTATGAAACCAATTTGCATTGGCTTCCGGATTACATATTAATTGGAGGAAGTTTAGTGTACTGAAAGGGATTTGGAATGTTTAGGATGGCAAGGATCCGTGGTGAAGAAAGGCTCTATTTTTCAACACTTGGGCTATCCATTAGGAATGAGTGTTACAAATGGTCAATTGATTGAATGGATGTCTAGTAAGTTGAGGGATAAGTTCATGTATTGGAAATCACAATCTTGGTCATTTCATGTACGTTTGAAGGTTGTACAATGTATTATGGAACCTATGATATTATATTACTTGCCATTGTTGTCGTGGACAAAGAAAGCTTTGCATTCTATTTTGCAACCTCTTCGATATTTGTTGTGGAAGAAAATGGATAAGATGGGAATCACTTGGGTTGCATGGAATCATCTAGCAACTCCGAAGCGCTTGGGGGGAGCTGGAGTATTGAATTTATCTAAGCATATGATGGGTCATAGATTTTCATTATTACAAGACATGTGTTCAATCTCACAAACATGGATATCTATTATTCAATATTTCATTGAGAACAAGGGTTTAACACATGGGAGGACAACAATTAAGGCTTCATGGTGGCAATTACTAAATGGATGTATTTCACTTAGGATTCAGGGCTCTACATGTGTTCAATACTTGGTTACCTCATGGCAAGAAGCACTCTTGTTATGTGTATGGAAACCATCATCTAGTAGAGAGCACTGTAATTCTTTGCAAAAAGAGTTACTCGTGTCTTCTCGGTTATTATGTTGGCCAGGAAAGGAGAGATTACGCTCTCAATTTAATCGTTTGTTTCGTTTGGGGGTCAAAGAGGTGGGAGATATAGTTAAGGCTTCATCTCAAAGAATTTTGGAGTTTGTTGAAGCACGACAATTATTACGCATTCCGCCTAATTATGGGTTTATTTGGCAACAACTACGAAATATTCCAGTGATGCAAGGTCCCTTCCCTCTAAAACAGGAGAACAACCGTGGATTGATTGGTGTTTAAAGGGTCAAACATCGTTGTTACAAGTGACTACTAATATTTTGTATCATTGCTCTGTTGAGTCTCTTGGATGGTTATCATCTAAGGCTGAAGAAGAATGGAGATTACACAAATCTGATCATGGGTGGTGGCAAATCTTACAACGTAGTTGGCATTCTAAATTGCCACTTGTAGCAAAGGTCTTCATTTGGAGAGTTTTGATTGGAGGATTGCCTTTGGGATTAGCTCTAAAGTGTCGTGGACTAGCAACGAGTAATTGCTTTTTTCTGCACTGTTCAAATGAAAGATAGTACTCATCGATTTATACAATGCCCGATTGCTTCTCAGATTTGGAGTTACATTTCTCAAATTTGGCAAGTTTTATCACGGTGCTATTTGACACCTAGACAGTGGGTGTTTGCACAATTTACACAGGTGGACCCAAAGTCAGAGATGGAGATTGTTTTTCTATTTTTGAGATATTGGGGATTGGGTGACCATACTTCATGGTCACAACCATTGTAAGTAGTGTTTTTTACACACATTTATTAATATAATTGTGTGTTTTCACCAAGAGAGAGAGAGAGAGAGAGAGAGAGAGAGAGAGAGAGAGAGAGAGAGAGAAACAGGTGTGTCCCGAAGAAGGAGGTGGGTCATTTTAGCCGGGGATCGCGAGAGCCGCACTAGGAATGGAGACAATGTGCTAGAAGAGAGACTCTTGAAGGAGCACAAGAAAAATGATACAATTGTATAGACTCTAAATACATATAGTCTTTATACATATGTACATAGTTTCCTTCTTCATATATGTACATAGTCTTGAGATAGTCTCTAAAAGTTAAATCTCTCCTTCTCCTTCTCCTTCTCCTCCCCCTCAAATGGATGGATATGCTGTGATTTTGGATTAATGGGCATTTTTCTTCCCTCCCCTAATGTCTAGCTTCGGCTTCTGTAACTTCTTCGGCCATAGCTTATCACTCTCACTTCCTCAACAGAAAAGCAACACTAACAACACCACTACCACTACAAGAAGAAGCATCAGAATAGGAGGAGGAGGAAGAAGAAGAAGAAGAAAGGGAATATGGAGAAGAACCTCGGTTTCTCCATCCCTCCCTTATCATGGCATGTTCCTTCAAGGGATTATAACATGCCAAGCTCAAAGAGAGCACAGGAAGCTCAGTGATCTTTCATCTAGGCAGAGAGTCTCTAATAAGAGATGGCCTCTAACTGATGATGGAGCTAGAAGGGTCATCAAAGAGAGGATAGCTTGGGAAAGCCAACTAAGAAAGAATAACCCTAACGCAAAAGGCTATAAATGGATCAAAAGGTCTCCTTCCCAAATGGCTCAATTCTTAGAGAATGGTCGGATCGATTACCAATATGCGAAACATGTCGATTCGGCCATACATACCATTCGCAAACTGGCTTCAAAGTCCCGGAGCTCATATGACTTTAGTCTCGTTATGAATCCTTGGGTCGGTCGCCTCTCTTTCAAAGAGATGTGTATCATTCTCAAGGAACAGAGGAATTGGGTTCAAGCATACGATTTCTTTCAGTGGATGAAGAGGCAGGTATGTTTATTGGGTGCCCCCTCTAACTTGGATTCTTTTCTTGTCTTTTGTTATTTAGTTTATCTCATTACCTTTGTCCAGTTTTTTCTTTTGTTTTTTCCTTCCTTCCTTAGATTATTACTAATCAGGATAAATTTTGTTGCTTATATAGATATAGATATAGGTAGTTCTTGCCTAATTTGCACATAGTCGGTGTTAGTTAAATATCGGTACCCTCTTTTCAGGATTTTCTTTTCCCTTCAGTTATCACTAACAGGGTAGATTGTCTATCTTTAGATGGTTGATTATAAGGTCGAATTGTCTTTGCCTTAATGGAAGTGGCAGGTACGTTAGTTAATCTTCTTACCTATTGGTTAGGTTTTTTTCTGGTTATTGCTAGTTGGGGCTAGATCTAGCTATAAATAGGTAATTATAAGTTCTATTTTGTTCTATAAGTTATAAGTAGAAAGTATATTAGTTAATTAGTTCCACTTGTTCAGTTTTTTTTTTTCCTTTGGCTAAATGAAAGTGGAATCTATGCCAGTTAATATCTGTATTGCGTGCTCATGTTTTTCTTTCTGGTTATGTCTAACTGGATAGATCCAGCTAGCTATAGATAGGTGGTTGGAAGTCTCCCTTCTTTAAGGACAATGCTATCACTTATTTTGTGGAAACCTGTGATTATGCATGATTTCAAACTTAAACTTATGAAGGGTTTTAAAAAGATTAGGGTAACATCAAACCTATTGCTCGAGATTCAAATTCACAACCTTCCATTAGTCACGAGACTTACTGCTTCAACTTTAGAAAGTTCGAAAATGTAAGCTTGTGAATCTATGACTAATAATTGGTAATACTTCTAACGTCTCTTATGTGGTGATGTAGTAAAGGCAATGCTTTAGCACGTAATGTCTTGTTATGCCGGACAATTAGTCTGAATCAATCTATTGAACTGCGAAAATCTTTTCAGAGGGAAATGACAATGGTTGTGCATGTGTATACATCTAATTTGAATTACTGTCGAGAGTCACGACGCAAGGATTGGAACTCAATGAACGAAACCCAAGGTCAAGTGCAAACGGGAAAAATGATATATACTTAAAGCTCTCTTTTCTCTTTTGATGGAAGCTTCAAGAACTTTCTATGAAGGAGCACTGTTTATGATCTTTATGAAACTCGATTTTTCTTAGACAGCATACCATCTTTTGGTCAACTTAAATGTAATTTACATTACAACCTTCTGCTGCCCTAACTTCCAAGTCCTCTGTTTGACCCAGAATTCATAAAACTTGATTGTTTTCCTTGGTAAGGATCATTTATTCTTTTTGTTTAGATTGACTTTCTACATAGGAAAACTAAGAATGGGGATATTTTGCTTCTGATTGTTTAGTGGTTTCAAAAAGTTTATTTTTTTCCATACATAACAGAATGTTTGAAAAAAACAAGCTTATACATTAATGTGCAGGGTCGTTATGTGCCGAGTGTCATTCCTTACACAATCCTATTGAGGATATGCGGACGAGAGAAACAATTTGATATTGTTCAAAGCCTTTATAAAGAGATGTTGGGTGTAGGTTGTGAACCGGATGAAGTTGTAATATGTAGCTTGATCTGTATATTTGGAAAATCAGGCCACATAACTTTTATGCTGGAGTTTTACGAGATGATGAGGATGCAAGGACTCATCCCACCCATTGTGGTATATAATTTCATGCTTTCTTCCTTGTACAAGAAAGGCCTTTACATAAAGGCGATTGATGTTTGGAACGACCTTCGTGACTCGAAAGCGAAAGCGAATGATTACACTTATGGGGTGGTGATCAATGTTTATCGAAAGATGAACAAGTTTGAAGAGGCCATCCATGTCTTTGAAGAGATGATGTCGTTCGGCCATCTCCCTGATGGGATTCTCTACAACATGGTGATCACTATGATGGGAAAATTAGGAAGACAGGATTTGATGCTAGATACATATGAAAAGATGAAGATGCAAGGCTTGATCATAGGTAAATATACATATACATATTTGGTTCACTTCTTTTGCAAAGCTAGAAATTACGAGCTAGCAATGAGGTTTTTCTCTGAAATGCAAAGACAGGGATGTCTGATGGATGAAGTGATCTATGGTACGATAATTTCTATTTATGGCCAGTTGGGTCTCTATGAAGATGCCGAACGTGCTTTTAAAGAGATGGATGAAGCTGGGCTTGTGGTCACTGATAGAGTGTTTATCATAATGGCAACTGTAAGGATGAAAGCATGTAGTTATGCTCAAGTGTTAGAGCTGTTTGATGAGATGAAATCTCGGGGCTTTACCATGTCAAGATATGCCTGGATTATTGTGTTACAATGTTGTGTGAAGCAACAAAAACTATCTCATGCTGAGTCGGTCTTCCAAGTGATGCACGCGAAAGGGTTTGCAGATACAGCTGCATACACATGCATGTTCAGTTTGTATAAGAAGCTATCCATCATTGAAGGTAGTAAAGCATTGCTATCAGTTTTGGAATCTGATGGTTTGAGACCTGATGAGAAGCTTTATGGTGCAATTATTGACCTTTTTTGTAGCCTTGGCATGATTCCACAAGCTGAACTCTATTATACCAAGATGCAAAATGATTCGGGATTGACCCCAACTACGTATATCAAAACAATGCTAATCCAGGCTTATGGAAAAGAAGGGAGGTTTTCTGAGGCAGAATTATTGTATAATGGTTTGAATCGTCCGGATGCTACAGCGATGGTTGTGATGCTCAACATATACGATTCCTTTGGTAGAACAGAGGATGTGGCATCTCTATCCCAATGCTTAATGCAATGCGACCTTGAAAGCTATAACAACCTTATTGTCAAGTGTGTTAAAAAGGGTAATGGAAATGTTTGATTGCTCAACTTGTTAAGCTCATCATGAAGTGCATTGGAAATGAGTAGCGTTTGATTGGTTAACTTGTTAATCTTGTTATGAAGTGTTTTACAAACAAGTTATTTTGAAGTTTGTATGAACTTAAGCCTCTCTTCTTCTTCTTCTTCTTCTTCTTTTGTGCATGCAGGTTCTATAACCACTGCAAGCTTTCTTTGTTCACAAATGATGGAAAAAGGCCACATACCGCCTGAGAAGACATTTATCTCTGTGCTTTCTGCGTTTATTGGCAAAAGGCAATATCAAAAAGCATCAGAACTATTTCAGCAAGCAGGCACATTGGGCTTTTGCTATAAACCATCGGTATATAATAATTCAGTTATCGACAGTTTGAAGTGTGGGATACAAGGGATGATCACGAAATTTACCAGATGATTGAGGAATATTGACATTGATACATTGGTCAAAGTGTTTAAATTCCTTTATCATTACATCTGAACGTTTTCTACGTCATCAGTATAAATGCAGTTCCATGCTCCAACTTGAAGAAATCAGATGTATCGCGATGTGGCCAATGGAGTATGAAGGCTGAATGATCATAAAATTTACTGGATGATCGAGGAAACGAACATTAGTACATTGGTCAAAGTGTTTAAATTCCTTTATCATTACATCTGAATGTTTTCTATGTCATCAGGATAAATGAAGTTCCGAGCTCCAACTTGAAGAAATTACAAGGATTACTATATGGCCAATGTCGTACGTAGGCCAAAGACTGAAAATTGTAACATATATGAATTATAATATTCCATTTGACACTTGTACCTTGCCAGTATATTTACATAATGGAGAAAGAGATGCTCTTCAAAACATATTCACGGCTCCAGATGGGAGTGTCATCGAGTAATACATTGACATACCGTTTTGATGAAGGTTTGCCAAAGAATCGATTTAAGGAAAGAGGGGGAATTGTTAATAGCGAATCATATGTTTGAACCATTCAATTACCTCACATGAAACTTTGTCTGCTTGTTAAGATCAGGAATTAGATGAATAAGATATTAACAGTTATTGTTAATATCTGACCACATATACGTTCAATATGTAAATATTCAATGAAAGGATTTAGGTAGTTTCAATTTGTTATTTGGATGGATCACATGTACGATCCCATGAAGTTAAGATCTTAACAGATATAACTTCTTGTCTTATTCATAGGAATCTCTTTTTCAAAGCTATATCAGCATTTTGCTAACCATTGCTATCCCAATACTCTGAAAAATCCGAATTGAGCATCTTGTCTTTATCTTGGTGTCTTGTGTATGCTTCTGTATTATGTTAGATAACTAATCAAATAAAGTCTGTAATTAAGTTTGTAATGACTACAATGTGTCATAATAATTTCAAAATGGCTCAAAGAATGTCATTGGTATGTTGGGTATAAATAAATTACATGCGACAAATGCATCCTCACACAACACACACGTGATTCATCTCGAATAAGTAATTATCATGACCAAACTGTACAACAAATTGATTGTATCAAAGGTCTCCTTTTATTCCCCACTACTCAGGCCCAACTTTTTCACAGAAAACATGCAATGATGATGCTCATATTTTATGAACTTGTGACAAGAAAGGATATATCCTTCACTGAAGCAACAAAAATCATTGGGTGTTCGAAAGTCTCATCCAATGGAGAGTATAAGTGGTGTTCGAAAAATCATAGGAACCAACCTTGTTAGTTTTTGGTAGATGATGAAGCATTTCTTTCACACTTAACCCATTAGTTTTTTTTTTCCGATGGAGGAAGATAATGAAGCACTACTGTTTTATCAAACACCTATGAAGGAGAGCATTATCTTCTTCTTCTTCTTCTTCTTCATAGGTCAAAAACCATGGAAGGAAAAAAAGCCAGAGTTAACCCAGAGCCAATCTCAGCTAGCTAGCCAAATCAATGAGAGTGTAAAGCTTTTCTTTTTGGACTTGCAAGAAAGAAAAATTTAAGAAAATGCGGTGAGCGTGGATCGAACACGCGACCTTCAGATCTTCAGTCTGACGCTCTCCCAACTGAGCTATCCCCGCAGATGAAAATTGTTTCACTTTAACTATATATACCCAGTGTAAACAAGAACTTAATTATTAACAAACTAGAGTATAGAAAGAACTTAACTACATATGATTTAATGAATTGGTGTAAACAATCCAAGAACTTAACTATTAACAATCAAAAGTATAGAAAGAACTTAACTGCATATAATTTAATGAATGAATTGATGTAAACAATCCAAGAACTTAACTCTTAGTAATCAAAACTATGGAAAGAAATGGAAGTCTGGTTACACCTACCCTCTTTGTGATACAAGGTTTTCCCTTCTCGCATTGGTAGCTCAACTGTTAACTGCTTCATTCGTAATTGTTCTACGGTTTCGATCAATCCCTTCATGCACTTTATCCAATTTTTACCCAACTTGGACTTTAACTTCATCAAGTCAACACAATTTAGGGTTTGTGAGGGAAGACCAAAATCCTAATCTTTCAAGACCCTTCATGTCGTACTAGTGGTGGAAACAAATGAAGTAGGGGTACCAGAACATACATGTAGGTGTATATAACATGTGGGCCAACCTAGTTATTAATCATGCTAGCAATGCATTTGTATAACATCCACAATTTTAACCAAAATTATTGATGGATGGAAATGACTAGAATGAATGTGGTCACAATGACTTATTATGATGAGTAAATTGATGTACAAGATTGAATGTAGACATATATTGCCTTACAATATGCAAAACTTACTTCCTAGCAATAAAATGGCCGGAAAGCTTTGAGTTGGTAATGTCATTAAACGCATATGATAAACTTGAGTGTCATAACAATAATTTAACCCTATTCAAAAAGCTTATGTAATACGTGCACACCACCTCATCAAACATGAAAAGCCTTATATAGGCAAAAAAAATTCTCAATCTATTCATGTACTTTAAAGAAGAAAATGGAACAAGTAGATAGACCATGGACACATTTGCATAAAAATGTTCTTACTTTTCTTTTTGAGTAATTTGAGGCATTTATAGAACACATATCTACAAGGACATTGTAGAGGAAAGAACATATTCATGGTGTGTATATAGCACACTTTATGTGAGTGTTGCATAGATAAAGGCCTTTAAAGCACACAACATTGATAAGAAAATGGTTTGTCATTGCATCATTGCTAAGATCTCATCATTAACATAGTTGCATTATTAGGGATTTGGGTTAATAAAGCCAAGAGTAGGTCCATTCGCCTTTAATTATCATATAGTTACTCCAACATTAATTAATGAACCCCTACTAAGGTAGCCATGTGTCTGCTCGTCACAAATGTAATCAAACTCAATCAGATTGAAGGACACACACACACTTTTGTTTGCAACACATCATATACACGTGGAAATGAAAACCTCAAAGAGAAGCGAAATTATGTAAAGAATTGATGCAACTAGGGAGCTTGAGGTCTCCAATAGCCAATAAACTAAACACATTCAAAGAAAAGAGATTAAAGATGCTATATGATACCATGGAAAGTATTACAAGCATGAATAGACAACCATAGTTATAATGATTTGAGGAAGATAATATATGAATCAATGGAGGTAGTGCCATGTTCTATCCTTTTGCAAAGGACAATGAGACAATTGATTGAATCATTATTGTTCATAAAAAAATCCAAGGTCTTGGTTGCAAGAAAACCAATGTCCATAAAGCCTAGAATATTACCATGTATAGAGTTACATGCAATAACCAAAAGTCCAAAAGACCTTACCATGTATGAAATGTTGTCTCTATGAAAAATATGTATAACAAAACACGTCCGAATAAAATGCTCCATGCTTACATCAATGCATGCATCCACATTGTTTGTAAATGAGATTATTTGAGAGTAGAAGCAATATTCACACTATGTTCCCTTGAACTACAAGGAACTCTTCAAATTACCTTTTTAACCTTTATCTCCACCAAGCCAATTAGTTTTTTGCATTTTCCACATGTCATTGTCTTGTAAATCCACCTAGATGCTAGAACCTTATTGTAGGCCAACACAATTCTTAGTAGCTTACACGGACAAAGAGGGGCCATCTAAAGGGTTCTTCAAACTCGAAGGTGTTCTAGCTCTTTTAAGGGTGCCATAAGCACATTGATGTCTAGTTATGATATGCATACAACAAATTGTCATACATGTCGATGGTGCAGACCGAAATCATATCTGTCTTATGGTTTCTAGAAAAGTTGATATGTTGATCCGAGTTGGCAACATCTTCAATGTTCATGTACTCTTCTTTTGTGGTAGTAAGTAGGCTTTTCATGCATGCAACACGACTAGAAGTGATTCTTGGATAGATTGCACTATAGATGCGCGAGCTCTTGGGCTACATAGAATTGAAGACTACACACACAAGCATGTATGCAAGTCTAAACACGTCCTCCAACTATATAGCACAAAATTTGGAGCCAATTCATTGGCCCAATGAATCACGAAGAAGAAAGGTATTTCGAGCACATTCATTGACCCAAATGAATCATGAAGAAGAAAGGTATTTCGAGCACATTCATGGACCCAAATGAATCATAAAGAAGAAAGATATTTCAAGCCCACTCATTGGCCCAATGAATCATGAGATCAAGGGTATTTCTAGCCCATTCATTGGCCCAATGTATCACAAAGAAAGGTATTTCGAGCACATTCATTGGCCCAATGAATCATGAGATCAAGGGTATTTCTAGCCCATTCATTGGCCCAATGTATCACAAAGAAAGGTATTTCGAGCACATTCATTGGCCCAATGAATCATGACGAAGAAAGGTATTTCTAGCCCATTCATTTGGCCCAATGAATCATGACGAAGAAAGGAATTTCTAGCCCATTCATTTGGCCCAATGAATCCATGAAGGAAAAAAGGTAATAGTTACAAAAAGCCTTAAAGATGCGGTGAGCGTGGATCGAACACGCGACCTTCAGATCTTCAGTCTGACGCTCTCCCAACTGAGCTATCCCCGCAAGATGAAAGACAAATTTTTTAGATACATTTTTGTATAAATTATTGGAGCTTCTCAGGGGTACCGTTCCAATTGCTGAAAACCAAACATTACCTTGTAATAATTATGGAAAAACCAGAAATCTTCGAGATCCCCTGCTTTTATTTTGTAATTTTTCTTCCTTAGCACCTCCTCCGATCAGTTTAAACCCAAGAATGAAGCTCCTTCAACAAGTCAAGCCAGATGGAAAGCTTCTAAAAGATCCGATGGGAAACTTCTTGCAGATGTGATGAAAACTTGGAATTTTATTCATTACGAATCTCTGTTCTAACGAGGTATTTGCTTTCAGGCTTTTTTTTTTCTTCTTTTCTATGCCCAAAATCTTAAAATGTGTGTCATCTTTCAGAAAATTTGGTAGAAACAATGCACTGGTTGTTATGGATGATAATAGATTGTGAAAAAACAACAAGAAATGGTTAAAAAATGCGTGTGTATTGTAATGAATGAAAATGCTTTGAACTAGTTGTGTTATAGAAAACAAAAATATTTTGGATTATGTTTTCATTCATCTTTATTTTTCACTATTTAGATTAATCCTTGATTATTGATGAGAATGTTCTGAACTTGTTTTGAATTAGTTCTGTTTAAGGGATTTTCGTTTGAAAAAATCATTTGGATTATGTGATTACACATTTGCTTTCAAATATTCAGAATCATCCTTCATTACCGATGAAAATGAACTGATCTTGCTTAGAATTAGTTGTGCTTATAGATCGTGGATTTATGCATCTTTATTCTTTGACGTTTGGACTTGTCTCTTGATTAGCAGTGAAAATTTGATAAAACTTGCTTTGAAATAGTTGTTTATTTATGTGTATGTACGCATTTTTATTTTTTGATATTCAGACTAGATCTCCATTACTGATAAAAATGAACTGAACATTATTTGAATTAGCTGCATTCATGTGTGTGTTTTGTGGGTTTATGCAAAAAAAAATTGGTCTTTTGATTATCAATGAAAAACTGGTTGAATTTTCTTAAAAAGTTATGTGAAAAATCGACTGTACTTGCAACTGAGAGAATGTTGTTCTAGTCTTGTATTTATGTTACAGGGGTTATGTGACTATCTTCTTTTGAGATATATTCATGCCTAACATGGTCATCAAGTTAAAAAAGAAGTGCATCATGCCTCAACAAAGGTTCGGCCAAAATTACAATGTACGAGATCACATTTATATTGGCAGTTTTTATTCTTTATCTCATAAATCACATTGATCAAAGTATCACGGCTGTAGCAAAACCTTGGAAATTCTCCATTACACAGTTTATGTATTATATCACTATTAAGTTTGTGTGCTTTATTCGTGGTAATGAATGAGATTGATGGGATCTCAAAACAACGAATGCTATGGCAAACGGAGCAAGAGAGGCTGAAAAACCTCCTTGTGCTTTGTGATGATTTTGCTCCAAGAATGAATTGTGATAAATCGGGTAGTCAAGCTTGTGTTCATTTCATCGGAGGGGTTGATGTAAGCTTTGACAAGAAAGATTCAGAACTCGCGTGTGGAGCTCTGGTTGTGATTGATATGGACACAATGAATGTGGTTTATGAAGATTTCAAGATTGTTCATCTAACTCTACCATATATCCCCGGTTTTCTTGCTTTCAGAGAGAGCCCTGTGTTGCTCGAACTAATTCAAAAGCTCATGAAAGAGCATCCAGAAGTGGCACCGGATGTGATAATGGTAGATGGAAATGGTATACTTCACCCAAGAGGCTTTGGATTGGCTAGCCACATTGGAGTACTAGCAAACATCCCAACTATCGGTGTTGCCAAAAACCTTCATCATGTCGACGGTCTTTCGAGAGCCCATATTAACACAAATCTAAAGACCGATGAAGTGAATGATGATACTACAAATCATGTTGATTGTGTTTCTAAAGAGTGCCTGAACACAAACCTAATAACCAAAATAGTGGGGGATAATTATGATTGTAATGATGATGCATCACATCATATTGATGGTATTTCTAAAGAGCAGCTTAATACAAACAAAATTAGGGAGGCGATGACTTGTGATGTTATACCACTTACTGGTGATTCTGGACAAGTATTAGGCATGGCATTGAGAAGCCATAAAGGCTGTACAAAGCCCATCTTTATATCAATTGGTCATCGGATCTCTCTTGGCACCGCAGTGGGTCTTGTCCAAAAATGTGGCAAGTATCGGATTCCAGAGCCAATAAGGCAAGCTGATATTCGGTCCCGTGAAAGAATGAGGTTAAATTTCAGCAAATAGTAGGGTAACTTTTGGCACATGTCCCATAATACATATAAAACACATGATATAATCATCATTTGTGGCAAAGACCTTAATCTTGATATGCAATGATCATGCGAGGTGCAAAACTGCGAAATTTTGTCAAAAGTCTGAAGATAATCCATTTGGTGGAGGATCGGAGTTAGTGATTGTACTTTTGCTTTTGGTTTTCTCTGATGCATAAAGGTTGTGTCGATATATATATATATATATATGCCTTTCATATATGGGTTAGCACAAAGGCAATCTATTGTTTTGGGAATCCTAGTTTGGAAAGTGATCATCAGAGAACCTATACATTAAAGGGTGTAAATGTGGTTTACTTAAAAGAAGTGAAGTTTGTTTATTGTGAAAATAGTTTGTATACATATTGTTAACAAGAGGTGGTGCATTGCTTACATCTTATTTCAACGAAAGAACATTTGGTATGTGCACCAACCCATTTATATTGTGGGATTCTGAACTTTTATGTTCGAAATTTAATTGTCTATATAATCATCGTTCTGAAGTCTTAGAATACGTTACATCACACGATGATAACTTTTTTGGATTCGTTGCTGATACATTTTTTGGTCTAGGCTTTACGCCATCATTATACATGGAAAGAGTGAGAAGAGCTATGTGTGGAGTGGCATAGCTTGTGAACTCATGTTTGGGATCCTGGTGCACAATATTTTCGGAGTTTGGAAATATTTTTGAGAATATTTGGGAAGTTTGGAAATCAAAAATTTCGATATGACGAATTAATATAAAAATATACCAACAAAGAACAATACTTTGAGCATGACTAATCAAGAACAAGTATGAGAAGACAAAGGTTTAAGCAATAGGCAAAGTGAAAAAAAAAACATATGTTTGTAGTAGCAATGGGCATGGTTCGGTTTCCAGCAAAGAAACCAAACTAAACCATTTAGGGAAAAGTTGAAACCAAACCGAACCATTTAATAAAAAATTTAAACCTAACCATTTAAATCAAACTAATTAAACATCTAAATAAATAAATAACATTAAATTAAATAAACATTTAAGTAAAATTTATTAAATCAATAAAAAACCATTAAATTAATAACTATTAAGGTAAAAATAAAGTTAACCAAAAACCTATAAATAAACCTATAAACCTGAGTTTTAGAACCAAGACTGAACCGTTTATCGAAAATCCAAACCAGTAAAAAAATTTGCAACCAATAAACCGTTAAACCATGGCTTAACGGTTCGGTTCGGTTCGGTTTGAGCCAAAACCATGCCCATTGCTAGTTTGTAGCGTCAAAGGAGGCAAAAATTATATGTTTGTAGTATCAAAGTCAGGCAAAAAACCTAGGTGTTTGTAGTTATCAAAGAAAGGCAAAAATCATATGTTTGTCGTATTAGAGGAAGGTAAAAAACATATGGTTGCAGTATGAAATTGTATGTTTTGCAAGACAAAAATCAAAACCCAAGATAAGTATGATTCAATTGGATCAAGAGAATTATGGTCAATCAATGGAGAGATAAATGGTGATCAAATATTTTGTCAAACTTTTGGGAATACTTACAATGGAGATAAAATCTAATGAAATTGCATAAATGTTCTACTATATTCCGGTAGATTTGTGGTATGTCCCATGAAAAGGAAAAGGAAAAACAACCAATTAGTAAAAAAAAAGTTCCCAAAACACTAAAAGAGAAGGTAGACATCAAGTGAGGAGGTCGAGGGATAGATGCCAAAAATTTCTTCCAAAGAAAAAAACTACGAAAATACCCTCAAACAATACTAGGATACCTTTGACTTTTTGGAAAATTTGCAAATGTGGTAGATATGCTTTGAGGTGAATTATGGATGCACAAAGGATGTATACGCTAAGAACGAGAGATGACTAGCAATTGATGTGTATAGTTGTGGAGTATACAATGACTTGCTAGATTTGGATCCTTTCACACCCCTAGAGGAAGTCACAAAAGGATTGTCAAAGTCATTACATAACATAGTCACAAATGCCTTTCGTCACATAACAAACAATGCACCCAAACCTAGTTGAGTCATATAAAATAGTTGGTTTGATGAAAAATATCGTGATACAAGGAGACTTTTGCAATAGGAAGTTACTCAAGGGATTTCTACAAACAAATAAGCAAGATTAGCCTTCTAACACCTCATGAGGAAGAAGAAGAGGTCGTATTTGGCTAAATTTGAAGTACATATGTATTGCTTGTTCCTAGCACAATAATGAAAAAGAGCATGGAAAATATTTAATGAGAGGCAACTCACCCCATGATTGACCTCACCTCTATGCAAAGGTATTATATGGCATCCCGAAGCTGGTCCCACTCCCTTGTCCACATGGCTCACTCCCATGTGAATCCACATTTTTATTCCACAAAATATAAGAAACACCATTGATCAACTAGCATTCGAGAAGGCTCAAAATGATTATGGATTGATAAGTGAGCACTTTATTTATGCTTGTGACACCTTACTCTCGTTGCTCACACACATATTTAAGAGAGCTATATGTGAAGGTTCCCCTACTACTACTATTCAAGCAAGACGTACCATTGTGTCTATATTCAAGGGTGGATACCCCATATGTTGATTGATCATTACTTGGCTAAACTATATGGTTGAATCCAAGAGTAAGAATTGAGTGTATGGAAAGTGAGGAATGATTGTTGTTCAATTGGATATGTAGGCTTTCGAAAAGGGTTCACAACTTTATTGAGGAGGGTAGAGTCCACAAAAAAAGGATTTATTGTTGCCTTGTGGATTTTCTAAGAGCCTTCGACATTGTAAAACACATTCAACTCATGTAGCTACTAGAAGCAATGAGGAATCTAGGAATATATGTAGTATATGAATCCATGTCAAGTAAAGTGAAGCTCCCAAATGTTTCTCAAAGGTTATGGCTAGCATAATTGTAGTAGAACAAGGATACCAACCATCATGTACCCTCTTTAGTCTATGTAAATATTAGGTATCATGTTACATAAAGAGATTCAATTGTTCAAGAGCATATCGAACGGGTATAGCCATATAAATATTACTATATGTTCGATGATATTGTGTTTATCTCTAATTCTCCAAAGGGACTACAAAGACCTTGAAAGGCCTTAAAATCCTTTTGTACAAACAAATGTTTGTCAATAAACCTAGATAAAACTAAAGTGACAGTGTTTAACACCACTCAAAATGTGTAATGGAACAAGAACCAAATTTGTCTTCAAAGAGAAATAGATGGCATGCATATACTTAGGAGTAGCATTTAAAGGGCTTCAGTTCTCCTTGTAGGAAGTTGTTTGTGCTTGACTTTCTTGTAGATAAGCAACCCTTGGTTCACTTGAAAGACAATGTGCGCATGTAGAACTCCAAGAGGCATGAACAAAATTGTGGCTATTTGATGCACTTGTCACACTAACGCTTTCTACAAAGTCGAATCTTGGGGACCGAGTCTTAAAATAACTAGAAAGATTTGAAGAGACATGTAGTATTGACTATTGCTCCCATAATAAGGAGCAAAGAATTGATACCCACGATATAATTCGACTAGAGAGGGAGTACCCCTAATAATCATAGAGACATTATTCTAAGTAGCGGCTAGTATCCAAAGGCTTTTGGAGCTACCTAAAGAAAGGTAATTGAGATTGGCAATTATGTCATCAAAACCATTTGAGTGAATCTCTTCACATCAATTAGAGTTTGAGACAGGCAAATATTTTTTGCATGAAGAAAGATTTTTCTGATTTCAACATCAAGGAGTGGAATATGAAGAACATTATATATTGTCTTATGAAATGAGAGGGAGATACACTACCTCTCCAACCAAGGCTTTCCACTACAAAAGGTAATGTAATAAGGGAACCAAATAGGGTGCTTGGGGCAAATTCTTTCCAGAACTCAAGAGACACAAGGAGAAGTAGTGGAAGCAGGATAATACAAGCTCATCAACAAAGAATAAGCACGACTTTATTTAGGCCCATCACTCCTACTCATGTGGCAAGGCAAGAGCAAAGGATTACACGAGTGGGCATTTGACTAGGACATTGCAACGGGGTTTACAATTAGTTCCATCAATAGCAATTTGCAGTGCATATTAGGCCCATCACTCCTACTTATGCAACAAGTCAAGAGCAAAGGGGTTACACAAAGTGGGCATCCGAGTAGGACACTACGAAGGGGTTTACAACTAAGTCGAGCAATAGCAGTTCGTCGTGCATTTTTTGGCCCATCCACTCCTATTCATGCAACAAAGTCAAGAGCAAGATGGTTACACAAGTGGGCATCTGACTAGGACACTGCAAAGGGGTTTATGATTAGGTCAAGCAACAACCATTTGCCGTGCATTTTTCGGGGGCCTTTCATCCTCGTTACGTGCTATTGAAGGGTAAATATGTCCATAACGGGTTAAAGGGCATCATATTAGGGATCGACGCAACTCGAATGAATAAGTGCCCTTACTCTATTAATCCTTTCATTTAGTTAAATTATGTATTTACACATACATCTATCATGTACATATTGGCTTGACTATAATTAGTGTATTCTTTCCCTTCTTTAGAAGAGGTTTTGTGGGTTTCTTCTTCTTCTCAAAGTCTAGCAGACAAAGAGACTATCATTTTGAAGGCCTCTCTCTGTCTCCCTGTTTCTCTCTGTTGTGGAGAAAGGAAAGCACAGAGCAGAGCTATGGATGTCTCTCCTACTTCCTTCCACTACACAGAAGAAGAAGAAGACCAACACTGCTCTGAAGTCCCTCTTAGATCTCCCCCAAAGCAAACCCACCTCAGACATAGAGCACCTATGTCTCCTCAGGGCATGCAGAGAGACTCGGTCCCTCTCCTCCGCCAAGAGAATCCAAATCCTGCTCTCCCTTCATGGGTTCGATCGCATCCGGTCCTTCTCCGAGGACCTGCTAGCGACTCTGTGTAAGTGTGGAGCTTTCCATGAATCCTTCGTGTTGTTTAACAAGTTATGTATCAGATCTGTCTTCGTTTGGACTGCCATTCTCTCTTGTTATACGGACAATGGCCATCCGAAAGAAGCGATTTCTCTATATAAACACATGCGAAAAGATGGTGTCAGCCCTGATTCATATACATTTGTTGTGTTATTCAAAGCATGTGGTCTCATTAGAGATCTAGATGAAGGCAAGCTTTTCCATGCCGAAGCTCGATCCAGAGGGTTTTGTTCGGATTTGTTTGTTGGGAACACTCTTATCAGTATGTACGGAAAATGTGGGTCCGTGTCCGAGTGTGAAAGAACGTTTCTCGAGATGAGCTCTCGAGATATTGTTTCTTGTAATGCATTGCTTTCAGCATATGTTGATCAAGGGTTATCAGAGAAAGCATTGCTTTTTTATCGGCAAATTCATGAAGAAGAACAAGAACAAGGATATTTGGGACTCCGTATGGATGAGCACACTTTTGTCTTCACACTTTGTGCCACACGAATCTACGCGGAGAGTGAAGAGGGTTATTTTATCCATGATGAACGCCCATTTCCCATGTTAGTAGCTAGGGAAATTGCTTTGTCTTTACATGCAGATGCTCGTAAGAGGGGCTTCACATGCAATAAGTTCATTGGAAACACACTTATAAGTGTTTATGCGAATTGTGGGTCGGTGACACGAGCCGTGAACGCCTTTTGTTGTATTTCCGATCCCGATCTTGTGTCATGGACAGCATTACTCTCGGCATTCTTTGAACAATGCCAACCAGAGAAAGCTTTACAACTATACATAGTGTTGCCCCAAGATGAGCTCGCAACAAACCACCAAACTTTCTTGATTGCTCTACAAGCATGTGGAAGCCTGGCAGAGGCAGAAGAAGCTACAATGATTGATGGGCAGTTGAGTAAACCACGGGCTCTTTCTATTGGTCGTGGTATCCATATGGACACTCTAGCCCTGGGCCTAGGGTCATCTTTGTTTGTGGGTAATACACTTATAAGTATGTATGGGAAATGTGGGTCAATTCTCGATGCCGCAAATGTTTTTGCTGGGTTGCGTAACCTCGATGTCATTACATGGAATGCGATGCTATCAGCATATGTGGAGCAAGGGGAAGCCAAAAAAGCTTTGCTTCTGTATAGGCAAATGCAAGAGGAAAACATGAGTCCTAATAGGCAAACATTCATGACAATCATTCAAGCATGTTATGATCTTGTAGATGTAGACGGGGAGGAGAATGCTACCAAAGCCATATTCCTCAAAATTGGGAAAGCATTACATTCTAGTGCTCGGAAGAGGAGTTTAGCTTCAGATGTATTTGTGGGCACGACACTTATCAAGATGTATAGTAAGTGCGGGAATCTGTGTGAGGCCGAGAACGTGTTCCAAGGGTTATGTTACCACGATATAGTGTCTTGCACCGCGCTTCTTTCGGTGTATGTAGATCGAGGTGAAGATGAGAAGGCGATTCTCTTCTATGGCTGGATGGAGAGAGAAGGTATTAGTCTGGACGATGTTACCTTCATCTATGTCTTGCTAGCTTGTCGGAAAACAGGAAGGATGGAACTTTGTAGGCACATTCATTTCATAATGATTTGCGGTGGGCTTGAAACAAGATCTATGGTGGGAAGCACTCTGGTGCACGTAAACGGGGGCTTAGCTAGTATGTCAGATGCAAAGGCTATATTTAATGGGTTAGTGATGCCAGATATGGCAGCATGGAATGCTTCCATGGCAGGGTATGCAGGTGTCGGGAACAGTGAAGAAACCCTAAAACTGTGTGGTGAAATGCACAAAGCCGAGGTTTTGCCTGATGGATCAACATTTGCATCTCTTCTATCTGCATGTAATCATGATGGTGTTGTTGACCTTGGTGCTAACATTTTCGCATCAATGGGGAGGCTCTATGGGTTGAACAAAGATATCAACCATTTTGTTCTTTGGGTAGATCTTCTAGGTCGTGCTGGTGACTTTGTGAGGGCTCAGAATGCCATGGGGGGAGTACCAAAACATGCTATTTTAGCTGTTTCTTTATGCCTTATGAGTGCTTCCCGAACTCATGGCAATATAGAAGTCGCAAAATTCGCATTCGATCAGATTTTGGGTTTGAAATCTAACGATGCTGCTGCATATGTGCTCATGTCAAATATGTGTGTGGATGTTGTGATCTCCGAAGCATTCATACCACCACTTTGAGAGAGAAAGTATTGAGAGAGAGAGAACGTTAAGTATCATCACTGTGGATAAATTTTTCATTGTGTTTATCAAGTTACATTTGCGTTATAACTGTAATGATGTACTCCCTATTCATTAACATTGTAAAGGACAATGCAATCTTTTTTTAATCTAGATCGTTTCAAGAATTTGAGGAATGTCCAAAGTCTCTTAACATGGTGCGGAAAGGCAGTGCTTGCACATTGTGATTTATTATGTAATATGAGACTTGAACCAGCATAGTAGTTCAACCAAAGTCGAAGCTTTCCTACTTCATAATCAAATTATATGTTAAGATTAAAGGTTTTTGAAATAATTCATAATTCCCTAAGGAGACCTTTTCAAGCAAACAATTTATACAAACAATAAATTCCCCAAAGTGGGATGGTCATCAAGACACTAAAAGGATGGATGTTCTCTCTCATTGACGACGACTAGGCATGCTCTTTGTTCATATAGTCAACCATAGAACCAAATTTATGGAAGATCAAATAAATGAAATTTGGCTACTAGCTTAGTTTTTCATGAAGACTTTTGCATTTTCCTTTGTTCCAACATCTTATAATCCCCACCAAAGTTGTTGGGAGGGGGTTTTTCTAATGATTGTTAGTTGTTGTGGGTTATGTTGGCCCACCATTGTCTTTATGCACATGATTACAATTTACAACCATCACACACACAATTCATCTAGCCTTAGATGGGTTTACCGATAACTTTGTATAAATATAGTCACACCTTGACCCTCATATGGTCATCCCAACCCAATGTTAGGAGTGCCCTCTTTAATGTTTAATTGAACATTAAACACAAGAGGATCTTGAGAGAATGTGCAAGCATAGGATTGGTTAGTTTGATGGTTGCAACAATAACTTATGAATTTAAGGTCAAATTAGTTTGTATTACCTGTAAAGTTAAAGCCTTCAAATTGTATTTCAGCATCGAAATTATTGCTTTCATTTTTTTTCCTTTTTTCTATTTTTTTGCTTTTCCTCCCTTTTATTTCTAGCAACATTGCCAATTGTGAAAGGAGTTGATTGAACAATATGATAGCTAGAGAGAGAGGGATCAAATTTCCATTTATTTGCAATCACATAGTACAAGGATGAGGGGACCACAAGAGCAATCGAAAGAGATAGTGTCCCTTTCATAACCAAAAGAAATGGCACAAATATAATCCTCCTTCCTAATGAAGTCGGATACTTAGTAGATACTTAGTACATTTGCATGAACAAGGTGAGTGAGAGATTATCATGAAGAATTACACTTGCACTAGGACTTATGCAGAAAAAAGAAGACAAACTTGGGTGGGGGTCAAGATGTGTAAGAAAATGATTTTCCTAATGAGAGAGAGAGAGAGAGAAAGAGAAAGAAAGAAAGAAAGATATATTAACGTCTTCTAAGGCCAAATTTGGCCCATGAGACAATTGTTTTACAACAAAATAGGATATTTACCCATTCATCGAAAGTAAAAATAAAATAAAATAAAAATAGAGCTTAAGCTAAATAGTTCTAGTAAAATAACCAACATGTTCTACCATGAAATGGCTTTATACTAGAACTATTTAGCCACACCATCATATAAGTTTGTTTTTTACTACCTTAGATATTGGGGGATGTGGTTTAATTGAACCATGAGAAATGGCTTCTTGTTTGATGGATTTCATGGGGTAACACAACAACTCCGTAGGATGAACGGGAAGCTGATTTGGCAATTTTCACAACTATGTTATATGGGGACGTTGTCCCGAGAGGAGATGGACTTATGTCATCTAGTTTTACAACACTTGAGAGGGTTCCCTTGCACTATCACTATTTAGGAAGTAGTGAAGATAGCAAGGGTTGTATTATCATCTTCGGAGGTCAAATATGACCTATGAGACCAAAAATATTACATTTCACGTGATACGTGTGAAAGTGAGTAGCGACTCTCGATGTTCAAGAACTTTACCAATGAATGTTGCAATTGAGAGTGCACATTGTGGTTGTGAGAGAAATTCGTGCAAGGATTGGGCTCGATCGAAGAGATGTGAAAAGCATGGTCGAATATGATCAAAAGCAGAGCATTGTATCAAAGTGTAATACTTAGACTCTCGAACTTGTTTAGGGCAAAGTGTGCATAGCCAGCCACTCTCATCACTTGTGCCCCAACGCCCCGTCTCACATCGCAATGCATGTGAGCTAAGATGCTTGGAAGTAAGTGTCTAGTGATGCATCATGAAGCAAGTGTCTTCCTTCCCATCTACCAAACTATTTTTCTATATCTTGCATTCAACCGAAACACAAAAATTTGCTTTTATGCGTCTTTTAGATCTTTTTGCTTGCTTCCCATGCAATACTAGGAAGTCAATGTGAGGGACTTTTTTGAACCTTAAGCATGTATTCAATAACCCTTTCCATGGCCATTATCTGAAGTTTTGGATGCATGTAAAAGAATATTGTATATATTTGTTACCCATTACAAATTTACTCAAGTTTTGGATGCAATTTTGATCCCAAGAGTCAATCTTCACAAATTTGAGAGGTCTATAAAGGTTTGAGAGATAGCCTTTATACATATCCCTCATACAAGATAATTTTACTAGAGGTGAACTAATAACATAAGTTGTCAATGTTAAGCATGGATCTAATAACATACGTTGTCAATATTAAGCATGGACCATAAAGGATCGACATTGATTACCAATATCATTTATCATTTGTGAAGTACATGCTGAATGTGACAAATCAAAATTATTGGAATTATGAATGATATTGTACATATTAACGTGATATTTATGATAGCAACTACTCATTGGATGCGGGTTGCTATTGTTGGCATGAATATCATGTTGGGAATCATAACATATCAATGCTCAATTAATTGTTAAACTAAGAAGATAATTGACAAAAAAACATTGTGATGATTTAATGCTATAATTGGAGCACTTATGATGTCACAACCTAATACAAGGGGATTATTTGTCATGATATCTACAAATAATTTGTTTAGGGTAGTTAAGATTTTGTAATCAAGAAATGGTTTTTACTTTCTTCTTCAGTGACCTTTTACCTACATTGGTTGTCGTGAAAGAAACAACAATTGTGATTTCGTAGCTTCTTCTTCTTCAATAAATGGCATACATTAATAAGATTATTGTGTGAATCCTACTACTATGTTTGTAGGTGTAAAGTCTATTGAATAATTTACATGCCTAGCACCAAATCCAATTTCTAAATTGGGTAAGATTTTGGGATTATGGACTAAACTAATATCACGTAGCCACATGGTCTTATATTAACCTGATTTTTGTGAATTCAAATTCTTCAAGCGCTCTATAGTTGGTTGCATGATACTTCTATTGTCAAATTTCAAAAAAATTGTTGAAGCTTTTGGGCACAACTTCATTCATTAGTATTCTTTTCTAGGTTTTCACCTCGTCTCAAAGTTTCCCACCATTAACCTAAAGTGTTAGTACCAAATAACAATAACAACAACAACAATATGCCATCTTTTAACAATATATAATAGCTTGCAATATATTGAAAGGCTCACGGATATTATATACAAACGATACACACGTCCAGCTCATTCTCTCAATCAAAATGCTCATTTGACTACATAAACTAATGGTGTGCTAACAGTTCCTCCAAGTCCTAAGTTGGCTGGCATTTTTTTTCAAAGCAATGGTGGTGGGTCTTATTTTAAAAAATAGATCAAATGAGTTCAATATTAGATAAGCGGATGAGATGACACCAAACAGTGCACCTCATTTCTTTCACCCATTTCTCCCTCATATACATATACTCACCTTCATCACTCCAAAGTCCGTAAAATAGTTACTAGATTCTTCTAGATATGTGGATCATTATGAAATTCTTATTTGTGAACATACAAACCATGTCTATTTACAATGTATGTTTAGGCTTTGAGATTCATGATGAGTGAAGTTACTTAGAAGTGAGCATATTACGTTCTAAATGCTCTCCCTTCAAAGTAGTGTGGTATGTCTGTACACTCAGTTTTTATTTTTTAGGTTTCTAAAGTAACATCGTCTACAAAATCTACTAATAAATTAGTATGACAGAGTGCCAACATAATTGTATGATCCAGAAAAACTTACTTGAAACTCCACAATAGACATATATGAATGCACTTTTTTATTACGAGGGAAACTTTGGAGTACATAAATAGATTTCCCGTGCGACAATGTTTATGGGAAATTTTGGAAAGTCTCGACTTTTCGATGAGTATGCAACACTACTTGTGTGAAGTTATGTCAACATCTTAAAGGAATATATTGCATCACATATCGTAAAAATCGAGGTGAAGTTGAGCTTTGCATGGTTACCATAAGGAATTAGGAATGAAAAAGAGAAAAGAAAGACGAATAAAGATAAGATAGAACAAGAGATAAGACGACGATGAAGAAAATCAATGAATGTTAGAAATTGTAGCATTGTAGTACTAGAGGAGAGAGGGAGATCTATATCAATCATTCAACTCTTCACATCATTGCATCCTAATGCAAACAAGAAAGCTAAGGAAAACAAGAATTCCTAATTTCGCTAAGAAAGATTATGGCATTTGCCTTTGGATGGTTGTGTCAACAATCATACTAGGCAAATTGTATCCATCAAAACTATCAATTTAACAACAATGAAGTTCAAAACTTTGGCATATATATGCTTCCACATAACAAAGGAGTCTAATAATTGAAGTAGGTGAATGTTTTAGTTTCTTTAATTTTTTGGTGGTATGAAATAGAAAAAGTGAATATTACCTCACAAACATGACTATTTTGTCTTAACCCTCTTTGCAATGAGCTAATTGATTGACATGAAATGTTCATTTGTCATCAACTCTTGTTGTATATAATGATTAATCACTTGGCGCATCCTCAAGCCACCCTATTATTGTTGATAATGCCTCCATGATATTGAAACAAACTATAAGTAACTATCTAGCATGCAATATTTTGGTCTTACTTACGATGTCTCATAATGATTGAAATGGTTGATATTGTAATTGAAAATTATAAGATCAAATCTCATCCTTGTTGTGTGGAAGTTTTTTTGGGCTTCCAAGAATCACACATGTATACATCTCCACGCTATTGAGATGAAGAATGAATCACGGTTAAAGATACCTAATTTGATATCACAAGTTTATGTGCTCGGAGGTAAGCCCTCCCTATAAACGATATGATGACCTTCATATCTTTTTCCCATTTGTTCATATTTTTAGAGAGAGCTATGAGAAGATGCATGGTGGGTATAAGCGTTATATATATTTGCAACACTTCATTAAAAAATTAAAACAAATATTTACAAAGTTTTCATACATGAACTAATTTTCACACTCATGGCTAACATACCAAGGGCAAACATTTCCAACTACCATGGCCAACACTTGTGAAACTATCTTAAATTGTCAAGAGGTTACTCAGAAAGGGAATTCCCGTACATGGTGCTTATTGTCTACCATGTATGCTTTGTTCAAAATGGATTCACCCGTGTAGATCTGGTCTTACTTTCATGCATGGTGCCATAAAAGAATGTGGGTTCTCTCTTTGACTAAGGATATCACAATGAGTGCTTTGGCCCACAAGGCTTTCTTGACTTTCACAACTATTGTTTGTTTATGAGGAGAATTAACACCAAAAACAAAATGCCTATGAAATTCTATCTATCTATCTATATATTATTTATACAATCTTAGGGATATCATTTGAAAGAACAAGAGAAGCCATAAGCCAACATCCCCTTTGATTGTGCATGTATGCTAAATCTTGTTGGGAGCATTACATGGCATGCATGGTATTGCTTACATGATACATTACATGGGAATGTTGAGCAATTGCATGGGAGGATGTCAATCTCATCTTATATTTTGGTGCAAAATCGTTTGCTTTTGGTTGGTAATGCCCCTTACAAAGCCAACACATTTTAAATAGGACATGATTTTTTTTCTGCACACAATGATCGAGGAGGTAACTTGCAGGGTCGGTAATAATAAATCACAACTTTGGGCATCATTAACTTGGGAATATTTTCTCCTCCACAACTTCCGACTTGTTATCCCCTTCAAGAAGCCATAACCTTATCCCTCGACTTGTTGATAGGAGAGCAATGGTCAACATTGGCAATCATGGGTGGATGGTACAAACCGAAATATGGAAGCTTCGCAAATGAGATCTATCTATCTACATAACCACCTCATAGGTAAGAAACAATTACCCAATTGTTGTACAGGTCCCTGACTAGATCAAGAGAATGTCTGAAAGGGTTTTCCACGTATGGCAATACAGGCGTCCTCGCTACTCGTGTCGTTTTACGCATATGCCTGATCACAAGAAAGAAAGAGTTAGCCTCTTTGTTTGTGCAAGGTCCATGGACCAGATTAGATCGAGACAAGGTCTGAAAGGGTTTTCCATGTACGCCGACCAATACAGGTCCTTGCTGCTGGTGTCGTTTCGATGGATGCACGCACGCACGCACGCACGTGTACACACACAGACAGACACACGTGCACGCGTGTGCCCACGTACAACATGAGAAAAGAAGAACACACAACAAGAGAGATGTGCGTCGTGGGAGCACGCTCTTACAAAACAAAAAATTTATATAATTAAGATGAACAAATAATCAATCAAATGTAAATGAGCAAAAAATTAAATAATTTAAATGAGCAAAAAATTAAATAATTTAAATGAACAAAGGCATCCAAAAATTTGCAAAGAAGATGAAGATTGCAAAAGAAAGGTGGAAAGAAAAAACAGAAAACAAAAAACAGAGAAGTATAGAAATTTTTTAAAAGAAGGAGCATAAAAGCAAAACGCAGAAACAGAGCGGAAAGCAGAAAGCAAAAAGCAAAAAGCAAAAAGCAAAAAGCAAAAAGCAAAAAGCAAAAAGCAAAAAGCAGAAGAGATGAGACAGAGAAAGAGGAGAAGCGATAAATGGAAAATAGAAAAAAATAAGCAGAAAGAGAAATAAATAAATAAATAACTAAATAAATAAATAAATAAGTAAGTAAGTAAGTAAATAAATAAAAATAAATAAATAAATAAGTAAATAAATAAATAAATAAGTAAATAAGTAAGTAAATAAAAAAAATAAAATAAAAAATAAGTAAATAAATAAATAAATAAATAAATAAATAAATAAATAAATAAGTAAATAAATAAATAAATAAATAAATAAATAAATAAATAAATAAATAAATAAATAAATAAATAAATAAATAAATAAATAAATAAATAAATAAATAAATAAATAAATAAATAAATAAATAAATAAATAAATAAATAAATAAATTGCGTGGTAAGTTTGAAATGTTCATAATCTCTCTCTCTCTCTCTCTGTCTGTCTGTGTCTTCTGACGCGCCTCTTTCTCTCTCTCTCTCTCTCTCTCTCTCTCTCTCTCTCTCAGAGAAAGAAAGCCATCGCTGCGATCGCACAGAAGCTCCAATTGCGTCAGCGGGGAACTCCTGCTTCTCACAGGTAAGGACCTAATCCCCATATCTCTGTGCAGGAATCCTTTCCATTCATAGACCTCACACGAACTAAAGAAAAGGAAGCAAGGATGGATTACAGACGAAAATGCTTGACTTAATTGATTTCGTCTTCTTTTTTCTCTGATCGGAAGTCCCTTTTTTAGCTGCAAATCCTCCTAATATTCCTTCTCTCGATACTTCGGTCTATTCTTGGATCGATCTCCATATCTTGTGCTCCAAAGCTCAGTCTTAAGAAAGAAAGAAAAAGTGGAATAAGGAAAGAAGTAAAGAAGGGAGGAAGAAAAGAATGGATAAAAAACCGATCACTTCTGTCTTCGGGTCTGGTCAGAAAGTCTTTTAGCTTCAAATACTTCTTCGGCTGTGTTCTGAGATTGATTTACCCTTCTGTTTTCTGATCAGAAGTTATCGTAAGATTTAAATCCTTCTTTTTTCTTATCTGATTTAAATCCTTCTTTTTTCGTCTTGAATCAACTCCTTTTCTGTTTCTCGAAAGATAATTCCTTTTATATATATACCTTCTTGGGCATATCTCCATCTTTATATGTTCATTGAACAGTATGTTTTTGTACCTTTCTGAATGGATGAAATTTCTAAAGGTCTCGTTTGTCTCCGTTTTTTCCTCATGTGTTCATCTCCGTAACGGTGGATTATTTATGTTTTGATGTCCTATTTCATTGTTTTGAACCCAGCTGTGGAAAAGTTGCAATTTGTAGCTTTGGAATGTAATCTCCATCTCCATCCTTCTCTTTTCTCTTTGCTTTTTTCCCAGCTCATGGTCTCCTGCTTATCAGCAAACGAAAACTTAATACATTGTCTCGCAGAGCAGATAGATTATTCCTTTTCTTCTCTCTCTTATTTGTTTTTGTGTGTTTTACTCTTCATTCGTGCATGGTTAGGGCATTTTTCCATTGTTTCTGTTCAATTGATCATGTAATCACCATAATTGATGCTTGAGGTTTTACTTTAGTGTTTGTTTTTCGTTCGTCTTGGCTGAAATTGTGACATTTTTTCGTCATTTCAATTGTATTATTGGGTATGTCGTGCTTTCTTGCATTAGTGGCTGTTTATTGATCTTCTGTCTTTTCATCTGGTCCAGTGAATTACTAGCAGTCTACTGGAATTCAATGTTTTATTTCTTTCATTGTTTGTTTGTTTACTGCTCTTCTTCTTTTTCATCTTCCCAATTGAATTGCTAGCAGGATAGTTGAGGCTTAAAGGTTTCTTTCTTTCATTTTTTGTTTGTTTGTTTTTTGCTCGTCTCCATTGAAATCGTAAACCTTCTCTTGTCTATGTTCAACTGCCAAAAACCCACTCTCTTTCATTGTTTATTGTGTCACCATTTTCATATTCTCTGCTCAGTTGCAGAAAAACCTAGTTCTTGTCCAAAGTTTCAGGTCATTGTTTGTTTACGTCTCTTCTGGGCAGACTTCTTTAGTCATTTTCTCAGTTAAATAACAAGTAGCATATTTTCTTGGTCAAACTCCTCTTTCAATCGTTGTAGCGAACAGTTTCTCATCTTGTTTGTTAAGTTGCAAGTATCACATTTGATGCTCATCTCGTTTTCTATTCCTTTCTCTTTCACGATTTCCCCTCTTTGTTTATTTGCTTCTTTATTAGCATTCCGGCCTTCAATTTAAACATTTTCCTCTACTCTGTTCATTTGCATGCAGTTATTCTTCCTTGTTTCTTGGCTTAAATGAGATTCTCATCAAGAGTACATTGCATGCAGTTATTGCCCAACTCTGAATGATGTTGGTCAGTCATCAGAGCTAATGTTTCGGTTTGTTCCTCATCAAGGGATATATGCTTTGGTCGATCCATTCACAGATCAACTCACCAATTCTCCATCTTCATGTTAGACCCTGAACTCGTCGAATAACAGAAACATAACCAAAACAAATTCATCAAATAACAAACACTAACCTGAACAAGTTGTTAGTGTTTGTAATTGGAAGCAAGTATGTGCTTCCTTTTCAGGAAGTCCAAGAATCAGAATAAGAAACCAAATCCAAATGCTTCTCATGCTTCTCATGGTTCTCAACTGCTCAATCCAAGTGCGAAAGATAGCCAATCTTTACAATGGCAAGAGGCTTTTAAAGTGGAGAGCCCACCATTCAAGCATAATGCTGCAACAGTGGCTGCAGCGAACAAGGAGAGGAGAAATACTAACTCTCTTGCAGGTGTGAATGACCCTTTATACAAAGTCAAAGGACAGCATAATAAGATACCAGAAACTGATGTAGAACTGACACGAATGGATCGTCCAACAGGTTTCAAAACTCCACCACTATCATCTTCTTTGGAAAATGTAAAAAGGCCAGCAGTGAGGACTCCACCAGTTTCATCATCTATACCATTTCAAGGTGCCCAACCTTTAAATGGGTTCAAACCATCTGAGGAGGGGCGAAAAGTACATAATGATGTTGTGGATTCAACGATGGAACATCCATTTAACGGTAAGAATAATGTATTGGTCTCCACCGAAATGCCACAGGGAAAACCATCGTCATCGATAAAGCCTGGTAAATTTTCACATCAGAACTCTATCAATGCAGCAAAAATATTGGCTGAATCTTTTGGGCCACTGCCAGCTGTGGATCATGAAATGGTAGAACAATGTCTTGACATTTATGAACCACCACCACTTTCACATTCACCTTCTATCAATGCTGCACAATCCTTGGCAGAGGCTTTTGGACCAATGTTGTCTTCTCCGATATCTCATGGAGGAAAACGAGACCCACTTGCACATGATATGATTACTGACACATACATGCCAGAACAAATGTGGGAAACAAGGAAATCAAACCCAAATCTGGCGAATGATATGACCACAAATTCATTCATGCCAGAGCAAAGGCAGGCACTAAAGAAACCAAACCGAAGCTCCATGAATGATACTGTCATTGACTCATTCATGCCGGAGCAAAGGCAGACACAGCAGAAATCCAATGCAAATGTAGTGAATGGTATGATCACTGACACATTCATGCCAGAGCAAAGTGCAACATCACAGAAATCAAACCCAAATCTAGTGAATGAGATGATCAATGATGCATTCATCTCTCAGCAAAACTTGGAACCAAAGAAATTAAACCCAACTCAGTCTGTGCCATTTAAGTTCATTCCACAATTTGTACCTGCACTTCCACTACCTCCTGCGCTTGTTTCTGCAAATATTCTCAAAGCACAACATCAGAAACCTACTTCAATTGTCAATGAAATCCATTCCTCTGTTCCTGTAAAGTCATATGCAGCGGCGTTTTCTAATCAATCCTCAGAAGTAATGACCTCTAACTTAGAAGAAAATCAAAAGATCCATTCTTCTATTCCAGTGAAGTCATATGCTGCAGCATTTTCCAGCCGACCTTCAGAAACAATGCCATCTAGCTCTCATGGAGAAGAGATTTCATCTTCTATACCTGTCAAGTCAGTAGCTGCTTCATTCGGGCAACAAACTTCAGAAGTAGGGCTATCTAGTTCTAACGTAGGAGAGGTTTCATCTTCTGTACCTGTGAAGTTAGTGGCAGCCTCGTATGCAGAGCAAGGCTATCAAACTGACACACATGTGTTTGTCTCTGATGTCCAGTCTACAGTGCCTGTGAAGGAGGTAGTTGTCGCATTCGATAGTGGTCATATGTCGCTTCCTCCTATCAAGGAACCTATAAATGACTCATCATTGATATCATCAGCCTACAAACTATCCAACACGTTATCTACACTACAACCTACACCTTTACTGCCGATGTCAAATGTTAATACTCCACCTCCACCATCATCGATTAATGCAAAATCACCACCACCAACGAACCCAGTTAATGCAAATGTTCCTCCTAATGCAAAGGCCCCATCGCCTCCACCACCACCACCACTGCCACTTAATGCAAAGGGTCCACCACCACCACCACCACCACCACCACCGCCACCTCCTAATGCAAAGGGTCCTCCGACACCACCGCCTCCTCCTCCTAATGCAAAGGTTCCTCCTCCACCACCACCACCACCACCTAATACAAAGGGACCACCACCACCTCCTCCTCCTAACGCAAAGGGTCCTCCTCCACCACCACCTCCCCTTCCTAATGCAAAGGGTCCCCCTCCACCACCTCTGCCTCCCAAGTCAAATGCTTCTTTGCCACCACCACCACCTTCCCAGAAGGGTCGTCCTTTACCCAAACCACCCACAATGCAGGAGTTAGAAAATCCACAAAAGTTAAAACCATTGCATTGGGATAAAGTTCGAGCTGACCCGTCACAATCCATGGTTTGGGATAGGCTTAAGGCTGGTTCTTTTGTGTGAGTATATAAATATTTTGACTGATGTATCTTGTAGTTTAGCTTTGGTTCTTATCCTTGATAATGCTTGCCCTGTTGAAAATGTTGTTTCTTGTCTGTTCTGTGTAGGTTGAATGAGGACGAAATAGCAACTCTATTTGGCACAAATGTGAATCCTGCAAAGGAGTTTAACAGATCTGCACATGCACCACCGAAAAAGAGAGGAATTCTGGATCCCAAGAAAGCCCAGAATATTGCAATCCAGTTGCGGGCGCTCAATATTGCTACGCAAGATATTTGTGATGCTTTGCTTGAAGGTACATGGCTAACTTCTACTAAAGTGCTTCAGAAATTGATCTTAGGTAGTAGATTTTGCCAGAATATCCAGAATATATGATAGAATTATCAAATCATAGTTGATGTTGGATGGAGAGTATTATTAAGCCGCTGCAAATGGGTATTCCATATTAGGAAGTCTGATGCGGGTCAAGTATGTTTGAATTATCTAGAAGATATGAAATCATCTGTTTGTGAAATGTTTTAGTGCCCATGGACTTATGCTAGGTTTGCTAAACCCGAAACCCTAAACTCTGTCAAATTTAACTAGATTCTTTTTGGGACCATATCCAAGAGTCTTAATCAATTTTGATATCTTTGGAGAATTGTCGAGAAACACCTGCTCATAAATTGCTACTGTAGATTCAAAGTATAATCCATACCATAAAGAGTTTCTAATATAGTTTTTTCAGTCTATGATTCTCAGAAGTTTTGCTATGCTTCTTTTATGACACATTTATTTAGATGTCATCTTTTGCAGGTGATGGCCTGAAGGCAGAGTTGTTGGATATCTTGGTGAAGATGACCCCAACACAAGAAGAACAAAAGGCGTTGCTTGAATATTCTGGCGATAAGTCAGAGTTGGACCCATCAGAGAGATTTCTCAAGTTGGTTCTAGATATACCAAATGCGTTCCAACGCCTGCAAGCTATGCAATACAAGGCTTGTTTCAAGGATGATTTGGTTCAAGTTCAAGAAACATTACAAACTTTGGAGGTGTGATTCTTTATCCTCGTTCATTTATAACTGAATTAGCAATATCATCTAGTAATAACTTGTCCTATTTCAAAAAGGAAGCATGAGGCATATCTTCTACAATAAAGTGTTAGTATCATTGGCATATGAAACTTCTACAGTAAAGTGCCAATATAATATTGAGATTTTACCTCCTACAACAAAATGTTAGCATCAGTCACATGTGCATAGTTGCCATAAAAAGTGTTTCTTGCCCACTACAGTAACATGTTAGCATCAGTCACAAGTGCATAGTTGCCATAAAAGGGAGAATGAGGTCTGAACCAGTGGCTCAGTTGATCATGTGTCCATCATTCAACAAGGTCTTCTAGTAAAGAAATCATGGAAGTGAGATTTGAAACAGATGTCTGGGTTAATAATAAACAATGGCCTCAGGGAGATCTTTAATAACATCTGCCAAGGCCAACAAAACATAGTACAGTTGTTGAGTAAAACTGTTGATCATGATAGTAAGTAATATGTCATAATTGTGGAAACAATGTGGGCGTTGGAGTATATATGAGATTTAAAACTGTGTATCCTGATAGGATGATATGTCATAGTAATAGAAAAAATGTGCTCACTGGAGTAGACTGATTTTCGGAAAAGCAGTTCTGGATGAGGTTTTACATGAGTTGTCTCTCCTGAATGCTCTATCATTCCTGTTGTGGATGCCTTGAATTTTGGACAATGTAATCATGATGATGTCTGCTACCCTGATAGTCTAGTGGCCCTATCTTCTGGAATGTTTGTCTTGGGTTCTGATGGGTAGAGGGGAGATGTTTGTGTCATTTGTTACTAAGATGGAGCATTAGCTCTCAAGAAATATTGGGTAGGCCAAAGTTGACACACTCTCGGGGATGACTCTACCGGTAAAAGTCTCTTGGCATCTTTTGATCTGTGTTAGGAATGGCTGGAATTTGCGTTGAGAGGCTAGCATCTACCAGAGGCCAAAATCGGCCTACGAGATGAATCGTGATTATAATAATTTTAACATCAACATAAGAAGAATGGTTGCCTTGTCTTGTGTATTATGTTTACTTTTGTGAATTTGTATCTTAGTGCTGTTTAAGAACCCAACTGCTGTGAGAATACAGGCTGCATGTGTGCAAGTAAAAGAGAGTCGGCTTTTCTTGAAGCTATTGGAAGCAGTCTTGAAGACAGGAAACCGTATGAATAAGGGAACAAACCGTGGCGAAGCGGATGCATTCAAACTAGATGCATTGCTAAAATTATCTGACGTGAAGAGTGCTGATGGGAAAACAACTCTTCTCCATTTCGTGACTGAAGAAATAATAAAGTCTGAAGGTCTTAAAGCTTTGCAACCAAATGATGGGCAAGGATCGTCATCATCATCATCATCTGGGCCACAAGGACAGAAATTTGAGACTGATGTGAAGCGTAAAGGATTAGAGATAGTTATAGAATTATGTTCAGAGCTAGAAAGTGTGAGGAAAGCAGCAGGAGTGGATGCTGATGCACTGACTCAAGCTGTGTTGAAGCTAACAAATGGGTTGCAATCTATTGAGAATAGGTTGAAAACGAGTTTTCAAGTGAAAGCACAGACCACAGGTATTTTCACAACCGAAGATATTTTCTCTTCCAACATGGAAATTTTCTGTTCCCAGGCAGAAGCTGATGTGGCAAAAGCAAAAGAAGATTTAGAAAAAGTCCTTGATAAGGTGAAGAAAGCAACATCGTACTTCCATGGGAATGCAAGAGAGACACAACCCCTAAGGTTGTTTATGATAGTTAGGGACTTCTTGAATATGCTCGAAAAGGTGTGTAAAGACCTTGCGAAACCACTCAAAATGAAGATCCGTGGGTAATGAATAACTCATTTTGGATGTGAAAGCATGTTGTAAATCTATTTAAATCCAGGCATGAAAGTGTGTTGTGCTCACATGTAAGAGTTTGTATTGGAGATTTTTGCCATGGCTTGGCTTGCCCCAGCCAACAGCAGTCTTGTATTGATTTTTTAACACAATGGATAAACAGAAAGCAGTTTCTGTTCTATAAATTATGGTAATATATATGCATTTATCTGACTCAGGAATTGAAAATTCTAATTCATTATACAGTTTGTGCATTTAGCAACAAATTATTCTTCTTATGGGCATCCGGTTTACTAATATTGTCATGATTATTATGTCTTTTTTTGCCCAGGAAACTCTTGTTGTAGGTGATCTTTCTCATCAAAAAGTGAGTTTGATTTATTTATTTTTGTCAAATGAAAGAATTCAGACATTTATGGAAGGGGCTTTGTTAAACATAGTTCTTGTTCGTGTTGAAGGACTTACAAAGTTGATAAAACAAGGGGCCCAAATGACTCGATTAATCACTTTCCGAGAATGCTTTAAAGATGTTAATTTCACTTTAGTCCATGATAGATGTGGATGCTCCAAGTTCAATAGTCATAGAGTGAAAAATGTTCACATGATGTGGAGGCTTTCACAAGGGGTTAAAATATGCAAGGGAAAAGGTGTTTTGTTCAAGTTATGAACTTAACATAGGTTTCATTTAATGTAAAGGTGGCCATGTTTTCTATGGAAAGCAAAGGGTAGTTGTAGTTGAGGATGAATAACATACTATTGGTTGTTCAACATATATGGCCATTAGGCTCAAACGTCGATATAGGTGTTGCTTTCTAGTCCATACAAAGTCAAGAGACAATGGAGGTGCAGACATTCCATACCAATGTAAATGACATAGGCAAGTTCCTAGATAAGCAAGCTTGGGGAAAGATGAAGATTATGACCACAATGAAAGGTTCAAATAGATTACATGAGCCTATGAAGCCACTTCGATTTAAGTCGAGAATCGTTGTTTTTTGGTAAAACTTTATAAGATCAATCTAGAGTTTGATTCACACACTTACAAATGAAGTCAAGAATGACTTCTTTTATATAACTCCTAGTACTGTGGCCGGAAGGGCAATAGAGAAAGCGAGTGCTGGAAAAAAGGGCCGATTCGGACAAAGCCAGATTGAACCGGAAAGACGTAGATAGGCATCACTGATCACAATTGGCCGACGGCTCATAGAGAGCTGAATCGGGACCGACCCTCGTAATGAAGCGTGAGGCCAACTGGATGGGAGTATCCACCTCAAGGTTAGAAGTGGTGTGGTATGTGGACTCCGGAGCTTCCAATCACATGACGAACCACAAAGAGTGGTTCTCCTTTCTTGAGAAACCGGAGAAGTCGGGGGTGGTCGAAACTGGAGAAGACACCCCACATCCCATCGAGCATATAAGAGATGTCCCTTTGAGCAATGTCGATTAGAGAGGAATTATGAGGAACGTCCTGCATGTTCTGACAATCACCAAGAACTTGGTGTCAGTTGGCCAGATCATTCAAGGAATGCAGGTCTAGTTCACTCATCACGATTGCTTCATTGAGGAGGAAGGCCGGATCATTGCACAAGGACGTCAATGATTCGATGCCGCTATATTTGCGAAAGGACAGAGGATTGAGTTGAAAATCGACCTATGACATAAGCGGATCGACCACATCAACTTCCGGACGCTTCAAAAGATGCAGTCAAAACATGTGGTTTCCAGACTGCCAAAGTTTAGTGGCCAAAAGGGCCAGATTTGTGAAGCTTGTCTCCTCGAGAAGAAGCATAGGCTTCCGTTCCCCAATGAGAAGAATCGGAGCCAGAACCGACTCGATCTTATCCATTTGGATGTGTGGGGACCAACACAAAATGTGAGCATTGGTAGGAGTCGATATTTCGTCTCCTTCATCGACAACTTCAACCAACACACTTGGATCTAATTAATCGAGAAGAAGAGCGAAGTCTTCTCATGCTTCTGGGACTTGAAGAATAATGTGGAACGAGAAATCGGAAGAAAGATCAAGTGTCTGAGATCGGATGGCGGGAAAGCGTACTTTTCCGGCTAGTTCACAAGTTATCTACAGACCACTTGAGGGAATCCGTTGACAATTCTCATATAGATATACGCCGGAGCAGAACGGAGTGGCCGAACGATGGAACATGACGTTGGTAGAAGCAGCGAGGGCAATGTTGGAGGAGAAGAGCATGCCCCAGATCTACTAGGCCGAAGCAATCCGGATAGTTGTCTACATCTAGAATCAGATATCAGTCTCTGGGACAAAGGTGTCGCCACACGAATTGTACTTCGAGCGGAAGCCAAATTTGACGCACCTTCAGGTATTTAGTAGCATTCCATATGTGCATGTGCCGGATGAGAAGCGGAAAATGCAAGATGCTAAGGTAGAGAAGTGTATCTTGGTTAGCTTGATCAGTTAGTTTATATCGCAACCGACCGTCGAACACCTTCAGTGCGCGCATAGGATCATGTGATATGCAGTGGAACTAAGGATCAAGCATTGCTATATTGGACCGGTGTAGTTGGACAGCTTGTCAGCGACATGGATGCCGATTGGGCTGGAAATCCCGGTGACCGCAGGTCTACATCCAGTTATGTGTTTTCACTTGGAAGCGCCGTGGTTGCATGGAGTAGCAAAAAACAACCGACAGTGGCATTGTCGAGCCCCAAGGCCGAATATAGAGGAGCGGCTATCGCGACATGCGAAGCCATTTGGCTCAAATTGGTATTGAAGGATCTGTGAGTGGAGGTGTCTGATCCGGTCATGATCTACTGCGACAACTTTAGTAGCATCCAATCGGCGAAGCCCCGTGTTCCATGCTCGAACTAAGCACATTGAGGTGCACTGCCATTTTTTCCGTGAGCGAGTCCTCTTTGGTGAAGTGGAACTTCTGCATGTACCAACTAATCAGCAACTCGCCGACATCTTCACCAAACCTCTTGGCCTAGACAAGTTGCAACATTTTTTGACTATGCTTGGCTTGCAGCATCTCGACATGCCGAACTTGAAGGGGAGGAGTGAAACCAAAAAGGAGGAGTGAGAAGATGTCTGAAAAGATGAATTCGATTTCGGACCGACTGAAGAAGTCGGAACGTCCAAATCGGCTAAAGAAGCTGCTAGAGAGAGCCAAAACTAGAGCCAACCGGATCGGGGGGAGAAAGAGCCGAGAGAGGCAGTAAAGTTGGCAAAGTCAAGAAGGACAGAGCTGACCGGAAGAGGAAGGCAAGACATGGGCAGATGTGGTCAAGTTCCTAAAAGAGGATGAATCGGAGACAACCAATTCAGACAAGAGCTAGAACGAATAGGGAGTAGCCAATTCGGTCGAAATGTTCGATTCAGAAGAGCTGAATCAGTTGAAGGCCAAGCGGACGAAAGGGCAGCCGAAGCCAACACCAACACAGAAGAGTCGACGGGTTGAGGAGCGCCACTACCACAACAATGAGGGAGCTAACATGAGCCAAGGGAGCAAACAAGCCGAATGAGAAGGCCGAGGTGTGCGAGACCGGATTGGTCGAGGAGCACGAGCAAGGCGTGAAGATGCTAGGAGAAGCCGGCAACAAGGATTGGCAAAGACAGACACCATGATCCAACCTCAAGTTGAGCTTGAGGGGGAGTGTTGAGCGGACAAGCTCAACATGATCCGATCGGTTGAGTAAGCCAGAGATGGATCGGTATCCGAAACAAGAAACCAGATTGATGTTCGGATTGGCATCCAGAACCAAGAGCCGGATCGTAATCCGGATCGGTGTAACCGGTAGGCTGTTAGAGGCCTACGACCCTAGCCTAGTACGTAGGCATATTTTTAGGAGTTAGTATCAGTCGCTCGATACAAGCATTGAAGTACTTGTTAGTACTTCTGTCAGTCCTTTAAGGACTTGTATAAAAGTGCTCTAAAACACATTTGTATGTACAGAGTCTATAGAGTTTTTGAAATTGAGTTTATGTTCTACTCTCTGCTCTCTCTCTCTCTGCTCTCTCTCTCTCTCTCTCTCTCTCTCTCTCTCTCTCTCTCTCTCCCATGTACTGTGTATTTTCAAGCTTCCATTAAATCTTCATTCTGTTTTCTGTTGCTATCCGGCTGAGCCGGTTGTGTCTACCTTTCCGCACGTAACTTTTACATTCACGATGTTCTTTTAATAGACTCTTGTAATTCTTTATTTCTTCATTTGATCTCCCACTTGTTGCCATGTTTTTTAGACTTGTACATATTGAACAAACACCCATCTGAGCCTTGCGAGGTATAACCACATTGTTAAATTGTAACCTCCAAAATCGATTGATATGTCGATATTGTATATAGGGTACACGTTCTAACAACATGTCATCCTTATACATTTGGTAAACCTCATGACGAGTGAAGTTGTCAGAAAAATGTAGGCATAATATCACATTGCCTTGAGAAGTATATCTCCATCCAACTAATAACATGGCGCCCAATGTGACCCTTACATCGAGGCACATTCTTGTCAAAAGGTATCCACGATCCCTTTATTAATTGTAGCCGAGTTCTCTAGAGCCTCATGTTACCAATGTTGTGAGCAATTTTAAAAGCAACTCGACAACTCTTAGTCCAAGAAAATATTCAACATGCGTTGAACAAGCCTCTCCAATGTGGTCCTTCACAAGTTGCATATGTGCGATAAGGAAAGTATCTTGTTCCTCACCATTAAGCGATAGATATTTTTGTCGCATTCCCCTTAAGTTTGCCTTTCCAAATTTAGAAAGACAGAGATTCCCACAACATGACTTATTGGTATCAAATGTTATTTGGCAATCATAACACAAAAAGTTAAATCTTTTGATACTAAACTTGTTTGAGAATTCTTCTAAAAGTGTAAGGTTGATTTACACAAGCCTCGTCACTAGATGTATCAACCCTGTCACTCTTTGCACACCTTCTACTAATTTGGACACCATATAGGTTCAGAGGCTCGATCGAGAAAAGTGAGTTTGAGTTGTGCATAACATCACAACTCGACATTTGACTTTGACCATTTTGAACACTTTCGTGTTTATACTCATTGTTGAGAGATCAAGCTCAACTTAGTCTAGTTAGTAGGAATCGACAACGGTTTGGTTTAGGCTTAGCCGGTTTAGCCTGATCCAAGCCAAACTGGTTAAGCTTAAACCGGTTTAGGGGTTCTCAAACTTGAACCAAACCGATCCCTAAACCGGTTTGGTAAACGGCTTATACACCGGTTTGGACACCTCTCTCTCTCTCTCTCTCTCTCTCTCTCTCCCTACCTCCCTCTTTTGTTATTAACCGTTCGGTTGTAGCAAGGAGTGCGGGCGACTTTGTGATATGGTAGATAATGTAATAGAAAAAAAAGAGATTCTAAGCATAGAGGTGAGAGAGAGAGAGAGAGACTCAAGAAATTTTCATTAAAATGAAAGGAAAGACCTTATGCAGCAAACTAGTTTCACTCGCTTAGAGCTCATTAGTGCAAAAGGTCATGGAAATACAAAAGGTAGTTTATATAGGATGTTGAGAATGGGGAAGGGAGGAGAAAGAGGGAAAGTATAATCATAGTGAGTGGGGTGTAATAAGAGTGTAAATAGATGGAAGGCTATAAGGATTTAAGGTGGAAGATCTTGATGATAGGGGAGGTGGTGATAAAGGGGAAAATGAGTTGGTGATAGGAAGATTGATAGGGTGATAAGACAGATGAGTGAGTGGGATAGGGTGATAAGGGGAAATGAATGAGTGATAGGGTATGTAATTATAAGTAAGTAAACATAAGATGGTGAGAAGGTGAAAATAAAGGAAGGGAAAGGAAGGGAAAGAAAAAGGAAGTTAGTAAGAGGTGGTGGGGAGAAGGTTCGAGGGAAACGAGGGAAGAGAGAGAGTGTATAAAAAGGTAGTGAGAGGTATAGGGGAGGGGGAAGGGAGAAGGGAGAAAAGAGAGAGAGAGAGAGAGAGAGAGAGAGGTCTTATGAGCTCAGTTGGTAAGGTTGCCCAATGGAGACCAGGTGATCATGGGTTCAACCCCAACATTCCACAGTGGCATCTAGTGAATTAAGAGAATATGAACTATATAATAGAGAGGTGAGGAGATTGGGTTTCGAGCCCACGATGCAATGCTTGTAGTGTTAACAACTTACCACTATATAATAGAGAGGTGAGGAGATTGGGTTTCAAACCCATGATGCAGTGCTTGTAGTGTTAACAACTTACCACTAGGGTAAGGTACTTACGAAAAGAGAGAGAGAGAGAGAAAAAGTCTTATGAGGAGAAGATGCCCCCTTTCGCATTCCATGATACCACTTTCATTTAACACCTTTGGTAAGAACTTGCTCTTTATGAGCAAGTGTATTCATGAATGTACTAACTACTTGTTCAAGAGCTGCATAAGGATTTGTGTGTACTACATCCCCTCCACCAATATTAGGGTTTTGTTGTCTAGCTCTATGAGAACGAAGTTCGTGATTTAATTGAGGTCGTACCACCCTTCTCGAAGAATCAAATTGTAAATTGTTGGACAATCTCTGATTTCGCACTTGTTTCTGCCAAGGATTTTTCTTAAACCCCTCCTTCAATCTCAAATTATCTTTTGGTAATGTCGTACCATAAGTTTTTTTTGTTTCCCTTTGTATGACAACACCCTTCCTTTTATCTTATTCTTCACTTGATGCCACTCTCCATCTTCAACATTTGGGCCATCATTATTACATACTCCATTCTCCTCCCCAACACCTCTAGCATGACCATGATCTTTAGGATCTCGCTCTAACCCATGAGATGTTCCCTCATCCATGACCATATCAACCATTGAGACAATATCCTTCTCAACATCTTCCTTATTTTTCCCTTTGACATTATTTTTTGGGGATAGTTCACCATGATATTGGCATTCAGCCATTAAATGCCCCAATTTACCACATTTAAAACAATGTCTTGCAAAAGTTTCCCATTGAAGCTTAAAACGAAATCGACCAAATCAAGATGTATCGATACTCAAACATCCTGAAAGTTTACAACTTGTATCCATAACATGCAAAATCTACATTTGTTCAACGAATTAACATGAGGAGCAACCAAAACTTTACCAATTTGGGACATCAATCCTGGTAGTAAATCTCAAAAGAATGAGTTACTACAATCAACGGTCACCCAAATTGGACATTGTTGTTTTAAAATCTTTATAATCCACCATTGGATCCCATTCCATCACATGCACTAATCTTCTATAAAAAAAGATTGGTACCTTTGCCATCAAAGTTGTACGGTGTTCTGACGATCGAAAAACTACATCATAAAAACCTCTTGGACCCACATACACATCCTCAACACAATTAGACATTATGAATGAATTCAACCACTGCTTAATCCATGATACCAAAGGAAGTTTGCTAGTGAAATACAAAATAACACCACGATCATAGAACCTATCAAAAGTTGCTAACATAGAGTTGGTTTCCATCACCACCTCGACAACATCCTCCTCCACACAATCTCTAGCATCTTTCTCACCAAGAATAGCAACATATGATGTTTTCTCATGTTTTGTAGAATCAATACACTTTTGCCTCTTGTAATTTTCATAACCATCATCACTACCACATCCATCAACAATCATCAACTCACTTCCTGTTGTTGTGTCAACCATCCTAATAGAGATTAAGAGAACTAACCTGAGACGATGACACTTTTGCTTGTAGCCTCTTGTAACGATAATGAAACGTAATGTCCAAATAATCCTTGGAAAGCCCTCTGAACAAGCTTCGCAATGAGCCAAAAATCATAAAAACGGAGTTCTGAGGACAAAGTTACATCAGAAACATGTTTCAACACTATTCTTGAAACGTCATCGCGTTTCTCTCTCGCTCTCTCTCTCTCTCTCTCTCTCTCACACACACACACACACACACACACACACACAATGTACACCATATGTATATATCTATGTATCGCGTATGGATTTCAATCATGCTTGGAGCCTTTTCACTTATGAGTATGATACAGATATTGACGTATGAGTATGGCACGGATGGGAAGTATGGTTAGAACTATGAATGTATTATCATGCAATGACATCATTATCTTGGCTATCACCTAAAGCAGAAAAGGTATGGAATATATGTAAGTCGAATGCAAAGTGGTGGAAAATATTATAATGTGGCTGGCATTCCCATCTGCCATTTCGTGCAAAGGTATTCATATGGAGAGTCATGATTGGTGGGCTTCCATTAGGTTCAACCTTAAAGAGACGAGGACTAGGGTCAGGCACTTGTTTTTGTTGCACCATTCCATTGGAGGACAGTACACATCGGCTCATTAAATGTTCTATAGTGTCTACCATTTGGAAGTATTTATTGGGCATTTGGCAAGTTTTAACTCGTTGTTATTGGAGACCTCAACAATGGGTTTTTTTTATCAGTATGTTCAAAGATGGAGATATTGTTCCAATTTGTATGTTATTGGGGACTATAACACAATTGGAATATGCGTAATGCTTTCATGTTTGATAGTAAACATGGGGTGAAAGTCTATATGAAGAAGTTGAAAGGTATTCTTATGTGGAAATTCTGGATATTACAACATGTGGGGACCGTTTCCTCAAATGCATATCCAGGTTTTCTAATGGCATTACAGGACGTCAGTCTCCCTACATGAGCATAGGATAGATAGGTAGAGGAGACTAAGGAGTGTTGTAACTTGTAACTAAGTACATTTTACATACAAATGTACAATTAATATAATTGTGTGCTTTTACCAGAGAGAGAGAGAGAGAGAGAGAGAGAGAGGGGTAGTTTTGGAATTATAAAAAAACTTTAGGGCTAGGAAATAACGAAAAACCCTAAAGGGAGAAAGATGGGAGGTAGTTTTGGAACTATAGAAAACCTTTAGGGCTAGGAAATAACGAAAAACCCTAAAGGGAGAAAGATGGGGGGTAGTTGTGGAATTATAGAAAACCTTTTAGGGCTAGGAAATATGTAACCAAAAACCCTAAAGAGTAGAAAGATTGGGGGGGGGGGGGTTTAGTTTTGGAATTAGAGAAAACCTTAGGGCTACGGAGGAAGGAAGAAAAAAAAACCCTAAAGAGTAGAAAGACGGGGGGGGGGTTAGTTTTGGAATTAGAGAAAACCTTAGGGCTACGAAGGAAGGAAGAAAAAAAAAAACCCTAAAACATACTCACCCGTCTTCTGTGTGTCTCTCTGTTGGCTTCTCCATCTCTTCATCTTCGCGCAGAAGGAGAAGGAGAAGGAGAAGGAGAAGGAGAAGGAGGAGGAGAAGGAGGAGGGGCCAGAAGAAAGAAAAGGGAGTGCAGTGGACATAGCTTACAGCTCGCAGCCATGGTGGCTCCCCTTGTCAAGCCCAAGATCGTGAAGAAGCGCGTGAAGAAGTTCATCCGCGCACAGAGCGACCGTAAGATCTGTGTCAAGGTAAAACGATTTCTTCTCCTTTTAACCCCAGCGACCGAGCGAGAGTGAGAGAGCTCCTGCCTAGATGAAAGCTTAGAGACTTTGACTGTGTGAACGAAAATGCATAAAAAATCCTCCAAATCGTAGACTTTTACCTGCGAATTTGGTTCCTTGGCTTGTTCATAATGGATAAACTGATTAATCTTTTTACATATTGTAAGTCGAAGATACAAACATAATTTTGGTCTAAATTGGTGGCTTTTTACTTTGACTGTTCTCTCTTCTTCAATATCATCACCATCATCATCTTCTTCCTGCATTTTGTAATAGCAGGCAATTACAGAAAATAAACTGTCTGCATGCTACTGCTAGGGTAGGGTTCTTTTCCGTTTTAATCGTTAAAGAGATCTCTTCGTCTTTTTTCTTGCATTTTCTAATATAGAAGGCACTGACTAAGATAAATATTGGGAGATTGTTTTATTGTGTTTGGATTTGTGGCAAACGAAAATATTGGCCAAGGTAAAATTTTTCAAAGGTAAGCCCTAGATTAGAAATCATTAATTCTTGCTACTAAAGAAATAGCTGATTGCCGCTATGAATGTCTTATTCCTAACGTTTTTTCCCTTTGTTATTCTGATGATAATCATTACGAACATCAGCCTAGCTGGCGCAGACCAAAAGGTATTGACTCTCGAGTTCGCCGGAAGTTCAAAGGATGCATGCTCATGCCGAACATAGGATATGGCTCTAACAAGAAGACCAGACATGTCCTCCCCTCTGGTTTTAAGAAGTTTTTGGTTCACAATCCTGCTGAGCTTGATTTGCTCATGATGCACAACAGGTATAAATGATAAACGAAAGTTATAATTCTATGTCATATGCCTATTTCTAGTTTTCACAATGTTGCCTCAAAACTTTTTGAATATCTGCACATGAATGCAATGACGATTGTGAACTCACTAAATCATTGGTTAAGGAAAACCCTAGAATTAGTGAAATCCCGTACATTGAGAAGTTACTCATAATCGGGAGGAGCGATGACGAGATATTTCTAACCAGTCTAAAATGCCAGTTCTGCTTCTGATTCTTTCTGATGATAACTGGTGAAGATAAACTTCTGAGCTCCCATTTTTAATATTTATGTCAAGTACTTTATTCTTTTTGCTATCGGTGGTGGTAATACATTTTTATTTCTCTGATGAATTAGTTTGAGGCTATTGTTCCTTTTTCCTGGTCAAGAGTCAAGCTATTTGTCTGTGCTTTGATTGGCATATTTAATGAACGTCAAATCTTAATGAACAATAGGTCAAATTTTTTCATATGAACTAATACTTTTCTCAATCTTGATTATTATATATTATTCCAATATTAGCTGATGTAGGTGCAGTTTATTTTGAACAATTCTTTAGTGTCCATATTAATTTGCTATTTTCAATGATCATCTTTTATTGAAGGGATTCCTGATATGTTGATCTGTTTGTCACTGGTTTAGATTTCTTACTTTGAATTTTTCTTGTTTCTGACTGATTAAGTAGATTTATCAGAACCTACTATTGTTGATTTGAAATCAGTCTTCTGGAAGGAAATTTACAAATTGTGTGTTTTATAACCAATTACGCTTCTTATTTTGAACTGTTCTCATTTTTCATTGGTTTGATTGAAACTTTGGCTTTCATAAGGAAAACCTGAAAACTGTTACCATGTCTCCAGAACTACTGTTTTGAGAAAAGGAAACTCTAAACTTGTTCATTACTATTATTATTCATTAATTTTAACATTCTATTCTGAACAGGAAATTCTGTGCTGAGATTGCTCACAATGTTTCAACTCTAAAGAGAAAATCCATCGTTGAACGTGCTGCTCAGCTCAATATTGCAGTTACAAATGCATCTGCGAGGTTGCGCAGTGAAGAAAACGAGTAAAATGAATGGTCATAGCAGATTGTGTATGATGATGAAAACTCCATCTCATCTTTGTTAGACGACTTCCTATGTTGAGTTAGCCTATTGACAATTCTATGCGAAATCTTGGTTTGCCATTTTTGTTCACAATTGTTGCAATTTTAATATCTTTCAATGTTGTTGTGTTGATTCAGTTGAATTCATGTTTTTTCAGTTCATGTTTTATAATTTTAACAAGTGAAATTGAAATCAGCTTTTTGACGGAGGGATCAATAAAAACTTTATGTCATGTTGAGTTGGATTTTTGTGGAACTATTGTTGCTACTTAGTGTTATTGTCGTCATCATGGTTTTGAAGTTCTCTTTCCATTTAGCTTGATGGTTAAATGCAGATGTTTTATTAATGGTATTTGTGATCTCATATTTTGTATTTCTAATATGAGATTTTTCCTGGGATTTAACTGTTTGAGTTCCGACCTCCCTAAGAATTGCAATGTGGAGCTATACTCCAATTTTAATGGAATCAGCAGGTTTATAAATATGAAGAAGATATAGTTATTGTGTTGCAATGGCCTGAGGTGTGTCTTCTGGTCAATGCCTTCCTCATTAGAAGTAGTAATGTTGAGCTATACTGCAATGTGTCTTCTGGTCAATCAGCAGGATTATAAATGTGAAGATCATTATTGTGTCGCAATGGCCTGAAGTGTGTCTTCTGGTCAATGCTTTTCTCATTAAAAGTAGTAAGGGTGTGTATTGCTCCTCACAGGCAATGGGTTTGAGTTGTGGTGTTCATAGAGTCTTTCATCATTTTATTTTGATATCATGATTACTTACCTGATTATTCCAAAAAAATGGCAAAACAACCTTGATACTTGCTTGCATTTCATCAGAAAACTGATTACAGTGGTAACATTCCATGTTTAATTTAATCCAGTGGTTACTTCTGTAATGCCACTATCTTTTAATAGGTGATTTCTCGTGTTAAAACATAAAATGAAGAACTGGCAATCTTTCATTATGAAATGCAAAGGTACAAATGAGATGGATGTAGAATGATGGGTATGACTGCATCCTCTACTGATTTCTCATGTTAAAACTTAAAAAAGTATGAAAATGGAGAACTGGCAATCTTTCATTATAAAATGCTAAGGTACAAATGAGATTGATGTAGAGTGATGGGTACCGTATGACTGTATACTCTACTTGCTGGAGGCTCTCTCAATAGATGATTGATGTAGTGGGTATGGTGTGTGGTAGTAAGCTACTCAGCAAGGATGATGATTTGTTGGGTCCTTGGTATATAAAATGGGATTTTATTTTGACTTTACCTTGTGTTGTATGGTTCCATATCTAACTAGAGAGATAATAGCTAGGAGGTAGTTTTTACCGTTGAACCCTAGGGGTGGAATGTGACCTATGCTTAACATTTTGTGCATTATGTGGAGAGCGACATGTATATTCTAATGTCCAAGATAGGTCTAAAACATGATGTTGGGACGGAGTGAGGACCAAACTTAGATTATCCTACCTATTGTAATAATGTCTATATTATCGTTTGGTATACACCACAGATCAAAGAATTATTTTATGGAGTTAAATGGATGTGTTAGTTTGTCTAAGGATCAAACATGGGTTCTTTCAAATTTATGACCAGTTCATATTGTGTTATACCAAGGCAACATGAGAGAGAGAGAGAGAGAGAGAGAGATGTTGTGCCTAAATTGGTGTATGTGAAATCCTTTTGTTTTGTACACTCATTATGGGGTTCGAAGACACATCTTATGTTTGAAAGACATAGTGGTATGGCCATTCTCCTTGCTGGATAGTTCCAAAATGATGACCTAGGATTGACTAGATGTTTGTGGGTTTATAGACAACAAAGTTTGCTAATTGCATTAGCCGTTAGGTAGCATGACGGAATTTGGCCATCTATAGGAATTAAGTGACAAGGGATATTATGAGGAATAAATGGGGTTCTTTTGAAATTGCTTTTACGTAGCATGATGGAATAGATCATTTGGGGGAATTAAGTGTCAAGGGCTATATATCGTATAACAAGGAATCAAAGGTGAAATTGCTTTGCTTCCCTGATCCACTGTAGTTACACATTCAATAATTAATATAATTAATATAATTACTATTTACACATAAACACCTGAGAGAGAGGCAGATGGAGCCAAGGAGTGACGTCACATGGGACCTAAATGGACGATGAGAGAGATTATATTGTCTTCGTGAGATGTAAAATATGACATATGAAACCAAAAGTGAAATATTTTCATGTGGTATATGTGGAAACAATTGTTATTAATGAATGTTTGTGATTGAAAGTGTACATTGTGATTGGGTGAGGAATTCGTGTTTGGATTGGACCCGAATAGGCAATGTGTGGAGAACTCAGAAAGGTTAAAGTCGGTATCGAATATTGGTCAAAGGGGGGGGGGGGGGGGGAGTATATCAGAAAGCGTGATACATGGAACCTCCCAAGCTTGTTCAAGGGCAATGAATGCATTAGAGATAGGGATGTGAATCTTCTCACATTCTGGCACTAGTTGTTGCCCTATTTGTCGGACATGAAGAGAGGATGTGAAAGAAGTGGTATGGAAGCAAATGATGTGGAGATGGTGGACATATATATAGGTATACATACACATCTATAAGGCAGAGGCACCCAAGCAGAGGCAAAGAGATGGAGAACAAAGACCCACCACATCAAACTCTTGGATGTGAAATCACAGATTTGTTGAATGGAATTGGAATTGGAATTGGATAGAGGCAGAGGCGGAAATGGACACAAGTTCAGGAAGAGGCAAAGGCAGAGATGGACACAAGTCCAAGTCTAGACAGAGAGAGGCAAAGGCAGAGATGGACACACAAGTCCAAGTCCAGACAGAGAGAGGCAAAGGCAGAGATGGACACAGGGTCCAAGCAAAGCCAGAGACAGCCCCTCCTCCCCCCCCCCCCCTCCCCCCCCTCGAAACCCTTGGATGCGAAACCGGTAATTTGCTGATTGGAATTGGATTGTGTTTGTTGGGAACCCCCTCCGAGTAGACACCATACAAAATACCATCACATAATTCATATGCATATATATAATATATCTATATATGTACATATAACAATATATCTATATATTGCCCAAATCGCCCACCAAGAAGAAGAAGAAGAAGAAGAAGAAGAAGAACAGGAACAGAGGAGGTGTGACGACGAACAAACACAACGCGACACAGAAGACACACACTCGCGCACATAAGCACAGAACAGAACAGAACAGAAGACGGACGGACGAACAGACAGACAGACAGAAAGAAATATAAAAGGAGAAGAAGGAGAAGGAAAGGGGGGAAAGAGAAAGGAAGGTGAAGAAGAAAAAGGAAGGGTAATCAGAGAGCCCTGTCATACTTTCTTCATTTCCTTTCTTTGGGCTTTTTTTTTTTCCTTCTGCCTTCTTGATCTGATGCCTAAAACAATTCGTTGAGAAAGAGAAAGGGAGTTGAGGCAGGAAGAGGCTTTTTGCTCATTCATAGACGAATAGACGGAGGCAGGTCCTTAATGTAGAGAAAGAGTTAAGGGGACAAAGATCATTGAATGATTTTGACGATATCCATAAATACTGATAGAGAATATTTTTCTCTTTATGAAACTCAGAAAAAAAATAGATGGAGAGGTTAACGTTCATGGTATCCTGGCACATCTCCAACCTTCAACTTTCATTTAATAAGAACAATGATCTAACCAAATGAAAGGAAGAGAAATTGACGTATATTAGATGCTGATTTTAGAGGCCCTAATCGGCCTATGAGACTAAATATGATTACAAATATGGGCAGCTTCTGGTATCCATATTGAAAAAATGAAAGCTCTGGGTTTCCTAAAGCTCCATGACTACCATTTATAATGGCTATAAATATGAGTTGACCAGCAGAAAATGTATGAAACTACCATGTATGGAGTTAGTGATGATCTGACGAGGGAAACAGAGTGTCTAATGTTGGTTAGTATGGTGGAATGATGCAATATCCGTTGGCATGCTTGGGTGGATCAGGCATGATGTGAAATGATTTGCATGATCTGGTGCTAGATGACACATTGTATCCAGGAACTTAGTGTATCTGTTGCCTCAGCAGTCCTCTGCTTGGAGATGCAAGACTATGCAAGAAGTCAAGTGGCATGCAACTCTCTCCGTGACTCATGCGCTAAGATAAGGTTTGGTTGCATATGCTTTTGAAGTTGGTCCAAGCCTCGGGATCCAAAGTGACAAGGTGTTTCCTTTTCATTTGTTGGAGGGTTGTGTTCTAAGCAAAGTGTGTTTCCATATTTCTCTCAAATGTCTTGCAATGTTGGAAAAGCTATACATATACATGCACATTGCATCAGCCTTAGGTATGTGAAGCGCCTTCCTACCTGGTGTGAGGAAAAAAACTCTTGAATTGGCAAATGACTTTGCAAGCTCTATGGGGCGTGTAGAGATCCATGTATCTCGACTTTGTATAAACCCATCAGTTGAGAAGCTTATGGAATGATGTTTGTAATATGCCATTCTTGGATCTGTTGGTGTGGTCCAAGCCTTTTAGGTATTGAGTTGCCACAGGTCTTGTGGCCATACTATGTTCCTTTTATCATCTTGGAGAGATGTGGGGTATTTCGAAGGTGGAAATTCCTCAATGTTAGATGACATTCTTGTTGAACCACTTCCTTACCTGTGAATACAAACGATCCTCCACCTTCTTATGTTGATCACCATTTTCTTCGAAGCTTTGAATGCCCTACGTGTAATTTATTTACATGCCATGGTTCAGATCTGGTGGATGAGGTTCGCCGTATGGAACAATGCTACCACCATTGTGGGAAATGCAGCTAATTAGTCTTGGGTAGTGTAATGTATGATGGATGTGTTGCCACATGTCATCCTGGACAACATGGCAAGAGGATGCTCTATTTGTGTCCAAGTGTGGATGAGGAGGCCATACAGCAGCGCTTTCAAGAGACTGGGGTTGACTGTGGTGGCAAAAATCCATATTTTGACACAAGGTTCTACATGGATAATTGAGTAGCAAGGAGTCCTTCTTGCATGTCTGTGAATGGATGCATGCAAGCTGTTCCACATATGTAGATGTTGAGAAAAGAGCCTCTATGTCCTGGGTTTGAGTGGATGCATGCAGGAAGATCCACATAGATTGATGTGGTATAAGGAGCTCATGTGGCCGAGTCTCAAATCAATGAATGCAAGTTGAATGTTCTGCATGGAGAGATGTGGTTTAGTAGAGACTATGTGCCTGGGACTCGTTGGATGTGTGCCAAACCATCCTCCATGTAGTGGCTATTACAAACTCGAATGTCCCAATCTTTTACTGGTGGAGATGTAGTGATTGGTATCCTTGTGCTCTTGGTCTCCACCTATCCTAGACATCCTACTACTTGAGGGTGTCTCCTCTTTGTGATGAGGTAGTCTGCGGGGTTGATATCTGGAACACGTTCGTAAAGTGTGTTTGCATCCCTTCTCTCTGGATACAAATGTGTATGTAGGGTTGGCACTCTTGTATGTAAGTGAATAACATAGGGTTATCGAGCCCTGATGAACTTATATTGGTTCTTGCTGTCTATCCATGTTCCGTAGTCTGATGATGGCTGAACGCACCATCTCAATCTCAAGTTGGTTTGATGAGACTATCAGTTTTCCACTTGCTACTCTTATGCTACGCTAGATATTCATAATTTTTCTCTGGTGCCAAACCTAGCAAATTTATTTGGCAATGTATTTAATCCATGTTGCCAAGTCCACGCACATATTGCTACATATCTTTGTACATATTGCTTGTTGGGTAGTCTGCATACTTACTTTGTCTTCTTGATGTTGGCTGAACGCACAATCTCAATCTCATGTTGGTTTGATGAGATTCAGTTTTCCACTTGCTAGCCTTATGCAATGCACAATGTTTACATATCCATACTTTTCTCTGGTACCAAACCTAACAAATTTATCTGGCAGTGTGATATGCAGGTCCAGAACCACTAGTCTTACATTCTTCTTCATCTTGTCACTTGGCAGAGATCTCATTCGTAATTGCTGCTTCTTCAAAGGTGCGATAGCTTGTTGACCATCATCTGGCTTCCTCTTCGACGCAGTGGAAGTGTCCTCAATTCAGCATTCCTGTCGAATGCTGCAACAATTCTCCCTTGATTATGGCTAAATTTAATATTCCCTGAATGACATGTTCCAATCATCAATATGATATACTTCAATAGACTTTTATTGGAGGTAATTGTATGGTGTACCATACTGTTCTGATTTACCCTTTCAGGGCTTTTCATTTATTTCAAAGGAGACATTGAAATCTTTTATTGGAGTTATCTGTTTGGTGTAATATATTCTTCTGGTTTTTTCTCGTGAGGCCATTGATTCATTTCCAATTTCAAATGTGAGACAATAAAGTACCTTATGGATATGTGTATATAGTCTAGCATGTTGCATTGATTTATTTATTTGGGGATTCTCCTCCATTTCGGGAAGGTTTTGGAAGGTGATACCTCGAAGTCTCTCATATGGGCGTATCCGATTGATGTAAGATGCTCTTACTCACTCATTTGGTTTTTTCATTCATTTCCAAGGTGAGTCTCTGCCATATCTCTCACTGGATTATGGCAAAATTTGGGTTCCTGAATGATACGTTCAATGAAGTCTCTTCTTATAAGAAGTATATTTATCATGTATAATATCCTATTTCTGATTCAATCTTTGGGGCTTTCCATTTTGAAAGTTGAGGTCATGGGAAGGCTTTTATCATGTATATTTATATCATGTAAGCAAGTCAAAATCTGGAAGAGTAGCCATGGAATCAGATCTCCCTAAAGGTTCGTAGCCATAGAATCAGATTACTCTAAGGGTAAATATTTTATCATGGGCGCTCAGATGTTCATCTGGTTGAATGCACAATTGCCCTATATACATGGTGTGAGTGATAGGATGGCATTTCCCTCAGGGAAAAGGGATTCAAATATTTTACTGGCAAGTAGCAATCAGCAACGGTTTGAGAATGTCAAATGCAAACTATTTAAAAAAATTGAAACATAAACTGAACCACGAAACCATTTAAACCGAAATTGTTCAAATTGAACTGTTATAAAAAATCCAAACCGTTCTCGTGGTTTGGTTTTAGTTTTCAAGTTAGGTCAAAATTCAAATTTTCAATATTCAATTTTTAAATTTTATTTTTTCAATATTTTAAAGCATTAAAGATTTTTCTTAAAATGTCAAAATTAGGCTTAAAATGAGAAGGATGTCCAAAAAATATTTAAGAAAATAATCAAGTGGCAACCCTAAAAATCATCAAATTGTTTAAATCGAATTGAACAAACTGAACTCTTTTAACCGTTAAGCTGTTTGCGGTTCGGTTCAATTCAAACCAAACCGTTGCCGATTGCTACCGGCAAGCAAGCATTTTGTGTGAAAGCTTTCTTATAAAAAAAACTATGAGAGTGAGGACAATCATTTGTGATAGTACATTTTTGGAACCCCTTAACCTTATCTCATTATGACAAAGATGATTATTTTTATGCAGTATTTCTGAGTTCTAGAGAAGGTGCAACTAGTTTAAGCAAAATTGATTCACATAGAGAACAATACAGTGTTGCTTTTGGTCAAGGTGGAGAAAGGTTTAGCAGTCATTTTGGTCCATCCACCGAATGCAATACCAATCGCAAAACATAGAAATTGAGCACCTATTCTGTATCTGATATATCTTGGAAGAGGGAGTATATGTGGAAATCCTTTCTAACCTCCCCAAGTGAATGCATTTCTGATTCTAGTGACAAAGAAGGTTCTTTTTTCTTGCAGCTTGAAGCTTCAAAGGATATAATTGTTGCAAGTGAAGATGGAGCTCAAATGAAAGTTGATTCTTTTGACAAAGGTCATCTACTTCACTTAGTACATAATCATATGCTTATGCAATGATATAAAAGCCTTCACTAATCAATATTGTGTGTATCAGAGTATTTCACTTTGGATGTTGAAGTTGACCCTTTGCATACTCGAGTTGAGCAATGGATGAATCAATCAAATGTATTAGGTGTTCATTATGGTGACAACTATTGTAATGATGATTTGGAGGTTGTGAAATCATCATTCGAGGCTATCGAACATCGAGTGGAAGAGGATGTATTTGTAGAAGATGCAGTCAGGAGTTTGCATGCATCATCTAAAATGGCCCATTTGTCTGGTGTAAATCTCCATGAAATTCCCGCATTAAGAACATTCAGCTCATTGCGAACCATCAATCTTTCCAACAATTTTATCGGTCAGTTTCCTTTACTATTCACCAAAAGTTTTAAACATCTTCCTGGTGTGCCACATTGCAAATAAGAGCTTAAATAGATGAACAAATTGTGTCGACTATAGGGATCATATTGAGCTAGGTATGCGAGTCTCGCCTAGGTATTAAAGCTCATAATGCTTCACACTCTAGGGGAACACGAGGGCGGGCAATTGAGGTCTTTCTTAGATGGAGAAATGTCTAAAGCATTGTATCAAATTTTCGTAGACCTCAAATATGTTCCATGTTGCATACAATACATATGTGTATGTATGTATGATAAAATTGTCGATACGGGTTTTCCTATTGTGCAGTTGAAATATCAATCGGATGTTTACCCCGGACATTATACTCGCTGAATCTGTCCAAAAATAGGATCTCACGAATTGACGGCCTGAAGGAGCTCACCAGCTTACGCATTCTTGATCTTTCTCATAACCGGCTCACAAGAATAAAATATGGTAGAGTTGGAAATATCTTTTTCCTCTTTGCAAATCCGTATAAAAATTATTGTAATATAAACGAGATGTTTGTATAAAAGGAAAAAATGTTGAAAAGGTATATCCATGATGGATTGGTTAGTTTACCTTAATCTAGGAGGAAAGATCAAGATTTTAGCGAGTTAAGGGAGCTTATCATAAATAAAGCTACTACACTATATTAAATTTCTAAAAGATAAATTATTGTTGGATATCATTGAGCTATTGAATATTGTCTTGTAGGTTTGTCAAATTGTACACACCTTAAGGAACTCTATTTAGGAGGGAACAAGATTTGTGAAATAGAAAGCCTCCAGAAGTTGGTTGAGCTTCATGTACTTGACCTACACTCCAATAAGCTAGCTTCGACAAAATCGATAAGTCAACTTGCAGCAAATTGTGGTTCTTTGATGGTTCTTAATCTTCTCGGAAATCCTATTTTTAGCAATGTCAGCGAGGATCATCTTCGGAAACTTATGAGAACATTGACCCCACATTTATTATACCTTAACAAACGGCCTATTAAAGGTTTTTTGGCTAGAGATGGAGGGGCATTGGATCGAGTTGTGAAAGCTACTCATAGGCATTTCCAAAAGTCTAAGTCGGCAATAAAAGGAGGAACTTCTTCACGGTTCTATAATAGCAACATATTTGAGTATTCTCATAATGGGAAAGCAAGTTTGGTGACCTCGACTCGTGGAAGAAGAAAACATCATCATCATAGTCATGGTCATGGCTATGGTCAACATCATCATGGAGTAGCTATTGTATGGGAAAATGAATTAGTATAAATTTTGTTCTTTTCTTACATGGCATTAGATAGATTTTTAAGGCATATTAAGGTGATCTAATATTCTGGTTGTAAATCTTGTGCTCAATTTATTTGGTACTCTATTTAGGTGGAGTGGACATACAACAAATCTTCAAGGGGTGATGTGCACACAAAAGTTTCCGAAAAACGGGCAAATTCTAGGAATCTCCAATGGGAGGACAACCCCCTCCTTCGTCTCAAGCATCTTTTTCTGCCTATTGTGAATTGGTCTAAGGTTTTTGGTGGTGGTGCCATTCGATCTCTCAAACGGCATTTGCTACATTTTCTTTACATGAATGCTTGAAGAAGTAAAAGGCTATTTGAAGCGAGCATCTAATTCATGGAAGGGAAATGTTTAAAGTTTGATCATTTTCTTGACATTCAAAAAAGGTGGCCAAACATCAAAACCTTGGATGATATTAATTGGAAATATGATATATATTTTAATCAGCCACGTCTCCTCTAAACACAAAACCGGAATAATCTCTAAACTTAAGAAATTAAATTGCCTCACTTTAAACACGATAGAAAAAGTGCATAAAGAAGGGTTAATAAATTTTTTAAATGGGCAAACGAAGATAGGTCACAACTTAACAAGAGTAATCTCACAAGTAATGCCTAAACTTGTAATTTCATGAATTAAATCTAAATAATTAATTAATTATCCAAGTATTGTCCAACCATTACAATGTTATCCTTCGAACCAATGGGTTGGGTCAACTGTATATACTCATAGAACAAGATCTCAATCATTCTACATCTAACTTTTAATTCGAATTAATCAAGGACGAGGTTCTAGCATGACATCAATTGCCAAATACCACCGAGTTCTAGAGGGAAGATTCACCCAACCATATATGGTCTATATGACCTAGCGAAATTAATACACGTGAACAACAAATCAAACATTCATTCATGGCTAGCTAGCATTGATGTTGAATCCTAGTTTATTACACTTGTGGCGATATCAAAAAATGTAGCGAGAACACAAAAGCTAATGTTACAAGAACCCATTAGCAATGGTGCCCCATCTGGGATCATCATTATTTAGTAGATACCTCTTCTTGTATATAATGACTTATCACAATCGGCTTCTTGCGAAAAAAATTAAGAGACATGAGGGAATAGGAGAGATGTTTGTGGGCAATAATGGCACCAAAACTTTAGCACATTGGTAAAACATTAAGCTGAAGATGGGATAGATTGATCCATTGTGCTTTTAAGTATATAATAGAGTGTTTACAAAATGGCCCAAGATTCTCCATTAAAAGGGCTGAAGCAGATTCTCCATCCATTTGCCTCCCGTTAAGTGAAAGATTCTAAAAGACAATTCAGAAAATTACCAAAAACAGGTACTGACACTACATTGGTTAGATCAAAGTTTTTCTTTGGAAAAACGGAGTGAGTGATCAAGGAAACCAAAATTTGAGAGTTGCAAATCTATGATGACCTGGACAGTGTTTTATATTCGTGGGCTAAATGGATGCAAGTCTATGGTGATTTTTGTGCTGCACTTTGTATTTTGCTTTCTTGTTTCTTATGTTGGTGGGTCAAAACAATTCAAACCTATGATGCGCTCTGCGAAGTGTTTTTCTTTTAGCTTTTTGTTTTCTGTTGATGGGTTCAGAAGAATGTTTGGGCGGTGTTTTGTTTTTGCTTTATTTTATGTTAATGTATAACAAACAATGCAAACCTTTAATTTATTCGGGCAGCATTTTTTTGCTTTTTGTTTTATGTTGATGGGTTATACCAATGCAAATCAATGACGATTTGGGTAGTGTTTTGTTTTTTGCTTTTTATTTATCTTGATGGCTAAATGTGGCAAATTTATCATGATTTGGTCAGTATTTATTACCCCTGTGTTTTACGTTAATGGCATCTTTTGAATGAACTTCAAGACGAAGAAGACCACAGGGCTTCATGATGCCATCAAGATCGCCCACCATTTTCTGCTTGATCAAGGAGGAGGTTCTTCTTTAACCCAAGAGACATTGCATTCTCTTCTCCAAGAATGCTCAAAAGTCAAGGATTTACAATCTGCAAAGGAAATGTATACTCTCATGTCTAGGTATGGCCATTCAGACCCATCTCTAGATGCACATTTTATCAGAGCATATGCTCTCTGTGGAAGCATTATAGATGCTAATGCGTTGTTTTCTGGCATAAAACCTAAGACAATTCAAACATGGAATGCTATTGTTTTTGCCCATGTTTGCATCGGTGACGCTAAGAAAGCTCTTGAATTGTATGAAAAAATGGAAGAACCAAGTAAGTTCATGTCTATATGCATCTTGAAAGCATGCTCTTCTGAAGGTATCATGGGAACATTCCAAGCATCAGATCTCATGGGCAAACAGGGTATTCCTATATCAAAGAACATCATTTTATGTTTTCTTCAAGGTTGTTTGAAAACTAGAGATATTGTTGGAGGAAGATATGTTTACTCACTTATGGTCATTTCTCACCTTGATTCTAATGCTTTCTTGGCTGATTACCTCATTCGGCTTTTTGTAGTATGTTGTAGTCTACAGGAAGCAAACCAAGTGTTTGACAAGATTAAGGAACCATCCATATACACATGGACAGCCATCATCGCAGGCCATGCAGATCTCGGCGAGTCAGAAAGAGCACTTGATCTATACAATAAGATGCTTCTTCATCATCAGGGAATTGAGGCAAACAAGGTTCTTATCCTAAGCCTGCTAAAAGCATGTAGTAATTTAGACATGTTGGTACAGGGAAGGCTCATTCATGCACATATCATGGAATTGGAGCTAGATTATGATATTGTTATCTGCAATACTGTTATGGATATGTATGCAAAATGTGTGAGCCTAGAAGATGCAAGAGACATTTTTGACAAATTGCGGAATTGTCAGGATGTTGTATCTTGGGGTGTGATGATCTCAGGATATGCAAAGTGTGATGGACTTAGTTCGGTTGCATTGGAACTCTATAAAAAGGTGAGTGAAGGATTATTAATGCCTAGCAAAGTGATACTGGTAAGTGGCTTGAAAGCTTGTGGTAATATAGAAGCCGTGAATGATGGACGATTTGTGCACTATCATGCTGTTCAATATGGGTATGAATCAGATATAAATGTAGGCACGACTCTGGTTGATATGTATGCTAAGTGTGGTTGTCTTGAGGATGCTTACTATGCCTTTGAAAGCTTGTCACATCAAAATGTTGTATCATGGGGTGCAATCATCGGAGCATATGTTGAACATGAACAAAACCTTGGCGCACTTTGTCTTTTCGATAAGATGCAAGAAAGCGGCATTGTCCCGAATAGAGTCATTTTCCTCAATCTTATGAGGGCATGCAGTAGCATAGGAGCATGCAGGCATAGTAAACTTATTCATGATAAAATAATCAGATGTGGTATTGCATTAGATGTTGTTGTGGGAAGCACACTTGTTGACATGTATGCAAAATGTGAGAAGCCAGAAGCCACGCACAGAGTGTTTCAAATGTTACCAGAGAGAAATATAGTATCATGGAGTGCTTTGATTGGAGCTTATGTTCATTCTGGTATGCATTCTCAAGTAGAAGCATCTCTCGAAGATATGCAAGAAGAAGGCATTGAGCCAGATAAAGTTATTTTAACCTCAGTGCTCACAGCATATACTCGAGCTGGGCTTTTGGAAGAAGGTCATCAATTCTTTAGTTCTACAGTAAGGAAATTCAAGGAAATAGGGCCTAATCAAAGTCACTTCAATGTTATAATTGATCTTCTTTGTCGTGGTGGATGCTTAGATGAAGCTAAAGACATGATTACAAGCATACCAACCTTACCAGATATAACAGGGTGGAAAGCTTTATTGACCGGATGTGTGGCCTACGGGAATGTGAGGCTGGGAAGGAATTGCTTTTATGAATTGCAAGAGATGGATCCTGGTGATGCTGCTGGATATATGCTGCTCATGTCAAGCATATGCAAAGGATCTGACACAATACAATCATGAGGGACATTTCACCTGCCACTAAAAGCATAGACATTGGTGGTCATGTCTGGGTGTTATCAATCCCATTATCAACCAACGAAAATCTCAAACACCCATGCAGGGGATTTACTTGAATTTAATGTTCACTTGTGACAAAAGGCTTGCAATCTCTGAAAATGGGCAGAGGCTGATCCCTACCAAAAAAGCTTATTAGTTTCATTTGGTTGGACTTGATTATTAAGCCACACTGCCCAAAAAACATGAAATATGGAAAAAAAACACATCACATGTGTGAACAAAATATTCTTATATTATTAGAGATAAAAGATCAAATTAGTGAGAGCTGTAATTGGTAGATACCTTTTTCCATTGTCTAATAGTGATGAATGTTTTGGAACCCTAAACCCTAGTTTGGAAGCATGAGACAGTTTTGGAACACTTTCATTAGCTTAACTAGCATTGCTTCCGAATAATTACTGTTTTAACTTCCTTTGCTTTGGAAGCAAGCATGACAGTTTTGGAGCATTTCATTAGCTTAACGAACATTGCTTCTGAATAATGACCGTTTTTAACATTCCTCACTTTGGAAGCAAGCATGAGACAGTTTTGGAACACTTTCATTACCCTAACTAACATTGATTCTGAATAATTACCATAGTTTATGTTCCTCGCACAAAGGGTTTTCAATTGAAACTCTCTGAACTTTCTGGATGCAATGACTTATATCTTTCATTTGACATCAAGGTTTTCCATGCCTTTTACTGATCAAATCTGGGTTGGAGCTATGACATTATGAGACAAAGCAAAACCGGAAGTATCGGGGGCATTTATAGAGTAGCGTATCGTAGGGGGTATTTATAGAGTAGAGTATCATAGGGGGTATTTACAGAGTAGAGTGTCATAAGGCGATAAAGTGGATCCACAAGCATGTTTATACCCAATCTCTTGTTGAACAAATTTTCTCACCTTGCTTGCATACAATACGTCATATTAATTTTTTTTGCCACCATGCATTTTTACTGATCAAACCTGGTTTGAAGTTATGACATTGCGAGAAAAATCAAAACCAGAGAGTATCGGTGTATTCATAGAGTATGGATCAATATTGTAGGGAGATCAAGGGATTTCTTGAACATGCTTATACCAAAACTCTCTACGAACAAACTTTCTCATCTCACTTGCATACAATACCTCCTATTACTTTTCTTCACAGGAAACTATATTTAGAATAGTTGTTGACAGATACTAGGGACCACATGGAAGTATTCAGTGGACACTGAATTTATATATATTTTTCTTTAGATGTAAGGTAACAGAATCCCCTTTATTCAATTCCCTCCAGCTGTATCTTGAGCAGACATTAATTAGAAACGCTTTACTGTTGAAACTAAAAAGCTTAGAGGGTAGACAATGCCCATTTACTCAATCCCCTCCAGCTTTGTCATGATCAGACATCAATTAGAAACTCTTTACTGTTGAAACGAGCAAGTTTGGAGGGTAAACAATCCATGAAGACCCATACGTATTAGAGTTGATTCATCCTTAGAATCTAGAGACAAAGGGCCAAGCAGTGTTCCACAATATGCCATTTGATTAACATGGATTTCATGCATTAATTTCCTTGTCCTCTTAATTCAATTTTTTTGTGCATACAAAAGCTACTAAATACATAACAAAGATAAGAATTACTGTATCGTATTCAAAGCAATAACAGAGCTTACAATGGAAACTTTAATATGAATCTTTTATACAATACGATAGAATGTACCTGATATACTTTTTTGACACAAGGATTATAATATAAAATCATAATTTTGTCATTCATTCACTACAACCAAACAAATCACTGCAAGTTCTTCCTCCATAATGAAGAAACTTGAGTTTGTTGCTCTGTGATAACGATTTCATACATGCACATATCTGAACTCCAAAGTTTAAGAGCAACATGTGCTTTTTGTGGTAGTATCCACTGGCCGGTTGTCAGTTAGCAGCATTCCACTTGGAGGTTGTACGGGTTGTGCTCTTGGAAGTCTCTTTGCTGCAAATAAAAATTGCCAACAATTAATATATTACTAATTCTATAATCCTATGTAGACATTATTCTGGTTTTACAGTTTACAAAGAGAAACAAATTAATGTCTCAGGAGGGGCCATAGTGCACCAACTATAATCCAATGGAAGATGGAGAGAATAGAAAAAAACCTTTTTGTAACACATTATCTTAACTGTGGGAAGCCTCAAATGTGAGGTGAAAAGTTAAAACCCACAAAAAATGAATTCAATTAAGTGACCAGTTAATATACCTGTCTTCAGACTAAAAACATTCAAAGAAGAGGATATACATACCCTCCTCTATATCGTGAGACATAGCAAGAATGTAAGGTTGCCTTAGTGACAATATAAAAGTTTGAAATGTATCAGAAATACGCACCCAGCATATGCAGCTAAATAGCCAAAAAACTTCCAGATTTGGCTAAATAGGTGAAGAGAATGGAACACATGGAATGGAGACAGGTAAAGATAAAGAAACAGCAAGAATTATGTGGGAATGAATTAATTATAACAAATAATAGTTGTTTTGCATCATTCTATTGTGTTGTCTTTTGGTCACATATGCCTTTGAGGCCAACAAACTTGATGCCAAGTACATAAAAAATGAAGAATTGAGAATGCTTGCTTCTGAGTTCAAAACATACTGTAAAATCACAAAAATGTATATCAATGCTTCAAATTAATTGTTTCCCTAATGTGTTTCTGAAGAAACCTGGACACGCATTTAATTAGCCTATTCATGAACAAGACATTAAACCAGAAGAACTGGAAATATTTAGAAGATTTTAGACATTAAGCAAATTTACCAATTTCAACAAATAGTTCATTCACATTCTGAGCAGTCTTTGCTGAAGTCTCCATATAAAACAATCCATTTTCTTCTGCGTAGCTTTGAGCTTCCTAAAAGTCAGCAGATGATATGAGAAGATGTTTATGCTTTAAATGTTTCAACCAACACTGTCAACACTTACTTCTAACTCCACTTTCCGCTTTGAAACAAGATCTGCTTTATTTCCAGCAAGAGCCATGACCATGTTTGCATTTCCTGATATCAAGCAATTGGCATAACACATTAGTATTTTCTAATTCTCAAAAAAATGCAGAGCGTACCAATCTACCAAAGCCTCACAAAACTCTACTTTTTGAATTACACCATTTCTAGTTCCTGGTTCCTTTCTTTCATCCCTGCAGTAACTGGAAATTACCCAGACGGCAAATTTTTGCCATCTCTCCACTTCTACATTCCCGTGTATATGCCTAACCTATATATATCCATCGAGCTTAGCCATCTTATACTCATGTTTTACTTACAAACCTAGATGACCATCAACGAGAACAGATTTTCTGGGTTCCTTTCCGGAGACCTTTAATTGACAATGTTAAAAGAAATGCGCATATAAATCAGGCACAAGACAAAGGCAGTTCCAAATATGCCACATAATGGGGATAGCATGAGCTATTTCATAATAAAAAGGTACTTCAAAACTACACTGGCCATATATTATTATGATTTGCATTGATTATAGTTAGTCTGAAGAATATAGAGAGGAGGATACCTTGTCTCTGGAGCTCTTGTACCCATTTTTTTGCACGAACAAACGACTCCTGGTGCAAAAACTTTCAAGCTTAAGCATCATGATTTATTTATATTTGTATTTTAGAAACACAAGTGTTAATGCAAAACCTTGTGTAAAGTGGAATCACACACAAAATTAATTAAAATACATACAGATACCCATACATATATACACAAGACACAAACTACATATATGCATGTGTACATAAACATTGCATATGCAGACACAGATACAGACACACAAATTATATATATGAGAGTAGCAGAATTGCATCTTATGAAATTGTGGTTCCGAATTCATGCATTAATATTATACATTGTTGGTGATGTCAAACACAATAATTGCTGCAGCAGCTCCTCGGTAATACATGGGGGCCAAGCTATGATATCGTTCTTGTCCAGCTGTGTCCCATACAGAATTAAAATACATACAGATACTCATACATATATACACAAGACACAAACTACATATATGCATGTGTACATAAACATTGCATATGCAGACACAGATACACACACACAAATTATATCTATGAGAGTAGCAGAATTGCATCTTATGAAATTGTGGTTCTGAATTCAAGCATTAATATTATACATTGTTGGTGATGTCAAACACAATAATTGCTGCAGCAGCTCCTCGGTAATACATGGGGGCCAAGCTATGATATCGCTCTTGTCCAGCTGTGTCCCATATCTCGAATTTTACAGTTGTATCATTCACAGCCAACGCTTGTGAGAAGAATGCAGCACCTATCGTGGATTCCTACAATTACAGCCATATTAGAAAGGAAATGCAATTAGAAAGATGGTGCTACCCATACAAGGCACGATCATACTGCAATAGAACAGTTTTTAAAAGCAATATATGAATTTTTGAAACAATTTAATTATAGCAATTAACAAGATCAAATTGAGCTCACTAGCTCCAAAATGCTATTATGTGGGCCTTTTAAGTAACAAATAATTTCTTCTAGAACCTGAAGTGTCATAACTTGTTTACCAACTCTTATCACAATGAAACATAACAAGTCTCGAAAACTCAAATAAATGTCATTTAAAGTTTAACAGCAAAGTAAATTTACCTGAAATTCTTGAAATTGACCTTTTACGAAACGCAAAACCAAACTTGATTTTCCAGCTCCCATGTCTCCAAGAAGCACCTTTTCACAAACAAAGATGTTTGGTGAGTAACAGGTTTCCAATTCATGATTGGAATAATACAAAAAGTAGTGGAACATTGTAGAACCTACAAGAATCTAGAAATATGTACATTATCATCTAAATTTTATGGTGGTTTCTTGTGATTTCATGGATAAAAAGGAATCAAAATATTGAAAGAAGAGTAAATTTGTCTTGTATAATTTTCTTCTAGAATTCCCATATAGTTGTGATATTTTCTCATAATTTCCTATTATTTCGCGCATTGGAAAAAAATCCCCTGATATTATTATTATAGAGAATTTTCCTATGATGCTACATACAGTGTGTTATATCAACATCTGTGCAATTATTACACACTTCGGCAGTGTTGAAGATAACTTGTTAGAATGTTGTGCTATTTTCAACTTGCCAATTGCAATTTTTCATTTCATAAAAAATCCACTGATATTATTACTATAGAGAATTTTCCTATGATGCTACATACAGTGTGTTATATCAACATCTGTGCAATTATTACACACTTCGGCAGTGTTGAAGACAACTTGTTAGAATGTTGTGCTATTTTCAACTTGCCAATTGCAATTTAGAACTTCCTTCTAAATTCCTATAATTTGTGGTATAAATTTATGTGAGGAAGAAGATCCAACTGAGATATAATTCCTTTCCTTCTAAAAACCTATAGATTTCTGGTACTTTACCATATTACACGATGCACGAAAAGTGAGAAATGCAAAGGAAAATTTTCCCAAATTTTGCATACCCTAAAGTTATGCTTCTTATCCTTCCAATCTCTATCAGACTTCATCTTTCCTTTCTAAATTTGCTTTTATCCTCGTTTCTCAATTCTACCATTTTAAATCTCTCGTGAGCTTCATCCTTTCATTTCAATATCTTTCTAACTCTATCCTTTCTTTAGAACTTGCGTGTCAATGCAGTCCACTCCTTACACACATTCCCCTCACAATAACAATGTGCACTTCCCATTGCAACATTTATTAGTAAAATTCTTGAACGTTGAGCTTCACTACTCAATTCCATAGATCATGTTTGACCACCGAGGAAGATAATAAAATCTATCTATCTGAAAGAGGGAGCCATCACAAGTTTCTTTTAGCTCCATCACTCCTCGCGCTACAAGTCAATCAAGGGCTAAACAAGTAGAGTCTCAACCACAACACTCAAAAGAGCTTACAAAATATCGGGAAATAGCAATTTTTCATGCATGTAAACCATGAACATTGACCTTTGTCATCCACAAATAAAGGCCATTATCATCCAAAACCGAAAGCGTTTTAACTCATTTTGGAGACCCCTTCATTGTGGATCGTCCCATGTTAAAGATCTTTCTAAGGGGGATGTTTCAGTCCATCAAACTTCAAACTGTTAACTGCTTAGCTAACGAGAGACTCTGCTTTAGACAGTTTTATTAATTTAATTATATTTATTTTGGTTATTCGTTAGACAAGACACCATTTGAAGATGTAATCTCTTGTTTGGTCTCATAGACCATTTTGGACTCTTAAAGAAAGTTGATCTCTTTCAATGTTTTATGACTTTCACTATCTCCCATCCCTTCAGCATTTGCGTTCTACCCTTTCCACCTCCATCCTTTGTTCAAAATTGTACACTTTATCTTTTGATCTCTCTGAAATTGGAGTATTTTTTTCCAGAGAAATTTGAAATATCAGGAAGGTCATAGAGAGAGAGAGAGAGAGCCATACCAGTTTTGCTTGCATATTCGTGGTACCAACGGTAGCCATCTCTCGCTCTCTCGCTCAGAAATTCCTGTTCTTCTTGTTGTTCTTTGCCTTCTTCTTTTCTTCTTCTTTTCTGATCAGAGTTAGGGTAGTGAAGCCTCGGATCGGATCAGCAGACAAACAGAGGGGAAGCGAGAACAGAGAGAGATGGGTAAGATCAGATGAATCGAGAGAAACAAGAGACAGACACAGAGGCAGAGGCAGAGGCAGAGGAACAGGGGAAGAAGAGAAAGAAACAGAGAGAGAAGAATAAGACTTGAATAATAATAAATAATAAATATATAAATAAATAAATAAATAAATTTCTGTTATGTCTCCTTCTTCTTCTTCTTCTTCTTCCTTCTTTCATAGATTTCTTCCTCCAAAAGACATGAAAAAAATTGGATAGAAGAGAGAGTGGAATCTTGTGGGAGGCCCATTTCACACCTTGCCTCTTCTTCCCATGGGAATCATATGGGAATTCCGAATCATGGGATACGCCCGGCCCGAGCAAAAAGAAGAAGCCGTGATCGCATCCATCGTTCTTAATACCGTAGAACACAGAAAGAGAGCCCCCCACAAGGAAATCAAGCGGACATTTCCTAGTGTCTCGAAGAAAATGAGAACATCAATCATTGCATGATGGGTTACGAGTTTCCAGACGATTCTCCGAGCTTTATCAAGAGTTGGCCATGGTTCCATCTTCGTTGTGTGTGTGTGTGTGTGTGTGTGTGAGAGAGAGAGAGAGAGCTCTTGATAAAGCTTGGAGAATCATCTGCAAACTCGTAACCCATCATGCAATGATTGATGTCCTCATTTCCTTCGAGACACAAGTAATGTCCACTTGATTTCCTTACCAAAAAAGGTGCCTCTTAAAAGTTAGTGTTTAGTTAGTGTGTGGGGATCATCAAGTTGATGTTACATATCGGGAATTCTACAAATTCATTTTGGTGGATGTAGAGAGAGAGAGAGAGAGAGAGAGAGAGAGAGATCAACGAAATATGAATGTGTTTATTGTCTGATGATGTATGATACAGAGGTGTGCCCACACATGGCATGCCTTTAGTGAGGTTGGTTTGATTTTTGGCAATTTTTGGTACACCCTTATGTGAGTTCTTTTATCGCTCGAAAAGTTGATGTCACTCCAGCTTTTCAATCCACACTTGCTTAGAAATTACCCTTTCAATTGTCATGGCAACAATCTATGTAAATAAGCCTTTATTTACGATACAAATACTTTTTTAACACACGCGTTGGCCTCGAAAATAGTCAATAAATGTTTGTATGCATGAAAAGAGAGACTGAAAGAAAGAATATATAACATCTCTCGATAGCCCAAAGTAGCCTATGAGATCAATCGAGAGATGGAACCTAGAGTTGCTATTTCATATTGGAGGATGACGATGATTCATTGTGTGCGAAAATCACAACGCAAATGCATGGCCTTTTTTTATCATAATTATGTTGATTGGAATAAAATTCGAAGATTTGAAAGAATAACACAACGGTGGTGGTAAAATTAACACATTTCAACATTAACAATGGGGGTTCTAGCTTGTGGCATAACTTTGATGTTACTTCTTCTCTTATAACTAATTTTACTTTTGATTAAGGCATAAAAGTAGTTTGCCATCCCAAAAAATGGAAAGACGGTGTTAATAAACTAAAATAAATAAATTTCCACATTCGTAACCACAAAGAGTCCCATGCTATATATAGGTGGATATGGAAGTATGAAGCTTTTGATTAGATACACATCTCCTACACTTGTTTGGTGCAATGGAGCCATTTTTTTCAGTGTACTTACTACTTTCATTGTACGGCAATGAATTTTAAATGCAAGACTTCTTATATGACATTCACATCCTTTTAACTAGTTCTTTGGAACATGAGGTTCATGCTCCCTTGTACTTGTTTCACATATAGGTGGGCCTTTTGATCTCATGCACACATCACTTAATCTGTGTATTACCCATACCACAAGAAAACCATGATCCAATGTACGTAATCCGTCACCAAATACATGTGGATATGGTGATATACAAGGGTATAAATTTTTTTGTTTTTTCTCAGACATGTTGATTGAGCACAAGAAAGGTGGTGCTCCAATGCACTTAATCTCCATTAGATACAAGTATTTCTTTGAAATTGACATGCACATGTTCTAACCCTATTTTCATGGTCATAAACACGTAGGGAAGTTGTTCCTATGACCTTGACACATGCTTTAAATCTTAATCAATGGCCAATGGTTATATCTTTATTACTTTGGCATTAATCGTTATAACATTTAGCATGATAATTATTGTAGAGTTTTAGCTAATAGCAAAGTGGGGAACATACATGAAAATTAGGATGCATAGTAGGGGTACTATATATAGGGAGGTTCCAATATTGTCAAACCATTACGGTTCAATGCAAGGTTTCAATGAATGCGTTCAAAATTGCTCTTATATTCTTATGCTTATTGGACATACAATAAAGATTCATTTACTTGTTTCCTCTTCAAATAAGTATTATTTATTGTTTCAACCTTGATAGTTTGAGTGAAAGTCCTTTAGTTTGGCGAATCTTGAGCCTTCTCATTGTCGTGGAGTTTGTTAATCCAAAAGCATACACATGTGTTTTGCCATATCTAAAGTGTATAACAACCAAATTTATTACACTAGAGCACAAATAATAGTTCTAGCTACTTAGGGATATGGCAACAAGTCAATGTTGAGAAGGCACAAGAACAACATGAGCAATCCCAAATAATATTTCAACAAAAAACATGTTTGTAATCTTTGTGGCAACAAGCTTGAAGAGTACAAATCTCATCCAAGGACCCAAATATCAATCTCCCAACAATGGTTGTGCCTCAACACATTTCGAGGAGACCTAATGAGCTCTAGGTTAAAGTTGCATTTCACCCCTTACATTCAAATACTTGTACCTACATGTACTCATCCACAAAAATGCACTCTAAAGACAAATTATCCGCACACACAACGTATGCATGTGCCCTCAAACCTATACACTTAAATATAAATATAAATATAATATATATATATATATATATATACTTATAAAAACGTGTAAAAACATACATATATATAAGTACAAGTTAATTATAAGGAAATTAATTATATGCATACTCTATCTTACCAAGCTTGCACTTACAAATACTCACGTCTTGAACATATATAATCATAGGCATCACACATACATCTTCAAACATACACAATCATCGAGAGCAAAACTATTACAAGGTTCAAAGATGATGACTCTAGTCAACCCATCCTCTCTATTTGGTTCACATCCCAGTTGCCCCCTCACATTAAAGCACACGCGTATTTGGTGACCCCAACATAAAACAAGTGGCAAGGGAGGATGACTACCCAAAATGCAGACATTGCATAAAACAAGTGGCAAGGGAGGATGGTGAAGATGATGATGCAAATGACGAAATAAAGAGAGGTGTTGAGAATCAAGCTCAACATAGTGCAACGTGGGAACACACCTTTTGAGAATCCGTGATTACTCAAAGGTTAGGAGTCACACCATTACTCTCTACACATTAACTATGTGTCATAGAGTCATATTTTATGACACATAACTACGAGTCTTCACATTCCCCATGACTATGAGTCTTCACATTCCCCAAGAGAGAGAGTTGTTGTTGTAAGTTAATGAAGAGAGAGGGTGACTCTATATAAAACACCCTCCTCATACTCCATACTAAGTTGGTTGTGACTCCTTGTAATGCTACATTTTCATTTATTATATGAATCTCCTTGTTAATATACATCTCCTTCTTCTTGAGTACTTCATTTTGTCTCTTATCCATCTTGTGTTTCTCTCCTCTCCTCTTTCCTCTCACACATACACATAACACACATCTCTTCCGTTACACAAGAATCACCATTGATTCTTTACATGGTATTAGAGTGATTTGGTAGCTCGATCTAGCCCACTCGCCTCATCATGATCGTGTGTTGTGCTCTACGCCAACGTTCAAGAAGAACTGGCTCATCACTATCGTAGTGCGATTACATAGCTCGTGTTCGAGAGAGAAGGAAAAGAAAAGAAGGAAGAAATCTACATCGACAATAAATACTCAAATGGAGAGCGCTCTCCCTAGCGAGAAGTTGGATCGTAACAACTTTGCATCTTGGGAGTACAAGATGCACCAATACCTTGTCAGCCAAGGGTATTGGAGCTACATCAAAGGAGCACAAGAAAATCGGCCCGACCCGAAAGACACTGACTATGCAACATGGGAGCAAGCGGCAGTCGAGTAATGTATTGCTTGGCGATATGACATGTACATGACCACATGCTTGGCTACATTTGCGAAGCCGGGATGCCAAAGAAAGCTTGGGAGAATCTATGAAAGATTTTTGCCGCCAACACAATTGCGAGGAAGCTTCAACTCCGCCAAGAGTTGAATAATATCCAACAAAAGGATATGTCTGTCACGAGCTACACCTTGAAGATCAAGGAGATTTGTGATTCGCTCGGCTCGATAAGCGTAAACCTGGAGGATGATGAGATGGTGCAAATATGTCTTGGCGGACTTACACCACGATTCGGCGCGATGCGGACTTTTGTACTAGCACGGGAGAATCCACCCTCCTTCTTCGATCTTCAATCCATGTTGTTGGTCGAAGAAAACCATGTTCGAACGAGGAGCAATGCCTCGGAAGGCCACATCCTCTACACGCATTCAGACGAAGGAAGAGGACGTGGTTGTGCAAGAAGAGGCCGGTTCGGCCAAGGACGAGACGGATGAGGCCTGACTTACGAAAACAACTCGCAATTTCGGCATCAAGACGGAAGCCATTGAGGAACCTTCGGAAGAGGGGGGAGCCACCATTCCGGTCTGAGCCGACAAACCTCAATCGAATGCGGATATTGCGGCAAAGTTAGCCACCGTGAAGAAGAGTGCCGAAAGAAGATGCGTGAGTCGGCGTCCACAAGCCGACAACTCACGAACTACACCACCAACTCCGAGTACGATGATTACGGAGCACTATTCGTGATGAGACATAAAGCAAACTCTATGTCGGCTTCTACATCAACTAATGCCTCCGGTCCGGAAGACGTACGGTTCGTCGACTTTGGTGCTTTGAACCATATGACGTCCCATCAAGAGTTGTTCCAAGACTTGCGGAAGCTGGATCAACCCGGTTATGTCGAGACCGGAGACGATACCACTCATCCGATTTGGCATGTCGGGAATGTCCCATTCGGGAAAGATGGCAAACAAACTTGCATCAAAAATGTATTACATGTACCCACCATAACGAAGAATTTGGTCTCGGTCAGCCAAATTGTGGAGCAAGGGATGCAAGTTCGATTCAACCAAGGTGGTTGCTTCATCGAGAAGGAAGGCCGACTCATTGCTCGGGGTTGAAAGGAAGGTCGAATGTTTATCCTCGAGTCAAACGAGGTGAAATCGGCCATGTACACAAAGGGCCTCAAACCCGGCACCGACATAGAGCTATGGCACAAGCGGATTGGCCATATCAATCTTCAAAAGCTCAAGGCAACGCAATTGAAAGGAGTCGTCATCGGACTCCCGACCTTCAAAGAGCGAGAGATTGAAGGCGTATGTGCGGCGTGCCAATTCGGCAACCATTTCCGAAGGAGAGGAATGTGAGCAAAGGCATACTCGACGTAATTCACTCTGATGTTGGGGACCGGCCCAAACAACAACATTTGATGGATGCCGATATTATGTAACCTTCATCGATGACTTCTCAAGGCACACTTGGATCTACTGTAAAAAGAAACGTGCGGAAGCAAGTATGAAGAACGAACAGAAGAGAGGAAACTCAGGTTTAATGGAGAGCTTGAGCTTACACGGTATACACAGGAGAGACAGAGAGAGAAACACAAAAAACTATATTCAACAATAATACTCAATCTGTACATAAGACGTGCTCAGTGAGCACTTTTATACAAGTCCTAGAAGGACTGACCGAAGTACTAACAGTACTTCAATGCTCATCAAGAGCTCCTACACTAACTCCCAAATATATTCCTCACGGAATATCTTTCCTAACGGCCTCCCAGTTTATGTACTCGGCCTAACCGATCGGGTCCTCGACTTCTTCAGCCGATCCGGCCGATGTTGAGCTTGTCTCTCAACACTCCCCCTCAAGCTCAACTTGAGGCTCTTCGAGATCTTCACAACACCGGTTCCTCCTGGCTTCTCGCCTCGCTCGCGCTCCTTGACCTGTTCGACTCCGCGCGCTTCGACCCTTCCGGTCGGCTTGTCTGCTCATGCGGCCCTTATAAGCTCTTCTGTTGTTGCGGTGTTGACGCTTCTCCTGCTGCCTTTTCTTCCGCTTGGGCCTCGGTTGATTCAGCGTGTCCGAATCAAACATCCGAACCGACTCGGCTACCTCCGATTGGTTTTCGCTCTCGTCCGAGTTGGCTGTCTCCAACTCGTCTTCGGTCTTCTCGCCCTTGATGGTGTCATCTTCCCCATGCGTGGTTGGCTTCGGCTCTCTCCTTCGGTTGCTCCCCTTTTGTCTGCTTCCGAACTTTTCCGCGGGTCCGCCCTCGGCTTCTTCAGCCGATCCGATGTCGAACTTGTCAACCGACTCGGTGTCTGTTCTCCCCCTCAAGTTCGGCACGTCAAGGTGACGCAACTCGAGCGCACCTGAGAATTGCCGCAACTTGTCCAGACCAAGAGGCTTGGTGAAGATGTCGGCAGTCTGCCGATCTGTCGGAACGTACTGAAGTTCGACTTCACTGGAAAGGACACGCTCACGGACGAAATGATAGTGCACCTCAATGTGCTTGGTCCGGGCGTGGAAAATGGGGTTCTTCGCGAGTTGGATGTTGCTGAGGTTGTCACAGTAGATCGTCGTTGGATCGGACACCTTCTCTTGCAGGTCCTTAAGTAGCCGTTTCAACCATATGGCTTTGCGGTCGCGACAGCCGCTCCTCGGTACTCAGCTTCGGTGCTCGACAGTGCAACTGTCGGCTGCTTCTTACTGCTCCACGCGATCGCGACACTCCCGAGGGAGAACGCGTATCCAGACGTGGATCGGCGATCGGCGGCGTTGCCAGCCCAATCAGCATCGGTGTAGTTGACTAACTGCACGGCTGCACCGGTCCGATATAGCAGCCCGCGGTCCTTAGTGCCGCTTACGTACCGAAGTACGCGTTGCGCACACTGAAGGTGCTCCTCGGTAGGTCGTGCCATGAACTGACTGATCACCCCGACCGGGTGACTTAGGTCGGGTCGGGTGATAGTCAAGTATATGAGGCTTCCGATAATTTGTCGAAACCTCGTCGGGTCGCATACCTTTCCCGTATCGGGACGAAGCTTGACGGTTTTGTCTAGAGGAGTCGAGACGGACTTACAGTCGGCCATCCCGAGCTTGAAGAGCATACTCAGCACGTAATGGCGTTGGCTGATCAATATGCCTTCGGGGGTACGGATCACTTTGATCCCGAGGAAGTAATGAAGGTCCCCTAGATCCTTCATGTCGAACGATACCACAAGCTGGAGCTTCACGCGGTCGATTTCACCTAGGTCGGCGCCGGTGATGACCAAGTCATCAACATACAGTAAAATACTAACCGGTCCGAGTCGACCTTTCCGGATGAACAGGGAAGAGTCCGATTTTGACGAGACGAAGCCCATCCGACGCAGTTGTTGTGTGATCTTCACGTTCCAGGCTCGTGGGGCTTGCTTCAGTCCGTAAAGGGACTTTTTCAGTCGGCATACTGCTGAGGAGTTCGTTCCGGAGTGAAATCCGGGGGGCTGTACCATGTACACCTGTTCCTCAAGGTCACCTTGCAGGAACGCATTCTTTACATCCATCTAATGTAAGTGCCACCCCTTGGCTGCAGCTACTGCGAGCAAAACACGGACGGTCGTCATTTTCGCAACCGGCGCAAACGTCTCATCGTAGTCGATGCCGTGTTTCTGCGCGTAGCCCTTTGCCACTAGCCGAGCCTTGTACCGGTTGACCGAGCCATCGGTGTTGCACTTGACCTTGTACACCCACCTACACCCGATCGGCTTTACACCCTTCGGTGCGTCAACCAGGTCCTAGGTCTCGTTCTCTGCCAGTGCGTGCATCTCTTCCTCCATCGCGGCGTGCCAATTCGCGTCTTTAGCCGCTTCTGCGTAGCTCTCCGGCTCACGCACTTCCGCTACACGGGTCATGTACGCATAATGATGCGCCATGTACTCGTTGTATCCGAACCGCACAACTGGGTTCTTTTGGCGGGTAGATCGGCGTAATCTCACATTAGCCGATGTCGAGGCCTTCTCGGCCGACGCGATCTTCATCTTTAAAGACCTGTCACCGGTTCCCTCGGAGTCGGACTCGCGTTGGTCTGACTCGTTCCTTTCCGTGCCGGAATCCGACACCTTCTTCTTCCCTTTCTCCTTGCGCGTAAGCCGTCTCCTCGGCTTCCTGCGCGGGGAATGCACGGTCGAGTCTCCACTACTCGCCGGCTCTTCATCGGACTGGTCGTACCGACTCTGTCGTCCAATCGGTCCACTTAACCGGAGTGAAATCGGACTCTCTTCGCGGATCTCGATTTCTGGCTCATCCGGAGGCATCTCAGCCTCGCTGACGTCATCGTCAGAACTCGTATTGGAGTCGGGGTTCCGAGTCGGGGGCAGGTACCAGGACGCGGACTCGTCAAACACAACGTCGCGGCTGACACACGCTTGTTTGGTGCGAGGGTTATAGCACTTATAACCCTTCTACTCATCCGAGTAACCGACCAAGATGCATTTCTCGGCCTTTGCGTCTAGCTTCCTCCTTTTCTCCTTCGGTACATGCACATACGCAATGCTACCGAACACCCTCAAGTGTCGCAAGTTCGGCTTCGTTCCGAAATATAGCTCATGCGCTGACACTTTGTCTCCAATCCGGTTCTGGATGTATACCGTGGTCCTTACAATGGACGTCAAGAACGCTTTTCTTCAAGGCGAATTAGACGAGGAGGAGTACATGGTACAACCACCCGTCTTCGAATTGCGCATTTATCCAAAAGCCGTATGCCAACTCAAGAAGCCTCTCTACAGCCTCAAGCAAGCACTGTGTCCTTGGCATTCGAATATTACGCAATATCTTCATCAAATTAGCTTTTGAATGTCGAAATCCGACAACTCCCTCTACGTATGACACGACTCTAGAAGCCTAATTGTCATCATCCTATATGTGGATGATCTAGTCATTGGAGGTGAAAGTCTAGTCGACATCAACAAGGCCAAGTCCCTCCTCTCCGGAAAATTTGAGATGATGGACATGAAGGAGCTCCATTACTTCCTTGGCATCGAAGTAATTCGGATTCCGGCCAGCATTACGATCTCTCAACGGCACTACATTCTCAACTTGTTATACAAGTTCCGGATGACTGAGTGCAAATCGGTCGCCACGCCTCTCGATCGAAACCTCAAACTAGATGCTGACTCTGGCACAAACGAGTGCGAGCCGACCCAATATCATCAACTGATTGGGAGCCTCATCTATCTCACGATCACTCGACCCGACCTTAGCTATCCAGTCGGACTCCTCAGCCAATTCATGCAAAAACCACACGGCATTCACTTGGATTGCACTAAGCGAGTATTACGATATGTGAGCGGAACAATGGATTACGACGTTCTATACGCATCAACCACACCAATACGACTCAAAGGGTACACATACGCGGACTGGGATGGCTACAAAGCCGATTGACGATCGACCTCCGGATTTGTCTTCTCCCTCGGTAGTGGAGCGATTTCTTGGAGTAGTAAGAAGCAGCCTATCGTCACTCTTTTGAGTACGGAGGTGGAATACAAGGGCACAACCGTAGCTGCATGTGAAGCCGTATGGCTCAAGAGGATTTTGAAGGATCTGGGCGTTCCCATCAAGGATACGACTCCCCTTTACTGCGACAACATGAGCAGTATTTATCTGGCTCGAAACCCGGTGTTCCACGCACGCACGAAGCATATCGAAGTGCACTATCACTTCATTCGGGAGCGCGTACAGGCCGGAGATGTCGACCTTCAACACATCAACATGAATCTTCAGACGGCCGACATCTTCACCAAAGCCTTAGGAGCCGACAAGCTTCGGCAATTCATGTCAGACCTTGGATTGACGATTCCTGACTTGCCAAGCTTGAGGGGGGGTACAAGCAAGAACCGGATACCGTCCGAACCGGGTACGAGTCGAAGCGGACACTGGAGATCGTCCGAACCGGATACGAGCCCGAGTTGAGCTTGAGGGGGCGTGTTGAGAATCAAGCTCAACATAGTGCAACGTGTGAACACACTTTTTGAGAATCCGTGATTACTCAAAGGTCAAGAGTCACACCACTACTCTCTATACATTAACTATGTGTCATAGAATCATATTCTATGACACATAACTAATGAGTTACATATTCCCCATGACTATGAGTCTTCGCATTCCCCAAGAGAGAGAGTGGTTGTTGTAAGTTAATGAAGAGAGAGGGTGACTCTATATAAAGCACCCTCATACTCCATACTAAGTCAGTTGTGACTCCTTCTAATGCTACATTTTCATTTATTATATGAATCTCCTTGTTAATATACATCTCCTTCTTCTTGAGTACTTCATTTTGTCTCTTATCCATCTTGTGTTTCTCTCCTCTCCTCTTTCCTCTCACACATACACATAACACACATCTCTTCCACTACACAAGAATCACCATTGATTCTTTAAAAGGAAATAAACTGCATAGTCAATCCATCCTCTCTATCTGGTTCAAAGACTTCGACATCATATTCTCACATTTTTTAAATAAATACAAAGTTTGATGCTTCAAGAGGGTATGAGCAAGCCAACAAAATTGAAGTACTTCAATCGAGTGGTATTCTTGGCTCTACATAAACAAATCATAAAACTTCAATGGGCCCATACATCATGGTAAAAGAGTTCGAGAACGAAGATATGACTAGCACAAGTCACTATGAGTTTGATAAATGGCTCACATTGAAGAAACCCTACAAGAGTACAATAGTGGCATTCCTTCAGTTTGAGCACCAACTTGCTTGACTTTCGAATTGAGACCAAAGATTGGTGAGGATGAAGAAAGTATTAACGTTCCTCAAGTCCGTCGATCGAGGTGAAATGATGATGCTCAGTATACTACTTGAATATGATAATGGTAGGGGCTAATCAAGAATTGGGATGGTGTCGAATGGACCTGTCAACAATATGACAAGCCAAAAATTCACGCCTCATTGGGTCAATCACGAACAAGTCAAGGCAACTCAGTGCTGACTCATGTAATGATAAAGCACCCCTTAAGGGAGCGAGAATCAACATCCAATTTGGAAGAATACATAAAGAAGGTATACGAGAACCTAAATGAAAAGATAATTTATCTTCTTTATCAACCTATCTTTTAAGCCATTCCATGTAATGGAGTTAAGATAATCTCGTTACATATGATTCAAATAAATCCTTTGATGTAATCAAACTTTTTGATTTTTTGTATAAAATTAATTGTGACAAATTTCTATTTTCTACTGTTATTCATTATTGTGCAGAGATCGTGTGGACTTTTCACATTAAAATTCCAAGCTTAGGGCATGAAGTTACACAATTTGGGAGCAAATCAACGCAAAGACGAGTCCTTGAGGCATCAACATTACTTGGTGATATGGACGATGGTAGGGCAACAATATTACTTTGGGAGAAGTTCACCGATATTATCTTGTATCTTGCCTTTATCTTTATCTAGAAAGATTGGCTACACATTATTCATTGTAATGTTGGATTATTTTGTATCTTGCCTTTGGCTACTTTAATCTTAATACTAATGGAGGATAATTTCTATAGAAAAAAAAAAGACGAGTCCTTGAGTTATCGTGTCAAAAACTCACTACTCTACATGAATATTTTGCCAACAAATTTTTGGGATCTTGATTCCATCCTACAAGCGAAAAGTTATGAGGGAATGTGTAAATTTCAATTGTTAGGAGTCGAACCTACTCCGTTCACCAAGGCCAACGTTTCATCTAACAATTGGCAACGGTTCGGTTTGAACCGAATCGAACCGCGAAATCGCGGTTTAAAGGCTTAATGGTTTCAACGGTTCGGTTCAGGTTCAGGTTAAAAAAAATGGTTCGATTTGGTTTCAACAATAAAAAACCGTGGTTAAAACGGTTTAATGGTTTTTAATTTTAAATTTTTTTACATTAAACCGTAAAAACTGCAGTTTCGTGGTTCAGTTTCGGTTTTCAACATAGGTCAAATATGTAATTTTTAATTTTTAATTTTTACAAATTTATAATATTTCATTATTTAGAATTTTAAAATTTTTTAAGATGTTCCTAAAATGTGAGAATAAGGTGTAAAAATGAAAAGATTGTTTAAAAAAGAAGAAGACCTATGTTGAAAAAAAAAAAATTTAAAATTCTAAATAATGAAATATTATAAATTTTTAAAAATTAAAAATTACATATTTGACCTATGTTGAAAACCGAAACTGAACCACGAAACTGCGGTTTTTACGGTTTAATGGTTTAACGGTTTTGCGGTTCGGTTCAGGTTTCAAAAAATTTAAACGATTTGGACCCTCTCAAACCGAACCGAACCGTTGCCAATTGTTAGTTTTGTCTACCAAATGGCACCTTAACGAGGGTTGTTGAACCCCATTCCAACGTCGAAGTCAAGGGTTGTCGGACCCTCGATTTCAACCTTGGGGCCAAGGATTCTCGAACCTTTGATTCCAACATTGGAGTCAAGGGTTTTTGAACCCCTATTTCCAACCTTGTGGATGACCTTGTTGCCATCCATTGATGTTGACACCATCATTAGTTGCCAAGTGCCATAGACAAACAATGGTAAGGTCACTAGTCAGACCTTACTATCATTAGCGTCAGACCTCTTTTGTCACCTCCCTTGTGATGTTGTTGTGATGTGACGGGTCCTAAGGTAGAAATAGATAAAATGGAGGGAAGTGGGCCACCTTAAATATAATGTCTTAAAATTTTAATCTAATCATTAGGGTCATTGATCATGTATGAAGGGATGTAGAGTTTGAATCTTTGTCAGCGCTTGGTAAGCATTTTCGATTTAATGCAAAATGAGGTGCCTCCCTCCTTGTAAAAAAGAGGGGAGGGCTCATTCAAGGGTCCAATAGCCATCGACAGACAATGGTAAAGTCATTGGTCGTCGTCGTCGATCCCCTTTTGTTACTTTTCTTGTGATGTTGTTATGATGTGGCGGTAACTAAGGTAGAAATAGATAAAAAGGAGGGACGTTGGACACATTATATACAAATGTCTTGAAAAATTACTCTAATGGTTAAGGTCATTGATCATGTATAAAGGGGTTGAGTTTGTCCGCACACATAAGCAAGCATTTGGGGGTACGTAACCATATAATGCAAAAGCCTCTCCCCTACAAAAAAGAGGGGAGGAGGGCTCATTCAAGTGTTCAACTAAGTTTTCTTTATTAGGAGAATTTTGGGCATTTGAGGTATAGTTTTTTTTTTTTTTTGATGGGGTTGGCGAGTGGTGAGAGCAAGATTGGATGTTGGACTACCTCTTCTCCTCCATACCCCCCCCCCCCCCCCCATTCCTACTTTGAGGATTCTTGGGTCTTCTTCTTCACCATGAAGAGGTCGTGTGTTGGTGGCTTTGGAAAGAAACATCGAGCGGGGAGGAAGCAAGTGTAATCGAGGCTTGCGCGATCGGGGATGGGGTAGCCACGGACAACGACATCCGGATGGAGGTGGCTACAGACATGATGAGCAGTGGTGTTGAGTCCTTGCTCACACCGGTTCTTGAGACTTTGGTGGTCAACCACGAGGGCCCACGTTGTCGTGAAGAAAACCGGCCATGGGCGGAATCAGAGAAAAAGACGCATGAACCAGCTCTTACACGGGTGGACGCGCGAATTGATATTTTGTACATAATTCGTAATTAGGTCGGCTGATGTAAATACTAAGTAGTACACATTTATTAGGGGATTTGTGTGTATCTCTGTCGGAAGGGACAGGGAATAAAGTGATTGGACTAGGGAAGAAGGGTCTCCCCTTTGCGAACTATTTAAGGAGGGAGAGAAGGAAGAAAGGTATCGCGCGTTGGCGAGCACGAAGTGCAGCTGCAGAACCGAGTGTTGAGCTCTCTCTCCTCCGATCGTCGTTCTCTATGGGTGTCGGGAGTTCGCTGCCTCTGCTTCGTGGACAGCCCGTGTGCTTCCAGGAGAGGCTCTCTCTCTCTCTCTCTCTCTCTCTCCCCCCCCCCCCCCTTCCCTTTTTTTTTTTTTTTGTTTCTTCGAGTTGAGTGGTTGTCGTCTGTGTGCGTGAGTAGGACCCCGTGTCAGGTCCATTACCGGTTTGCCGGTTGTAATTGTTCGAGTTGTAAGCTATTGATTATAGTAATCGGATTCCTGTTTCTTGCTCTTATTTTCTTTCTGTGTGTCTGCAACTCTCTCTCTCTCTCTCTCACTCTCTCCTTGATCCCGCCTCTTCCTGCACGCGAACGCGAAACTTCGCGACATAATTGGTGAACCCGACGTGAACAGGCGGCAAATGAGTCGGAAGATGAGGGGATCGGAACTAGCATAGGCAATGGCGGTAGCCGTCAACCGGCTGGTGAGTGCTCGCGAGGGGACGGGTACCCTCGACAGAGCCATTGAATCGATTGTCGGCAGCATAGGCCGATTCGGTGGGAAGAATCCCATAAGTTATTTGGAGGCTTACCGGGCCGAAATGATCATGAGGGATATTCCGATGGACAGGCGGCTGTCCGGATTCCCTCGGGTGGTGACGTCGAGCATCCACGCGGAGGTGCTCGAGGTGCTGGCCGGATGCCAGACTTGGGAGGAGTTCGAGCTGCAGCTCCTCGAGAAGTACAGGTTTGATGACTCGCTTTGGCTGTCGAGGCGGGACTTCATGACGTGGGTGGAAAGCCCCGGAAAAGGGAGGAACATGTCGGCGCTCCTCCAAGAGTTTGAAAAACGATTCGCGCGGCTGTCGACGCTGGACCGGACCGTGCTCGAAACGAGTCGAGTACTACTGTTTGTCAAGTCGGTGGACGCGCTCGACAGGGAAAAGGTGGGTCCCCTATTGGAGACGGACGAAGGGCTCACGGCAGACTCGGCCGTGGTAAAATGGGTCTGCAGTCGTTTCGGCAAACGGCGCGAGTGGAGAGACGAAAGCTCGTCGGAGTCAGGACCGGTCCCGGCGAGGAGACTCGAGGAGCCGGTATCGGTGCCAGCCGGAAGGAAGGAAGAGACCCGAATTTGGCTGGAGTCGAGGTCGGCATCGAACGACATGGTCAAAGGCCCATCCGGAGGAGCGGCTCTAGAGGAGCTGACCCAGATGGTGTGCGACCTGCAGATTGCACAGGCCCAGAGAGACAGCGGCGAACAACCTCACGACCGGAGGCCGCCGGCTAGGCAGCGGTGCATGTGGTGTGACGCAATCGGTCACATTTGGAAGGATTGCGCGGATTTCGCCGACGCACTCAGGACCAACGTGGTGTACCTCTGGATCGGGCGGGTGCACGCGAGCGAGACCCGGAGAGCCCTAGAACTGAATATGGGGCACGGTGGAATGAAAAGGTTGATGGAAGAGGCCGCGGCACGGCATGTAGAAGTCGTTAGCTACTCAGTGTAAGCGGGAATTCGGGTCGGGGGTGATGAGACCCGGAAAGCGAAGGACTCCGGATTCTGGCTGCTAGTGCTAGAAGGCCTCTCCGGAGTTCGGCTGAAGAAGGAAGAGGCGGACCGCGCGGAACAACGGGTCCAGGAGGTCACTGGATGGGACGATCCGGTCGAAGAGAAAACGGGCTTCATAGAAGCCGCTTGCCAGAACTACGAGGTTCTGGTGGAAGACAAACGGGCAGGAAAGGCCGGAGGGGTCGGTCCCCCGCAGAGGTACGAGACCCGGTTCGGACTGAAACTGACCGGTGCCCGAAAACAATATACTTTTACAACAATAACTTATACCAAAAAATGGAAAATTGATGTGAATTGAATTAAATATAGAGAACGAGGCATCTTGTGAACCCCATTTCAAATTTTGTAATCCGTAGATCATCTATCTTATGTCTTCGCAAATTTTGCCTATAGGCTATTATAAGCTCACCTATGGCTAAGGATATACAACTTAGTATTTTTTACAATTAATAAATCTAATTCAAACGAGATATGGAAAAAGGACAATGTCTATTGTTTTGTCACATCCAAGACAAAGCTCAAATTGATCCTCAAAATCCACTCATTGTTCGCTTTTGCTTGTTTGACTCAAGGAGTGAAGGTGTTTTTTGTGCATTGGTACCTCTTCTTCTCATTGAGACCTTGTCTTTGAACTCCTTCACAAAGTCGTCCATATATTTGGACTTATGATGGAAGTTCATATATTGTCTTGCTCCACGCGTGAAAATCGAATTGGAGTTTCTTTGTCACAAAGCACCTACTCAGATATTGTGTCCTCTTTATCATGTGTCCACATAATATGACCCATCTTCGTCTACATCTAACAAATACTCTAAGAGGTAGTATATGCACTCCTTATGTAGCCAACTCTCTGCTATTGATCCCTCTAGCCATGATATTTGGTGAACAAACCTCTTCAATATGCTCATGAATCACTATACTCAAAACATCCAATAGATACTCATTACACTTGCAAGCCCAATTTCATCAATGAGGTGAATCAAAACAAGTAACAACATAAATATATCAAAAGGTGAGAAGTTTATCTATGACATATAAGCACCTCGAGTCCTATACTGAAGATTTCAACGTCATAATTGAGAGATTGCTCCATCCAAACCATTTTCTAAGTTCAAGATTAGAAGATGCAGACTCCATTCCATTATGAAAGCTCAAACTTATTAATTATGTCCTCATTTCTTGTTATTGATCTCAAAATTTGAGTGTTTATGATGGTTGACATGTAAATGTGTGTTGAATATTCCATTCTCCCATTGTTCATCAACCAGACTAGAGCCACAATCATCAATGCCCCCATTTTGTCCCAAGATAACAAGCTCTTAGTAGTACATCTTTGCTCATCATACCACCATTAGAAAGTCCCATTGTTAGTAGTGGAGCTATTGATACATCTTTTCCACCAGCAGTTGGGCATGTCAATGAGGATATTTTTGTTCCCTTACCCTTTCTTCCCCATAGGCTCCTCTCCTCTAACATAAGATGTTACGATGCATGACATTATGGAATACTATATGATAAAAATTGTCGCATAAGTTCTCACGTGCGTGTGAAAGATGAGGAGACCATAATGACCTAAACCAAGGAAGATGGATTTGTTGTGGAAGAGTTATGAATTATGTTAGTTTGATGGAACCTCCTCAACCTTCCTCAAGTTGTAGCCTCTCGTTCCAATCTATGGATCCTTGTGAACATGCACTAAGTGTGTAGGTAGTATGTTCATACCGGTGACCGTGTGTGCTGATATGTGTTTATATGATTTTGTGCTCAAATATGTAAATGTGAATTGATTTTGTTAATAATGATATCACACGTTCACACTTGCTCAAGCGTTTGCATTTGGATGTTATTTAACTTCTTATTTTTTATGTGCATAGATGTGTGTGTGCATTTGCATTTGCATTTACGTGTATATGTACATTAGTGTATTATGTATAGCATAAAAATTGTCGACGTCTAAGCTAAATAGTGGGAGTAGGCTCACAAGCTTAAATTGATAAGAGTTTTGTAGAGAGATTAATGTTTCAAAGTGACTTGCTACTCAATGCAACACATTAGCCATTTATGCACAATTCAACATATTAGCCCTCTAGCATTCAATCAACATATTATCTTCTCCTCGAAGGAATCTTCCGTCTATCGAGCATTTGAACATGGTGCATCCATCCTCGGTAAGTTCATGCGTTGCAACCACAAGATTGGAGGTGGTATACAACAAAGAGGTGGAGACAATATTTGTGCACTTGAATCTGAATTTGTATTGTACATAAGATAACATTAGATTATTGAACCAATTTAAGATAAGTTTTCACTTGTATAACCGGCAAATTTCCAAATCGGGAAAAATGATCACAAGGCCAATTATTGGACACATTTTCCCAAAGAAGTACATTTAAGTATCAATCCCCACAACAAAATGTATGTCTTCTTCATTATTTATCATGTTAGCTACTTTATTTTATTCTATATTTTATGCTAGATCCCTTGTATCACTAATTATATGTGTTTGTGTTCTAAAATAGGAAGCCATTATGGTTCATGTATGCATCGGTCATACTTCTAAGTTCTCACATGAGAAGAGGCAACATAAAAGGGTTTAAGGCCCAATATGTAACTATAAATTTGTGTTTTAAGATTTTCCTTCATGAAATCTTTTTCTTTTTAGTCCTAATGCAAGTTTTTATTTTTCTAGATGAAAGGTTATGGGACTCAGATATGATAGATGACCAAAACTTGCCTCATACAAAGGCTTTAAATATTTGAGAACCACATATCCCCCATTGAATCCGATGGTAAGTGCATTTTATGAAACACTTCATTTTACAAAGCCCTAATAATACACATTTACATGCTCAAGAAATTCATAGAACCAAAGATGATGTTGAGGTCAAACAAGACGAATGGGTTGGCCAAAGTGTTCTAGATCCAGTTGAGTATATGGTGGAACACTCAAGAGAAGATAATGATAATCCCTCATGGGGTGGTGATGAAGAATTGTCACATTAGTGGAGATAATCTCCATTTTTGTTTCTACTTTGACAACTGTAAATATATGGATGACATATTTATTTTTAATTCATGACACTAATTTATGAAATTTATATTTGACCAAATTTAGTTGTCTTACCCGGTTTTTTCGTTATGAAAAATACGTCGAGAGTGAGTCAGTCGGAGAGCGAGAATGTGAGTGTGAGCTAGAGATAGATAGATAGATTCTATTATCGTCTTAGGATGTCAAATATGACTTATGAGACCAAAAATATTACATTTCACGTGATACATGTGAAAGTGAGTAGTGACTCTCGATGTTCAAGAACTTTACCAATAAGTGTTGCAATCGAGAGTGTATATTGTGGTTATGAGAGAAGTTCGTGCAAGGATTGGGCATGGTTGAAGATGTGTGGAAAGCATGGTTGAATATTATCAAAGGTAGAACATTGTATCAATATGTGATACTTAGACTCTCGAACTTGTTTAGGGCAAATTGTGCATAGTTGACCACTCTCATTACTTGGGCCCTAACGCCCCCGTCTCAGATCACAATGCATGTGAGCTAAGTCGCATGGAAGCAATGGTTTGAATGGCAGATAATGGGATGCGCTCTAACATGTATCGATGTGTACGGTTTCCCCGTTCCACAAAGAATATGGTTTTGTAGTTAGGTGCAACAGGTGTAGTATAATGTGTGAAGTGTGAGCCTCCACATTTGTCCCATGTCATGATACATTGGCGTTGCAAAAAGTTCTCATTTACAAAGGAATCTAGTGATGGATCATGTAGCGAGTGTGTTGCATCCCATCTACCAAACCATCTAGAGAGAGAGAGAGAGGGCAAGAGAGCTAAAGGGAGAGATAGGGTCAATAACAAGAGAGCTTTTCATGGCATCATTATACGACATTTCCAGATACATTGCATTATGACACATGAGTGTCCAGTGTGACGCTCATGTGAAGTTGGTAATTGCATTACACAATGACAATGTTGAAGTAACACAATTAGTGACGTGTTTCAGAGTCGTTAATGTCATGTTTGCAGTAGTGACAATGTTGTGAGTTTCTTACTCGAACTAGCTTGAAATTCTTAGGAGGAGATTGCCATAATTTTGATTGCAATGGAGGAACATGATAGGAGGCATTTTAGTCAAGATGCCAATTAGTAGCTTCACCCATCGTTAGCATAAACTCCTGCTTCAATGGCATTCTCCAAAGTAAGGATGTTCACATCTACTATTAGATCATTCGTGGTAAATTTCGTTGATCGACTAGTTTTGCCAACAAAGGTCGAAGCAACATGGTTCAACTTTGTTGATGGGTGGGGGGTGGAGCCGAGGTTCGAACATGACACAGAGAGAGAGAGAGAGAGAGAGAGAGAGAGAGAGAGAGAGAGAGAGAGAGAGAATAAGAGGGAAAACGACACAATGTTGATGGGGTAACTTCACTATATTCTCCTTTCCTTCATGCCCCATGGGTGGGGTTTAAATAGTACAAGATCTGATCAAGACATTACAAAAACCCGAGTGGGGGTAGTTACACCTACTTACCCCACCTCACACTCACACATTAACATTTCATATTACACCTTACACCTTATACATTACACCATTAACCCTCCCGTACACCTATACAGGTAACAAACTCTTCCACTAATTTGCCTCAATCCTCGGGTTGCCTAGGTTTTTGATCTTTGTATTGTCGCACTCGCTTCAAGAGTTGATCACCATGAGCATAGAGTCTCGACGTAGTCGATCATGTGTCAAATGAGGGTAGTTAGGCCTCATATTTATAGCCAGACCTAAGGCCCCCATGCAAGTTCACACTTGGCCTTAATGGGTTGTCTCAATCCCAAGGATTAAAAGTAATCATTCCCTTATTTACACTCTTGTTTAACCCTAACACTTTATCCATGTGTATAGAATACTACGGTACAATCTTACCACTGGATATTATATGGCCATGCTCGTAACACCCATGAGACCAAAAATATTACATTTCACGTGATACATGTGAAAGTGAGTAGTGACTCTCAATGTTCAAGAACTTTACTAATGAATGTTGCAATTGAGAGTGCACATTGTGGTTGTGAGAGAAATTCGTGCTAGTTTAGGGCAAAGTGTGCATAGTCGAGCACTATTATCACTTGTGCCCCAAATGCTTCGTCTTATATCGCAATGCATGTGAGGTAAGTCACGTGGAAGCAATGGTTTGAATTACAGACAATAGGATGGGCTCTAACATGTATCGACGTGTACAGTTTCCCGTTCTACAAAGAATATGGTTTTGTAGTTAGATGCAACATGTGTAGTATAATGTATGAAGCGTGCGCCTCCACATTTGTCCCATGTCATGATACATTGATGTTGCAAAAAGGCCTCATTTACAGAGAAATCTCTAAGTGATGCATCATGAAGCAAGTGTGTTGCATCCCATCTACCCAACCAATTTTCCATATCTTGCATCCCATCTACAATTTTTTCTTTCTTTCAATGCGTCTTTTGAATCTTTTTACTTGCTTCCCATACAATTCTAGGAAGTCGATCTGATGGACTTTTTTCGAACCTTAAAACACGTATTCAATAATCCTTTCCATGGTTGTTATAGCTGAATCAAATATATACATATATACATGCATGCATGCACACATACATACATACATACATACATACATACATACATACATATATACATACATACATACATATATACATACATACATACACACACACATACATACATACATACATACATATGCATACATACACGCATATATATACATACATACATACATACATACATACATACATACACACACACACACACACACACATACATACATACATACATACATACATACATACATATGCATACATACACGCACACACACACACACACGCATACATACATATACATACATATACATACGTACGTACGTACCTACATACACACATACATACATATACATACAAATTTAATACAATACAATACATACATACAATGCATACATACATTACATACATATATGATATATCATTATAAATTTATATGTATGGGCTAGCGTTCTTCTTCTTCTTCTTCTTCTTGTTTGCTGCTTTTTTCTTATATAGTTTGTTAGTTTATGTATTAAACCTTTCCTTGCCTTCTGTTCACAAGAGATCTTGATTCAGATTTTCCCTTCGGCGCGAGGAACACATGAATATGATCTCTGTATTCTGTGCTCCCTCTCCCCATCTGCTACCTTTCCATCGCCACTCGTTATGCATTATTTATTAGCAGATGTCGGAGACTATGAAGAACAGGCCAAGATTTACGTGCTGAGGACAATGGATTATTTTAAGAAGCAAGATCCGGTTTTTCCTTTTCCTGGGGCTTCATTTCTGCTCATGAAATTCTTCATCTCTCTATTTTTCTGATCAGGTACATATTTGATTTGTTTGCGTTCAACCGTTATTTCTTATGTATATGTATACGTAAGAAGAAGAACTCGGCCTTTTCTCGGTTCAAATCTTGATATACCCGTGAATGTATTCACGCACAATGAGCTCATCTGATGCTCTGGATTTGGCTGTGGAGTTCTTCACGTGTGTTTGTGTGTGTGTGTGTGTATTGATTTTGAAAATGCCATTCTTTTTTCTTAATTATTCTGAAATACCCTGAGAACCAATAGATATAATTAAGTAGCCGGTTATCTAAAGAATTCACAGATTATTGTCAAGATTTGGATGGTAATTAACTGATTATCATTTGAGTAATGTGCAGATTAAGTAATGAGTTGTTGATTAAGTTGATTAATTGGCGAAATAGATAATGTTCAACTAATATAATTGATTAATCAAGTAATGTTATCTCTAATGAATCGATTAATCAAGACCAACAAATCAAATTGTGTCCAAATCCTGACTAATCAGCATAAAGCGTCTGTTAATGAACATTGATATTTTTGTGGCGTGTTGTGTAATTACAGTCCGAATCTTGATTCAACATTGTATTCCTTATATGGCATACTACTTTGTTAAGCCTGTTAGTGACCAGTTATTCATTAAGGAAAACTGTGGCATTTCTGGGAATCACTTAAAAGGAGTGACATTTAACAGACACGAAAACAATTTACTGAATTTTTTGCAAATGTAATGAAATTAAGATTATGCCTACTTTATATGTGTATGTAGGGAGGTAATTCTGGATGGAAAATCCTTATATAAGGTTCTTGTATCCACCTTCATTTAATGAAGCATATGGATTCTTTCGCATAGCGATCCATAGATTCATCGAGGCTCCAGCATGGTTCACTACAGTGCTTGTGGGCATCTTTACCTTCTCTGTATTGATGCTTCAATTGCAAAGAAGAGCTTCTATTCATTGGATTAAGTTTGCATATGCAAAGCATAGATCAAGCTCTGGTGGCATCTCATCAATACGTCATAAATGGACGCAAGAATCGACACAAAAGACTGGCAGCTCTTCCACCTGTTGTGTTTGCTTAGAGTCTCTTATACCATCCCAGACACTTTCAACCTCCATGTCGGCAATATGTCGATGCTCTATATGCGGTCTTGGAGCTCACCTGAGTTGCTCTAAGAGTGCCCATCAAGATTGTAAGAATGTTGCTTTAGCTGGGAAATGTAAGTTTCTCAAGCACCAATGGATCGAGAAATGGGATGATAAAGAAGACGAACCTAATGTTTGCATGATTTGTAATGAGCCTTGCACGGGTTTTTTTCTTGCTCCGGCTGCTGTTTGGCAATGTGTATGGTGCCAAAGACAAGTTCACGTTGGTTGTCATTCTGTTCCCCAGCGAGAGACTGATGATTTATGCGATCTTGGTGCTTTTAAGAGGCTTATTGTATCTCCTCTCTCTGTGAAGGATACATTAGATAAGAATATCGGTGGAGGATTTTTCAGCTCAATCACGCATGGTGCTACTGAGATTGCATCAACTGTGCGACAAATAAGTAAAAGAGGAGGAAAAAGCAAACCTCGGAAATCTCAATCTAGCACTTTGAGTAGTTCTTCCAATACCAGTGGAGTGCCTTCTCATTGTTCAGATTTGAATGTTGAGGCAGTTGGTGATACTGTAGATTCAGTTAATGCTAAATCAGATGCTGATGCTCATTCTAAACTCAACAGTACTCTCGATGGATCTCAAAGAGAGGGTAAATCGTCAGTTGATAATCAAGCTGAGAATGGTCTTCAGAGAGAGGGCAAATCTCAATTGACAGTTGACAATCAAAATGAGCAGACACCACGTGTTGAGTCGAGTGGAAACTTGAATCAGGAGGCTGAGAAATGTTCTAGATATGCATTGGTAGATATTTCTTCCGATGCCAGACCTTTACTTGTTTTTGTGAACAAAAAGAGTGGAGCTCAACTTGGGGGAACACTGAAGAGACAACTAAATATGCTTTTGAATCCTATTCAGGTTGGAGAATGTTTATATTTTTATTTCATTCATCTATTGCAATGTAAAAATGGTAAACTTTTATTTCATATTGATGAGAAAGCAAGATAGGTACATTATATATTAATGTTTAGAGGAAGCCATGTTAAAATGAGATTTTCTGTGATACCTTATGTAAAAACAAGGACCATATAACAGGATAATTATGGTATCTAGTAGGAGTGTCAAAGAGCCTGCTAATTGTTGATTCATCTTGAATAGTGCCAATTATCATTATGGGATGCTCCTTAGTTATTTGTGCATTGCACACTATCCTATACATACTTTCACCTTCACCATGCCGCTGAACACAATGCTATAAAAAAGTTAGGTAATGGAGGCTTGCATGGCACAGTTGAAAAATGATAACATATCTTTGATGTTTGGCTTGGTCTCGTGGCCAGAAAGCATATTCTCTTCAGTGTTGGTTCTTCACAATGGTTTATCTTCCTCAAGTAGGAATAGGGTCACCCATTGTTCTTTGTGTATGGATAATGGAATAGGTAGGGCCTAGTGTTTTGGTCCATATGTCTGATACTACAGAAAATCAGGAATATTTTCAAATCATATACATATCTTTTATGGCTTTACATATTATGTCCAGCATGTCAGTGAATTATCTCCCACTTGTAGTCAGTACTTGTGGAAAATACGTCTGTGAAGCAATTTTCGTTTGCAAATATGCTGGTTTGTTGTTCTCTTCGTTCATGAACTTGTGATATCAATTGCCCATCCAGAGAAAGGTGGTGGTGACCAACTTTTGGAGAATATATCAGAGTAGAGGAGTATGTACTTTACTGGAGCTTCACTGTCTTAGTCTTGTCAGAGGCCATTTGGTTCTCTTGTATATTTGATAATGGTTATCTTCCACTGTAAAACCTGTGAGAATACCTCATTAGTTGAATAGAGCTTCATTCCTTGGAACACAGCTTCAGCTTTGTACAATGATGATCTGCAGGGGACTAAAATAACCCATGGGACCTTGAAGCTTTTACAAAGTACTCTCTGCAGCACTAATGTGAGGAAACTAAGAACCAAACAGAAGTGATATAAAAAATCAAATGCACTATCTAATTGTAACTGGGAATCAAAGTGTAAGTGAGCTCTGCTCAGAACTCTACTTAACATGGAAAAAGATACCCAAAGCTACAGGTGAAGGGTCTGTCCTCTTTATGAGTTCTTGAAATGCAGTGCACTACCCATGTCTTAATGCTTGAAAAAGCCTCCAGGTGAAGGGGGTGTCCTCTTTATGAGTTCTTGAAATGCAGTGCACTACCTATGTTGTAACTGATGAAAAGCCTCTCTAATTTCAGTGTATTTCATGTACAAGAGTGCTGCATGTACTTCTATCTCAGGCTGGTTAAGACTGCACAGGTTAACATTCTCTTCTTTCTCCTTAGTATTTTTCCAGCCACACATCTCTATTTTCAGCATGGAAGAACATTTAGCATCAGCATGGTACACTATAGTGTCTCAACGTGTTATGTAAACTGTCATTTTTTGCCTTCAGTTTTTTTCTCTAGCTTACTTTTATTTTGCATCTACTATTTTCCCATTGCAAAGACAGTCACATATGGAGTTTTACAAGTTAATATATATGTTGTAGGCACGTGGAATCCTATATTTGTTAACAACTACACGTGTAAAAGGTGGATTGTTTGCAATGATTAGGAAGCATGTTACCCAAATTTGTGAGCCACACTAGCATAATGGCACGTTGTACCCTGTTGGACATGGATGTCTGAATGTGGGTCTGGCCTAAGCTTTCCGTCACTTGTAATATACTCAATATTGAGGATTATGTGATGCTATCGTATTAATACATTGACCTAGGTAATACGTTGGTCTAATTGCCTGGTTGGGCAAAACATCCATCCATTCTTGTGCTGAGGGGTCTGCCCATTTGAGTGTTTCAGAGCAAAGATTAAGCTGCCTTCTCATTTTAGAGTTTCATGATGGTGACCCATATGTATCTTTGGCCTCTGTCAAATTTGCAAATGATTACTACGATGTTTATTACTTTCTCATACATAATGGAGACTCCGTCTTGTCCTCTTGTACATGCACCTTGGTAATTCCTAATGTTTGGCATCCATCTAGAGCATGACGCATATCTTTCAATTTGTGGGAGATGCCATGTATCATGCTCCCATGATTTCTAAAAAGAGAGTCTACATCAACATTCTGTATTACCTTGTTTAGTCTGTCAACTTTCTTCCAAAGGAAGCCTTCACAGTTTCAGCTTGTAACATGTAGTGTGCTGGTCCGAGGCGTTCAGATTTTCCTATGCAATATTTTTCAGCTTTATTGCCTCATAAGCCTATCTAATGACAGTTTGGATCATGTATAGTGCATTCGGAAACATTGCAACACTACAAAGAAACTGCTTTACATGTCAGTCTTGAAAACATAGAAAATTTGATGCAGGCACATGTATGATGTTTACTATAAAGTTTGAAGTTTGCAGGACCAAGAAGACTGGTTAAGGTCAACAAGGTCATTGGACATCTTGGGCTGATAACATGAGCATAGATTTTTCTCTGCAAAGCGTGTCAGGCCTGTTCTTCTGTTAGAGCTTTGCGAGACGGTGATGGTATTATTCAAATTAATCTGGAGGTGATGCCCTAGCTACCGAGTATTGTGCAGGTTTTTAATACTGGTTTTCTTATAGCAGTGTCCCCTATACCTGTGTCCATGCTTTCCCAACATCAAGTATGGCCAACAGTGTATTCAGTTATTTTCCAAACTATTCACCCAAGGGAGAAGTCTTGAGCAGGACATGTAGCTTCACCAATCAAACAGATTGATGATTCATGTTCTGAGGTTAGATTGCCTTGCTAGACAAAATTGCTTTTGTATTGGGATACTTTATACAGGTCATATGCCCGACTCTTTGTGTGCAGGCTGATCATGCTTGTCCCTGACGAGAGTGATCCTTGAAATTACAAAACGGACTGATAACTTCCATTCAGGATGCAACTTATAAAATCCAAACTAGGATGCTTAGTATCCACTTGTGATCATTGTTGATCGACATCATGCACAACTTCCTCGAAGGTTTTGGGATAATGTAGTCACCATATATGAGATGAGCCTCTTGATTATTGGACGAGGTCCTTGGCTTACTTGTTTTTCTCCAGAAAGTACTGACATGTGATTTTAGCTGGTATCTAACTAGCTTTTCCTTGGCTTAATGGGCTAAAAGGATGAAGTTGTCTGATTATACATAATCGTTGGAATTTGGTTTCAAACATGAAATGAAACATCCAAACAGGCACATCTGACAAGGAGTTTTTCAAAACAAATGACCAATTTAAAAAATATAATTATATCTATCTTTTAGACACCTACATTCGCTAGACTATATGAATGTTAGGATGAGGATCTTCTATGCATTTTTCGTGCATGTATCTAGATTATTTAACACAATGTGAAATGTTTGAATCCACCTCAGCATTCACACAACATACCAATTGTTATGTCTTTGATATTAACATCTTTTCCGAGGTTGTTGGAGGTGACCATATGTATGTGGTACTCTAAAATCTTTGGTGATAGTTTATGTAACAAGTGTATTGCAGCCGATTAGCATTCCATATTAATTAGAAAGTTCAGCTTTGAATATATGAAAAAGAGCCTGCATAGTTTATAAATTAATATACTAATTTTTTGAAGATTAAATTTTCACAATCTGTAAATCCAAGAGTTTACTGAGTCTCTATTGAGCTTACAGAACATCAATTTCTACTTTTTGAAACTAACAGGTTTTTGAAATAAGTGCAACTGAAGGTCCAGAAGTAGGGTTAGAATTCTTCAAAAATGTATCGCATTTTAGGGTTCTTGTATGCGGTGGCGATGGCTCTGTTGGTTGGGTGCTTGATGCGATTGAAAAACAAAACTACGATTCTCCCCCTCCTGTTGCTATTCTCCCTATAGGAACCGGAAATGATCTTGCAAGGGTTCTCTCGTGGGGTGGGGGTTATGGAGTTGTGAAGAGGAAAGGTGGGCTATCAATGGTATTGACCCAAATTGATCATGCTGCAGTGACGGTGCTGGATAGATGGAAGGTAATGATTACTGATAAAAGCTCCAATAACAACATAGAATCCAGAAGGAAGAAGGGTATGAACAATTACCTAGGTAATGCTTCCTGTATTGTTGACGTCCCTCAAATTTAAGCTTCATGAACTGGGGCTCAACATTTTTGCAAAACATTCAGGTATTGGATGTGATGCAAAGGTCGCGCTGGACATCCATTTATTGCGAGAAGAGAATCCAGAGAGGTTCTACAGTCAAGTAAGTTAGAAGATTGATGAGCGTTCGTGTTAAGAGTAACTAAGAAAATTAATCACAATGTTATCATGATTGGACCGCACAACTAGTTACTGTACAGATGCATTAAATTATATGAATTGTCTTATACATGAGGGATTGTTCTGTTCCATAGACCTGGAACTTGCTATACATGATATCCATTTTAATCTTAATGAATCTAGTACTAGATTCGATGCTCAGGTGCAGGAGACTACAGTGGTTTTGCATATAGATATGCTGCCATCATATAAGCACGTGATCGTAGTAGGTCATATAGCTTAGATTATCCAAATAGTAAACATCTTACATTTGCCATTTATTGATGCTAACCTTTCATCTCAAAATAGTTCATGAACAAAATGCTTTATGCCAAGGAAGGTGCTAAAGACATTTTGGATAGAGCATGTGCTAACTTGCCAAAGCATCTTCACTTGTATGTCGACGGGTCAGAAGTACCGATACTGGAGGTAATACTTGCAACCATAAACATTTGGCTTTGTATTTAACCATGTAAGTGTCTTTTCAGTGACCACAGCAAATTACGTTTATATCATCCACAGGATCTCGAGGGTATTGTTGTGATAAACATTCCAAGCTACATGGGAGGTGTTGATTTATGGCAGAATGAAGATTATCTGGGTGATTTTCTTCCACAGTCGATGCATGATAAACGTCTTGAAGTTATTGGGATTTGTGGAACATGGCATTTAGGCAAACTCCAGGTATACACTCTTTATTTTTCTTGTAATAGGGATGTTGCCATTTGTGGCAGCCATGGATAAAATTAGGGCTGAATTTTTCCCAGATCACTATATGTTAAGGTTTTGGAAACTCTAGGATATTCTTATGATGACAGTTTCAGAAAGAATCCCCAGATTTACAAAATTTTGAATAATTTACTAGTAATATTCGGCAAAAAAAGCTAAAATATATATGAAACGCTGGAACTGTTGGGGATTCATATGTTAAAAATTTGCCTGCATACTTTTGCTTTGTAAATCTTTGGGAGTTCTTCATTCTTTTGTCATGGATTATATGTCCTTGATTAATACAGATGGGATTTTCAAGTCCACGGAGACTTGGTCAAGGTCAGGTCATCCAAATCCACATAGATAATGCTTTTCCTGTCCAAATTGATGGAGAGCCATGGATTCAAGAACCTGGTATCCTTGAGATTACTCATCATGGACAGGTATAGGAAGAAATTAATAATCCTTTCAATGCTTGCTCTTTTGAGTCTTTGTTTGTTTAAAAGTAACAGATATTTAATCTATACAGTATATATAATCCTGTAGACAGTTCAAAAAATATCAGAATCTTGATGAATATTGAATCTATCAAATAATCCTTTAGATGGGTGCTCTCTTTGAATTATGACAGTTCAAAAGAAAAGAAAATTTCTTGATGAATGTTGTAATCAATGGATGTAAAGGTATTCATGTTGAAGAGGACTGCAGAGGAACCATTACAACATGCAGCAGCAATCATGGCAGATGTATTGGAAGATGCTGAGAGCAAAGGTGTTCTTAGTGCTGCACAGAAACGAGCACTTCTGCAAGAAGTCGCTTTGCGTCTTTCATAAGAGGAAAACCCAAAAAATGCTATGTAACACTAGTCAAGAGAAACTTTGTTTCTCAAGAAATATATATGCTGAAGTAAAATGCTTTCCTGCCTCATGTAGATAATTTTTACTTGGATATACTTCGGCTTTGATAAGAAGTCTCAGTTCCTGGAGTGCTCTATATGATCCAAAGAACATAAGTTTTCTATACTGTCAAACTTTCTGCCCACATTGCAGATAATCTGGATGTAATACTTGCATTGTTCAACCATGCATCCACATATAAGTAACACACTGTTCGTGATTCCAAATACTTGATCCATGGAAATTATGAAATGACAATTTATATCATTTCATAAAAAAATGGGAAAATCTAGGTTCCACAAGATTCAACTCATGTATAAACATTACTCATTCTGGAAGTAGCTTGAAATCTTATTTGGTTCTTGAGACCAAAATTCTTGATGTAAAGAGTAGTTGAACAAGCTAAAGAAGCCTTTGAATATGTTTATGTAAAGTAGCACAGAGTACAGTCTTTCTTTGGAGCAAGGATTAACATTTCAAATTAACCCATACATGTGATTGTGTCATACTGGAAGATTTTTCCCACATACACATACCAAGAAATAGTTATTATGGAACATGTTGAAGTTTAACTTACATATTAACAAAAAGTTTACCATTAGTAACAAACAAATGTCCACTACTAAAATTATCACAAGAATACTCTTTGCAAACTAGTATAGTTTCATGAAAGTACTCCTTTCCTCACAAATTTTTCCGTTCCATGCAGTGACACGGTAATGGTACACAATTTATTTTCAGTATACAAAGTGTTCCCGTGTCCCAGCCTACTTGACATTAACATTTCTATCAACTTGATGTATGTCTCATGTTCGTGGACTTTTATCATCTTGAGATGATCCAAGTTTTTTCTCATAGTTCTCTCGTATCATTATGCTTGTTCTATGAAATTTTGCATAATGTTCCTTAGCCTTCTCAGCTTTCATTTCATCATTCCATTGTTGGACTCCCTAGTCATGTTATAATGTAAAATGCGTCAAATTACTTGCAACATTTAACTATAAAATAGTATATTGTATTGATCATAAACTCTAACATTCTAATACTATGCTAAATGGATAGAATATATTTACTTGTAGTATTTGGACTAGTTTTTGCTCAAGCTGCAACAACATTCTCTTTACTTGTTCATTCTCACTCTGTCAATTTCATGAAATGTAAGAAGATAAAAACTTATATACATACAAGGTTATGTATATAGTGAAAATGCATGTATATGTACATTCATTTATGTCCCTGATGTATAACCATCCATCCATTTATAATTGAATGTGCACACATAAACATATGTGTTTGAGTTATAGAGTTGGCATGCACACAGACATACACATACATCCATGCATGCACATACACAATGACCCTGTTTTTACATGAGACAATATAAACAAGCAAACTCTGGATGGACTAGATTCTCCTATGTAGGCCAATTACAAAATACTTAGAATAGTAATGAACCCAAAGATTTTGAATAACTTTACACAAATCTTTCCGCTCACATTGTATAATCTTCCTTCTTGGATCTTATCAATAAGCTTTTGTAATCCTTTGACCATCTTGAAAAGCTTATGTTTCACACCTACTTCCCTATGACCTTTTGTAACTGTATTGTTTGCAATACTGTTGGGCTTGCAAGAAGTCTTGGCATCCGTTTGTGCCTCTTCTCTTTTAGTGTCCGATGGCTTGCAAATCTTCCTTCTTAATTTGATCACTTTCTCATGCAAATTCTATGAAATCAAATCAGAGAAGAAACATTTCAGTTACATTTGGTTTCTTGTGACACGATTATATTTCACCATCTTTACAGAATTCAAAATGAAACCAATCCTCTATTCTTGTATCAGAATATCATCATGTCATGATCTTATTATTGCGTCTGATATGTTTTTTATCATTCCTGCTTAAGGGGAAATAGTAGTGGAAAGTGATTTGTAAAGCCACATTTTTACAACCAAACATTATAAAGAGCATCACATGACCTCAAACAATTATAAATCTCGTATATGTAAATACCTTTGAAGATGTAGAGCCATCCTTGAGCTTTTCCACCATCTCCTTTAATTCATTAATATAATAGCTCATGTAAAGTTTTTTTCTTTCTTCTTCAATTAAGTGTAAGTAGAGCTCCTTCATATTCTTCGTTCGAAACTTTGTGGTGATATTTGCTATAGCTTCCTCCAATTCAAGTATAGTTTTGTTATTCTTGCTTTTGCTAGACTATATGGTCACAAAATTCAAATCAATTTGCTGATAACTCTCTCAAATCCTAACTAAAGTGAGTTCAATTTGTGCACACCATTTATATATCATTAGCAAAGTTTTGATTGGTTATGTCACCAGAATGTCTTATAGGTAAGAAATCAGAACCTTTACAAAGAGAAGATGGTATCGAACTCCAGGAGGGAAGTTTTCCTTAAGAAGCTATATATTGGTAGCCAAGAAAAATAGTCAGTACTATACCATTCAACAAATATATTTTCAGATAATGCATGAATAGAAAAGAAAATTAGATTATGAAATAAGAATAATTTTCCTATGGAAAACTTTTAGACTATTTGACATGAGATGAGATAAGAAACCACCCTAACTCGTCCCGAATTCCTTTCAGAGAAAAGAGATGAGTTTGTCGTGTTCTCACTAATGATTGATTCCTCTTTCAAAGAGTATGAGAATCATACATGCAGCGACAATAAGCACAATACATCATTATTTCCTTTATAAGGGACTCATACCTACTTGGTGAAGTTTTCCTCGAGCTAATTCGCGTGTTCGTGTCGCATCATGGTACATAAACGTGAGCTCATCAAACTCTTGATGCTTCTTTGCAACATTTCTTGCCATAGTATCTACCTATTCGATTATAAGATAAATGTGCAGTGAATCATGATGTGTATAACATCCTCCTTTATGCACATAAATAGGAAATATGGTTTAAATCACATTATCAATATGCTATGTGTTATTCCTTTATCCTACATACATACACTCATGTAGAATGTACATTACATGCGTATGTACATATAGACATAGACATACATACACACAGAAATACATACATACATACATACATACGCATACAGACCCCAATATGTAAATATTAATATATGTATCTTAAACACACATATTGTAAGAGAGATATATAATACATACATCTACATACACATACACTGCCCTATATTTTAGTATTAAAATATGAATCTTATAGACACATGGCCAGAGACATGTGCATAATACATACATACAGACACATGCATGTATTCTTTCACACATATAGCACACCCCTATATATAAAGATAAAGGATTATGAATTTCCAAGACACATAATGTCACTAAAATTATGCAAATTGTATGGTCATTCATACTTTGGCATCGAAGATGGTACGTTCATCGAGCATAGGCTTGAGCATTTTTTGATATTTCGAGTCCATGTCACGAGCCTTTCTAAGTTGAGACTTCAACTCTTGAACTTGGGATGAAAGCTCCTTATACTTGCACAGAGGTGGGCTCTTTTGATCCAGTACATCTTGAGCATCGATTTCTGCCATCTCCGCCTCTGTTTTACACTCTGCCAACTAATAGAGAAAATAGAAATGGGGTTATATATATAAACCTCTCTTTCTTTCTCACTTTAGTGTATTTATTATTAACCCATGCACATTGGTCAAATCTGTCTCTTTCTCTCTCTAGAAGAAAGAATTTGCTGATTGTGTCATCAGCGAATGGAATCTGAAGAACACTATGTTTTTTTACTGTTTTTCATTAAATAAGAGGGAGATATGATTGCCTCTTTAACCATTGCTTTATGTCCACTACACAAAGTAATGGAATATGAGAACCAACTGTGCTTGGGGCTGTTCTTGCTAGAACTCAAGTGATATGAGGAGAAGTTGTTGGACAACAAATACAACAACGCAAGCTCATCAACAAAGAACAATCACAACTTCTTTAGCCCCATCACTCCCACTCATGCTACAAGTCAAATCAACAGTAGAACCAAGCTTGAAATCAGCTAAAACAAGGACATGTCACATATAACCAATGTGTACTGTATTCTAGGAAGTAGCGATGGAGAGCGCACATGTCTAAGCAAAAGTATTGTCGACAAACCAATCGTTACATGTTGTAGGGGGCATCGAATTTATCTAGTATGGTCAATAAACAAGTATCAACAAGGATATAAAAAACAAGGAGAACAAGATAAGAGTGTAGTTGTGTAGCATGGCAACACTTACAAGCTTTCTTTTGGTTTTCCCCTCCTCGAGGAGGCGATTATGGAGGTCTTTGAGACACGCCACACGTTTCTGCATTCGGACAAGGTCATTGGCTCCGAGTGCATTACGCTCCTTCTCTCGTAACGCCGCCAATGTGGCCCGAAGTTGTCGGTTCCGTAGCTTGGCAGCCACAATCGCGCCATTGTTTCTTTGAACCTTGATTTGTGAAGCTCTTAGGTAGAATCTCTTGCTCAGACCTGAACAAAAAATTGAACATCTTTTCGTTCACACACATCAAACAAATTAAGTACTTTTCCGAATATTAATGTGCATAGTTTATTGCTCCCATTTTGCTCATTTGGAGATCATTTTGGTCATATCTAATGTAGCATTCTGCGACCATCACACATTTCTGTTAATTTGTTTTGTCTTAACTTCCTTGGCTCTGCCTTAGGATTAAGTCCATCGCCCATTTTTGTTTTAAAGTTCTTTCTTGCCATCAGATTTCTACGTTACTTTGTGATTATTATTCCATTTTGTTCCTATTAAAAGATCCAATCTGCATGTTTATTTGGTCATTAAAAAGAGAAGATAAACAGCATCCCATTGGGGTTCAGGTAATACTGAGATTTATCTTCATGGTATGCATATACATATACATGTACAAATGACCATTTGCCACCATCTGCCGCTTCTTCTTCTTCTTCTTATTTAGGCTAAAGTTTATTGATTTTTATGATTTTGAGGAATCATTGAAGTGCCGATTAATAATGGATGATGATGAATGATGATGGATGGATGGATGTGGGGTCTTACTCAAGCGATGGATCTTCCTCTTCACATCCTCTGAGTACTCATAAGCCTCCTGCTCGTCTCGCCTGGTCTTGTCCATGGATCAACACAGAAGATGCAGAGAAGAACGGATTTGGGGGGAAGACGGCGAGAGACAGCAGATTGATTGATTGATTGATTGATTGATTAGGGGAGAGGGAGGGAGAAGGGAGATGCAAAGAGGGGTGATTCAAATGGGCGCCTCTGCCTGCCTGCCTATTCAATCAGATTTACTCTGTTCCTCAGGTTTCTGGAATATTTCTCGCAAAATGCCCCTCCCCTGCCTCTCTGGGGCCTCCAAATTTTCCATATTTCCTGGAATACCCCTATCTCTATATCTACCTTCCCCTTTTAGAATATGTCCAAGAATAGCAGCCTCTATCTCCCCTCTTTAGATATATATAAAACAAATTACCCCCCCCCCCTACGTGTCTCACCTTTCAATTATTTTACCCAAATACCCCCCAAAGCTATCACCGGCCTATCGGCATCATTACCACATTTTTCGTTTGTGATGTGGTAGTTAATAATATGGAAAAGTACCAGGATACCCCTCTGGAAGTTCGTCTATTTACCAGAATACACTTCCAAGGGTATTTTTTTGGACATAGGGGTAGTTTGGTAAATTTGGAACTTCCAAGGGTATCCTGGTACTTTTCCCTTAATAATACCTCTATAAATCGGTGGTGCCGCTTTTCGGGTGAAAAAACAAAAAAATGCTCGCCTTCATTTGTCTAGCTGCATGTTCTGGTTTTTCTCTTTATTGAGATTGTCTGGCCACAAATCTGTCTTGAAGGGTGAACCAGCGTCCGATCAAACATTGCTCAAAGAATTCCTACTTGATTCGTAGCAATGCTTTTTTGTGTTGTTTCATTCATGAAAAAACGAATCCGATTTGATAAAGCCAAACGGATATTTTTTGGGGAACACTTTCCATTCGAAAATACCTCTTGCCGGTTGAGATATTAGTTTGCGTTACTCCTTTTTTACATACATAAATATCGCTATTCTTCTCTCTGTTGTTTCATGCATGAAAGGGAATCTCAGTTGATGAGGGAACATTGCTTCTTCTTTTTTGTAACATCCTCAGTCAAAATGTTAACCTTTTTCTCGAGATCTTGGAAGGTATCAATCACTTTTACGTGTATGAAATTCACAAAAAAGTTATTTGGAGTTTAAACATTTCTTGAGATATTCATGGTTATGGTATATTTGGCATACATGAAATGAATTTGTCTTTGATGCCCAATACGGGGTGCAAAGATATATCCAATGGTTGAATGATAGATTGCTCTAGAAATTCTCATTGTTGGATTTTTTTTTTGGATTGCTTCAATGCATGTTAGCAGACAAAATCACGGTTGCCTTACTACTCTCGATTAACTTATCTTAGACCACAGTTATCCAAATGTTGGTAAAGAGCAAAATACCTGTATTTGACCTAGGAATCAGCAAACGGCTCGGCTCAAGCCAAAATTCGACCGTTGAACCGTTTCAAACGGTTTGGTGGTTCAGTTCGATTCGGTTAAGGCTCGAGCTTCCTTAACACGGTCTGAGCTCAGTTTGGGATGGCTCAAGTCAAAGCGAACCGATTTGGGCCAAACCGGTTTAGGCTTAATCGGGTTTGGTTTTTGACAAGCCCAAACCGGTTAAGCCAAAACCAAACTATTGCCGATTCCTCGACTTTGACCCTACAAACGATCTAGACTCTATTCAACCAAATGGACACATAGTATAAGGTACTGATAGGGTAGGTAGTGGGCCTTTTTGGTCTAATCTTTAAAGCTATAATTAAGTACATATGTATGTGTGGAGTTGTGTTTTCTTTATTTCCTGAAATGCCCTTGGGACCATTCTTGAGAAGCACACAATTAGAACAGGGGGGGTGTCTCCACTGACTCTTCTCTCTCTCTCTCTCTCTCTCTCTCTCTCTCTCTCTCTCTCTCTGTCAGATCAATCATTTGCTGATCGAAGTTTGACAATCAGACAGAAGCTGCCCCCCCCTTTCCTATCCAACTTCCAAGTGAAGAAAGAAAGAAAAGAAGAGGAGATGAGCTCAAGCCAGCAGAACCCCATTGTTTATCCTCAATTAGATCCCCCATCCTCATCTTCATATGCAGAAACAGGGCAATGGGGAGCACCTTCTAAGCCAGAGGATCCCTCCATTGGGCAGGGTGTCGGCCAACATGAATCGGCCTCCTGCCCTCCCCCTGCTACTGCAAATCCTTATATAACTGCTTCCCCTGCCTCTGGTTTCACTGGGAAAAGTAAGTGTGACATTTGTTCATCTCATATATATATATATATATATATGTGGTGGTGCTTTAGGGTTTAGGGAATTTGCATGATCGTATGTTACATATACACATCTACATAGAATCATGTGAAATCAACATATATAACTATGCTATATGCGTTGCTCCATTTTGATTTCATATGATTCTATGTGTAATTTCTATTTTGATTTCATATGATTCTATGTTTAGCCATATGTTAATTTCATAATATTCTATGCGTAACCTCATGCTGATTTCATATGATTTTCTTTGTGTGATCGTATATTGATGTTGTATGTTTTAGTGTGTCGTTATACATTGATTTCCTAAGCTTCTATAAATAGTTACGTATCTTGTTTTCATGTGATTCGATTTGTAGCTATTTAGGTTGAGTTCATATTAATTGCTTGTTTAATCATGAGACGTGCGAAATTGACATTGGGAAAAGAGTAAAAGATGTGTGGGAAACTTGCTATCATAGATCAGATCAGATCATACATGATAACAATCTTAAGAATATGCCTAATGTTGATTAAGCAAAAGAGAGAGCAACAACAGGATAGACTCAATATACACGATGTTTGATTGTGGCATTAAGTGATTCATGTGAATATGATCGGAGAAATTATGTGGTTGACCATGTGAATGTTGATTCTCCTTGTAGGCTGTGGGAAGTTAGATTTGGATTTGGTGCATTGCATTGAATTGTGGCTTTGATGTTGCTGTATTGGCATAGCTTGAATGCAATCCAAGAGATTCAGTGAAGCTTAGTTTGATGTTGACTTTGAATTCATTGGAAAGGCTTCTCCAAAATTAATCTCAAGAAGCATAAAGGGTGTGGGAAACTCTAGATTTTCAATTTGATCGCTTGAATGTTAGGTTAGTTTTAATGTATTGGCACTAGATAGGTTGAATGCAAGTCAAATGAAGTGAATCTTGCCTTGATGCGGATGTATCGATAGCTTGGATGCAATCAGCAATAGTGGAGGTTGGATTTAGGTTGATGTGTTAATAACGTGACTATAATCCAGGGGAACTGAATATTTTGGGTTGTTAATGTTGATCAATTGATAGCTTGGACTGAGTCTGAGAGAAGTGCTTTTCGATTGTGATATATTGAGCGTTTTGATACATCTGAGAGAAGGTAATCTTCCATTGGTGTTGAAAACCACTTCTCTCCATAGTCAGGTTGTTATAACCTTTTGTTATGAGCTATGATCATAGCCACTGTGGCATAGCTATGCATGTGGGATGCGATAAAATGCCATCGAGTTACCTGAGAGTTCTGTTATTGTGTGTATATGCATAATTACTTTACTAGGAGTTAATTTAGGTTAAAGTAGGGCCATAAGGTATTGTACAACCTTTGGCCAACCATATTGTCCATGGCCATGTTATAGACATAGACCTAGGGTTTGTGGTTATCAAAATGGCGCACTACCTGTACTCTACATCCTTCATTCTCTTCAATTTTCTTATTATGCATGCTCTCTGTCATTAGTGTATGACTTACTTCCATATCAGTGATACTCTACAAGTTGTCAAATGGACTAGGAAAGGTGCATGGTTTTGAGACTGAAGTCAAATGGCCATCTTAGAGTAAAAACTTCTCAAACGACATTTATCATACATTGGATAAGAGCAAAACATGTCTAACAAAACATTATCTTATATATTTCCATGTCAGGTCCAATAGATATCATAACCGATTATACTTCCAAGTGGAAATTAAAGGTTGATGAGATTTCAAAGAAGGCTGAAGAGACTGCTGGAAATGTTTGGCAACATCGTAAGAGGGTCTTTCCCTACTTGAGTATTGTGCATATCTTCTTTTATCAACACAAAAATGGCTTTATATGCATATTTACATTTGTGCATCTGGCTAATATATTTATGTATTTTCTCTTAATGGAACATTTTATTGCAGGGTCGGTAGTCGAACTCCCGACCTATAGTTTATAGGACTTGAACCTGAACCACTGTGCCAAGCCCCATGTTCCAAATTAGGACACAATATCCCCTAAATTTTGTTGATTATTTATTGGAATACTCAGAAAGTTTCAAAGATTACCAAAATACCCCTCTGGAGTAGCGAAATTTGTACTCGAGAGGGTATATTTGGTAAAATTGGAAAACTTAGGTGATATTCTAGTAAATGCGCAACAAGTACGGGCATTTTGGTGACTTCACCTATTGCTTACATTTCACTTATCTTTTTTGTGTTTTTTTTCTATAGTTAAAACAGGTCCCAGCATGGCAGAGACTGCATTGGGAAGGTTAAGCCAAGGAACAAAATTATTAACAGAAGGTGGACTTGACAAAGTTTTTAAACAAAATTTTGATACACTCCCAGAAGAGGAACTCCGCAAGACTTATGCATGCTTTCTTTCAACCTCATCCGGTCCAATTCCTGGTACTTTATACATATCTACAAAGAAGATTGCATTTTGTAGCGATCGGCCACTATCGTACCAACAGGAGTCTGGGCAAACAGCTTCGATCTACTACAAGGTAAACATTTTAAATTGAGTAGTTTCTTGTGTAATAACTGTAACTGTAAGGCCCTCATGTAGCAATATAAGTTGCTCTTAGACATTTAATAACTAATTATTAAATGTCTAGGAACAACTTATATTGCTACATGAGGGTGTTACTATAATGTAAAACTTATATTGTCCCAATGATATGATTATTTGCTCCGATACTTCTCTATTCTTATAAAATGGGACACCCATCTCTCGTAATTGTAATTGTATTTGGACTAGAAATGTAACAAGAAATAAAAAACCCAAGGTCAGTAAGCCATGTGAAAACACTTCAAATAATGGTGTCCACTCATCCATACATACTGTCACTCGATTGTTATTTCTTGTGAGAGATTTGTTATGTGATTATTCCTAGGATTAAGTTAATTGGATGTGTGGGGTTTTTATTATGTGAAACTGTGATTATCCATTCTGATGGTTTGGGTCATGTTAAGGATAGTGATTGTAACTAGAACTAGAGTCCAACATGCATGTTCACTTCCAACCAAACCAACCAACCAACCATGCAGACACATCCGTTCATACATCCAATGCATACATGCACATACGTCCAACCCAATCGCACATACATATATGTAGAGAAGTATTTCTTTTCCAGGTCGTAGTTCCGTTGGATAGTCTACAGGCGGCAAATCCATCATCAAATCCCAACAATGCTGCTGAGAAATACATTGAAATTTTGACTGTGGACAATCATGAATTCTGGTTCATGGGATTTGTTAATTACGATAAGGCATTGCAGAACTTGCAAGAAGCTGCTGCATTTGCCAATTAAAAAGTTGCAAATTATTTGATTGAATTCTTTAGTTTTGCAAATAAGTTTTCCATATATTCATTTATTATAAATGCAACATTGTAGAAAAGTTTCATTTTATGTATAGATTATTATTTTCATCATGGTTGGTATGAATAACAACACTTTATCATTATTGATGTATAGCTCAAAATGTTAAGTGATTTATTGAAATTGATGACAAAAACATGTTTGATGTGGAGAAACGGATTTTGATTTATAATTCTTGTTTAGAAAGAATGTATTTGAAATATCTTAGCATATATATATGGGGTTTGTTTAGCATTTGTTATATTGTGTGTAATTATTTTTCAAGGTTTTACTTTTAAGTTCCTGTTTTTTTTGTGGGAATGTATTCCATAATGCTGCATGTAAAATTATGTGCTTGTGCTGTTACGTTATGTCATGTTGCACAAGAAAAGACGAGATTGAACTCCTAATGTTTTATGTTTTTATTTGGGAGATGTAAAAGTTGTGATGATACTTGTTCAAAAGTGGTTAAATTCTTATCTTGAAATGATTGAGAAATTATGAGCAGGACACATTCACGAGAAGCTGTATAAATTAGGCATAAGTGGTGACCAAAATTACGCTCAAATGAGTCATGAAAATGTGGCCCAAGAGAGAAACAAACAATTCTTTTCAGGTGTTAACATGGCTTCAAACGTTCTAGTGCAAAATGAAAGATTTAACATCTTGAAGTTAGCTAGATCCTTAATTGAACAAAATTGCCCAGTTCAACTATGTACTTGTATACAATGAGACGGGTTTTATACACTGCATTTTCAGAGATGTTCTCAATATCAAGTCTTGCCTTGCCATGCCATGCCCTACTAGGCTACAATGATATTCTATTCCATGCTCAAGTTGTCCGGCGGGACAAAACGTGATGTTTTCTCATCCAAAGGAATGAAATATACATTTGTGAGCAAAGTGCATTACTGTTTGTCTCTAAAGATCAATGCATCAATCCATGTCTTTGCTCCCAACATATTACATTTTATCTTGACAGAATGTGAATAGAGAGGAATAAAATTTTCTTTTATATCTATGAGAGTCCAAAACTCAGCCAATGAGACAAATGGGTCCACCCTTAGTACTTGTCTAAAACAAAAGAAAATGACAAGATACACTATGTAAAGATAAATCATTGAGACTACAAAGTCTAAGGCAATAATTGATGGGGAAGTTCGGAGGGAGACCATGTTCACACTATGAAAAGTATCGAAGATAAAGTAGGTCAAGCTAAGCAATAGAGACCCGGTGTAAAGTTGAGGGGGGTAACAATTAATCAAGGTGTGTACCAAGGTCCTTGTGCTCACATTGTGATGGCTAATGGCCATACAAAGTTCAAAGGGGAGACTCATGAGTTCACACTGTGATGGCCGATTCGACTGAGCTTATCTCTTGGGCGATACGGGCGAGTTGGCTCTTGACACTCATATCGACGAATCGGGACCCGTCCTTGCCGAACCGAACTACGAACCCAGCCACAAGAGAGGCGTCGACGATATTCTTCATCCTCACATTCTTGGCTCCCGTGAGGTTGTGGACCTTCTTCGCGATTTCCGCGAGCCGGGCCGTCTCGATCTTCACGGCCGAAGTCACAATGGCGACCTCGGTATCGGTCATCTCGTCGTAGAGCTCCTCGAATTTGGCTACTATATCTTTGAGGATCTTGGTCCGCTTGCGATCGACAATTAGGTTAAGCAGGTTGAGAGTGTAAGGGGAGAAGCCCGCTTTTCGGGCTAGGGTTTCCAACACACTCTTCTTGTGTTGGTCGAGGACCGTCGGATTGACTAGGAAGGAGTGGAGATTGGGGTCATTCAAGAGAGAGCCGAGGTTGTGGATGTCGGAATTGATGGTGTCTAGGACATTTTGGGACCGGCCGGTCTCGGCCAATGCGGCCGCATAGCCACCCGCGGCCGCACTATGGCTCATCACGACAATTTCCCGAACAATGGGTCTCCTCCTCCTTGGAGAAGAAGGGCAAGTGTCCCCATTTACCTTTAGGGTGAGGTTAGAGGAGCCATGGAAGAAGGTAATGTTGTCGCGCCCCAAGCGAATGTAGTTGTTACGGGTGCCGCGTAGATCCGATGAAGAAAAGGAAGAAGAAGAGTGATGGAAGCTTGATGGGTGTGAATGTGATAGAGCTTCCATGGCAGCTTCTTCTTCTTCTTCTTCTTTTCTACAATGTGTGGGATTCCTCTGAAGTGATTCTTCTTGGGTTTTCTTTTCTTCTTTTTTTGTTTAGTTTTAGTTTTAGTTTTGCTTTGTTTTTCGTCTCATGTCAAACAAGATAACAAATGCTAGCCTTTCATTGGAACCAAAAATCAGGTTTTCCTTTTTTACACGTTATGCCCCTGCCCCCCTCTCTCTTGGTTGTGGGTCAAATTCAGTAAAAATCTCAAAAGTAGCCCCCCACAAGTTCCTGAGAGCACAAATCGTGCTCCCACACTTTGGATTAACAATCGGCAACGGTTCGAACCGAACCGTGAATCCATGGCTTAACGACATAACAATTTAAACGGTTCAGTTCGGTTCGAGGGTTTACCGATTTGAGCCTTTATCTGTTAACGGTTTGAAACCACAATTTAAAAGGATTAAAAAATTAAAAATTAAACATTATTAAATTACAATGTGAAATTTTGAATTTTGACCTAACTTGAAAACCAAAACTGAACCGTGAAAACATCGGTTGTAACGGTTAAACGGTTTGAAAGTCTCTAAAACCATTTGGTTTGAGCTTGAATTTTTTGTGATGGTTCAGTTTAAATGGGTTCGTGGTTCAGTTCAGCTTGGTTTAGGTTTCAAAAATTTTAAACAATGAGGTTTTAAATGGTTTGAGTTTGACACTCTCGAACCGAACCAAACTGTTGCCGATTGTTACTTTGGACTACTAAAGATTTACTGTGTATGATTGTCAATTCTCATCCATCTTGGACTATAGAGTGTGTATGTTGTTTGTCTATCCATTCATTCCCCTGAGTGAGGAACTTGCTCGGAAGTCAAGAATGTTGATATGCCCAAATCTGGTCCATCCCTAATAAGGGACCCAATGTCATGCTTTTGTTGTTAGGATATAGTCGCTACACCACATATCCAAGGAGAGATGCAACTTGATGCAAAACATCGGTTGTAACGGTTTAACGGTTTGAAAGTCTCTAAAACCATTTGGTTTGAGCTTGAATTTTTTGTGACGGTTCAGTTTAAATGGGTTCGTGGTTCAGTTCAGCTTGGTTTAGGTTTCAAAAATTTTAAACAATGAGGTTTTAAATGGTTTGAGTTTGACACTCTCGAACCGAACCAAACTGTTGCCGATTGTTACTTTGGACTACTAAAGATTTACTATGTATGATTGTCAATTCTCATCCATCTTGGACTATAGAGTGTGTATGTTGTTTGTCTATCCATTCATTCCCCTGAGTGAGGAACTTGCTCGGAAGTCAAGAATGTTGATATGCCCAAATCTGGTCCATCCCTAATAAGGGACCCAATGTCATGCTTTTGTTGTTAGGATATAGTTGCTACACCACATATCCAAGGAGAGATGCAACTTGATGCTGGTGATTGTTATGGGCAAAGAACGTAATGATCAAGAGTGTCATCGTAGTGCAATGCCCACTCTTGGCCATCCTCAATAAGGGAGATGATGTCACGTGTCTAGTGCTCGTATAGAAACTACACCACATATCCAATGTGGGGATTGCCATAGCTTGAGAATGTAGAAATAATAGGCATTCTCGTCCATCTAACACTGAGGTAGGAGAGATGTTACCCAGTGATGTGACTTGGGCTTCGAAGTCTAGAATGCACACATTACATCCTTTCTCGTTATCATAGACCAAAGATGGCTGAAACTTGTCCCACTCTTAAAAGGAACTTCATCTAACATTGTTAGTAGTTTGAGACTTATATTTTGAATACATATGAGGGGGTGGGGGGGAACCTTCATTTGCAACAGTTTTTGTTCTTAGATTATTTAGACGTATTAATGGGTTGATGTGCTTTCATCTTGGAGGCCATCTTTTTTCTTTTGTTCTAATGGGTATTGTCAAGACATTTATAGGCTCCTAGAAAGCATGAATATGTTTCATAACTGAGTGTCGAGCCTCAAGAGTCAAGGTTCGAATTGTGGGAACATCAACCCTATGACCTCAATAATATAATAATTTGTGGATTACCAATTAACCTCAAAGCCATTACTTCATTGTACAATATATTTCTCGAGGAGTTTAAGTTATGCAATGCCCAATTTGCAAAGAGTGCTTTGAGTATTATTTTCCTAATGGATTTTGTGTCCACGATACAATGACTCAATATTATATTAATGGATATTGGTTAATGTTGGTTGAATATTGTAATTGCGCTCTACTAAGGATGTGTTTAATAGGTATTAGGGGGTCTTTCATATTTGTTCTCGTTTAATGGATAAAGTGGAGTATCCAAACTGATCACTGCTTGTGACGACTATTTATTTTGACATGACTAATGGTTTGTGTGTGTGTGTGTGTGTGTGTGAGAGAGAGAGAGAGAGAGAGAGAGAGAGAGAGAGAGATTATATTATCGTCTTTGGAGGTCAAATATGACCTATGAGACCAAACGTGTAAATGTCTTGTCTCTTGATCTAATTCTCGCAAGGAATGTGCACATACATAAAAGAATACAACATTTCCAATATCAAGAAGTGCGTGTCACATTATCTTTAAAAAACATTGTGTGCATGGTTCCCTTTGTCATACTTCTAAAGTAATTATGACACCAATAATGTGTAGAGAACTTCATTGGATCTTGGTTAGTTCATACTAACAGGTTTTGTTTGGATGATGGTAAGTGATCATGATAATTGAAACATATGAGATGTTAATGAACGAAAAAGCATGTAATGTTTCTGTAAATATCTATTAGGTGGATTAGTTTTTGCATTACGTTGTTTTGATGATCATGCCTTATTGCATCATAGGTGTAAGTCGCTCGATGTATGGCTATCTATTATTTATAACATGTTTTAACAATGTAAATTCTTATGATTGGTTCAATCTTATGTTATCTCCATAGCTTCAACTGACATAATTTATCAACTACCAAACTATAAGCATCGCCTAAGATAAGGTCTATAAAAGGTCCACCCATGGAGTGTTTTGTACCATGTGTCATTTATTGCTTTTATTTATGTGTCTACGATTTCTAAATACTTTAAAATATTGAAGGGACAAGACGAGCTATACATAAGAACATAGACAATTAAGTTGAACTTTGTTTCAATATCTCGTTACCATCGTAGACGCAGTAACAAAGTATATTTAATGGTCCATGGGGGTAATTATGCTTAAAACCGAAACCTCTTTTTGAGGCTTCCCGCCCAAGTGATCACCTCGAAAACTCTCAACGAAAACATTGCCTTGCAAGTTTTTATCATTCCGGAGTACAATGCTTCACCCAATGGTAATGGTGTTGCTAGCATGGCATGGGAAGCACATGAGAGATCAATGATCGATTTGGCCCAACCTTCTTTAAACCTTACAAACAAAGCTCCTTCAATACCACTATCACTTACTTGTATAGCGAACCCTTTTACACTTTGTCATACTAAATGAACTATTGGGAATGTACTCTAAAGGAACTAAAATGATATTTGTCAAGGTTTATCATGATTTATTATGAATGCTTGAAGGTGAAGCAAATGTCACATCAAGTGGAAAAACCAATTCCTAGTAAAAAAAAAAAAGCACCACAAACACACTTGTATCAATAAAATCCATAGTTAACAATGGTAACATGCTCGTACAAGGGTTGGTTTAGGATATGGTGTTTAGCTGTAAAGTTTTCATGCATATAGTATATCAAAGTAAATATAAAGCTCATTGTAAGGGTTCAATCTCGAGGTTTTTTTTTTATGATCGAGGTATGAAATTTAATTCTATTGATTTAATATGCAATCACAAAGTGCACTCGGTTGTTGGATAGTTTACCCTTGTAGTTTCTAGAACCCACAAACAAGGTGTCTCTGTTGACCGTCGGTCATCATACCAACAAGCATGTTATTACATGTTGTGCTTTAGGAAGCACATGATAGATATGGTTTGCGTGTAACATCGTAAACCCTATATGCTACATGAAGTGAAAAGGTGACCTTAGGGAGAACAAACACTACGGGACTACATTTAGATGTACACGAACCCATTCCTAAATATGATGTTTCTAATCCATTTGCGAAATGTCATTCATAAGCAATCTATATGTTGAAATTTGAATAGTAGCTAGTTAATATTCCTTTTTGTCTTTATCTTGGTATGTGTGTAGGTTGGCGATTCTTCGATAATGACAGAAAAAGATTCTAGATTATACATTTCAAAAGCCCTCCACCCACAAACGCTAACTTTCTACCACCGCCTTTGCTTTCATTCTATGCCAAGGAAGATCATTTTAATTAGCCTCTAAAACACATCATTTTTTGCAATAACCTATATGATTGGAATAGAAGTTGGATAGACACAAGAACTATGGACAACACCTCATTACAAGTGGATTATCAAAACTCCGTTTCCATTAGAAGTTGGATTTTGACGTATAGGCCTTTCTCCTCCGTTTATTGTACTTAGGGTTGAGTTTCCCATTTACTGCAAACTAACTTCACTAGGTTAATGCATGCCATAACGAAATGAATTAAGGCATTGGACACATTGACTTATTGTATATGTTTGAAAAACTTACCAACTTGGTTACATACATCATTTATCTATCTCTCTCACACCCACATATACACAAAGATCTAAATAAACCAAACCACCTATTACAAGCCCCTCTATCCTAGGCATGTTCATAGCTCATCACTCAGAAGAAGAAAAAAAATTGGAGTTTGTAGAAGTAGAGAACACTCATCTTTGTGTATGTTTGGTAAAATTAAATATCTCCACGCACAAGCACAAGCACAAGCACAATAAAAAGCAAAATCACTAGCACAAGCACAATCACAATCACAATCACAAGGAAAATCACAAGCACAATAAGAAGCACTAGCATAAGCACAAGCACAATAACGAGGAAAATTACAAGCACAATAACAAGGAAAATCACGAGCACAATCACAAGCACAATCACAAGCACAATGACGAGGAAAATTACAAGCAAAATCTCAAGCACAATAACAAGGAAAATCACAAAGCACAATCAGAAGCACAAGCACAAAGCACAATAACAAGGAAAGTCACAAGCATAATCACAAGCACAATCACAAGCATAATCACAAGAACAAGTCATAAGCAAAATCACAAGAACAATCACAAGCAAAATCAGAAGCACAATCACGAGCATGAGCATGAAATGGTTCATCAGGTACGTGCCTTCTTCCGCACGTGTGGTGTGTGAGTAAGCCTCGAGTGTGACGAGTAGTCGGCGAACCCGGTCGTTCTCTCTTCTAGCGCCACACGCACCCAAAGGTGTGAAAAGGTAATCTCTCTCTCTCTCTCTCTCTCTCTCTCTCTCTCTCTTTTAGTGGACCTTAGAATGGTCATGCTCTTGTGAGGGATTGCCAAGTGTTACAATTCTTTTCTTTTCTTTTTCCATTTTTTTTTGTTTCACTACCCTGCCCTTTCTAAGCTTTTCTTTGGTGTGTTACACACAGAGACAGAGATTTCTCGATTTGCTTGAAGAAGGTTTACACAAGAGTTGGCCTACAGAGGATGAGCCCTTTCCTGAAGAGGAAATTTGATGCAGCAAAATGGTAAGAGAATCTTTGTGTGTGTGTGTGTGTGTGTGTGTGTGTGGTTAGTGTTAGTGTTTAAGGCGTTGGGATTCATTAACTAATTGATATTGAAGTTTAGCTTCTTACGATTTGTAGACAATTGGATAGTCAAGTTTAGGGTTTAGGATTTGTAGCACATTGGACATTGAAGGTTCATAGACAATTGGCTCTTGAAGTTTAGGGTTTAGGATTCATAGACAAATAGATATTGAGGTTTAGGGTTTCAGGACCTTTAAGGAAATGGATATTCATGTTCTAGGTTTTAGGGATTATAACGGTCTTAGGATTAATAGGCATTTAGATATTGAAGTTTAGGGTTTTAGGGGTTAAGGTTTAGGATTCATAGCTAAAAGGATATTGAAGTCTAAGGTTTGAGTTTTAAGGTTTTACAATTCTTTACATTTGGGTTTTGAAGTTTGAGAACTGATTCTATAATGAAGTTTAAGGTTTTAGGATTCATTACAATTGCATTTTGAAGTTTGAAGAACTGATTGGATATTGAAACCTCGGGTTTTAGCGATTATGGTTTAGGATTGCATTCCTTTCAAAAGTGACATCTTGTAATAAAAATGCTATCCTTTTATTTATTATTTTCACAGCAAGACTCTGCTGCAGCTTACCATTCAAAGAATCAAAGTTTTGAGGAATAAGAACTCCATTTCCATCAATAAATTGCGTGGCGCAATTGCAAAGGTCCTTGAGAGTGACCGAGATAGTTATAATAACACAACTGTAATGGTATGTGAAAAGAGTTCCTATCATATATACATAGGTAGGTACATATCACAATTTTCAATTTGTTTTGTAATCTTGGGTATATACATGTTGGTGTATTTTGTACATGATAGGTTGAACACCTATTAAGAGAGGTGAACACTAAATGTGCATATGATTTAATAGAACACTATTGTCAAACTACAATCGACCAGTTAGCAACCATTAAATCACACAAGTATGTATTGCTTGTTCTTCTTTTTATTTCAAATTATTTTATTTTATTTGGTTTCCGCTTTATCTCAATACATTCCTTTCTTTAAAGCTCAAAAATAAAAGGAAAGCAGCAAAAGACATTAACTATATTGACTTCTAATGCTCTTACGACGAACTTTATTATGAAGTTCTCAATGATCAAACATAATAATATTCAGTTCCACTGAGAGGATTTCCCAACGTGTTGTAGGAAGCGTGCTTGATTCACAATTATAAATGCAAAGCAATCATGCATATACATACACATTCTCTTTTGAAAAACACAAACATTTATGATTCATATGTCTTCAGATTTATAATTTAATCATGTTGCACTTGCTATAAGTTCCCAACTACATTCTTCGGCGACATTATAGGTTAGTATCGAGATTCAATGATGCTTTCATGTTGCACTTTACTTAAAAAGTCACAAGTATGAAAGTACGAAAAATAATAAATCCACTTATATTTCAGAGAATGCCCGATCGACTTGAAAGAAGCGATTGCAAGCTTGATTTTTGCTGCTGAACATTGCACTGAACTACAAGAATTGCAGAAAGTCCAGAAAATATTTATGTCAAAGTATGGATCTGAATTTTTACATGTAGCAAAGGATTTCGGATCAGATTGTAGAGTTAATACACAGGTGCGCTAATTTCCTTTTTCTTCTATTGTGACTTTGGTTGTGTAAATTATTGAAGTATATTTTAGTATTCATTCAACCCTTTGCTTTTTGCAGTATATGTATATTAGCAGTTCATTTATCTAGATAAATAGTTTATTTTGTTAATAGTTCATTTGTCTAGGATTTGCCGGAATGACAATGTCGAATAGTAGCTCATTGCCTTATTGACAAATGTAGATAAGTGAATCATTGAGATAACAGTATGCTTATTATGCACAGATTAATAAAGTCTTTATTCAACATTAGCAAAGCATATTATGTATTAATATTTTCATTATTTGACTATGTAGATTATAGAGAGATTATCAGTACAACCTGCAAGGCCTGAGATAAAGCTAAGGTTATTGAAGGAGGTTGCTGAGGAATACAAGCTGAAGTGGAATTATGAAATTGATACTCTAAATACTTCGAAATTGGAAGTAAGTTCACTTGCAAGCTCAATATATCTCCTCTTGATATATTATTGAGATTCAATGGATGCTAGGTGGCAAATAAAGCTTTCCGTAATTGTGATTCTTGAATTCCCAGAGTGAACCACATCATTTCTCAAGTGAAGTCCAATTGGTCTCGGCAGTGGATAAGATTGATGATCAGAAAATTGTTCCTTCTTTGGATATTGATAAACCCGAAAGGCAATATACTTCAACAGTTACAAGTGATACTATTAATAGAGAAATTTTTGCAACAATGAATGATGAAACTAAAACTAACTTAGATCAAGATATTGAAGAGAGTGTCACTGATGACAATCTGAATAAGAGAAACCTTGAGGCTCCTTTAAAACCAGAAAGTGATGTGTTAATGAATGAATCTCAAGCTATTGGGAATAGAACAAGAGAGTGGAAGAAGAGAGGAAAAGCCAATCCGGAGTTTGTAGATGCGGAAATGGCAGCGAGAGTTGCTTTCTTATCCGCATCCGAGGCTGCTGAAGCAGCAAAAACAGTTTTGATTATGATTAAAACGTGCTCCAAAGAGAGAAATTACCAAAAGGAAGAACAAAGGCTGCAAGTAGTTCACCAAAGTAGCTCTCATGTGGCTAATGCTGGTTCACCAAATGCCAAAGATGGTAAGGAAATTAAGGAAGGTAGTCCTGAAGGTATCAATTTAGAAGAGCATTCTTTAAGGAATACTGAGCATGGGAATAAACATGGTGTACATTTGGAGCATGATATTTTTAATGAGAAAGAAGATCATGCCGATGTCTTGGCAACAGTTCAGTTTGATGGTGAAATGTTGCATCATTTTGATAAACGCGAAGATTTCTCAGAAATGCCTCAATATGATGATGAGCATGAGGATGGGTCAAATTTGCATAGACTTGATATACATGAGGAGGATTCAGTAATAGCGAAATTTGGTGAACTCGAGTCCGATGAGGATGACTCAAAATTGCCTAAATTTGATCAACCTAAGGATGACCCACAATTTGATAGACATGAAGACGAGTCAGAAATGCCTAAATTTGATCAACATAAGGATGACCCACAATTCGATGAGCATGAAGATGAGTCAGAAATGCTGAAATTCGATAAGCACGAGGATGACCAGAAAGGGTCACGATATGATCACCATGACAATGACTTGGAAATGCCGAAATTGGGTAAACATGACAATTTCTCAAAATGGCCACAATTTGATGAGTATATAAGTGATGACTTGCCCTTTGATATGGAGAAGGAAGCTAAAGAAGCGGCAAGAAAGCTGTCATATTATGAAAACCAACAAGACAACCACATGCCTAATGCAAAATCAATGGATATTTATACTTGTGAACCTCGAACGAGTGCTCCCCATGCATTGGTGAGCATTAGAGCACACAGAGGTTGTGTAGGAAGCAGACAAATTGATGATGATGATTATAGTTTGCTTAGTCAGAGCTCACCTGTGAGTGATACAATAGCTAATTATATGATTGGCGGTGTCGATAGGTACCACAAGCCATATAGAAGGCTTAGGTGGCACTCAAAAAATATTGATGCTTGTGACTCTTCGAAGAGCGATGGTTATAATAGTACTCCCACTTTGAGCTCATCACTTGGTGCAAATTTGAAGTCGTTGCATTTGGGTAGAAGTCCAGACGAAGTTGAAGAAAATCCATTGTCACCTGATCCGAGAAAGTCAGATCATAAGACCAAATCTTGGGCTTCGGAAGACACGCACTCAGACTCTATGTCACCATCATTTTGTAGTAACCAAGGGTATCGTGTCACAACGAAAACGTTGGATACTCAAGTTTCATTACCTAAACCTCGTCAAGGTGTAAGTGTACGATCTTCTAGGCCTAAACAATGTGGCGATGCCCATTTTCCAAATTCTCCTGTTTGTGATCCCTCTTTAGGTAGGTGATAGATAGATTCCATGTGCAGCTGATGATAGAGATATAGACACATAAGAGTGTTATATCTCCTGAATAGAGTCAACACCTGAGGTTCTATGGTCCATCACAATCTTTAGGGGGCATTGGTTTTGGGTTAAAAGGTTAAGTCTAATGAGATCTATAGTTTCTAGTTTTATAGTTTGTCTTTCTTTTGATTCATTTGTAAATGTTTATGATGTATTGACTAAAATTCTCACTCACTACATGAGATTTAGTCAAAAACCGTTGTATGCGTTTTTACATATAAGAGGGCAAGACAAGGAATTTCTAAGCTTCTTTGCTCTTAACCTTCTCATGCCTCAAAAGGGCTAAAAGGCTATAGGAGCCTTTGTCTTGCCAATGTGAGGCGTGGGAACTCATCTATGCTTTTAGTTACTTGGTTATGCAAGAGTACTCTTATGAGAGTTATATTTTCTTGGATTAATTGTCATGTTTGTGTGTGGATTTAGTACCAAGTATCATGTAGTGCAATAATCTTGGGAAAATGTCATATTTAGGGCATATCATCGTAGTTCAATTCCATGGACATAGTTGGAGCTATGTTTTGAAAATGAGTGGGAAGTCATGGTTTCAGTATGAAAAACTTTTAGTTGTGATCCTTTGATATTCTTCACTTTTCCCTACTAATGAACTTGGAAAATAATGTAGTTCGAATGACAATTATTATGCGTCACTGAGTAATTGCTTCTTTTTATTTTCCCATGTTTGTTTTCTACATGTCTTGCCATTCCCTCTCTTTCAAAATTTTTAAAAACTTGTATGGTATGAGTGCCTATACTGTTTATGTGGTGTCCATGATGATATTATTAAACATTCCTCTTTATCACATTATTACACGTTCCTTCATAACTCGTGGTTAGTTGCATCCCATCATTTCCTTTAGGTGTAACAACATGTTGGATTTATGTGGGTGTAATAGTAATGCAAGTTCTTGGTCCTAGCATGGTCATTCCATTTGGTCATGGTTGCATCTACAATGCATGCTCAAATGTCCATAATGAGTATGTCATTAGTAGGTACTAGGTAGCTCAAATTGTGTCAACACATCTTAAGCATTTATTAGGTGTCATGTGCTCATATGGAATTATGCAATTTTCCTTTTGTTTGCCTTTTTCGACCTTTTGCCATTGTGGATTCTCATCAAGCCCTCTTTTCATTGGGTGTAAGTAATCCCAATTTCTGGGGGAATCTGTGAGTAAAGAGTGATTTCCTCGACTCCGAGCTTGCAATTTACGGACATCTTTTCTAGGTTCTCAATAAGGATATCTTCCTCTTCCCCATCCCATATTACTTAAGAGTACTAATTTATTGAAGTGTGTGATCATGGTTTGTCATCTATGATGGTGATTTGTGCTTGCATTTACAATATCAAAGGCATGGTAATTGGCGTTGGCTTCTTGTTATTTGCATTTATCTTCCCTTTTGTCACCTTTCCCACAACACAAGCATGGGCATCAATACCCAACCCAGTTCCCAAGTTTAATATTTATGAGAAGTGAGCGAGAGATAGGAAAGCCTAAGAGAAAAGTTAATGAAGAGACTCTTTAAGTAACATAAAAAACTACAAACTTTTAGCTTCTTTCGTTTTACATTTCAACTCACCCCAAGCACTTAAGGGTTGCTAGATGGTTCACACAATCCATGTGTTTCCCATCTTATCATTCTTTCTCTATGAGAAGAGATTGCAAAATGGACTGCAAAGCCTTATTTGTCTATGGTTGTAGTGACAAATCATATAACATCATGGGGTCCATAACAAATTGTATGGCTTTCACCCATACATGAAATGGCTAAGGTAGCGACTTCGAATTCATGAACTTATCCCTCAGCTAGCTTGTCATCCATTTAATCAATTGGCCATCCATGTCATCCATTCTAATCGATATCCCAAGTGGAAAAAAATAGAGCCTTCCTTCCCTAACTAAGCCTTGTCATCCTTGACATTCCAAACCCCTCTTAGTACATTAGATGAAATTAGACATCCTCTAATTAATGTGCAATCCGGATGTCAATGCAAACTGGTTCCATACAAGCATCCCTTCTTTTTCTCATGTTAGACATGTAGAATCATGAAATAATCATTTGTCAAAGGTTGCGCTACTAGCTTCACCTAGATGGAAGGTGCATGGTCCATAATGTCACCATTAGTTGCAACAAGGGATTAGAAACAATAGAAAACAACAATGGACTAAGTGATCTCTCTCTCTCTCTCTCTCTCTCTCTCTCTCTCTCTTATTGTAATTAGTTTACCTTATTGGTAAGTTGTTACACTACAAGCTTATCTAGGGTTGGTTGAGTGCCTAGAGCCGGCTGAGAGCTGGTTGAGGGCTGAGAGCCAACTACTAGTTGGGAGCTAGTTGAGTGCCGAATCAGCTAAAGGTCCAAAAAGTAATTGTTATATTTATTTATAAATATATACATACATGTGTGTGTGAAACCAGATTAAAAAAGAAATGTTACACAAAAGAAAAATGTGTGACTGGGAGAGGACACTCATATAAAAGGAAAAGAAAGAACACAAAACAAGAGAGAGAACGGTGAATACACAGATGTGTGAACAACTGAGAAAATAGAAAAGTGAGAAAAGAGAGAAGAAAAACAACAAACGAAGAGACAGAGTGCCAGAGTACGAGAGCAAGAGCAAGAGTGTTCTACAGAAGAGAAGACAGAGATCTGTGAGGGGTTGTTCGTGCTATCAAGAACCCATGACTGTACATCACCTCTCTTGTCCATATGTATTAGGTTCCTTCGTGTTGTATTTTTTTGTTGTTCTATCCACTCAGTTGGGTGAAGATTGTAACCAAGGTTGTTGCTTTGACGCATATACATTCCTCTAGTGAAAACTTAGAGAGATTGTACTTGGTTATACTCACTGATGTTCTATCCACCCAGTTGGGTGAAGATTGTAGCTAACGCTATTGCCTTGAGGTATATAAATTCCTCTAGTGAAAACCTAGAGAGGTTGTACTTGGTTGTACTCACTGTTGTTCTATCCACCTAGTCGGGTAAAGATTGTAGCCAAGGTTGTTGCCTTGATGCATATACATTCCTCTAGTGAAAATCTAGAGAGGTTGTACTCACTATTGTTCTATCCACCAAGTAGGGTGAAGATTGTAACCAAGGTTGTTGCCTTGAGGCATATACATTCCTCTAGTGAAAACCTAGAGAGGTTGTACTCGGTTGTACTCAATGTTGTTTTATCCACCTAGTCGGGTGAACAATGCAAACAAGGTTGTTGCCTTGAGGCATATACATTCTTATAGTGAAAACCTAGAGAGGTTGTACTTGGTTGTACTCACTGTTGTTCTATCCACCAAGTCGGGTAAAGATTGTAACCATGGTTGTTGCCTTGAGGCATATACATTTCTCTAGTGGAAACCTAGAGACGTTGTACTTGGTTGTACTTAAAACATAGTGAAGTTGTTTTTGGAACCTAAGGTTCCTGTGGGTTTTCCCAATTTGGGTTTTCCATGTTGAAATCTGGTGTACTCTAATTATTATTATTTGTTTCCATTGCGTATGTCATATATGAAGCGGAAGTGTATGCGGAAACATATGAGGATAGATGTCTCAGTTCGTACTCAGAAAACAACACAGAAAGAGACCCAAAGATATACACAGATGGAGGCCTTAATGGAAGCTCTATTATGTTCTCTGTTTCACTCTCTTAGAGACTCAATATCCTAACTATGTGGACGAGTTCACACTAGGATACAAAGTGGAGGGAGTCGGCCTTTTATGCCAACAAACTCCTCCATAAAAGGACCACTCTTTCCTATGTGTACATGTGTTTGGGGTTGTCTCCCCCGTAAACTTAGGTTACAACACTAATCTAGATTTATGTTACAAGTCGGTTGGCATATAGTCGAGTTGGCATAGGTGAGGTTCGTGTCGAGCCTACCAATCATGATTGATTCGGTCGACTCTTACCTTCTTCTCCTCGTTCGACTTTCTTCTGCTCGGATGCTTGTAGTAGTCTCGTCTTTCTCCTTAGTGCTCTGAAGCGTTGATCTGGGAGTGGCTTTGTCAGGCAATCGGTGATGTTCACCTCGGTGTGGATCTTCCGAACTTCGAGCTTCTTCTCGGTTGTGAGCTCCCGAATGTGATGATACCGCCTCAATATGCTTCGTCTTTACGTGATAGATGGGATTGTTGATGAGGTGTATTGCGCTTTGTGAGTCGCAATAGATGGTTGGCATAGGTTGGTCGGTTTGGCTTATAGCTGAGAAGTCGACAGATAGTCGATGCAGCTAGATCGCTTCCTTCGCTGCCTCCGATGCTGCTATATACTCGGCTTCTGTGGTCGACAAAGTCGTGCACTCTTGAAGTTTCGACCTCCATGATATTGCACCGCCACCATAGGTGAAGATGTAACTTGATGTTGATTTCTGATTGTCCGTATTCCCAGCATAGTTGGACTGGGAGAGTCGGAGAGTCTTGGTCATCCAATTTTGCTCGATCCTCATGCCCAGTATGTGATGGTCTTGTTCGAGTTCCTTCATCGCGAACTTGTCATGAAGGCTCCACTTCAGCTTTCCGATCTCTGCTTGATTGCTTCCTGTAATCAACATGTTGTCGACGTATAGGATCAAATAAATCCTAGACTCGTCGGCCAGTTGCCGAATATACATGCATGGGTCAGAGTCAGATCGGCAGTATCCAAGCTGCCTAATGTAGAAGTCAAAATTTTGGTACCACATCCTCGACGCTTGTTTCAAGCATAGTTCTAGCCATACGTCCCATTCGTGTCATACTCAAACGCCAATATTCGTATCATACTCATACGTGAAAAGGCTCCAAGTATGATTGAAATCCATACGCGGTACATAGATATATTATATATACATATGGTGTATATGGTGTACATAGTGTGTGTGTGTGTGTGAGGGGGAGAGAGAGAGAGAGAGAGCGTGTGTGGTCTAGAGAGAGAAGCCCTGTTTTGCATGTGTGAGGAGACAATGATTGTGTGAGGAGACAGTGATTGAGTGTATATCTAGACTCTAGAAAGAGAGAGAGAGAGAGAGGAGCTATGGGTTTTGTCTGTGTGAGGGAGTATGTAATATGTATATTAGATATCTAGATTTTGTAGAGAGAGAAAATCTGTCAGTTCTCGTGTGAGTCTTGAGAGAGAGAGTGTGTGTGTATGTGTGTCAGATGTCACTTCTATTCACAAAATATTATGAATATCAAAAATTAAAAAAACCAAAAAAAAGTCAAAAAAAGAAAAAAAAAGCCAAACGAATATCGCGTATCATACGCGTACGTTTGCAAACGTTCGCGTACGTCCAGTAAATTGGACGTACGCGAATATTAGGAACTATGGTTTCAAGCCATATAGACTTTTCTTTAACCGACATACGAGGTGACTGTCCTCCCCCGTCGCCGTGAAGCCTGGCTGTTGAGACATGTAGATGTCTTCTTTTAGATCTCTGTGTAGGAATGCTGTGTTTACATCCAGATGCTCTAGCTCTAGGTCTTTTGTCGCCACAACTCCTAGTAAGAGTCAAAGGGTGGTCATGTTGACTACTGGTGAGAATATCTCGTCGTAGTCAACCCTTATTGTTGTTTGAATCCCTTCGCGACGAGCTGAGCTTTGTACTTGGGTTTTTCTAAGTCAAATTCATATTTGTATCGGAAAACCCATTTGCAGGGTAGCAGCTTCCTTCTAGCTGGTAGTTCAACCAACTCCCATGTCTGATTCTTGTGAAGCGAGTCCATTTCAGATTTCATGGCTTGTAGCCATGTGTCGGCGTCTGTTGCGGCCATAGTTTCTTAATAACTGCTTGGTTCGCCTGCATCCGTGTAGTTGACATAGTCGAGGCCCGGTTGAAGAAACTCTGTTGGCCTTCGAGCTCGTCCAAATCTCCTAGGTGCTGAGATAAGTGGTGTCACATTGTCCTCCCCTAGGGACTTTGTCGACTCGGTTCTGTTTCCTACTTGCATCTTGTTGACTTTCCTTGCATCGACTCTTGTCGAATCAACTCTGTTGTTGATGGTTTTGTCTTCGTGTTCGACTAGTGGACTTCCTACCGATTCGGAGTCGGCAGGTATGTTGTCGACTTGTTCGAGTTCGACTGTTTGTCGAATCTCTGAGTTGGCCTGGTGGGTCGGTCCTTCTATGACGTCTCTGTCGTCTTGGAATAATACCTTTTTACCAACTATTTTCTGTTGGTTCCTGAGAGAAGATAGAGTCTTCATTGAAGACTACGTCACTGCTCCGGATCAGTTTCTGGTTCTCAGGGTCCTTTAGCCTATAACCGAATTCCCCATCGGTTCCATAACCAAGAAATATGCATTTTGTCGCATGGGGTGCCAATTTTGTCCTTTTATCCCTGGGGATGAACGTGTAGGCTTCACATCCGAATATACAGAGCCTATTGTAGGTCGGTTGTTTGCCTGACCATAGTGCTTGTGGCACTTTGAGCCTAATTGCTCTTGACGACGCTAGATTTATCAGGTATATTGCCGTTTGCAATACTTCTACCTAGAATTCTAGCTTCAGTCTGGCTTGCTAAAGCATTGCCGTCACCCTCTCCTGGATCGTTCTGTTGATCCGTTCTGCCACTCCATTTTGCATGGGTGTGTAGGCAACGGTCTTTTGATGTTGGATACCTTTGTTGGACAGGTATTGTTTGAAGGCTCTGGAGGTGTACTCACCTCCATTGTCGGATCTGAGTGTCTTCACTCTGTGTCCTGACAGATTCTCCACTTCAGATATCCATCGAGTGAAGACCTCGAGCGCCTCATCTTTGGACCTGATCGAGTAGGCTCAAATCTTCTGTGTACAGTCATCTACAAAGGTGATGAAGTACTGGGAGCCTCCTAGTGATCTCTCTGGCATTGGGCCCACATATATCTGTGTGTACGAGCTCTAGGGGCTGTCGTACCATCTCGTAGTGGAGAGTGTGCAGACTTCGGGTCTATTTCCTGTATCGACAATGCTCACAGAAGTCTGTCTTTGCTTGGAGTTTTGGAATGTAGCCTACTGCCATCAGCCGATCAAGTCCGGCTTGAGACATGTGACCGAGTCGGCCATGCCATAAGTTTGGGCCGGTCTTTTCGACTAAGTTCACAACCCCTTTTGGATTGATCGCCATTAATGGGTACAGGTTGTTGTACTTGTGCCCGCCTCCTATCTTCAGGTTTCCTCGGCTGATCATCCATACCGACTCACTTAGAGTCATTTTGTACCCGTCTTCGGCTAGCATGCCGATGGAGACTAGAATCCTTTTCAGATTAGGTACATGCTGAACTCCGTGTAGGGTTATTGTGTTGCCATTTGGAAATCGGATGGGAACCTCTCCGGTCCTTGCAATTCTACACTCTTGCCCGTTGCCTAGACGGACAATTCTGTTGGCGTCAACTGAATAGTCTGAAAACCATTCAATGTTGGGGGTCACATGGAATGTGGCACCGGAATCTAGCACCGGAATCCAGTAGCCACATGTGTGCATCGTGTGCACTGTAGAGGACTTCTCCGATCACTTAATCCTCTAAGGAGAGAACTTCTCCCGATCGGGAGTCGGCAACATTGATTTGGTTGCTGACTGGAGAGTGGTCTAAGTCGGGTCGTCCTCAATTCTACTCGGATCACCGACCACTCTCTTTCCTCTTGATTGACCAACAATTGGAAACATTCTGGCCAGCTTTTCTGTAGTGTGTGCAGAATTCGCTTGATCGGCCCGTTTTCAACTTCGACCGTTGTCGGCTTGTTCTCTCGTACGACTCTGTCGATTGAACGACTCGATCGAGTGATGGGCTTCTGTCAATTCATCGATGGTAAGTCCCATCAATTTTTGCTGAATGTCCTCGGTGAGGACTTGGCCGATCGTCTCATCCATATTTAAGATCGGTCGACTATTGGCGTATGTCATACAGAATACCTCCCAACTCGCCGGCAAGCTCGATAGGAGGGCAAGGGCTTTCACTTCTTCTTCGAAGTTGATCCCTTGTGAGGAGAGTTCTAACACACCCGGCCAAAGGTGTTGATGTGGGAGGTAGCCGAATCAGTCTCTCTCATCTTCATGTTGAACAATTGTTTGATCAAAATCAGTTTTGAAGATGAGGACTTTTTCTTGTACACGACTTGTAGTTTCTCCCATAGTGAGAACAATGTCGTCTCTTTTGGCATGCTAAAGTAGACATTTTCGGCTCAGTGCATTCGAATGGTGGAGCGTGCGATTTCGTCTGTTGATCTCCACTGATCGGCTAACATTGAAGCAAGCTTTTTGGAGTGTTGAATGGCCTCGACCAGTTTTCGAATAATCAGTACGTCCTACATCATCTCCTTCCATAGGGCAGAGTTTTTGCCGTCGAATTTTCGGATCTCAACTTCTGTACCTGATGTTGATGCCATGATTCTTTCGGAAGTGAGATTTACTAACCTGGTCTTTTCTTTCAGCCTTTTCTGTTGTTTGTTGCCGCTGAGAAGCAGATCGCTTTGATACCAGTTGAAGCGGAAGTGTATGTGGAAACGTATGAGGATCTGTCTTAGTTTGTACTCGGAAAACAACATAGAAAGAGAAGCAAAGATATTCGATATAACACAGAAAGAGAAGCAAAGATATTCGATATAACACAGAAAGAGAAGGAGAAAACAACACAGATTGAGGCCTTAATGGAAGCTCTATTACATTCTCTATCTCACTCTCTCAGAGACTTGATATCTGATATATGGTCAAGAAGATTATTCTTTACAATGTTAGGTTATTTCTTATATACTAAGCCCTAACTATGTGGATGAGTTCACAGTAGGATAGAAAGTGGAGGGGGTCGGCCTTTTATGCCAACAATATACTGTGTTGGTGGTTCAATCCAGTTTTCCTAACAAGTGGTATTAGAGCCAAGGTTCATACTCTTTGCAAAGTTGGAATATGGATAAATCTAGAAATAGGAAAGACTTCAAGAAAGTCTTTACATGTCATTATTTGGTGGTCCAAACCATTATGAGAGAGATTGTAGGAAGAAAAAGAGAGACCAAAAGAGAGGAACCATTGACAACAGGAACAATGACTCTACTACAACCACTTGTGATGGCATAATTGTTATTGTCTGTGATGATGCCTGTGTTAGCTTAACATGCCAACAAACCAACTAGATTATTGATTCGGGAGCTTCGTATCACATTACCCTGTATCGAGAGATGTTTACGTCATATGCTGGTGGTGACTTTGGTAGAGTCAAAATGGCCAACTATGGTGTGATAGAGGTTGTTGGCATAGGAAATGTAATTCTGACCACGGACATGGGTTGCAAACTCATAATGAAGGATGTTAGGCATGTACCGGACATTCGGCTGAATATCATTTCAACCGGTAAACTTGATGATGAGGGTTATACAAATTCCTTTGGTGAAGGAAAATGGAAGCCCATGAAAGGCTCTCTGATCATAGCAAGATGTCTAAAACAGAATTCCCTCTACCTAATGCATGTTATGGTGTTCGGTGGAGAGGTGAATGTAACCGACAAGGATGCCCCCATTGAGCTATGGCACAAGAGGCTTGGGCACATGAGTAAAAAACGACTTGAGGTGCTAGCAAGGAAGAAGATCCTACAAGAGATAAAAAGGTATGCATTTGGAAACTTGTGTTGATTGCTTAGTCGACAGACAACATATAGTTTCCTTTCAATATTTTCCCCCCAAAAGAAAATCTCAGCCATTGGAATTGGTGCACACTAACTTGTGCTATATGAAAGATAAAACTCTAGGGGGAGCATTGTACTTTGCCACATTTATTGATGACTTCCTGAGGAAGTTGTGGTGCTTTGCAGTGAAGACTAAAGATCAAGTGTTTGTGATTGTTAAGAACTTCCATGCAAACGTGGCAAGAGAAGCTGGAAGAAAACTGAAATGTATCCGTGCAGATATTGGCAGTGAATACCGGGGACAATTTGAGCGATATTGTCGTGAGCATGGTATCAGGCTTGAGAGAAGTGTTCTAGAAACACCTCAACACAATGGTGTGGCTAAGAGGATGAATAGGACAATTTGTGAGCTGATAAGATGTATGCTATCAAATTCAAAATTGTCAAAATCCTTTCGGGGTGAAGCAATGAGGACTGTTGTTGACACAATAAATCTGTCTCCATCAGTCCCTTTAGATGATGATGTAGCCAAGAGGGTGTGGACAGGTAAAAGTGTGTCATATAAACACTTGAGAGTGGTTGGTTGTAGGGCCTATGTTCATATCCAAAAAGATGAAAATCCAAGGTTGATGACAAATGCAAACCATGCATATTCTTGGGATATGGCCATGAGGAATTTAATTGTAGGTTATATGACCTAGTAGAGAAAAAGGTCATTAGAAGTAGGGATGAAATATTCCTTGAGGATTAAACTTAGCAAGATCCAGAGCCGAAGGAAATGCCAAATGCCACCCGTAATTTTTCGGTCACCAAACATTCAACTCTTGCTCTAGACACTCAAGGCCACGAGGGAGATGTAGAGGAGTATGATGATATGGTTGATGATGCAACTGATGATGATGATGATGAACAAAATCATGATCATCGCACTCTAGGTGACTAGATTGATGATATTTCTAGAGTTATGCCCCCCACTTGAGATGGAGGGGGAGAATTATGGGACTTTTCCACTCAAGTGGAGCCCACAACATAGAGCCAGTTGAGTACCTAGGGTCTGTTGTGTGCCTAGAGCCGGTTGAGGGTTGAGAGCTGACAGCTAGCTGGGAGTTGACTAAGTGTCGGGAGCCGGCTGAATGCCGAATTGGCTAAAGGGCCAAAAAGTAATTGTTATATTAATTTATAAATATATACTTATATACATATATGTCTGTGTGTGAGTGTGTGAATGCAGATACAAAAAGAGATGTTCACAAAAGAAGAACATGTGACTGGGAGAGGACATACATATAAAAGGAAAAGAAAGAACACAAAAGAAGAGAGACAATGGTGAATACACAAATGTGTGAACAATGGAGAAAACAAAAAAGTGAGAAAAGAGAGAAGGAAAACAACAAACGAAGAGACAAAGTGCTAGAGTACGAGAGCATTCTACAAAAGAGAAGACAAAGATCTGTGAGGGGTTGTTCGTACAATCAAGAACCCACGACTATACAACACCTCCTATCCATCCGTATCAGGTTCCTTCATTCTATGTTTCTCAATTTTTTACTTTTCTATTGTTCTATCCACTCAGTTGGGTGAAGATTGTAACCAAGGTTGTTGCCTTGAGGCATATACATTCGTCTAGTGAAAACCTACAAAGGTTGTACTCGGTTCTACTCAAGTTATTTTCGGAACCTAAGGCTCCTATGGTTTTTCCAATTTTGGGTTTTCCACGTTAAAATCTGGTGTACTCTGATTTTATTTTTTTCCATTGCATCTCTTATATATATTATATTGGTTGTCTAAGTTAGTCCCAATTCAATCCAGTTTTCCTAACAATGCCTTGGGTTTGAAACCCAATTTTCTCACCTCTCTATTACATACTTCATACATATCTCTTAATTCACTTGATGCCATTGTGGAATGTAGGGATTGAACCCATGACCTCTTGGTCTCCATTGGACAACCTCTCTCTCTCTCTCTCTCTCTCTCTCTCTCTCTCTCGGTGGTTTACACCATAGCTTCAAAGTCATAACATTGATAGAACTGAAGTTTGATCCTCATCATGGGCTAGGACTCATCTCATAGATCGCTATGATAGGAAGGAAGCATGTGCATATGGGTTAAGAAAAAGGAGAAAATGCTCATATGAATGACAAAGGAAGCATGTGCATGGATAATTTGTATGTTTGATTATGCATTGCAACATGACATGACTTATGCTTGGAGTGCAAATTAGATCAAATTATTGTTACATACAAGTGGACATGTAAATAATGTGAACACTTATTGGATAATCATGGTTGGCTCAAGTATGACAAAAATATTGGAATGTAAAATGGAATTAAAGGTAAGTGCTGGGTTGAAAAAAGTGGTAAGAGGGGCTTACAAACAAGTTAGCTTTTGAAACACAATAACACCATTGATCTACACCTTATCACCATTTGATTGTTAGTGGAAGTTGTTTGAGAAGCAAGGGTTTATGCTCTTGTTTCATAGACTTCAAGAAATTTTTTAAGATGGTACCTCATGAACAACTTTTGAGGGGCATGGAAGAACTCATGGTACCAAGTAAATATATGGTTGCAATTCTTGAATCTAGTATATGATTATGTGTGGTGGGCGTATAGGCTGTTACAGGCATGACCATATAATATCCTATGGTAAGATTGTATCGTAGTATTCTATACACGTGAATAAAGTACTATGGTACAACCTTACCATGGGATATTATATGGTCATGCCCGTAACATAGGCAATAAAAAGTTTAGTTTTGTTCAATACCCCTATTGGTATTAAGACAAAATGTCTACATTCTTAATGCCAACTCAATTTGTTTTATGCATGGATGAATTAGTAGAATTGGTTTCGAAGTTTGTAAAGGAAGAAGGCATTGAAGAAGTTACCGTTGGTAATGTATTCATCATGCTTTTGTTGTACAAAAATACTTTAGAAGATACACAAAAGCATACGAGGGCTTTAGAAGCATTTTGCATGCATATTGAGTTGAGTCTCAATGACTCTAAAATGAATATTATGCTTTTGAATAGCCAAAACAAGGGTATGAAATACATTATCTACGTTAAATACCTTTGCTTTGAAGTTCCCTCAATTCATAAATGGAACGAATGTCCTACCCGTTGCGTAGAGTCGGAAAAGAGAGCATATCATGTATTTGAGAACATGTATAATGGTGGAAAGTTTAATGTTCTGTCCTCAAGAAATGTGTAAAGAATCGGGTATGATTCTTGTGTAACAGAGTAGGTGTGAACTATGTGTGTGTATGAGAGAGAGAGAGAGAGAGAGAGAGAGAGAGAGAGAGAGAGAGAGAGAGAGTGAGTGAGTGAGAGAGACAAGGAGTAAGACACAGAGAATACGCAAAATAAAGTATATTAACAAACTTGGAGAAAGACTCAACATTATACAAGGTGGGAGGAGGGTGCTTTATATAGTCACCCTCTCTCTTCATTAACTACAAGACTCATGGAGCATGGGGAATGTGAAAGCTCATAAGTTATGTGTCATAGAATACGATTCTATGACTCATACTAAATGTTAGAATACAAAGTCGTGACATAATGGTGACTCTTGACCGTTGGGGTGTCTATTCACTCTCAAGGTGAGTTCACACACTAGACCAAGTTGAGCTTGATTCTCAACAGGCCCCCTCAAGGTCAAGTCGAGTTGGTTTCAGACGGTATCCGAAATACCCTTCGACTCGCGTTCCGGAGTCTACGTCGACTCATATTTATGCGGAGTTGTGGAATCCGTGCTCTAGCTTGCGTTGTGCGTAGTTGCGAAGTCTGTGCTTCGGCTTGTGTCTTTCTTCGCGGCTTCGTTGCGCGGTTGCGGAATCCACGCGTTATTGCTGTCAGGAATAGTACTAAAGCAGAGATGGAATTAGTACTAAGAAGAGTAGTACTATTAGTACTAAGAGGACGGGACTGCGTAAGATTCCCGAGAGAGAGGAAGTGAGAAGAGGAGAGAGAGAGAAATAGGATGATGACAGCAGCTCTTATATTATATGAAAGATAAGTACAAATCGGCTAAGAGGCTTAAGACTGGTGTTGAACCAATTTGGTTCAAAACAATTCCTTGTGCCTCCTTTTATAGTGTTTTTAGGAATAATCCTGAAGATTCTAGAATGTTCTAGAGAGATCTGGAATATACATCAATTTTCTATGATAAAGCATAAATGAAAATAATCTCCTACAAAATACAATTCATAGTCTAATGGTAAGAGCTCGACCCATGTAGCATAAGGTCATGGGTTCAAGTCTTGCCATATCATGACACTATCTCCCCCTTAAAGACGACGAGTGGAACGAGTCGGCGTTAATTGCGGACCGGGTTTGTCCGGATACTTTCGGTGGAAATCAGCAAGAAGATCTTGTGCATTGGCAACATGCTCGACGGGTTCCCAAGTACGTTCGCTCAGACTATAACCGAGCCAATCGACCAAGTAATAAAGTTTGTTGCGAACAAGTTTGGAATCGAGGATGGCAGCAACTTCATACTCCGGGCCGGCGTCCAACTCCAGCGGGGGCGGCGGTGGTGTCACACGATCGGGAATGGTGTTTGCTTTATAAGGTTCAAGAAGAGAACAATGGAAAACCGGATGTATCTGAAGCTACGGAGGGAGATCAAGGCGGAAGGTGACATCATTAATCTTCCCCGTAATACGGAAAGGACCGAGTCGTCGATAATCCAACTTGTCGCACGGTCGAGTAGTCTTGATGTGACGACGTAAGAGCCATACTCGATCTTCGATGGCAAAAGAGGAGGGAATCCGATGACGATCCGCATAAGTCTTCTGTGTGTGTTGAGCATGACGAAGGTGAGTAGAGAGATCCATCTGGATCTTGCGTAGCCTCTCCAAATGATCCTCGGCACGAGGGTTGGTAGGTAGCTCCGGAGTGTCGATCATCGACCAACGAGGATGGAAACCGGTATAAGCGAAAAATGGGGAGACCCGAGTCGAGGAGTGAATAGCATTATTATACGCAAACTCCGCAAAGTGGAGAATCTCGGCCCAATCGTCCTGTTGATAACTCAAGAAACACCGGAGATATTGCTCCAGCGTTTGGTTTGTTCGTTCCGCCTGTCCGTCGATCTGAGGATGGTAGTCGGAGGAGAGGTTGCAGGAGACCTTGAGCATCTTGAAGAGATGCTCCCAAAATTTGGAAACAAATTGCGGGCCTCGGTCACTGATAATACTGTCTGGGAGGCCATGATGCCGAAATACCTCACGCATAACAAGAGCGGCAGTTTCCTCGCTAGTGATGGCTTTAGTACAGGGCACAAAATGTGCCATCTTCGTATATCGATCGACGACGGTTAGGATAGCATCGAACCCCTTCGAGACCGGCAGATCTGTGATAAAATCAAGACAAATAGATTGCCATGGCTTACTTGGAATCGGTAAAGGTTCCAACAAGCCATATGGATGGTGTCGTGGCATCTTTGCTCGGCAGCAAGCATCACAGGTCCGAACGTAGTCGTCGACAAAACGACGCATGTGGGGCCACCAAAAAGATTGCTGCACTAGCTCCAACGTCTTAGTACTATCGAAATGTCCCGCCGTATGGGTTTCGTGACAATGTTGGACGATTTGAAGGCGACAGGAGCAATCGGGGACATATACGCGCTTTTTAAAGAATAACAAACCATCATGATATTCGAATTGTCGGTAGTCAATACTTGGTTGTTGAGACTGAGAACAGGATGCCCGAGAAGTATCAATGTGCGCCAAGATGTCTTGAGCAAAACTATCCGTCTTCAAGGTTGCACGTATGTCATCGGTAATCCGTGAATCCATCGGGGTGTGAAAAATCCGCGTCGTGTGCAATCGTGTTGGTCCCAAGATTACTTGCTTTTGATTATCAAATGTTGCGTCACCAAGACGAGGTGCAAGATATGAACGCCGTGATAGTGCATCTGCTTTTCCTTGCTGCTTCCCCGGTCGATATGTGATTTTGAAGTCAAAACGCGTGAGGAGTTGCGCCCACCGAGCTTGCCGTCGATTTAGTACGCGAGCGTTCTGAAAATAAGCAAGATTTTTATGATCGCTAAAGACAATGACCTGATGTGGAGAGCCCTCTAAGAAATGCCGCCATTGTACAAATGAATCCACGATGGCTAATAACTCCTTGTCATGTATTTCGTAGTTGATTTCTGCGACATCGAATTTGCGCGAATGGAAAGCCACCGGATGCAACTCTTCTTTATCGCCTTGTTGAGAAAGGATGCTACCGAGGGCGAAATCTGATGCGTCGGCCTCCATGATGAATGGTTTGCTTGTATCCACATGAGTTAGAATCGGTGCTGATGTAAAGGCTTTCTTAAGATGCCGAAAAGCCATATCTGCTTCTATGGACCAAAGAAATGCTTGGCCCTTCTTCGTAAGTTGTGGTGAGAGGTAAAATAATCTTTGAGTAATCCTGTATAAACTTACGGTAGAAGTTAGCAAAACCTAGAAAACATTGTACATCTCGTACCGACCGTGGAATTTGCCACTCTAGTACAGTTTGGATTTTAGCTGGATCCATGGCGATGCCCTTTGAGGAGATGACGTAGCCTAGAAATTCCACTTGGTTGCAGTCAAAGCTACATTTTTCTAGCTTGGCATAAAGACCATTCTCGCGGAGTCGCTTTAGTACTAATAGTACATGAGAATCGTGCTCTTCCTGGGTCTTCGAATAAATCAACAGATCATCCAGATAAATGATCAAACAGATATCCAAGAGGTCTCTGAATATATCATTTGCCATGTGTTGGAAGACTGCGGGTGCATTGGTTAGGCCAAACGGCATAACAGTATACTCGAAATGCCCATGCCGCGTGCGAAAGGCGGTCTTCCACTCATCTCCCAGTCGGATCCGCACGAGATTATACGCTCCTCGTAGGTCGATTTTAGTAAAAAACTTGGCACCATTAACTCACTCTAAATGACTTGATATAAGAGGAAGTGCATACCTATTCCGGATGGTGACTTTATTCAATCCGCGGTAATCAACGACAAGACGAAGTGAGCCATCTTTCTTCTTGACAAAGAAGATGGGTGCACCGGCCGGAGATTTCTAATGGCGGATGAACCCGTTTGCCAAGTTCTCCTCTATGTAGGCTTGAAGGACTTCTAACTCGGTGGGTGACAAGTTGTAAATTGGTCCCCATTGTGGCTCGGTTCTTGGTTGTAAAACGATGGGACAATCATAGGGACGGTGATGAGGAAGGGTACCAGCTTTTACCTTGTCAAATACATCGGCATAAGGATGATATTTTGCTGGAAGTTGTACTGAGGAGTCCTTCTTAATAGTGCTGGAAGGATGTACTGATATTGCAAATAGGAACATTGCCTCCTTGGGTCCTTCTTCGCGTAATTGATGGAGTGAAATGGTCGAAACTTGGTGAGTTGATTCTTGGGGTGGTCGATATCGGACTTCTCTTGTTCTCCAATCTATGGCTGGATTATGTAATTCAAACCAAGGTAATCCTAGGACAATGGGATGCTCTGGACTACTAATTATATTAAATGATATTACACACACAAAACTACCTAGGACAACTTGAATGGGTTCTGATTCTTCTACAATATTCCCGGAAGCAATGGGACGACCATCAATGACTACTACAGATGCGGGACAAGGAAGTTTTCTTAAGGATATCTGAGAAGCTTGGGCAAAATTTCGATCTATGAAACAGGAATTAGCTCCGGAATCTAAAAGTGCTAGGACGGGTATTGGGAGAGTACTTTTAGTAACAATGACTTGGGCTAGGAACACATTGCTAACTTGCTTGGAAGGAATGGAACCACTAATGGGCTGTACAGATCTAGGGTTGTTGTCCAACCAAACGGCTCCTATTTTGGCTAGACTCAATCGTTTAACTCTTCATCTAATTGACTAAGGATTTCAAATTTATTTGAGATACTTGGGCTATTAGTACTATGAATACTATCAAACACTCTATTAGTACTATTAATACTATCAGACACTCCTAAGGGAAGAATTGACTCAGGTTTAGTACAGGCTACAATTTGATTTACCTGTCTTCTTGGCCTATGGGGACAATTGATTGCAAAATGCCCTGGTCCACCGCAATAAAGACATAATTGATTTGCACGTCGTCGTTGCTTTTCTTCTTCCGATAACGGGTCGTGTCGACGCATGGTATCGATCTCCATCGGTGTTGAAGTATTTGCTTGAGGAATGTCTCGTGCAAATGGTCTAGCTGCGACTGCGGCGTAAGTGGGCTCTGGCCTAGCGCGTGGTATCTGTAATTGACGTTCCGAACGCCGTTCGAAGAGGCGGTTGTCACATCGGACCGCTCGATTGATTGCCTCAGTAAGAGACTTTGGTTGTTTTTCTAGAAGCAAGGGCGATTGTTATTAAGCAAGGGCGATTGTTTTTCTAGAAGCGGAGCGAACCATGCTAAGGTTGAGCCGCTAAGCAACGTGCCTATTAAGCCGACTCGGGATGCATCAGTGGGGTATCAGGAAGGATGCATTTGGAGGACTAATCGTACTTGATTAAGGAATCCCCTGAATTGTGATCGCATTCCATCAAATTTCACAGGAAGTCCAATCTTCGGCTCTTTATGAAATCCTTGGGGACTTGATCCTTGTTGTTGCAATGCCGCTTCGAGTTGTTGCACCCGTAACGCTAACTCCCCATGTTGTTGCTGCGTTTGTTGCTTTTCTAGAGCGATTTGTTGCAGATCCCCTATTAGCCGTTGGTTTTCTTGTTCCAGGGCAACCATCTTTTCTTTTAGGCACTGTAACTCGAAGAAAACGGATTGATATTCTTGGGCGCTAACAGTAGCCATAGTAGGGGGAAAAGGATAGGAGGATGAGGTAGAACGACAAGTAGGCTGGAGGAAAGAGGAATAAATTGGTTCAAACTGTCAGGAATAGTACTAAAGTAGAGATGGAATTAGTACTAAGAAGAGTAGTACTATTAGTACTAAGAGGACGGGACTGCGTAAGATTCCCGAGAGAGAGAAGAAGTGAGAAGAGGAGAGAGAGAGAAATAGGATGATGACAGCAGCTCTTATATTATATGAAAGATAAGTACAAATCGGCTAAGAGGCTTAAGACTGGTGTTGAACCAATTTAGTTCAAAACAATGCCTTGTGCCTCCTTTTATAGTGTTTTTAGGAATAATCCTGAAGATTCTAGAATGTTCCAAAGAGATCTGGAATATACATCAATTTTCTATGATAAAGCATAAATGAAAATAATATCCTACAAAATACAATTCATAGTCTAATGGTAAGAGCTCGACCCATGTAGCATAAGGTCATGGGTTCGAGTCTTGCCATATCATGACAATTGCGTAGTGTCTTCAGTACTCCCCCTCAAGCTTGGTAGGTCAGGGATCGTCAATCCAAGATCGGTCATAAATTGCCCTAACTTGTCGGCTTCTAAGGCTTTAGTGAAGATGTTGGTCGTTTGAAGATTGGTGTTAATGTGTTGTAGGTCGACATCGCCAGCTAGAACGCGCTCTCGGATGAAGTGATAGTGCACTTCGATGTGCTTTGTCCACGCGTGGAACACTGGGTTCCGAGCCAGATAGATATTGCTCATGTTGTCGCAATAAAGGGAAGTCGGATCCTTGATGGGTACGCCCAGATCCTTGAGTATCCTTTTGAGCCATACGGCCTCACATGTGGCCACTGCCGCGCCCCTGTATTCCGCCTCTCTGCTCAAAAGGGCGACGGTTGGTTGCTTTTTGCTGCTCCAGGATATTGCTCCGCTACCGAGGGAAAAAACAAATCTGGAGGTTGATCTTCTATCGGCTTTCTAACCGGCCCAATCGGCGTCTGTGTACCCCTCAAGTCATATTGGCAGCGCGGTCTTATAGAGGATGCCACAATCCATTGTGCCGCTTACGTATTATAGAACTCGCTTAGCGCAATCCAAGTGAGTATCACATGGTGTTTGCATGAATTGGCTAAGGAGACCGACCGGATAACTGAGTTGGTGATACTGAGTCGGCTCACACGCTTTGGTGTCGGAGTTCGCATCTAGTTTGAGATTGTGATCGAGCGGGGTTGCCGCAGATTTGCGCTCAGCCATACCGAACTTGTATAACAAGTTGAGGATGTAGTGCCGTTAAGAGATCATGATTCCGGTCGGAGTCCGAATTACGTCGATGCCGAGGAAGTAGTGGAGCTCCTTCATGTCCGTCATCTCGAACTTGTTAGAAAGGAGGGATTTGACCTTGTTGATTTCGACGAGATGCTCGCCTCCAATGACTAGGTCATCCACATATAGGATGATGACCATTGGACTTGCGGAATCGCTTCGTATGTAGAGGGAGTTGTCTGATTTTGACATACGAAAGCCGATTTGATGAAGATATTGCGTTATTTTCGAATGCCAAGCATGTGGTGCTTGCTTGAGGCTGTAGAGTGGCTTCTTGAGTCAGCATACAACTTTCGGATGGATGCTCGAGTTGAAGCCAGGTGGTTGTATCATGTACACCTCCTCTTCTAATTCACCTTGTAGAAAGGCGTTTTTGACGTCCATTTGATGGAGGTGCCACCCTTTTGCCGCGGCAAGCGCAATTATGGTCCGTACCATCGTCATCTTTGCCACCGGGGCAAAGTTCTCCTCGTAGTCAACTCCATGCGTTTGGGCGTAGCCTTTTGCTACGAGTCGCGCTTTGTAGCGGTTGACGGAACCGTCAGCTTTGTACTTCACTTTGTAAATCCATCTGCATCCAATCGCCTTTTTGTGTGGTGAGGTGGGAACGAGATCCCATGTCTCATTCTTGCGTAGTGCCTGCATCTCCTCGTTCATGGCTTCGATCCATCGCGGATCCTTGGCTGCTTCGGAGAATGTTTTCGGCTCATGTACTGTCACCACCTTCATCATAAAGGTATAGTGATATGCCATGTAGTCATTGTAGCCGAATCGGCTGACCGGATTCTTTTCATGGGTGGAGCGACGAAGCTTTTCATTTGCAGAGATGAGGGCTTTCTTAGCTTCGATTGGTACATCGAAGCTGCTGAACTCACTGTCGAGTGAGTGAGTCGACTCATCGTCGTTGAAGCGATCGTCTTCGTATTCCGACATTTTCGCCTTGCCTTTGTCCATCTTCGGGCTAGGTCGTGATGTGCTTTCATCGCTCAAAGGCTCTTGTGGCCCACTCAGTTGGGTCGTGATCGGACTTTCTTCGAACATGCGTGTAAGGCGATCTTCATCCTCTATCTCTTGTTCGGCGAATTTCGGGTCGAGCGGAGTCAGAGTCGAAATTGTCTCTAGTGCGTACCAGGATGCGGACTCGTCAAAAACGACGTCTCGACTTACTCGAGATTTTTCAGTTGAGGGGTTGTAGCACTTGCACCCCTTTTGCTCTAGTGAGTATCCTACGAGGATAAATTTCTCCGACTTTGGATCTAGCTTTTGCCGCTTTTCGTCAGGTATGTGCATGTATGCTATCGCGCCAAATATCCGGGTGTGCGATAAATCTGGCTTCATTCCGAAGTATTTTTCGTGCACTTCGGATGTTGTGCATCGGTTCATTAGGTAGACGGTTGTATTTGCAGCTTCGGCCCAATATGACTTGGGCATATGCTTCTCATTCATCATGGCCCGCGCTACTTCGAGGATGTGTTGATTTTTGCGCTCGGCTACTCCGTTTTGTTGTGGAGTGTGTCAACAAGTGAATTATCGTTGAATTCCTTCCTTTCGGAGATACGCCGTGAAATCGTCCGAGAAGTACTCCTTGCCGCCATCCGATCGAAGGCATCGTACATGACGACCAGTGGCTTTTTCGACTTCATTTTTAAACCTTTGGAAGTGACCGAACACTTCGCTCTTTTGTCGCATCGGATAGAGCCACGTGTGCTTGGAGAAGTTGTCGATGAAGAGCACGTAATATCGGCATCCGCCGAATGTAGCCGTCTATGCCGGTCCCCATACATCGGAATGGACTACATCGAGTAGACCTTTGCTCACGTTCCGCTCTTTCGGGAATGGGTTTCGGTGTTGCTTGCCGAATTGGCACGCTTCGCATACACCTTCAATCTCCTTCTCTTTGAATGTCAGGAGTCCGATGATAACTCCTTTCGATTTCATTGCTTTGAGTTTGTTGAGATTGATGTGGCCGATTCGCTTGTGCCATAGCTATATGTCGGAGTCGGCTTTCGTGCTTTTTGCGAACATGGCGGATTTCATCTCGTGTGAGTCGAGAATGAACATCCAACCCTCTCTTCTTCCGCATGCGATGATTCGGCCCTCTTTTTCGATGACGCACCCTTCTTGGTCAAATCGTACTTGCATCCCTTGCTCAACCATTTGGCTGACCGAGACCAAATTCTTCGTGATGGTGGGAACATGTAAGACATTTTTAATGTATGTTTGCTTACCTCTTTTGCCGAACGGAACATTGCCGATGTGCCGAATCGGGTGTGTAGTGTCATCTCCGGTTTCGACATAACCGGGTCGCTCCGACTCTCGAAGTTCAAGAAACCATTCTTTATGAGGTGTCATATGGTTTGACGCTCCGGAGTCAACAAACCATACGTCCTCCGAATTGAGGGCACTAGTTGAGGTAGAGGCCGACATAGAGTTTGCTCTATGTTTCATCATGAACATTCCGCCACAGTCGGAGTTGTGTGCATACATTCCGCCACGATCTTCGTAGTCGGAGTTGTGCTCGTACATTCCACTATGATCTTCGTAGTCGGAGTTGTGCCCGTACATTCCGCTATACTCTTCGTAATCGGAATTGTGTGTAATTCGTGAGTTGTCGACTTGTGGAAGCCGATTCGCACATCTTCTTTCGGCACTCTTCTTCGTGATGGTCAAGCTTTCCGCAATATCCGCATTCGGTTGCGTTTTGATGGCTCGAGCCGGAGTGGAAGCTCCCCCTTCTTGCGAACGTTCCTCGTTGGCTTCCGTTTTGCGGACGAAATTGGGAGTTGTTGTCGTAGGTCAGACCTCGTCCGCCTTGTCCTTGGCCGAATCGGCCTCTCGCTCATCTGCGTCCTCTTCCTCCATTCAAGTGCATGTAGAGCATGTGGCCTTCCGACTCATTGCTCCTTGTATGCATGTGGTTTTCTTCGACCAATAGCCATTGGAGCTCGAAGAAGGAGGGAGATTTCTCCCGTGCTAGAACGGCGGTTCGCATCGGGCTGAACTGTGGTGCGAGGCCGCCGAGGCATATTTGCACCATCTCATCATCATCGATATTTACATTTATCGAGCCAAGCGAGTCGCAAAGCTCCTTGATCTAGGCGGAGTTGAAGCCAAGACTCATGGAGCATGGGGAATGTGAAAGCTCATAAGTTATGTGTCATAGAATATGATTCTATGACTCATACTAAATGCTAGAATACAAAGTGGTGACATAATGGTGACTCTTGACCGTTGGGGTGTCTATTCACTCTCAAGGTGAGTTCACACACTAGACCAAGTTGAGCTTGATTCTCAACAAAATGCTTATTCGACATTTTGGTGATAGCAGTGCTTCTTTATGGGGTGCAAGTATGGGGTCATAGTATCCCTAAGTCCCATGGAAAAAGTTAGAAAATGCTTGAAAGCATTTTTGTACAAAGTTTCGCCAAGTCAAGAAACAATCATCATACATTGTCCTACTTCTTGAGAGGAGATCAATTCTCAATGAGATCATGGCCATGGAAAGGGTTGTTGAGTACATGCCCAAGGCTCAAAAAAGTCTCACATCGGCTTCCTCGAATCACATGGGAAGCAATAAACAATATCTAAAATACACAAAAGAAAATTTGTGTTCCGATTTTATGCAAGATATGAAAAAAGGATTTGGCAGATGGGATGTAACACATATGCTTCATGAAACATTATTAGATTCCTTTTTCAACAATGACTTTTTGCAATGCCAATGTATCATGACATACAAAAAATGTAGAGGCTCACGCTACACACATTATGTTGTAGCTCATGACATAAACATATTCTTTGTTGAAGGGGAAAACCACACACGTATATATATGTTAGACCATGTGTTGTTGTCTACCATCCAAATTGTTGCTTCCATATGATTTAGTTCATACTATCTTTGATGTGAGTGAAAAACTTGGGGCACAAGTGATGAGACAAGTCAATTATGCACATTTTTCCCTAAACAAGTTCTAGAGTTTGAGAATCACACTTTGATAAAATATTGCCTCGATTGAATATATTCGACTATCCATCTTTGATCCAACCCAATGTTTGCATGAATATCTCTCACGATCACAATTTTCACTCTCAATTGTGATATATTAGTACAGTTCTTGAATATCGAGAATCACAACTCACTTTCACATGCATTATGTGAAAATGCAATAGTTTTTGCCTCATAGATCAAATTTGACCTTCCATGACAATAATAAAATCTATCTATCTCTTCCCTTAAATCCATTTTGATCAATCCATCTAAACACTAAAGTCTTAAACTTTACTTTTAAGTACTTGGGTTACTTTTATCACGTGTCATGATCTAAGATATCTCATCAAATTGTGTTTGCCCTTTTGTTCTCAATTAGTTACGTGTATTGACTAAGTAGGAAGACCTATTAATTACATTCCTTGAGAATATTAGAATAGAAAATAGTTTAAATTTGTTCAAGTAATGGTTAACACTAACGCCAACAGGCTTTAGAATAATTGACAATTGTACCTACTCGTGTTGCTTGTGGTAGAGTAGACGTCAATCGAACCATGGAAGAATGGTTTTGGTGTAATAACCCCATTGGAAGGCACCTGTCCTAGGAAGAAACACACTTACACTTGCATTTGGCATTTTATGCATGTGCCTCAATTGTGGTTCGCAAATAAATCAATGCCCAAGTATTTACAAAAGCTCTTCAAGAAAAAGGGAGAATACTCATAACAAAATGTTAAACATATAGAGCACACACTCATGTATGTGTGTGTGTGTGTGTGTGTGTGTGTAGAGAGAGAGCATTTACAACAAAAAGGTAAACTACGAATAGTGCACAATGCTCTTGGTACACACACGCGCATATATGTATATTCACTACAAAAAAGATAAACAACAAAACGACATATACCACACAACAAAAAAACTGAACGCGTTGTAGCATCATTATTGGAGACTCGAACACTAGTAGTAGCATGATGTTATGTAAGTGTACACAACCGTTTTAATAGTGACAGAAAAAAGTGGAACATAGGGAGGGCAATGGAGCTAGATAGGTATATTCAAATGCTAAGAAGAAAATGATAGTATGGTGACCTATCTTACTTTGTTCGGGGTATGTAAGGTTTTGCTTCGGGAGTGAAAAGTGGTTTATAAGTTTTGAGAGTATATTATGCAACTATAGAAGAGTTCGCTTTACGTATAGGTACCCCCTAAAAAGAATTGGTTTGACGATCAACTCCTAGGCTCCCCAAAAAAAGATTCCTAACTTGCTTTAGATACATCTTTATTTATCAATTAAGCATTATTCTTGGTTGCACATAGTAATGTCACCAAAGTTGTCAACAATAGATCATGTTTTTGGTTTTGTTTTGTCAAGGAAACCTCATCGAGAACTATGTGCTTTCATTATTCCTTTTTAGCATTATTTGGTGTATGCCCGATTTACTTCCAACTATGAGAAACTTGTTGTCGCCTTAATTCAATTTCAAAGATTATTTATAGGCATGACTTGTTGCTTCTTTTAATTGATAATGTAAATAATAAAAATACCCCTTGTATAAGTGGTAGTATTAACTCCATCCCTTGTGGTTCTAGAACTGATCCAAAACACCCTTATCAATACATAGTACAAAATAAAGAGTTAAAGCATAGACTTCTTTTCAAGTTAGAAGTAAGAGTTATCGTGTTTGTATTTAACTTTCTTGTAGACATTTGAAATTTCACCACCATTTCTAGTTAGTAATGTCGCTTGCATTAGCTTCATATCAAAATCACGATGCTTTCAAAACTGGCTAGCGGGATCAAACTAAATGGAAACACCTTCGTACGCATTATATATACCTTTCTTCCTTTTTACTCCTAAAATAAGCTTAACATACCATTATATTCGAGAGATCCTTGAAAGAAGACATTAAAAGTAGTGAATGAGAATGCAATGTTATGAAACAAAGAGATTCATGGCATTAGAATGAGACTTGGACATTGTGATGTGAGTGCATTACATTGTAGTCGATAAAGATGTAGCCACTTTCCAAACAACATTCTTGAGAAATCAAGAACATGTTATGATCAAAACTTAGAATTGCCCCAAAAACATGACCAAAATTGCAAGCACAAATTCTTAATTGATTGATTATGTTTCAGATGCAAGTGTAATAAAATTCATCATGATCCATGCTACTTCTTTTGTACGAGGGGTATATAATAATCCTTTTGGAAATCACATGCTTGGAGTAGAGTTGATATCTGAGGTGTTTCTAAAATAGGTTAAACTTAGAACTAAAAACTCATCATGTCTACGTGAAGTGAAAATACATTTCAATAAACTATAATCTCCACGCAAGTTTGGCATCACTTTTTCCAAAGGGTCACAGTGTCATCTAATGCCTTCAAATTGCATCTTGAAAAAATTACGAGAATGCAAAAATGTTTTGGAATCGTCACATGGAGATTCAAACAAGAAATAAAAAGCAAAAATCAATCAAACCTATTTTTTAGAAAAAAGAAACAAATAGTAAATTATAGTTGGTTGCCTTTACGAATGCCAAACCCATGCTCGAGGACAACCTTTTGCTTTTCGATTTAAACAATTGGCGTTGCTTTTTCTCGATCTCATTGGTGCAAAATACTTATCTTATTTTATTAAAGAGGGATTCCATTAAGATGGAATGACACACATATATGTAAATGATATGGCACGACAGTTATGACCGCAAGATAATGATGTGTTTATGGCTTATTGCGCATAGAGCCTTGCCAGTAGGGACGTGGGGTAAAGGACATTACTCTTGCTTTCCCATGCCTCTAGTTCGTTCACCCTCAACTAGGCAGCGGCTCTATGGGGAAGGACATTACTCTTGCTTTGCCATGCCTCTAGTTCGTTCACCCTCAACTAGGGACATGCTTGCTGGAACTGTCTTGAGGATGATGTGGCGAAATACAATAGCACATGCAAAGCTAAGTACATAGGGGAGAATGGAACTGTTTGATTGATCGCCGACAACAGGGTACCTACAGTTATTGCGCAGAAGCAAAAACTTGGAGATCTATGGACACCGCTTGCACCCATTACCATATGGTGTATATGGACAACAAGGTGTACCAGGGTATTTTCAACAAACAAACGCTCTCCACCTGAATCGATTAAGCTAATATGGCACACACTAATAACTACATTGAGAGCTCAATATGAGCGGATTGATGGTACTGATGATGCTTCAAAATTAATGAGGCTGAATTTCAGAAAACGTTGGTGTACTACACCGATGACCACAGTAAATGGAATGGATATACGATGGTAGTATGTAGTACCCAGATGGTTGTTCCCCCCTCCCATTAGTTGAACGAGGGGCATGAACGAGGTGTAATATGGGATATTAAATGCAAGTGATATGTATGAAAGGATGGATAGAGACACATGTGAAAGTGTAACATAAATAAATGAGATCACTTATGAAGGATAGGATAGTCTAGGCAAAGAATACCCGAGAAAGGGGTCAAAGTTCTGTATACATATTATAACTAATGGAGTATATTCTTTTTTGGAAAAGAAAAAAAGAAAAAAAAGATGGAATGACAAACATATATGTAAATCCTATTCCCTTTCTTCATGCATCTTTGGGATAAGAGATAAAGGTTTATAACGTCTACACAGAAAGTAGCAATAAATTCTTTTCAAAATGTTGATCTTCGCATGCATTTGGAATCTTTCTTGTATCCTAATTCATCATTGTTTACATAATCAAGTGAGGTGATTTGGCAAATATTAAGTCTTGTTTTGTATCTATGCAAGTTTAGTTTAGTGATCATAATAAACTATGGCTTTAGAGATTCATTAAAGATGTAGTGGAGCATAGTACATACCACAATGTCTATTGTTTAAGTTGAGAAACAAAAGGAGATATCTAACCACATATGGCTTCAGGTTTTACATCCAAAGGTGATGACGAGATCAAGTATTCAACTAACAAGCATCAAAATCTAAGGGGAAGACAAAGAATGAACAAATCAATAAACGATAGAAGTTTTTGCTCGTTTCTTTGTTTGAAGGTTGAATAAATTTGGCCTTCTAGAATTAACATCACAAGCTCTATCATCTCTCGACTATTAAATTAACAAGGAAAGTCCGTTAGAACTTGTTTTTACTTGTTTAAAGGGTGGTTTTTTGTGTAGATGTATTTTGAATAATCATTTAATGCTCTACACATGTTGTCCTTCTTCATCTCACTTCCACACATTTCCTTGAACCACTTTTTGCCTATCAATTTCAATTTGATTTGTTGTCTAGTATTTGATAGGGGGGTCGCTTTGTATTGAAGATTCCAGTTCACTCTCGGCCATTTATGCATACCCTTATTTTTCTCCATCCCTTTCCCCTCCTCTTTTCTAGCATGCATGTGCCTTTTCATTTTTGCTATCCCCTTAATATATTGGGTTGTCACCAATGACTTAGCTTGCTCTTTCAAGGGGTTGACGACCTTTCCTAAATTTAATTCTCCTACCTCATCCATACTTTCATGACGCATCTAGATCGTATCATCCACTAACAAGTTGTCTTCTTGTTGTAGTATCTACATATCATTAATAGCTTCACATTGGCTGGGCCACAAAAGATGTAGGTTATATGAATCGTAGCTTGCTAACTTGGAATATACAAGGAATTGGTGGCACCCAATTCCAATTGAAAAAGAATGTATTGGTTGTTGAAATTTAGCGTTGCACTGAGGCAATGGTGCCTCATGTTATCATGATGTAGGAGCACCATCTAGATGGGGATAAGATAGATAAAATTGGAAGCATTTGCCCTGGGAATTGGACCAATACATGGTCAACAACTATAGGGGATAGACAGATTCATGGGGGAGTACTTATAGCTATGAAAGCTAAGTTTATTGTTGCATGCACAGGCAGGGGGAGTTTAATAGAGGGTCGTGTTATCTACATAAGGATTAAAAACAGATGTGAGAACTTGGGCATACTAAACATATATGCCCCAAATTCAGTTGCCGAAAGAAAAGAATTTTGGTTGCAACTAGTGGACAAGAAACCGGATGCTGAGTTGTGGATCATTAGAGGAGACTTTAATATGGTGGAGCAACCAGAAGATAGAAGAGGAAATGCAAATTGCACGGTGCAGGGAGCGGAGAAGTACGCATGTGATAAGTTTTGTTTAGCATATAATGTAATAGATTGTTGGAATGCACCTAACTTTCAAATGCAAAAAGAAAAATCTCTTCTATACTCTAGAGTAGGAGGAAGCATGCATGGGAGGATGATGTCCAAGCTGGACAGATGGTATTTGGACCTTCAACTCATTGATAGGAAAGGCAGATGCACTATTTGACCTGGAACAATGTTCCTAGATCATGCACCTATTCTATTGCATATACAAGAAAACAATCAATGCAAGCCACAAAATGTGAAGGTGAGCAAGGAATTGGTTATGGATACTAAATGGATTGATGATATACGGAAAATATGGTCTAATATCAAATGGAGGTACCTTGATCCTGCTCATAGGATGGCTTGGAAACTTGAGGAATGTGCATGTTTTTTTCGGAAGAAAGCGGTTGAAATTAGAAAAGAGATAAGGGAGAAAATGCAGAGATTGCATTGGACAATCGCTTTTATGCAACGACTAAGAGAATTATACCCACATAATGTATGGATTGAGGCCCGACTAGAGGAAGCCAAAAGCAAATTAGATATGTACCAGAAATTAAGGATTACCTATGCATATCGTAGTAGGGCAGCAAGTTGGATGAGAGTTGGAGATCGGGTTACTAAAGGTTTTTTTGAAGTTGTCAAATGCAGAGGATCTGGGACTCAACCTTCATGTTTAAAAAAGACAAATGGCACACTGACCACGTGCAAGGAGGAAATGCTTGAAATAGCCACGAGCTATTATACTCAACTACTAAATGTATGCAAAGAGGAACAAATTGATCAGTTGCCTTCAAAAATTTAATTAATAGGATACCAAGGAAAGTTACTACTCATATGATGGGGAAGAACTTTAAGATGCTACGTTCAGTACACCAAGGATGTCCATTGGTCCCGTAGTCATAGCGTGAATCACACACTACGTGAAATATGTAAAATACTATATCTGATTTAAAGTACGTATAATAAATAAAATAAAATATTAAAAGTACTTATTACATATGCATAGGGCAAGATTCGAACCCTACACCTCCACGTAAACAAACCCCAACCTTACCATTGTACTAACTTATACCAAGTGTACTAATATAGATTTAATATATATAAGACTTTTATTTACGCCTACCTTTATTAAAAGGTAAGTCATGCATTTTTTTTGGAATGTTTGAATACTTTATTTATAAGAAAAATGTACACTAATAAAAAAATGACTCGTGCACAAGCATGAGTACTATATTTAGGAAATAAAAGCATAGTGTAAAAAAAAAGGCAACTCATGCACATTTAGTGTGTATGAACACTTTAGAAAAAGCATGAAGCTATGCTTAGCCTCTTCTATCCATATATAAGGAGGAGAGAATGATGTATGGGAGTTGCTGATTATTTTACAAGAATTGATTAATAAAAAAAAATACTCGTGGGATTCACGATTTTGCCATCTATTTCTCTCTTACATTCTAAGTATCAATTACTACACTATACTTGTGGGATTCACGAGTTTTTCATATCTTTCTTTCTTACAATATATTTCATATTCTTAATTGCCTTAGAATTTTCTTTTCTCCTAGTCCAAAACCTCGGTGGTTCCCACCCGATTCACGCAACGATCCGGAGTCGAAAGGCACGACACTGTACCTATACATCATTGCAACAAAAGCTTTGTATTATCAAATTGCTGATAGATCTTGGCAAATACAGGGCCTTACCTTGCCTGATGATGTCGGAATGGTGCTTGATACGGCATATGTTGATGACACAACGACCTATGTCAAGGGTGATGCAAACAACTTGGGCAGATTGCAAAGTGCAATTGATGAGTTCTATAGGGGATCAGATGCTAAAATAAATTGGAATAAATCAGTGGGCATTTGGATTAGTAATAAGTCTGTGTTAAATTGGGTCCCTAACCCCAATTTCAGGTGGTTGGGGAGAGGAGAAGCTACTAGATACTTGGGCTTCAAATTTGGTATGGACATCGGTCGAGCAGAATACTACAATCTACTAGTGGACAAGATAAAACCGAAGCGAATATGGTGGAATACAAGAAACCTATCCTTTGCGGGCAAGATTGTGATTGCAAATCAGCTTCTAATGGCTACTATATGGCATACTCCTGCATGCTAGATAATCATGCCCATGTCGATGAAATTGATAAAAAAAGATTATCAGAAATTTCTTATGGGGGGGCACAGAGGAAAAACAGGCTCGTGCAAAGGTTGGTTGGACCACACTTATAAAAGGAAAAAGTGAAGACGAGTTGGGATTGATAGATCCCATGGTGCAAACGAAGGCCATGCTAGGCAAACTGGTGGTCAGGAGCTTACAACCACCTGAGGCACCTTGGAAAATTCGATGGAGACGTAGATGGAAGATGTGACTGTCAAGACAAGGTGGAGGTTGGCCAAGCAACCCCTTTTGGGGTTCTGTGCCATAAATGTGACCCAAATATTGGGGAAGTATGCAAAGTTTATGTGTTATTGGAATTATGAAAGCATGGCAAGAAATCAAAAAGGGGATCACATGTAGGTGGAGAAATTATGCATATGCCTAGATCTACATGCCAATTGTGTGGAACCCACTAATTAGAGATGTGGATGGGCGGATGATAGGACAAAATCATTGTAGGTTTCAAATGGGTTGACTTAATCAATGCCAAGGGAATGCATTAGTGGAGTGGAAGAGATTTCTGTCCAATGATGTGGGCACTCAAAAAGGCTAGAATATGGAGAATAAGCAGGATTAAAGGCATGCTCAAGAGAATTACATATGCCATTGTATGCAACAGGCATACCTTGGAAGAGGAAGATATAATTACCTCTGAAATTGTGTGGACAATACTTATAGATGCTGAGAATTGCTTAATTGGAATTAATGGAATGAAAGCATAATAGAATGAGGCATGCTACTACAAAATACAACATAGAATGGCAAGAGGTGGTGAGAAACCAGCCTATCAAAGCGAAAGGCCGATTAGGCTGGTTGCAAAAAATGGAAAGGATATGATTATTGACCCTAACCCAAGGGAGATCACACTGACGATAGTGTGTTGGCCAATAGAAGGGCATTCGGATCAACTATCATGCGACCCAGGTGATGTATTTCTAGAGAACTCAAGGACGAACTGAGGGGGCAAAGCTGGTTCAATTTTTTAGGTACAACATGAAAATTGGGAGGCGGATTATTCTAGAACAAGAACACAACAAGATTGCAACACATAAATTTTGCAGTTATTGTGCAGAAGCAAAAATTTGGAGCTCAGATGTTGCTTGCACCCATTACCATATGGTGCATATGGACAGCAAGGTGTACTAGGGTATTTTCAACAAACATACGCCCTCCAACTAAACTGATTAAGCTAATATGGCACACACTAATAACTACATTGAGAGCTCAATATGAACGGATTGATGGTACTGATGATGCTTCAAAATTAATGAGGCTGAATTTCAAAAAACGTTGGTGTACTACACCGATGGCCACATCAAATGGAATGGATATACGATGGTAGTATGTAGCATCCAGATGGTTGTTCCGCCTTCCCATTAGTTGAAAGAGGGGCGTGAACGAGATGTCATGTGAGATATTGAATGCAAGTGATGTGTATGAAAGGTTGGCTAGAGACACATGTGAAAGTGTAAGATAAATAAGTGAGTTTGCTCATGAATGATAGGATAGTTTAGGCAAGGCCTACCCGAGAAAGGGATGATCGGAGTTGTGTATATTTTAACTAATGGAGTATATTCTTTTTGGGGGAAAAAAATGTCATTTAATGCTTTGATAACAAGGAATCTCCAAAATACATCATTTCTTGAAAACATTTCCATTATGATTTGAACACAAGAAAAAGAAGAAGACGAAGATCTTTGCTATTTTTAACATTGAGAAACGGCATAGAATCATTATGGGTTCCAATGCTTAGCTTTACAAAATGCTCCCCTAGAAAACAAACATTGCTTTCTAGGGCACGTCATTCTCACAAAAAAAACATATCTTCCTTGATTAGATATTGAAAACTCGCTTTCCATGCTCTAGCAAACATATCAACACATGTCAAGCACACACCATAAAATATTATTGCAAAGCCAACGTATCTTTACAGTTAAAACACAAACATAACAATATATTGAAACCTTTCCATATTTATGATAATTTGGAATTGTTCCTTCAAGTGTTAGTGACGTTTGAAACCCTAACTTGGCCTTATTCACCTAATCCGCTACAATGGATTTGTTTATATTGGGTCTTCATTGTACTTGTGTTGTTTTAGTCTAGCGACAAGAAAACCGAGCTTTAGAGACAAGCCGGCACATAAACACAAAATCTCCTCTTCAAAGTGAACATATAAACGTAACAAGTGATGACAGTAATCAATATTCGATGTACATACGTCTGATATGTCAGAAGTCACGACAAATATGGAATGAAACATTATCTTAATGTTTTTCATTTAGAAGACAACAATAATTGCTTTTCTAGGCTCTTTCTTCTTGTAGAATGTATACATTGTTTTATTAGAGGTGTATAATTATTAGAATGTTATATATATCCTCCCCATTCCTTGTGCGTGTCTTTTCAATAGGTCGGAAGACAAAACCGGAATAATTATTAAAAACAGGCATATTCGTAAAGATCAAAAGGTCGAAAATCAATTTCCAGTGTAGCTCAAAAAGGACAAACATTCCCATAGTATAGATAAATGTATTGCAACTTTTGTAGTGTCGGTGTCGACGTGAATTAATAATAGCTTACATACTTAATTATGCTCCACGCGCAAGCTCAATCTTCTAGTGTCTATCTAAACTAATGATAGTTTAAGAGCTCACAAAGGCTCCACCTGACTTTGAAATAATTCCCCTTCTAGGTGGCATCCTTTAAATCAATAAAGTTCAATGAATCGCCAATTAGTAAGTCTTGTTTTGTATTTTGTGTTATTTTAGTATTGTGAATTTGCTTTAGAGAGAGGGGAGGGCACTTCACACAAAACTTAATGTCTGGATTAAATTGAAATCCATTCATAAATTGTGAAAGTAATGTGTATACATTGAAAGGAGGGGAAAATAGGAGGGGAAAATTCATCTAAGTCATAGGAAAAATGATTTACGGAATTAGACCATGCTCTAGATCACCAAGTAAGACATGACTAAATCAATCGCTTGGTCTTTCTTCCATTGTTTTTCGACACATTCTAGGGAATAAAAATGATTAGATACCTAAAGTTCCACTACAAACTTTTAGGAATATACAAATTTCTCATATTGACACACAATTCCATAGGTTCTAGGAGTAGGTACTAGGATTGTATAGATACGTTCTCTCTCTCTCTCTCTCTCTCTCTCTCTCTCTCTCTCTCTCAACTCACAAAGCTTTTCTATTACCCATTTGATTACATATAATCTCCACAAAGATATAAAAGCTTCTCATATTCAAAACTAATCAAGTGCATCTTCTCAGAATGCGTTATCGAAGTTCTGTACCACTAGAAGCTTCTTCATTTTGCTCTCTCATAAGCTATCAGAGTTGGTGACTTTCAAGTTTCTTCGTGTTTCTCCAATAGGTGCCAATACACATTGATCTTTGTGACTAAATTGATACATTGTAGTGAGAACTCTTATTAAGATGCGGATTTATGACATGCTAGAACCTTTGTGCCTTCTAGATAATTTATCATCCTCATCATGAAAAGTATTGTTGGTTGGAACCCTATATCTAAAATGTAAACTATCAAAAGTCCTCGAATTTTTTTAACTATGCTAACATATTTTCTTCATTAACATAAATCGAAGTAATATTATCCCCTGCTACAAATGAGATAAAGTTAATAGTTAGAACTTAGAGCTTAACCCATGGGTTATTACCAATATGTACATATCTCATGTACAACCGTAGGGCGGTATAGTGTGTAATCTCGACCATGGCATACGTAAGCTTGGCAAAGTAGGGCAAAGCCGGTGGTTAGGCAGACACCCCATTGTTTGAGGGTTCACATATGGGAACATTTGTGGCTTTGCCGGAAAGCCATGGCACTTCAAGCGTTCTTTCGCATCTTCATGTCGCACACCTCTTAATATTACATCAAGGAATCCTTGATCCAAAGATTACTATGCAATAACAGTATTGATATACACTAAACATTATTTCTAGATACGGTTGTTGGTTGGCGTTTCCTCCAATTCGTCAATACGAGAAGCAAATTACTATGTGAATGAAAAAGTGAGTATCTTTCTTTTGGAAAAAAAGAAGAAGATACACTATCTTTCTTCCTTTCATTGCCACAAATTTTATTTTTTCTGGTTTGAAAGCCTTATTTTCCTTGAACATAAACCACCCACTTATGTTAACATGTACCAAGAATGTGGAGGTGATGATCTCTATATATTCTACTAAAAATAAATCCAATGACTAAGCTAATTGGTGAATAGAGGCATCAAATTTCTCACTATCGAAGAATTTGACAACTATAGAAAAGTATGAGGGAAATTCTAAATCGTTAAATTCATGCCAACGTTTGCTTACTATCCTACAAACTATTGTAAAATATGTTCCTGGGCTGCCATAACACTCATTTCAGAAATCTCTTCTATATTGTTTGACCTCTCAATCCTCAAAACGCTACTTGCGTTACTTACTATTATAATGAGAGAGGGAAATGTGAAATCCACATGATGACTCTATCTTCTTTCATGGACAATAGTAGACACCATGTACACCCAAGAACTAAACTCAAGGAGCCAAACACATTTGATGCATGAAACAATGAACAATTTATGCAAATTGTGTGTGTGTGTGTGTGTGTGTGATAACATGTCGGGTTGAAAGCTTTATCTACATCTGAACATGCACTTCAGAAAATAACTTGCGCATGATAAAATTTACTTCACTACTAGCCTCTAGGTACATTATTTACTCGAGTTGTATTGTGGCTTTTACAAAATTGAAAAGACAATCATGGAAGTAGGAACATTCCCACCAAATCTCCTTAAGCCCTTGTAAATTAATCATGTTAAAAATGTTAGTGAATCATGATTTAAACACATCAACACAATATAAAGTGAGGTGATTGATAGCATTGAGCCGACTTACTATATACACAATGCACTTGCGAATGTAGTAGGAGAACTACGATTTGTCCCCCAATACCTCGATTTCTACAGAACATTGTTCAATAAGTAGGCATTCCTCATTTAATGTAAGTGACAACAAAATCTCAAAGTCTTTGACAAGTAGATGTTTGCTTGCCTTACAAGTCTAAAATACCCAAGTTACCTTCTAAAGTGGCATGGAAGTCAGACAAGTGAGATACACATGGAACTATAGAGTCTAGACATGTAAGTTATTGAAATTATCCCATGTGATGTACATGTTCTTGTTACCCATGTTTCGTAAAACTACAAACTCACATACACATAGCCTATCGTGATCATCAAATTTGATAAACCTATGATCTTAATCCAAAGTGCACAATTAACATGAAATCACGCCATGATGTCCCTTCGATCCTCATTTTTGTAATCATTAACCTAACAACAAACAAGCCACTTCAATGAAAATGTGTGCCTCGAAACATGTAATCATGTTTGTCAAGCAATCAAGCCTACAATTACACACATGTTATTGTGCCGCTTGACTCAAGTAGGGGGCTATAGGATTCGGTTGAGTAACATGATACAAAAGGTGATTTAGGATCCTTTTCATATTCACTATCATATGTCATATCTCCATTGGAATTTTCACAACTTGAGATACAATTGCACATTACCTTCTAGCACTCAATTCATTTTACCCTTGTTATTCATTAACACCTAGGGACAAAGACAAATGTCTTACAAGCTTTCACATGTTTGACTCACAACAAAACCCCATGGGCCATGGTTCACTTGATACTTTTGAGCTTGCTTTTTAGATTGTAAAATGTTTAATGACCTCCGAATAAGCATTTAATGTTCTCGTTCTTGATGACAATGAACATCATCCTTTTCTATAAAGAAAAAGGAGCCTATTTATGAAAAGAGTGACGAACAAACATATTGCGGTCGTACAAAACTGTCAGGTTGGCCAACTTTAAAAGGGAAGACTGCATTTTAACATAGGAGATTTAAGTCACTTATATGTTGAAACTCATCATATTGCATAAGTATAATCTAACAAGTAATCTTCTTTAATACGATGTATGCATGAAGAAATATACATTGCCAGCTTTTCCACCAGATCACATCACATTCAAAATGAATTCAGAAATTTCTCTCCCAAATCCAAACACGTTGTGTAGCTATAAACGTAGTGTATTAAGAAAGTCACAATGTACATGCATATCCAAACAGTATGCCTTTCCTATTCTTGATCCATTAACACAAAATGGATGCTTGTCACTATCTCATATGCATTATTGTCTCTCTCCCTGATGCTAAAACGTTTTTTCCATCCATTCACATAATGAGTTAAAGTTTCTCATGCATAGGAATTACTATGCTAGAATGTGTTGTACATTGTCCCATTCATTTATTTTCGGTTTGGTGCATGTTTCGTATGACCGATTTGAATGCGATGATGAAAAGTATTAAGGGAAACAATTTATCAACAACTATAATTGCTTTAGTGAGGCATTTGTATGTTGTGTAAAATTTCGTGGTTTTTATCTCTTAATAGCGTTTTGAAGTGTGTGAAACCATTACTATCAATTTTGACTAGGATTTGGCAAAATCACATCACATTGGGGCTCATTTTTGTAGTTGGTTACCTTTGGAAATATGTGCACATAATCGTTTGCTAATCTTAATGGAATGTCAAAATGTTTGACACTTGCTCGGGACATCCCTCGAAAATGCCAAATCAAAAGCTTTAGACAAAGACAACTCATATTGGTGAGAAAGGAGAGAAAGAAAGATATATGAGCGTCTTGTAAGAGGTCAAACAAGAGAGTGACAATGTTAGTATCAAAACTCTTGTAACAATAGCCCAACTGATTGTGATACTTCAAGACATTGAATTTTGATGCCAAAATACTCCAAACCATGAATGTGTTATTTCTTTGTACAATCAATCAACAATTGGTACAATAATCCCAACATATGATCTTTTGCTAAACAATATCCATAAGTTCTCCAACATTTTTTTATGATCATTATGGTTAGCTCCTATGATTTCTTCAATGAGCATGCATCTCTATACACTTATTGGCATATTTACGACATCAAACACCTTATCCTGTGCTTCATCAAATCTCACTGAGCAACATAGCATATGAGAGGAAGGATGGATTCCAAGAGAACAACCGATCACATTTGTATCCCATTTTTGTGCAAAAGGTACGACATGATGAAGAAGATGGTGGATGTAACTTGTTCTTGTAGTTCAAAATAGCCTAGGCCAGAATTCTCAAAAAAGAGTGGGCTCCTTGAGTTGGTTTACACATGACTCGAATGTACGTGATTGAAATAGAAGAACCCCATGAAGCAAGCATTCCCAACATTGTGAAATCATCTTATTGCTATAGTTGAGAATGTACAGTTAAGTTGCACACAAGTTGCATTAAAAGGAGAAGGGGAAATAGAGGGTTCTCTTTGTAATAAAGAATCATTTCATACTTGAAATGGCAAATTCCAAGGAACACGCAATATAGGAAGATTTTAGACATCATTACATATATATTCAAACAAGAAAAAAATAGAAATCTCATTAAGAAAAGTAATCTAATTGCATTGCCCTTCGAGCCAAGATTAATAATAATAATAATAATCATACATAAGAGAGTTGCAGTTGTGTATTGGACCTTGGTGCAAAAAACGAACAAAGGGAAGAGGGAATTAAGCTTCTACTGTAACTACAAAGTTTTGTCGTTGTCCCTTCTATCTATGCATGTGGTATTCCAACCTTATCCTTTACAAAGATGTATGCCATGTAAGTAAGGTTTAATTGAATATATTTTTGGATTGAGAGCCAACAAAATATGGTCCTTTTTGACATATACATGGACTCATGGGTTAAACACTACAAATGAACGCATTAGTAGGTTTATTATACTCAAAGAGCATCATGTAAAAGAATGGCTAGAGCACTTCACATATGAATGGTTGATTTTCAATTCATGTAAAGGACAACTACTGCAACACATCTCATTTGCAACTTGTTGACTTCATTAAAACCTCACATTGAGCATAGTTGGGCATCCAAAAAGGAGGGAAAGAAATATCATGCGAATTGGATTGCGTACGTACATTTCCATTGCTCGAAGACTCACTCGTGTATACCCTTTTAGAGAGAAATGGTTATGAAATGGGGAAACATTGGTCATACTTGGACATATTTGAACATGCGCTCCTACTATAGAGGCGTGGAAAAGTCTGAGCCCTCGATAGTGTGTATGTGTGTGTACATTACATGCAACTTGTTTTACTTTTTTATTATTATCAAGGTTGGTGGTATCTGTTTGGAAGGGGTGCACATGTTTGAGATTCACATTCGAGCATATGAGGAAATGTTCTTTTGGTGGTTCTTGGCTTTCACTTCTACGATTGACAAATAGCAATGATTCGACGATGGAGATACATAGAGAGAATTCACAAATAACATTCGACCTAGCAGCAATCAAGAAGTAAGCAAGCTAAAGTGAGCCCTCCATGGTTCTTCGAGTGGATGAGGCAATGGTTCGACGATGGAGATACAACAGGAGAATTCCCAATATATACATTTCTTCGTGTGGGCAATCAAGAAGTAAGCAGGTGCCCGGTGAGTCTGAGTGAGTGGATGGCGTGATGGTTCGACAATTGGTGATGATAACATGAGAGCATTCCGAGATGACCATTTGTTTTTGTGTGGTGAATGAGAAGTAAGTAGCGAAAGTGAGTCCTCCGTGGTTCCGAGTGGATGATGGTCGTTGATTTGTGGAGCTCGAATGTGAGGGTTCGATTGTTGCCGTCTCAATTTTGCACGCGCACGTTCGAGCTAATATATATATATATATATAGGCTAGTCCATATCGAAAAAGCCCCCCTCCAACCAATGCATGCCTGTATTGGCTTAAGTTACCGAAACGCAACATCTTCACCATAAAAGCTCGATATGTGTAGGGGAAGCTAAGTCGTCAAGAACCTAAAACTCGTGTTAGTATCTCTCCCCCCCCCCCCCCTTAATCAATTAAACTTAATCAAGTAATTAATCAATTGATTAGCTTACTTACTAACTAACTAAATCTAATTATGATTAATTAAAAAGAAAGAAAAACAAACAAAACAAAATACATACACGTGTGTGTATGTATATATATGTACATATATATAAATATGATTATATGATATAAGTATATATATAAATGAACCTAATCAAGTAATTAATGAATTGATTAGGTTCCTAACTAACTGACTGAATCTAATTATGCTTAATTAAAAAAAGAAAGAAAAACAAAACAAACAAATAGAAAATATAGATAATCATACATACATACATTATACATATATATACATATATATATATATCTGTGTATAAATGGAGGCCTTTACATTATCTCTCTCTCTCTCTCTCTGTGTATAGCTTCTTCTTCTTCTTCTTCTTCTTCTTGTGTGAGCAGCCCTCTGTCTCTGTCTCTGTTTCTGTCAATCTGTCCACACAGACCCCCCCCCCCTCCTTTGAAATTAGGGTTTTCATTTTCCTCTGCGTTACACTCAGTCAAGTAATAATCATATATAGAGCTACTTCCCCTAGCCCCTCCCTCCCCCCACTCTAAATTAGGGTTTTTCTCTCTTCTACAGCTAAACCCAAATTAGGGCTCCATTTTCCTCTCCCGCACTCTAAATTAGGGTTTTTTTTTTGCTCTTCCTGCAGCTAAACCCAAATTTAGGGCCTCGTGTTTCTGCAGCTATACCTACATTAGGACTTCATTTTCGTGAGCTATACCAGAAATTAGGACTTCCTTTTCCTGAGCTAGACCAGAAAATTAGGCTTTTCATTTTCCACAGCTTCTAGACCTCAACTAGGGGGCCTTCATTCCCCTGAACTTTGGTCCAAAAGTTAGGCCTTCATTTTCCACCGCTTCTAGTCTCCAATTATGGTTTTCAGTTTCATACTTTTGTGTATAGATCATTCCTTTCTTCTGATTTCTCCTCTGAGAGAAGCAAAATTGATTCCTCATCTTCTTCTGAGTTCTCAAATTTAGAGTTTCTGCAGAGGTCAGAAGGAACTGAACTCTAAAGAAATAAAGGGTTTTTGTTTCTCAGGAACTGCTGAAGAAATCACAGTTTCTGCACAGAGAAGATACAAAGCATCGAAGAATTTAGGTTTTCAGCTAAAAATCATTTAGGGAAAGCTTTACGGGTTTGCGATCGTGCTGAAGAGGGGTTATAGTTTTCAGTTGGAGAAATTCAGATTTCTGCAGAGCTCAGAGAGAGAGAGAGAGAGAAATTAGCGTTTTCTGGGGAAGAAATTAAGGTTTCTTCTGTGTAAAAACAGAGCAGAATAAAGAAACTAAAGAATGAGCAGAAAGAGATGTGTCACATGAAGTGAGGCCACTACCATCGCTGAAGAAATTATGGTTTCTTGTGAGCTAATTAATTTCTAGCGAACAAATCAATCAGTATTTCTGCGGAAGAAATCAATTCAGCGATTATTATTCTTTTGCCCTAAAAGAAGAAGAAAGGAAGAAAAGAAAGAGAGAGAGAGAGAGAGAGAGAGAGAGAGAGAGAGAGAAAGAAAGATGAGCTACGAGCAGAAGAAGCTGCCTCACATAAGAATCAATCCAACCGAAATTCGAACCGCTAAACCGGAGATTCGAACTGCACTGAATGGAACCGAACCAGAACCGCATGAGAACCGGTCTTCATCATCATCAGCGGCATCATCATCATCATCATCGTCTTCGTCATCATCATCATCATCATCAGAGAGCATCAAAAACCTAAACAAAAGCATCCTCCAGAATAGCAGTCTGAAAGAAGAGAAATCTACAGCCAGGACAATGGGTAGTGTCTATTTACCTCGGAAGATGGTGACCATGTTCCGAGCCATCCTTGACCACCTCCCATTGCCCCCTATGATGTGCACCTCCTGGCTAACCATATCCATGGGCCGATCCGATAGACCTTCCCTCGGAAACAGAGTAACCGGAACCCTCTTCGGCTTAAGGAAAGGCCATGTATTCTTCTCGGTGCAAGAAGACCCGCGCTCCGAGCCCGTATTGCTCCTCGAATTGGCGACACCCACCAATAGCCTCGTGAAAGAGATGGCGTCGGGCCTCGTCCGGATAGCTCTCGAGTGCGAGCGCGCTCAAACCCGAGGGAAGCTCTTCTCGGAGCCGGTCTGGACAATGTACTGCAATGGGAGGAGGACAGGCTATGCAATCAAGAGGGTTTGCTCGGAGAGTGATTTGCAAGTTTTGAGCCTTGTTAGGGCAATCTCTATGGGTGCAGGGGTGCTTCCAAAAGGTGGTATTAGTGGTGCCGGGGCCGGGGCTGGGGCCGGGCCCGATGATGATGATGAGAGTGGCGGCGGTTCCGATGGTGAGCTTATGTATATGAGAGCAAGGTTCGAGAGAGTTGTCGGGTCCAAAGACTCCGAAGCCTTCTATATGATGAATCCCGATGGCACCGGCGGCCCCGAGTTGAGCATTTTCTTGCTCAGGATTTGAAGTGGCTTTCATTTCTGGGTTGGTTTTTTTGTGGGTTAGTTTGTAGATAGAGAGATGTATGATGTGATTCCTTGGCCTCTACTACTCAACTCAGTCTAAGCCATTAGGATAAGGATGAAGAAGAAGAGGCTAGGGTTTGTTGCATACATGTTGTGCTTGAGAGATCATTTTGGTTTGATCTCCTCTGCAGCCTTTGGTTTTATCTGGAGTCTACAATTTGAGAGAAGAGAGGCTACATTTGATTTCTGATGACATTGTGGGATAATTTGGGGAGGTAAGCATCTGGTTATATGGAAAAGGAAAAGCTTTTGTTGTTTTAGAGAAAACAGCACTTTGAAAGAGAAACTAACTGTATTAGATCTCATGGCTTGAAGGATCATTTGGTTTCATTTGGGCAGCTAAAGTATTGGTTACAAGGACCCTTGTTTGTTGAAAAACACACTTGAGGAGGAAGTAAAATGGGTCACACAATGATCCTTCTTGTGTTAAGGAGGCATGGCATGCCAATTTGGCTTAACTGAATTTGGTTAGAAGAAACTTAGGGTTTCTCTCTTTGTATTTCTGTATAGTCTGAACCAGACTTTCTTTATTTCCTTCCCTCTTTTTACTGTACAATGCTTTTTTACATACATTTGCAATCCAGAATAAAGGGGTTCATGATCATATATACATTTCAAGTGAATGCTGCTGTTGCTGTGTACGCAAAATCTTCTTGAAATATCAACATTGTGGGTGTCTATGTAAATTCCATTTTCTGCATGCAAGTTTGATCAGTTGTGGGGTTTTGGGAGGGATTGGTGTTTAGATATTATAATTTCACTGATCAGACCACAGCTATACATGCTAATATGTATGTGTTTGTATATGTATAATGTCATGTATATACATGTTGATTCTCTCATATTATATGTATATGTGGAGACAAGTCTTTGGTAAATCAATACACTGACGTTTCTGTGATGATTAGGTACATGCTATGTATATGTATGCATAATCTCATGTATTCATTCCATTTCTTCCCATGTGTATGCATGCATATATAATCTCCTGTATATTGTTTCTTTAACACTTGGGTTTGGATATCTTGTGGATAGATTCTCATCTGTTTCTTGGAAAGTATATGTGGAGAAAACAAATCTTTGGCAAAATCATTACTCTCATTTAGTGTGAATTTCTTACTCTTGCAATGATTTGTGTGTGTGTACAGATGTGTAGTAGATTGGTTAAATGGCTTATTCTGTAAATAGATTGGTTATATGGATTATTCTGCAAATACTTAGACCCATGATAGTTGCAAAGTGCAGACTCTGTAATGTAGGCCCGCAAATGGAATGGCTTTGGAACCTGCCACGATATCAGAATATTTACCCTTAAATTTGACCGCAAACTAAGTTATGAGTGTAAGTTTGATCCATGAATGTGTCTGAGATTTATAAGTAGCATTCTGGAGATTATACTCGAATTTGGAGTGACTTTGGTTGATGCTTTGCTGGTGTCCATCCTGTCACCTATTGGTAGTAGGGCCAATTTTGGGATATCTTTGGGACTATCAGCACATTCATTCCATATATGAACGAAAGAATATAATGTCAGATCTATCCTCATGTTTGGGAACTATGTTATCAGAGATTGTTTGATACTTGGTGTCTCGATTCTTGTTATATGTGAGCATATCCCTGCTCCCTATAATAATATCAGCAATGCTCTTTCAATGAAGTGCTTGTAGCAAAGAGTTTGTCAAAGGATTTATTATGACCAAATGAATTAAAATAGTTATGAAATGGATGCTGTCTCCTAAGCTGATAATAATCTCTCTTGTTTTTCGCATTCAAATCTTCTCAATTCAGCATTTTGGTTTGGTAAAACAGCCACCACTAGCTCAATTGCATTGGAACAAGCATTTGTACCTAATAGCAGCACCATACATTACATAGAAAATACTAAGAAGAATGTGCAACTATTTGATTGAATGAGAATGAGTTTAACAGGCACCACTGAAATACCATTCCCAATCCCAATGGTCAATGCAAATCAGTGTAGCTAAGAAAGCAGACATTCAATGATAGACTTGATAGAAATCATGAAGGAAACATTCAACAATAAACAAACTAACCAAATTATGGAAAGACATCCAGTAATTGCACTTAATTCAGCAATGAACAGAATTATTGAGTAGGTAATGGCAAGCATCTTTAGGGAGATTATCCTAAGATATTCAACAAGTAGCATGAGATGGATTCAGACGTCAACTTTTCCAGCAAATTAATAAAGTTAACATCTAGGGTCAGTGGTTGAATTAGTTTCTGTTTGAATTTAAACATTTCAAAATTATTTTTCCGATTAAAGCACTATCAGACTTTAACTTACAGCAAGTCACCTGTGCCATAGATCACCCAACCATTTCTGGTCATGTAATTCCTCAATAATGTTTATCCTTGGTTTATAAAGAGACGAGTTCGTCCTCTTACAATATGTACTCCATTTCCCTTTCTTTCTAGCAAAGCACAAAGGGATAATATTTATAATTACTTATAAAAGCAATGGATTCCCTCTTAGCATTCCGAGAGTAATGGAAATTTTCACTAACATTGTCCACGTTAGTCATTTATAATTGTTCAGATCAATCACACTTATAGATTACTTTTTACGTTGAAACAGGTCCAAATGTAGATATACAAAACATATTTCTTTCACACATTTGAACTCCTCATATCACACCAAAACCCTCTCACCTCAGGAGAATGGCTTGAATATATTCCACTTAAGTCTCACACCCTTGATTTTATAAGTGGAGTAGCTTTAATTCGATAAGAAGAAACTGCCCATGCCCCACTTCCCAAATCAACTGAGTAACCCACATCCCTAAAAACCATCTGGATGCCAGCAAGAGTTCCAGGCAATGGAAATTGAAAGAAAAACCCAAAAATCTTAACAATTATAAATAGAAACCGGGCACTTGTTTGGCACATTTGTCTGACACGCATTCACGAATCACAATCAGAATCCATTGGTGAGCAGTGTAAAAGGGAAATTTAAGGAATTAAATTTGCTTTATACAAATCAATGGTTCAAGGATATTGTTGATGGGAAGAATGATTCTAGAACTGATGACAGAATTTTGTTTGTCATCTTCAGATGTGATAGATGGTCTCTCTAGTGAAACAATAAAAGTTACAGTGCTCACATCATTTAAGGTGTTCGATGTGAAAGGCCTTTCTTTCCAGCTACCTTGTTGAGACCCAGCCTTAGACCTAGGTTTCACTTTTTCCAAGCTTGTTAGGTTACCATCAATATGGAGCCCACAGCAGTAAATGTATTTGACTAAATCATAATGTTTCTTAGATCAATTCTTTGAATCCCACACCTCCACTGCTAGCCTACCAAATTAAGCACATCTTTGAACCCACAGCTCCACTGCTAGCCTACCAAATTAAGCACAGACAAGATAATGGTACACAAAACAAATATGTATTATTGAAAACGGAACAGCCGCAAATACCTTGTATTTATCTTTCCTTTCCAAAATGCCCCAAAATGTTTCTTTATTCCCATATACCCATGTCAACTCATCACTATGCATGCCACACATATTAGTTATGCACTTTCTGCTTGTAAATCATCTCAAGAATCATTCCGCTGCATGCATTAAGATCATTATCATGGATCTTTAGGAAACCAAGAAACATGGTCATCACCTGTTGTATTCAAGGATATGCAACATTTTCTAGTCCTTACACATCCGCAACTGTGTAATACCCAAACATGATGATTAATTCCCTGTTTTCATACTAGCACATACTAGCATTCTAAGAAATTAGTTTTTCCATCTCCTGAGGACAGGAGTCAAAACTAAGTAGGGAAAATTAAACACTTGCATATAATAATTTCCTGTCGCCAAAATGGAACAAGAATTAGAATACTATCTTAAATTCTTCATTTCGCAAGCTCTTCAAGCCATGGCATGAGCAGAATAATTCAAGTTCTCAACATGGATACTACCATGTAGCAATTGACATTCACCAGTTCACCCCATTTTTAGTTTAAAATGTTTTAAAGACCATCAGAAGACCTACAAAATAAAAACGCTGCCTTCGATTCATTAAGGTGTTTCCTATTCCCAACTAAGGTGGAAGAAATTTGTTTATTAATTTCGTAAACCACTGAAAGAAATAGCTAAATATACAGCTAGCTACTAACTCACGAAGTTGTTGCTTGAACCAGAGCTCTAAACACAGGGCAAAAAACCCAACATATGCAAAACTTAATATGTAAAGTTGTCTAGCATTGACTTATTGTTTTTAAGAAGCGAAAGTGAAATTTGAATTACAACAGATATTACTTCTAAGAAGCAGGAAACCAAGAAATAGATAATAATGAAACACTTACTGTATAACACCTATTTTGTGCTTTAAAAGGGTACAAAATCTTATTACCAAGGACATTTAGGACATAAGAGAGATTCATGGTAGCACTGGTGTCAGTTCCACTGTGGACAATACACACAGCTTTCATCTCATGATTGCTGTCTCTATACCCGATTGTGATGCATCTTCATTTGGTCTACCAAAAGAATACTCCATTGCCCAATCTGAAGCTCAAATCTTGTCAATGCGGGAGATAGTATTGGTCAAGGTTCTTTTCCATGCCTCTATTCCTGTGTTATGTATGAAGACATAAAAAACTAGCGACATGGAGATGTCAAAATACAGCATGATTTCTTTTGCAAAAATGATAGTAATGGATGTTTTATGTATATAATTAAATACATAGTGTAACAGAAGTTTCAGACACATGTGAATATTGACGTCTTTTAATGCAAATAAAATACTACAAAGGATGAGATTTTTGAATGGATTTGACTGCAACTAGAAAATAACAGTTTGGAACTAGAAGGTCCAACATGAAATTGTTTTTGTGCTTGAATGCAAGAAGGATTACTCATGTTTCGAATGCCTTCATGATTAATTATTTAGACGTGATTTTGCTGATGTTATGAATGCCTGAAAGAACCCAACACAGTTTTGCCGTATGAAGGTAATGAAATGTGAACCCTTCCATTTTCCAAAAGGATAACTGCATTTGATGCAAAGAGATAAACAAACCTGAAAATCTTTAGACGGGCATCGAGATGTACAGCCTGTTGATTGTTTTGGATGCGGATTCAGGATAAAAACAAGGAACCTTTTATGGGGTTTGAAGGGCAAATAGATGATGAAATACGCAATCTTTTGATTGCTTGGAATGCGATTTGGCAATGAAATATGAAATAAAGCAGACAGATGACTGAAATACGTAATCTTTGATAGGTTTGAAAGCAAATAATAGAATCTGAAGATACACAGAAAGATATAGAGATACAACTTGCCTGTGGTATGGATGATGAATGAAGTGTAGCACAAGTGGACTTGAAGATGCAAAGGGCAGTAGATCGCCAGTCTTCATTATTACTGTTCATAGATTGCAAAAACCCCTGCTCACGAACATACACAGGAGCAGCAACAAGCAAATATCTTCTCTAGAAAGAAGATGCCAAAAACCCTAAACCTCAAAAGTTTCTAGAAAAGGGAATGTAGATACAAAACCCTAACCCTAACCCTAACCCTATACATACATACTAAGATGAGGCCCAAACCCTAAATCCCGGGCCCCTAATCTTGAGAGGGAAGATCAGGTACAAACCACAAACCCCTACCCTGCCTGCAAGAGAAGGACAGCAGGCAGAGAGAGTATGAAACCCTAACCCTAGGATTAGGCTGGCGAATACATACATACATAATTGGAAAGAACTGTGTAATCGAGCATGGCTTCGAAGCCAGCCTCAGCGTTGGTGCTGACACACACACAGACACATTTATGTATATGTATGTATGTATGTATGTATGTATGTGTGTGTGTGTGTGTGTGTGTGTGTGTGTGTGTGTGTATGTATGTATGTATGTACATATGTATGTGTATGTATGGATCATGTATGTATATATGCGTGCGTGCGTGTGGCTCGTGTTTATTCTGCATCAAATCATAAAGAGGGCTGGCGAGGGAATCACGGCCACGGACGGTGCAAGTCGCTCAGAGGAAGGCGCGTGCGATCTGCACCGTTAGATTTCGATAAGGAAGAACGCGCGATAAAAAACCTATAAGAGGTCGCCCATCCCTGTCAGAGGTCACCCAACTCTGAGTCGTTGGTCGCCCAACCACAATTGGTCGCCCAACTCTGACCATTGCAAGTTGCCCAACTGTTGTAATTCACCCAACCCTGACCTTTGCAGGTCGCCCAACCAAATGTATCATTTCGACCAAAATCTTCAAATAAGCTTGATCATTACCCTTAAAACTTACAATAACATATCAAACAGTCACAAAATCCAACCTTCAAAATCGACGATCTTCATATCAAACAGTCACAAAATCCAACCTTCAAAATCGACGATCTTCACCATACTTAACATAAAACAAATAATCATCTTAAAAGTTAAAAAATATAAAACTTAAATCAGAGATGAACTTATAACATGAATCAAAATATGACATACTTGAAACATAAATCTATATACGACATATTTGAAACATAAAACTTAAAACATAAATCAACATATAACATACTTGAAAAATAAATCAACATATGACATCCTTTGAACGTAAAACCACTTTAAACATCGTAAACCCAAATCAACATGTGACATACTTGAAACATGAAACTTAAAACATGAATCAACATATGACATACTCCCAAATGCACTCATAAATAAACATAAATCCACTTTAAACATTGTAAACCCAAATGCACTAGTCCACAAAACCACTCAAGCTATGTTTATGGCTCATCCCGAGATGATGGCAAGATGCGGCCACAATTCTTGCAACAATCAACATTTGAGTCCCTTGATCTAAAGGTCAAGGCATCGCAATGCAAGCATCGAATCTTCTCTGTCGCACATATTGGCAACCGCCTCCTAGCTCGACTTGCGCCTCTTTGCATTTTTCCACTGTGTGCCTTGGAAGTGTTTGGGGAGCTGGCAGTAAGATCTTGTGAAATGTTGAATGATGCTCCTCTTTTTGCACCAATTGCTTGCTTACGCCTTACGGATCCACGGTCTTCTTCATTGGTTGGTTTCGGTGCACCTGCGTGATACACCACCTTCTGACTCGTTTCTTCAATGGACTCCATACATGCCAAAATTGTTGCATGGTCGAGGGATCGTAACCCTTGCCTAAGACATTAAATAGCCCCCTCAGCCGTTTGTAATTTTGACTCCCATTCCTCCATTTGTGATGTTATAGGGTTTGTCTCCTCGACCAGTTCTACCTCTGTCTCCACTTCCGTCTCTGTGAAATGGTCATTACGCATATGGGTTGCATGATCTATAAAAGGCAACGACCCACATAGATGTGGCATGTGCCTCTCAATAATCATCCTGATGCTGACTATATGCCTACATTTACTCATAGGGTCTTGGCAATCACAATATGAGCATTGGAGCGATACATTATACCATACATTCGGTTTTGTCAAGCTCAATATTTTAAACCAATATCGGGGCTCGTCCACAATATGCATTATTGCATCATTAGTTTCATAAAACAACAAACCAACTTGAGATTGATTTACACTTGAGATTGGTTTAAAACATCAAATCAATTGGAGATCACAACTTGAGATTGGTTTAAAACCACAAATCAACTTGAGATAAACACTTGTTGTAAACAACTTTTCCATTAATAAGTACACGCGATATACAATGAGTCGATTCTCGTTATACAAAATTTGTGTGGATTCCAAAATATAGTTACAACATCAGCTCTATAACAAAATCTGTGCTGAAAACAACAGACACAAAATTTACAATATGGAGCCACCGGTCGCAGGTGCAAATCCTAGTACCCTTCGTGCCCACTCGTCCACATGAATCCGAAGTGAATCCACTTTGCATTTGGTGAACCACATCTCTGTGCCCTATCACCAAATATGTATAAGAACACATCTATACACAATCCACATGAATAAGGCATTGCAATTACACTTACAAAAGTTGGAGATATCCATCCTTGTAAGAGCTCTTCCACCAACATATGGATAGTCTTCATCAAGTAAAAGCCGCAATCCCAACAATTTGACTGAGTTAGGATGTGCAATACGTGATGTCGACCCTCAGACACAATGGTGTGGTCTGACGGTTAAGATGAAATGGTCTGAATCACCAACTCTGCCATTCTCCGCATGTTGTCAGTCCACATGAATAGACGATCAAGAATCGATGTCAAACGTTCAATATGCAATTTGGCCACCATGATATTGCCTCAAGAAGCAATCTTTTAGCCACGACCGGAGCCATGGCATTCATTTACACATATCAAGCACTAAAATTTGCATTTTAGGTATTGTTGAGTTGTCACAATCTCATATACATTAAACGATCATATCATTGTTGCCTTGTCAAAAGATCTCATTACAACTTAAATTCATTGAAAACCAAAGCTTGGTTATGTTCCTTAAGAAATAGAATGCCATTCATCCTAACCTTAAAGTGATGAAGAAAATTTGTTAACATTTGCTAGAGGCCAAAATCGACCCATGACACAAATTATGATTGCAAATATGGCTGAATCCATGTGTCATCCATATTGAAATAGAAATACAAGCTCTAGATTTCCCAAAGCTCCATCATCATTATCTTAATGCTTGTGGTAGAATGATTAGGTTAGTTAATGTGGTGGAATGACACTATGACGAAGTTCAACAAGTGTGTCTAGATTTTCTTGTGTGGATCAGACATGGCGAGCAATGATCTCCATGATTCAATGATGGTACGACCCATGTACCTTATGAGCCTAAACCCTAATCTTGCGGTTGGGCGACCAATTCAATATAAACTTACCTACGGTTGGACGACCTGCTTAAACCAGTCACCCAACCGTTTTAAATATATATGGTTGGGTGACCTGCATCTTATATTGAGTTGGTTGGGCGACCAACTCAATATAAACTTACCTACGGTTGGGCGACCTGCTTAAACCAGTCACCCAACCGTTTTAAAAATATACGGTTGGGTGACCTGCATCGATGATTAAGTTGGTTGGGCAACCTTTGCAAAACTTTTTTTTTCGTGCCCTCTTTCTTATCGAAATCTGACGGTGTAGATCGCACGCGCCTTGAGTGACCTGCATCATTTGTAGCTGTGATTCCCTCACTAGCCCTCTTTATGATTTGTGTCATAATAGACACGTGTGTGTGTGTGTATGTGTGTGTGTATGTATGTATGTATGTGTGTGTGTGTGTATGTATGTATGTATGTATGTATGTATGTGTGTGTGTGTGTGTGTGTGTGTGTGTGTGTGTGTGTGTGCATGGATGTATCAATGTTATGTATGTGTGTATGTACGCAACATGTCTATTTGCTACCACATCATAAATAGGCTTGGCGAGGGAATCGTGGACATAGACCGTCCGATTTGGATAATAAAAAATCGCGCGACCAAAACTGTTGTTAGAGGTCGCCCAACTCTGGGTCCTCGGTCTCCCAACCCTATCAGAGGTTGCCCAACTACCTATTGTGCTCACCCAACCTACATATTCTGGTTGCCCAACCTACCTATTGTGGTTGCCCAACCTTTGTAACGTATGTGGTCGCCCAACTGAGTTTTAATGTGGATATGTGGTTGCCCAACTGAGTTTTAATGTGGCCATGTGGTTGCCCAACCGAATTTTAATGTGGCCATGTGGTGACCCAACCGAGTTTTAATGTGGCCATGTGGTCGCCCAACCGAGTTTTAATGTGGCCATGTGGTTGCCCAACCTTTTAATCGATGATTATAAAACCCTAAAACCTATCATTATCTCCCAATTTTTCAAATGAGATTGACAGGTTCTTTTGTTGGGAAAACGATTTTTCTTTAGGCGGCTTGCAATCAACATTCCCAACAATCACTTATGCAATCGGTGCCCTACTATTTCCCAGGTATGTATTTGTGTTTGTCTCTACATTTTCGGATTTTTTTATTTTTGATGTGGTTGGCTTTTCATTGTCGAAATATTAGGGTTTGGGAGAAGGTTTTGGTTGATATTATGATTTTAATGTGATAGTATGGCTTGATATTAGAATGATAGGGAGAAGGTTTAGGGTTTAGCATGATAGTACGATTGTTGAAATTGTTTAAGGTTTGTTTGATACAATGAATAAGTTTATTCTCAAAAACTATTTACAACATGTTTATTGATATGTGATCTTAGAATGTTAATGGTTTACGGTTGAAGTGAGTTGATATTAACTTGATATTGGATTTAATTAGCTTGATATTGATTATTAATGATATTTTGATATTAGCTTAATACTGATTATTAGTGGTTTATGGTTGATATTATGATTTTAATGCTTGATATTAGAATGTGGCCCAAGTTTAGAACAAGTTTAGCTCATTGATCGTTGAATAGACTTGCAAAAATTTATTGATTATTAATGGTTTATGGCTCAACGTGTTGCTTGATTAAAGTTAATGTCGTGTGTGTTTGAGCATTAAATTCAAAAAATGTTTGATTATTTATGTTTTCTTTTCCTTGTATGGTGGTAGATGGCTGCCAAGTCCAAGTACAAAGACTGGTGGGATTTCGATAACGGTGAGATATATCCAACTCAAGAGAGGTATGTCAAAAACCAATCTCCCCTAATGGTGGTAATGATGTGTGATGCATGCATGCTGACTGATGATTTGTTTAAGTGTTTTTGTAAAAAGACATTGGAGAAGTTGTGTGGTTGACATGTCTAAGGGTGGGGAGAGCATGGATCAAGCACGAGTGGTTCGTCTACCTCGGATTGAGTCGATACAGACCATGGCAACATTCAACGAAAATGCTCCTTTTGCAAGTATGTGGATTTGGTCTCCTTGTAATATGTCAATCTTTATGTTAATCTTTTCTATGCATACAAGTACTAGTTGACCTGCCAATGACTCGATATGGTCGTCGACGTTACAGAGTCAGATCTTGAGACCATGTGCAAGGATGGAGAAATGACATCAACATGGACAATGACATTATTCACGTTGTATATGGAGTACTCGTTGCCAACCGAGGTGACTGAACGGTTCACCATCGTCAACCCACTATGGGTGCAACTACACAAGCAAACGACGAAGGGCCAAGACATCCTTCGGAAGGTGGTTGAACGTGATTTTATCTTCATTCTGATCGTGGTTCAGGGCCATTGGATGTTGTGGACAAAGACATGGCAAAAGGTTTCTAAGCTGACCAACAAAGTAGTCTTTTGCGATCCACTAAACAACACGATGACTAGCAACGTGTAGAGTCTTGCAGAGATCGCGATTCAGACCATTTCATCTGAACCATTAGACCACACCATTGTGTCCAAGGGTCGGTATGACGTATTGCACATCCCAACTCAGCCAAATGGTTGGGATTGTGGCTTTTACGTGATGAAGACTTTACAAATGTTGATCGAGGAGTTTTTACGAGGATAGATATCTTTGACTTTTGTAAGTGTAATTGCAGATGTCTTATTCATGTGGTTTACATATAAGTGTGTTCTTATATATTTGGTGACATGACACAAAGATGTAGTTCACCAAACGTGAAGTGGATTCACTTCGGATTCATGTGGACGAGTGGGCAAGAAGGGTACTGAGATTTGCACCTGCTCCCAATGGCCCCATATTGTAAATTTTGGATTGACTATAGAAATTTTATCATGGTTGTCATGGCCACAGATACTAGACCTTGGCTGTCATATAATGGATATTATGTATACGAAGAACATTTTAAATATTGTCATATTATTTGTATTGGAGCGGATGTCGTACATGTGGTATTACATTTTGTTATAGACGGATGTTGTAATATGGTCATCACTTTTTGTATAGCGAATAGCGACTCACTGTATATCGAAAATTACCGATTAATGGAAAAGTTGTTTATCTCAAGTGTTGGTAATCTTGGTAATCTTAAGTGTTGGACTCGTGCCCCTAAACCTATTTTAGATTCAAAGATATGTTGTTTTCTCACGCATAGTGTGATTTGTGTCTTTTGTATTTCAAAGATGTCATGTTGTTTTCATACATATGTTTTAGCTTCAAAGCTATGTTGTTTTCTTAGTTATTGTGTGATTTGTGTATGTTGTTTTCATATATATGTTATTTCATAACTATTCAAGTCACCCAACCCTCTTAAATATGGTCTCACAATCATTCTTAAAAAATATATCTTCTCATGAATAAAGTCCCCCAACCCTCTTAAAAAACATCTCCTCATAAACAGGTTGCCCAACCTGTTTTAATATGGTCACCCAACTTATCAAATAGGTCACCTTATTGTATAAATCAGGTCTCCCAACCCTCGTAAAATACATCTCTTCTCATAAACAGGTTGCCCAACTTGTTTTAATATGGTCGCCCAACCTATTTTAATATGGTCACCCAACCTATTAAACAGGTCTCCAAACCCTCTTAAAAAACATCTCTTCTCATAAATAGGTTGCTATTACTCAGGTCACCCTACTGTATAAATCAGGTCTCCCAACCCTCTTAAAAAACATCCCTTCTCATAAATAGGTCGCCCAACCTGTTTAAAAAAGAAACGGCCCAAAAAACGGTCATAAGAAGAATCGACATAATGAATACTCAAATGGGGAGTGCTCTCCCTACTGAGAAGTTGGATCGAAACAACTTCGCATCTTGGGAGTACAAGATGCACCAATACCTTGTCGAACAAGGCTATTGGAGCTACATCAAAGGAGCGCATGAAGACCGACCCGCCGAAGCGGCTCCCGGATACGCGCCATGGGAGCAAGCCGCAAGCCGCAAGTCGCAAGTCGCGTGATGTATTGCTTGGCGACATGTGTTCACGATCACATTCTCGGCTACATTCGCGAAGCCAAGACGCCGAAGGAAGCATGGGAAAATCTACGAAAGATTTTCGCGGCGAACACAACCGCAAGAAGGCTTCAACTCTGCCAAGAGTTGAACAACATTCAGCAAAGGGACATGTCCATTACGACATACACCTCGAAGATCAAGGAGCTTTGCGATTCGCTCGGCTCAATAAGTGTAAATATCGATGATGATGAGATGGTTCAAATATGCCTCGGCGGCCTCGCACCACGGTTCGGGGCGATGTGAACCGCCGTTCTAGCACGGGAGAAATCTCCCTCCTTCTTCGAGCTCCAATCAATGCTATTGGTCGAAGAAAACCACGTGCGTACAAGGAGCAATGAGTCGGAAGGCCACATGCTCTACATGCACTCGAGCAGAGGAAGAGGATGCGGACGGTCGAGAGGCCGATTCGGCCAAGGACAAGGCGGACGAGGTCCGACCTGCGATAACAACTTCCAATTTCGGCCGCAAAACGAAAGCCAACAAGGAACCTTCGCAAGAAGGGGGAGCTTCCACTCCGGCCCGAGCTGTCAAAACGCAACTGAATGCGGATATTGCGGAAAGCTTGGCCACTACGAAGAAGAGTGCCGAAAGAAGATGCGTGAATCGGCATCCACAAGCCGACAACTCACGAATTACGCACACAATTCCGACTACAAAGAGTATAGCGGAATGTACGGGAACTCCGACTACAAAGATCGTGGCGAAATGTACGCATGCAACTCTGACCATGGCGGTATGTTCATGATGAAACATAGAGCAAACTCTATGTTGGCCTCTACCTCAACTAGTGCCCTCAATCCGGAGGACGTATGGTTTGTTGACTCTGGAGCCTCAAACCATATGACATCCCAAAAAGAAAGGTTTCTCGAACTTCGAGAGCCGGAGCGACCCGGTTATGTCGAAACCGGAGATGACACTACGCACCCGATTCGGCACATCGGCAATGTTCCGTTCGGCGAAAGAGATAAGCAAACATACATTAAAAATGTCTTGCATGTTCCCACCATCACGAAGAATTTGGTCTCGATCGGTCATTCCCGAAAGAGCGGAACGTGAGCAAAGGTCTACTCGACGTAGTCCATTCCGACGTATGGGGACCGGCACAAACGACTACATTCGGCGGATGCCGATACTACGTGCTCTTCATCGACGACTTCTCTAGGCACACTTGGATCTACCCGATGCAACAAAAGAGCGAAGTGTTCGGACACTTCCAAACATTCAAGAATGAAGTCGAGAAAGCCACGGGCCGACATGTACGTTGTCTTTGATCGGATGGCGACAAGGAGTACTTCTCGGACGATTTCACGGTGTATCTCCGAAAGGAAGGAATTCGGCGAGAATTCACTTGCCGACACACTCCACAACAAAACGGAGTAGCTGAGCGCAAAAATTGGCACATCCTCGAAGTAGCGCGGGCCATGATGAACGAGAAGCATATGCCCAAGTCATATTGGGCCGAAGTTGCAAATACGGCCGTCTACCTAATGGACCGGTGCACAACATCCGGCGTGCACAAGGTCACTCCGCACGAAAAATACTTCGGAAAGAAGCCTGACTTATCACACATCCGGATATTCAACGCGATAGCGTACGTGCACATCCCCGACGAGAAATGTATACTTGTAGGATACTCATTGGAGCAAAATGGGTAAAAGTGTTACAACCCCTCAACTCGATAGTCTCGCGTAAGTCGAGATGTCGTTTTCAACGAGTCTGCATCCTGGTACGCACTAGAGACAACCCTGACTCCGCTCGACCCGGAATCCGCCGAACAAGAGATAGAGGATGAAGATCACCCTACGCACATGTTTGAAGAAATTCCGATCACGACCCGACTGAGTGGACCACAAGAGCCTTTGAGCGATCAAACCACATCACGGCCTAGCCCGAAACTGGACAAAGGCAAGGCGAAAATGGCGGAATACGCAGACGATCGCTTCGATGACGATGAGTCGACTCAGTGACTCGACAGTGAGTTCGATAGCTTCGATGTACCAATTGGAGCTAAGAAAGCCCTCATCTCTGCAAATGAAAAGCTCCGTCGCTCCACCTGTGAAAAGAATCCGGTCAGCCGATTCGGCTACAACGACTACATGGCATATCACTATGCCTTTATGATGAAGGTGGCGTCAGTACGCGAGCCGGAAACATTCTCAGAAGCAGCCAAGGATCCGCGATGGATCAAAGCCATGAACAAGGAGATGCAGGCACTACACAAGAACGAGACATGGGATCTCGTTCCCACCTCACCACACAAAAAGGCGATCATATGCAGATGGATTTATAAAGTGAAGTACAACGCTGACGGTTCTGTCAACTGCTACAAAGCGCGACTCGTAGCGAAAGGCTACGCCCAAACGCACGGAGTTGACTACGAAGAGACCTTTGCCCTGGTGGCAAAGATGCCGACGGTACAAACCGTAATTGCGCTTGCCGCAGCGAAAGGGTGGCACCTCCATCTAATGGACGTCAAGAATGCCTTTCTACAAGGCGAATTAGAAGAGGAGGTGTACATGATCCAACCACCCGGCTTCAACTCGAGCACCCATTTGAAAGTTGTATGCCGACTCAAGAAGCCACTCTACGGCCTCAAGCAAGCACCGCGTGCTTGGCATTCAAAGATAACGCAATATCTTCATCAAATCGGCTTCCGTATGTCAAAATCGTACAACTCCCTCTACATACGAAGTGATTCCGCAAGTGCATTCGTCATCATCTTATATGTGGATGACCTAGTAATTGGCGGTGAGCATCTCATCGACATCAATAAGGTCAAATCCCTTCTTTCCGACAAGTTCAAGATGACGGACATGAAGGAGCTCCACTACTTCCTCAACATTGAGGTAATTCGGACTCCGGCCGGAATCATGATCTCTCAATGGCATTACATCCTCAACTTGTTATACAAGTTCGGTATGGTTGAGTGCAAATCCGCGGCAACCCCGCCCGATCGCAATCTCAAACTAGATGCAAACTCCGGCACCAAAGCGTGTGAGCCGACTCAGTATCGGCAACTCATCGGGAGTCTCATCTACCTCACGATCACTCGACCCAATCTCAGTTATCCGGTCGGTCTCCTTATCCAATTCATGCAAACACCGTGTGATACTCACTTGGAATGCACTAAGCGAGTTCTACAATACGTGAGCGGCACAATGGATTGTGGCATCCCCTACAAGACCGCGATGCCAATACGACTCGAGGGGTACACATACACCGATTGGGCCGGCTACAAAGTTGATAGAAGATCAACCTCTGGATTTGTTTTCTTCCTCAGCAGTGAAGCAATATTCTGGACAGCAAAAAGCAACCAATCGTCGCTCTTTCGAGCACAAAGGTGGAATATAGGGGCGCGGTAGTGGCCGCATGTGAAGCCGTATGGTTCAAAAGGATACTCAAGGATCTGGGCATACCCATTAAGGATCTGACTTCCCTTTACTGTGACAACATGAGCAGTATCTATTTGGCTCGGAACCTGGTGTTCCACGCGTGGACAAAGCACATCGAAGTGCACTATCACTTCATTCGAGAGCGCGTTCTAGTTGGTGATGTCGACCTACAACACAGTAGCACCAATCTTCAAACGGTCGACATCTTCACTAAAGCCTTAAGAGCCGACAAGCTATGGCAATTCATGACCGATCTCGGATTGATGATCCCTGACCTGCCAAGCTTGAGGGGGAGTACTGAAGACGCTATGCAATAATGTGTGGATTACGCAACCGTGCAACGAAGCCGCGAAGAGCCGATCTACCGTGCAACAAAGCCGCGAAGAAAGACGCAAGCCGAAGCACAGACTTCGCAACTAGCACAACGTAAGCTGGAGCACAGATTCCGCAACTCCGCATAAATGTGAGTCGACGCGGACTCCGGAACGCGAGTCGACGCGGACTCCGGAACGCGAGTCGAAGCGGATTTCGGATACCATCTAAAACCGACCCGACTTGAGCTTGAGGGGGCGTGTTGAGAATCAAGCTCAACTTGGTCTAGTGTGTGAACTCACCTTGAGAGTGAATAGACACTCCAACGGTCAAGAGTCACCATTATGTCACCTCTTTGTATTCTAGCATTTAGTATGAGTCATAGAATCATATTCTATGACACATAACTTATGAGCTTTCACATTCCCCATGCTCCTGAGTCTTGTAGTTAATGAAGAGAGAGGGTGACTACATAAAGCACCCTCCTCCCACCTTGTATAGTGTTGAGTCATTTTCCTTTGTTAATACAATCTACCTTGCGTATACTTTGTGTCTTACTTCTCACACACACAACACCGGGTCATTTGAAACAGGTAATATGTCGTATTCTCTTTTGGCATAGTTGGCCAGATGTAGAAAAGTACCCTATTTTAGCCTGATATCGAAAATATACGATGCATGCGTACCCCTTTTGCGACTTGATGGTTAAATATAGAACAAAAAAAACCTAGCAATTACTAAATTGTATATGTGTCCACATTCGTGTCAATTTGCATATCATGGAGCACAATTGAAGACTTGGTTCAATATAAAGTTCTAAAATTGGTATCCATATTCAAATTGTAGAGTAAAACTACATAAACCGTAATTATAAATATGTGGTTTTGGGTTTAGGAATAAAGTAGTACCCCACTTGTTGGATGGGTATATCGATAGTTTCATTGTATAATGTCATATAGTTCATGACAATGTAATTGGTAAGAGTAACAATTACGTACGACATTCATTTATACTATGTGGAACCAGTAGACTTGAACCGTAGGTAACTAAAAACCTCTTATTATCAGAAACATTCGCCTTTTCATATATAGTCATGCCAACGGAAATGAGAAATTACAATATCATGTTAATATCTCAAACTGAAGAAGAGCATGGTGACCAATTATATGTAAATACAAACAACGGTTCCAATAATGATTAAAAAGGGAAATTATGAACAGGTGAATTTAATTAAACGATAAACAATTACAGATGTTCTCATATACAAATATAATATGAAGTGATGGTGAACATTATGCCTCAAAATCCTCAATTTTTACATTACGCCATCTACATCAATCTATAAGCAAATCAGGCAGAGCAGGCTCCTCTGGCGATGATTGTTCTAGACTGTTTTCATTCGTGTCATCTCCAAGCTCTCCCGAATCTGATGTATGGTCAAACTGTGCTACATCTTCCAGGTCCACCAGCTCCCCTGCTTCTTCATCAATTGGTTCCATTGGTTCTCGTGAAGTCATCTGGAACATCTCTGTCTCGTTGATGTGTTTTGCTCCGACTTCTTGATCCTGATCTGGACAGTCCCAGATTCCTGTGATCCTCATTTTGATGAAGTTAACTTGAGCAGGGTCCTTCTCCAATGCAACACAGTTTCTAAACATCTTCAATGCACAAGTTGTCGTTGTACCTAATGGTCGCATGAACACAAACAAGTATATATAAGAAGTAACGTCTTAAACTTGATAGACAAGATTGAAATTAAATATATATATTATACCTATGCCAGAGAACAAGTCTAGGACCCAATCATCTGGATTCGAGAAGAGCTCTATGAGGTGGTTGATCAATCTTTGAGGTTTTTGATAAGGGTTCACCATACTTTTATCCCCTAACACATGTCTTAATTTTTTGGTTACAGCTGGGCACATGATGTAGTTAACCACGTTACGCTCATTGACATGTGCTCTAGCCTTCTTCTTTGTAATTGAATCATAGTAGCCCACACAAAAATGTTCGACCGCACTAACCATTCGATCGCCAGGGCTACGTGTAATATTTGTTTTGATCCTATAGAGAAAGAAAATCAAGTATTAGAGGTGTAAATGTGTACATATAATAAGAAGTACTGTAATGAGTAAAAGCGAACTATAACGCACCAATGCATGTGTTCAGTGGCATGACAACGGAACTTCAAAGCTATTGTGACTGACAGTGATTGCCCCATGCTATGAAATATGACTATCCTCCACAAGGGGGCCAATGTCAGTTCTACGAAATCCTTTACCATTTTCTCGATCTGAGGGTACTTGAAAGGCACATCATCATATGTTGATCCCGCAATACGGAAACCATATGGTATGTCAGCTATCAGCAAAGTGTAGTGCCTTCTCAGTAACAGTTCGAGCATCTGGGATACTTCGCCATTGAAAACACTATAATGAAGTTGTTTGAAAGGATCGGACCTATGCAAAAAACTCTTTACAGTCTCCGAATCCTCGGGCAGTTCCATTTCCTTCCCTTTGGTCATTCTCTTCTCATATTTCGCACGTTCTAAGTGCGTGATGAAGGCCACTGGAATACCGTCATTATTGTCGTTGTTCTTTTTCGATTTTGATGGTTTCTGCAAGTGTCATTGTTGTTAGCAGGGAACATTACTTTCTAACATATCAACATTCAAAAGACACATACCCATTCTCTAAATACAATAAAATATTCCTCCAATACCTTGTAGGAAGAAGTTATCGGGCAGGCTTGTTCAACTTCTTCCCATGTCGGTAAACTCAGTTTTTGCATCATCAACTCCTGAATCTTCATGTATACCTTGTGACTGCACAATCAATATGAAATTAGAAATAAGATATTCAAAATAATTGAAGACTTTCATGAAAAGGTATACTATAAACACTTACTTTTGCAAGTCTGTTACCATCTCGTCCAAACTAAATTCCTTGGCGACCACTCGAGATAGCACGGATATTAACAATCTATCATCTTTGATACCTTGTAATGATCTCCAAGGTAAAAGTTTCATGTCCTCTGGTAACTCCTCGATTACCAAGTCGCTTTTTCCCTTGGTCTTTGATTTCATCTCAACTTGTGGATCAATTCTTCCCTTTTTTTATCTTTGCCCCTTGACTTCTTTCCGCTCCCACATAGAGAATATTTTGTCTTGGAGATCCCACACCTCTCCAGTCCGAAAAGCTAGTTGAAAGCAAGAATCATATTTTCAGAGACCTTCGGATTTCGTACTCTCATCCACTTCAATCCCTACTTCCAATAAACACTGACGTCGCAATCCAGGCCACAATCTTGGACCAAAACGATTCAAGGCATCGAGGTATTCATGATGAAAAAATCTTATCCTCTCTATACATGACATCTTTTGCCTATAATCGTTGTCATTGTTATGGTCCCATGCGAGCAGCTTCGCCTCCTCGTGAGTTAGTCCTGCATATACCTTACATTCGGCGTATTTGAAGAACGGCGTGAGAGGATATTCTTTGACAAGCTGTCGTCGAGCTTCGGCCGAATGTGATCCTCCAATTACATAGTATGTGTAATCGTCTGCAGAGCTATACTTGAAATCTGCTACTGTTGGGCATTGTTCTTGATCAACCGTTACCAAAAATGGCACCACAGTAGCGTGAGGATTGATTTTCATTTTGCTTTTCAGGTTTTGTACATGGACGGAGTGCGGCTCCCTAATTTCCAAGGGACGTCTTCCAGTCACGGGGTCAATGGGGGGCCTTTGGATAGAAGTAATGGGCAAATGAAATAGCTGGCCCCTGCGCACAAGTTTAGTCTTCACAATATTTTCTCTTATTTTATTTTGTTCTGACGTCAGGACACCAGAAGATAGTTGTCCGCCTGGAGCCACGACGTCAACTTGTTGGTCGTCTTCTTCTTCCACGAACTCTAATATTTCTTCTTCTTCTTCTTCGGGTCGTGGTCGTTTAGTATATTTCTTTTGAACAGGATTTGTCTTCCTAGACTTTTTCGGTGGAGTTTCTGCTTCACCGGTCATCATCTCTCCTGTCACATACGGCCGAAGAGCTACCAACAAGTTATTTTTTGTTTGCAGGTCTTTACGCAAAGCCTTGGGATTGCAAGATTCGGGTACTAGGTTTCCCTCATCAAGTCGCAATCGCCTATCGCCAACTGAGCTCGAGACGTCGATTAAAATACATGTAGAATCAATGTCTTCGTACTCTAGCTTGGTTACATGCCCGTAATTAAATGTTTTTCCAAGCTGAAGTTTCCCTTCCCCGTCCGATTTTGCCGTTATCAATAACAGCACCCCATCCTCCTCGACATAAGAGAGACACCATTCAAGTTCGGGGTAATCCTTATATTTCACCTCAACCGTTTTCTCCTCTTGCGTACTACCTTTGTTGATTTTGGTAGTAGCCACAGATGACTTGGATCCTCCTTCCCCCGTTGAGTCAAATAAATTCTTTTTAATCGTGTCCTTCATGAAGGAGCCAGAATCTCGTTTTGTCGGAGATCGAATCTTCAATCTAAATGAAGGAACTTTTTGTCTGGGTTCACTGAAATTAAAAACGTTGGTGAAAACATAGAAACAACGTACAATTTCATCTAAATCACGCAAATTATCATTTAAATTACGTCAATTTTATGGTCCCATGCGATAGTTTTTTATCGCAAAAACAACATTTTTTTCAACCAAAATCCGATGCAGTGCATCGGATTTCGGTTGAAAGGCAGAACCTTCAACCAAAATCCGATGCACTGCATCGGATTTTGGTTGAAGGTCCTGGCTTTCAGAATTGCTTTCCAAGTTCATTGTACAAAATAAAATAAAATTTCTATGTGTTGAGGAAAGGAATCTTTAAGGAATCTTTAGGAATCTTAAAAAATGTAATGAATATTACTAACCTGACGATTTTCTTTCCCTTGTTCATGGTTCGTGCCGGAGGTAGTGCTGTCCACGATGTGCTTCTGAGTGCTCGAAAATTGGCCTGTGCTCTGAGCTCGATGGATTCTTTCACGTGATAATGAAAATGAAATTTCTAACCTCCTTATATAGAAGACTTTAGCATTATTTTTAAAATAAAAAATAATTTTTAATTATTTGTTTTTTAGGAAAATTTCAGAAAATAATATAGTTAATCTAAGTGTTCGGGTAGTTATATAGTTAGGCTTCAGCATTCCTTAATTTTCTCAAAAGAAGGTTTTAGAATACAGTTAGACTCCCTCAAATGTCTTCTTCTACAAGTAGAACATCTCTTTTTTCTATTGCCCCCTTTTCATTGTCACACACTCTCTCTCTCATACACACACAGTTCACACCTATTCCGCTTCACAAGAATCATACCCAATTCTTTACAATGGTTCTAAGAGTATTTTTAGACAGAGGGAAAAAATGCCCTTGTAGTCCTAAGTGTGTTCACACACATCATTGTCCTAAGTGTGTTCACACATTACTGTCCTAAATGTGTTCACACACATCACTATCCTAAGTGTGTTCACACACATCACTATCCTAAGTGTGTTCACACACATCACTATCCTAAGTGTGTTCACACATCACTACCAAAATATGTCAACAAATCCCCCTTGGGAGTGATGCAGTGAACAAGGAGTTGACACTCATGGTTAAACAAGTGCCAAGCTATGTGGATAGAGATGAATCCACAAATGGGATTAGGCCTAAAGCATTGCGGAAAGCTTCAAACTTCTCCCTAGGTAGAGCCTTTGTGAAGAGGTCTGCAATGTTCTCTTGTGTGGGCACGAGGACCCAACACTTAATATCTCCGAGATTGCATGTGTTCTCAAATGCATAGTATGCTCGCTTACCCGCCTCTAATCAACGTGTAGCACATTCATTCCATCTATGATTTGAAGGATCTTCAAGGCCAAGATATTTGAAGCGTTCCATACATTCAAGTGGCTCATTGGTATATATAATGTATGGTTTATCTCTTTTTTGGCTCTTCACAAGCATAATCTTTGTTTTAGAGCTATTGACACTTAATTTAGGCATGCAAAATTTTTCCAATGCCTTCATAAGCTTTTGTGCATCTCCTTAAGTATTTGCAAAAAGCACTACATCATCTGCATATAACAAAAGTATAATCACAACATTCCCAATGACAACTTCTTCAACATATTCTTCCTTTGCAAACTTGGTAACCATTTCATCCAATTCATCAATGCATAGACCAAATAGTGTTGGTGAGAGTGGGCATCCTTGCTTAACACCAATAGTGCTATTGAAAAAATCTGAAAGTCTATCTCTCATACGCACACAACATATAACCTTCTCATAAATTCGGGAAATTGCAAGCATATATTCACTTGGCACCTTCTTCCATTCGCCTCCAAAGATGCTCACAAGGTACCATATCAAAAGTTTCTTGAATTCTACAAAGCAACAAAATAAACCTTTACCTCTAAGGCGACTTTCCTCCATTAATACTCGAAGCATGACAAGGTGATCAATGGTGCTATGGTGTTTTCGAAAGCCAGCTTGTCCATAATCTCTCTTACCATTTTTTTCAGTCCATACACTCATCTTTGATTCCATTATACATCCAAATAGTTTTGCCATTAATGAGCCAACCATGATGGTTCGATAGTTGTTTACATTATTTGCATCTCCACCTTTATGTAAAGGTTTGATCTAATTTGTAGTCCAATCATACGGCATACCATGTTGCAATGCATCATTAAACATATCGCTTATCCATGCATATGCTTCCTTTCCCGTCCATTTGAGCATTTCAGCCTTTATACATTGAAGATCGCTTGCCTTTCGAGAGGCCAATTTCTTAAGTCCTATGCATATGTGAAAGAAGGGAGACATATGTGAAAGAGAACCATAACACATCATCTTTCCAGCAAGAGATGACTCATATAAATTCTTACAATGCATAGACAAGTCGTGAAGAGTTAAGTCACCATAACTCTCAACATGTTTCCCCTTTAGATTTCCCCAAAAATTTAGCACATGCATGTGCTTTCTCTTGTGTTTGGATAAATTGTTGAGTAACTTCCCATATTCTTCTCTTTCTTTGAATAAGCCTTTTATACTCATGCAAATGCTTTTGGTAATTCTCTTTATCCTTAACTACATCCAAAACCATAACGCATTTTCGAGCTTCACGACATTCTTTATCAAACCATTTTTTCCTAAGTTTCTTGGTGCATTTCCAAGATGTGCGGTTGGTCAAAAAACATTTGTTTGTACAGGAGAGAATTACTTTCTTGAAAGCTTCCCATTTGCATTCTAGTGTGGCACCATGTTGTATCTTTGTCATTTGTAACATATCCTCAACCATCTTGGAATACATGGGCGCTCGCTTAAGGTCCATGCTCAAGTGCAGTTGTTTATTATTTTCAATAGCCTTCTCACAATGAAACCTATGCATACATTTGAGATCAATACATAAAGGCCTATGATCGGATTCTGGTGTCCATTCCCCAAGTGAGAATTTATGTATATGATCCAAAATACCTTCGGAAAGTAGCACATAGTCAATCACACTATTTCTGTTGTGTTTATACATGTAAAACCATTAGTGTTGGGCCATAAGGAAATATCATTCGCAATAAGCAATCCGGTATTATTGCAAATTTGTAGGAGTAACTTCCCAAATCTTTTTCATCGCTAGAAGAGTAGTTATGGGTGAAAGCATGAGAGTGGAAACAATTAGCTATGTCCTTGACATAGCTAATTAGCTATGCAAAAAGCTACCATTGATAAATAGTCATTTTAGTAAAAAGCCATCATTAATAAATTAACTATGCAAAAAACTACCATTGAAAATACTAGAGTGTTTTAATTACATATGTAAATGAGTGTCATAAATGTGCAACATAAACGTGCAACATAAATTGATATGTGCACCATAAATGTGTACCATAAATTATATATCGAATTCCTAGGTCCATTATGCATGATCCTTTGCCACATCATGTAGGCCATCTCTAGTTGTGTATTGTGTTAGTTGCTACCACTGTTGCTAAACCCTATCGAGTCCACCTACCGCCACTCTACACTCAGGGGCCGCTACTGTGCGTTCCAAGCATCATCAAAGAGTTGTTCAATCTGACGGGGTTCTCTTCTTTGTGCCACTCTACACTTAGGGGCCGCTACTGTGCGTTCCAAGCATCATCAAAGAGTTGTTCAATCTGACGGGGTTTTCTTCTCTGTGCCACTCTACACTCAAGGGCCGCTACTGTGCGTTCCAAGCATCATCGGTAACTTTTCAATCTGACGGGGTTCTCTTCTCTGTGCCACTCTACACTCAGGGGCCGCTACTGTCAAGGTCGTGTATTGCTGCCATTTTTCGACCCGACGGCGTTAACAACTCCACTGCCGCCATTCTACTCTTAGGTGCCTTCTCTGTGCGTTACAAGCATCATCGGTAACTGTTCAATCTGACGGGGTTCTCTCCTCCATTGCCATCATTCTACACTCAGTTGCCGCTACTGTCCAGTCCTGGATTGCTTCCACATTTCGATTTGACGGAGTTCACTCATCCAACGGCAACATTCTACACTCAGTTGTCGCCATTGGTCGGTCCTGGATCGCCTCCTCAACTGTTCGATCCAACAGAGTGAACTCCTCTAGTGTTCGGTCTTGGATTGCAATAACTTTTCTGTCTATTGATTATCTTGTGTATTGTTGTGTCTAATCTTGTGTATTGTGGAATATTTTTGTGTATTGTTGTTGCCCATAGCCATCTTAAATACTTGTTTTTTCTTCTAGAAATTTAGGGTTTTAATATGTCTAGCCAAATGGAAGGGGAAGAAGGGTGTTTAGAATTACCCCTCAATGATCATAAGGATAGGGATGATGCTATCAGGACACAACAAGCCATACGAAATTATTGGGCAGAAAAAAAAAAAGGAAACATCGTCAATTGTTGAAGGATACGAAAGCCACACTCAGTAAAGGTAAGGATAGTTTAGCTGAGAATGTAAGTAATGCGACTACCATCATAGAGAGAAAGGTTGTAGACTATTTCAATGTTCAAACCAAGCACATTAGCAATGAAGAAAATAAGGTAGTACTTTATGGAATATGTAATGATCCATCGATAAAGGACTTAGTTGATTGTGATGGTCTTAATGCAAACATATCATCTATTTTAGTAAATAATCTTCGTAATAGTTTCGTATCCATGAGCAGGTTAGAAGATGATCTTGTCTTAAAAAGGTCTAGTCTAATGATGTTACTTAATAGTGATGTTGATGATATAAACATCAGTGAGCTATCTAAGGTAATTGGTGTTAGTAGAAAAACAATGTACAATACAATGAACCGTATAATTTCCTCGGGTGAAGGAACTAGTCTATTAAAGCTAACTACAAGATGTAAGCCAATGACACCCATAACATTTAAAATCAAGGATGTAATCACAATGTTTTGGACTAATGAGAGTAGGGTTTCACCCAATAAAAAGGATTTATGCAGGAAATGTGTTGGAAGAAATCAATACGAGGAGCATCCCATTCATCTTCTTGATGTACCTCAGGTATTTACATTTATCTCAACATTTGTTTTGACTCTACACGGAAAGTTAATTAGCTCAATTAGCAGAAAAGCTAATTAGCTTATCAGTTACATTTACCTCAGTTAGCTACTAGGATAGCTACTACATAGGTAACTGGCTACTCTCAATAGCTACTACCATGATAGCTAATTAGCTATTCTCAATAGCTAATTTAGTTATTACCAGATAATTAGCTACCAAAATAGCTAACTAGCTACCATGATAGCTAATTAGCTATTCTCAATAGCTAATTTAGTTATTACCAGATAATTAGCTACCAGAATAGCTAATTAGCTTTTAGGATAGCTAATTAGCTATTAGAATAGGGTTTTAGCTACCATGATAGCTAAATAGCTACTAGAATAGCTAATTAGAATAGGAAATTAGCTAATTAGCTACCATGATAGCTAATTAGCTACTATGATAGTTAGCTACTCTAGTTATTACCAGCTAATTAGCTACTAGGAAAGCTAATTAGCTACCATGATAGTTAATTAGGTACTAGGAACCTTCGGAAGAAGGGGGAGCTTCCATTCCAGTCTGAGTCGACAAAACTCGATCAAATGCGAATATTGCTGAAAAGTCGATCACCACGAAGAAGAGTGTCGTAAGAAGATACGTGAGTCGGCTTCCACTAGTTGACAACTCACCAACTATGCCACCAACTCCGACTATGACGATCGTGGCGAAATGTTTGTGATGAGACATAGAGTAAATTCTATGTCAGCTTCTACTTCGAATAACGCATCTAGTCCGGAAGACGTATGGTTCGTTGACTCCGATGGCTCGAACCATATGACGTCTCATCAAGAATGGTTCCACGAACTTTGAGAGCCGGAACGACCCGGCTATGTCGGAGCTGGAGATGACACTACGCATCTAATTCTGCAAAGAAGGTAACCAAACTTTTATTAAGAATGTCTTGCATGTACCAACCATTACGAAGAATTTGGTTTCCGTCGGTCAAATTGTTGAGCAAGGGATGCAACTATGATTTAATCAAGGTGATTGCTTCATCAAAAAAGAGGGCCGACTCATCGCTTGCGGACGAAGAGAGGGCTGGATGTTCATTCTCAACTTGCACGAGATGAAATCGTCCATGTTCGCAAAGGGCACGAAAGCCAATTCCGACATATAGTTATGGCACAAGCGAATTGGCCATATCAACCTCCAAAAGCTCAAGGCAATGCAACCGAAAGGAGTCGCCATCATGCTCCTGACATTCAAGGAGAAAGAGATTGAAGGTGTGTGTGCCGCTTGCCAATTCGGCGAGCAACATCGGCACCCATTTCCAAAGGAGTGGAACATGAGCAAAGGCCTACTCGACGTAATTCATTCCGATGTATGGGGTCCGGCTCAAACGGCTACATTCAGCGGATGCTGAGACTACGTGGCCTTCATCCACGACTTCTCTAGGCACACCTGGATCTACCCCATGTGGCAAGAGAGTGAAGTGTTCGGACACTTCCAAAACTTTAAGAATGAAGTCAAGAAAGCCACAGGCCAACATGTACGTTGTCTTCGGTCGGATGGAGGCAAGGAGTACTTCTCCGACGAATTTTCGGCTTTTCTACGAAAAGAAGGAATTCGGCGAGAGTTTTCGTGTCAACATACGCCACAACAAAATGGAATCGTTGAATGAAAGAAACGGCACATCCTCGAAGTAGCACGAACCATGATGAATGAAAAGCACATGCCGAAGTCGTATTGGGCAGAAGCAGCTAACACAGTCGTATACCTCATGAATTGGTGTCCGACATCGGTGTGCACGAACTTACTCCACACAAGAATTTTTTCGGAAAGAAGCCGAACCTATCACATGTTCAGATATTTAGCTCCATTGCGTACGTGCACATCCCCGACGAGAAGCGACAAAAGCTCGACCCGAATTCGGAGAAATGTATCCTCGTAGGATACTCACTAGAGAAAAAGGGGTACAAGTGCTATAACCCCTCAACTCGAAAATCTCGAGTAAGTCAAGACGTCGTTTTCGACGAGTCTGCATCCTAGTACGCACCAGAGACAACTTCAACTCTAATTCCGCTCGACCCGGAATCTGCCGAAATAGAGATAGAAGCCGAAGATTGGCTCACGCGCATGTTCGAAGAAAGCCCAATTATGACAAGGCTTAGTGGGCCACAAGAGCCTCCGAGCGATCAAAGCACATCTCGGTCGAGTCCGAAGCTGGACAAAGGGAAGGCGAAAATGTCAAAGTATGAAGACGATCACTTCGACAGCAACAAATTGACTTACTCCCCCGATAGTGAGTTCAACGACCTTAACATCCAGAAAAATGGAGCGAAGAAAGCCTTAGTATCCGCAAACGAGAAGCTCCGTCGATCCACCTGTGAAAAGAACCCTGTAAGCCAATTCTGCTACTACGATTATATGGCATACCATTACGCCTTTATGATGAAGGTAGCCATAGTACGGGAGCCGGAAACATTTGCCGAATCCGCGAAGGACCCCAGATGGGTTGAAGCGATGAATGAGGAGATGCAAGCACTCTCCAAAAACAAGACGTGGGATCTTGTCCCCCACTCACCGCACAAGAAGGCGATTGGCTGCAGATGGATCTACAAGGTGAAGTACAACGTCGATGGCACCATAAACCACTACAAAGCTCGACTCGTAGCAAAAGGATACGCACGAACGCATGGAGTCAACTACGAAGAGACATTTGCCCTGGTGGCAAAGATGACGATTGTGCATACCGTAATTGCACTCGCAGGAGCAAAAGGGTGGCACCTTCATCAAATGGACATAAAGAACACCTTTCTTCAAGGCGAATTAGAAGAGGAGGTATACATGGTACAACCACCCGGCTTCGAATCGCGTAATCATCCGAAAGCTGTGTGTCGACTCAAGAAGCCACTCTACGGCCTCAAGCAAGCACCGTGTGCTTGGCATTCGAAGATTATGCAATATCTTCATCAAATTGGCTTTGAATGCCGAAATCCGACAACTCCCTCTACATATAAAACGACTCTAGAAACTCGATTGTCATCATCCTATACGTGGATGATTTGGTCATTGGAGGAGAAATTTTAGTCGATATCAACAAGGTGAAATCCCTCCTCTCCAACAAATTCGAGATGACGGACATGAAGGAACTTCATTACTTCCTAGGCATTGAAGTAATTCAGATTCCGACCGGCATTATGATCTCTCAACAACACTACATTCTCAACTTATTATACAAGTTCGGGATGATAGAGTGCAAATCTGTGGCAACCCCTCTCAATCAAAACCTCAAACTAGATGCCGACTCCGGCACAAACGAGTACGAGCCGACTCAATATCGTCAACTGGTCGGGAGCCTCATCTATCTCACGATCACTCGACCCGACCTCAACTATCTGGTCGACCTCCTTAGCCAATTCAGGCAAACTCTGCGAGATATCCATTTCAATTGCGCTAAGCAAGTATTACGTTACGTGAGTGGCACAATGGATTACGGCATCCTCTACGCATCAGTCACACCAATTCGACTCGAAGGGTACATGGATGCCGACTAGGCCAGTTGTAGAGCTTATCCACGATCAACCTCCAAATTTGTCTTCTTGCTCGATAGTGGAGCAATATCTTGGAGTAGTAAGAAGCAGCCTACCGTCGCACTATCGAGTACGGAGGCCAAATAAAGGGGCGTAACCATAGTTGCATGTGAAGTCGTATGGTTCAAGAGGATTATGAAGGATTTGACTCCCATTTGCTACAACAACATGAGCCGTATATATCTGGCTCAGAACTCAGTGTTCCACACACGCACAAAGCATATCGAAGTGCACTACTACTTCATTCGAAAGCGTGTTCAGGCCGAAGATGTCGATCTTCTACACATCAACACGAATCTTTAGACAACCTACATCTTCACCAAGGCCCTAGGAGCCGACAAGCTTCGGCAATTCATGTCAGATCTTGGATTGACGATCCCTGACTTGACAAGCTTAAGGGGGAGTTCAAGCAAAAACCAGATACCGTCTGAACTAGGTACGAGCCAACGTGGACACCGGAGATCGTCTGAACCGGATACCAGCCGAAGCGAACATCAATCGAAAGGAACCAACCCAAGTTGAGCTTGAGGGGGCGTGTTGAGAATCAAGCTCAACATAGTGCAATGTGTGAACACACCTTTTGAGAATCTGTGATTACTCAAAGGTCAAGAGTCACACCATTACTCTCTACACATTAACTATGTGTCATAGAATCATAATAAATGAGTTACATATTCCACATGACTATGAGTCTTCACATTCCCCAAGAGAGAGGGGTTGTTGTAGTTAGTTAATGAAGAGAGAGGGTTACTATATACAAAGCACCCTCCTCATACTTCATACTAAGTCAGTTATGACTCCTTGTAATGCTACATTTTTGTATTTCATATTCTCCTTGTGAATATACATCTTCTTCTACTTGAGTATTCTATTTTCCATTCTATCTATCCATCTTGTGTGGTCTCTTCTCTTCTCTATTTCCTCTCACACATACACATAACACATATCTTATCCGCTACACAAGAATCATACCCGATTCATTACAAGATTGAAAGAGAAGAATATTGAAACCTCGTGAATCCCACGAGTATAGTTTATTAATCGGTACTTAGAAACATATCCAATTTCCAAATATTTTCACCCCATAATTTATTTATTTATTTATTTTTCCCTTACTACATTATGCTCCACATCCTTATATAGTGATGAGAGAGTCTTAGCAATCCATTCTTTTTCTCTAATTATGGATGCCATGCTTTCTCTAACATGCTTTTTCTAAAAGTGATCATGGGTTGTCCTGAAGATTTTCAGCAATGGTGTGAAAATCACATAAAACATACGAAATCGAGTATGAATCATATAAAACAATAATAGTGAAAATACTATTTTAAATAAGTTTAATATCTTAGTACAAAAAGATGGAGGTCTTCAAGAGCTTTCGAATGCACTTTACTACATAACAAACGGACATCTAAGTCTCAAGTTATGTGAGTAGGAAGTTTGCAAAGGATAAGAGAAAGATAAAACTGTGAGATATCCCATATAGACAAGACAAATAAGGATCTCACCATATATAAGGCAAAGCAAAAGCTATTATCTTTGTATCTATGTGTGGAGCATAGAGAGTTCAAGGTGACTTGAACCAAACTAATTGGATAAGTGGGTGTGGCTTAGCTACTTGTAAAAGTTTTGGGCCAACCAAAACCGGTGGCAACCGGTGACGGAGCCGGTGAACCGGTTAGCCGGTGGCCGGTAAGCAGCGACTCGGGATACGGACTAGGCTGGACCAAACAAATGCAAATTGGACGGATCGGTCGAGTGGTTGGACCAAACAGATGCAAATTGGACGGATCGGTCGAGTGGTTGATCACGGTGCATGGTGTCTTAAAGATATTTGGTCCAAAAGCCTAATAGTATTTTGTGCATAAAAGAAAAAGATGTAAGCAAGATTCGAACTTTGCACCTCCAAGATAAGAAGCAATAAGCTTACCATTAAGCCAAATCATTTCTTTAGGTATTATATTTTTATCATTATAGCTTTACATGGAAATTCTTATATTAGAGCTTGATTGAGTGACATGTGATGCATAAGCACCAAATGGCAAACATGCATACATCACATGCATTCCATGCATTGTATGCATGTACCCTCACATGCATTATATGCATGGGAGCATCTATAAAAGGGTGGGATGAAAAAGATCAAAGGGAGAGCTTTGTACTTTATATCAAAATTAATGGTAAGAAAAAAATTCGTTATCCAATTGATGTATTAATCTTGTTCTTCAAATCTAAAGTCAAGAGCTCAATCTTAATCTCTCTCTCAATCTAAAGTCAAGTGTTTTATCTTATCTCAATCTCTCTCTTTCAATCTATCTTAAATCCTTTCTCGCTAAAGCTAGTGCAAACTTCAAGTCCTTCCGATCCAGAACCCCGGTGGTTCCGCCTCACGATCCGCGCCTAGTGACGGATCTTCACGACAACGTTTTTTATTAACTATAGTGTTCATGCACGCTAGATGTGCATGTGTAGCTTTTTCTTTTATCATGCATTTTCTTCTAACTAAAGCTTTTTCCTAGAAAATATGCGTGATATAGGCTTTCTATATGGGATATCTACTTTTTACACACTCATGATGTTTTAGTATAATGGTAAGACTCCAAATTATTAACATGGAGGTACAAGGTTTGAATCTTGCCTTATGCATGTAATATATATTTTTATATTTTCTTCTATTTCTTTATATTTATTGAATCTAGTACTATATACATTTTTCATGTAGTGTACGAAATACACTACGACAACATTCTTTCCATTCTCAAACATCTATGCTTTCTATATTCTTCTCTTGATGCATCACATGCATATTAGACGAGTTTGATACCACATACATTGGTTCCATGACTTCGTTTTACATACATTTTTCATCTCACTTACATCCCGCCTGATCATGTCTAATTTTTCTTCTTTTAATGCTTCCTTTAACTCAATCTTGTTAAGGCGCTCATTTGTTTCAAAAGAAGCACTTTTACATTCTTGAATCTCTTCTTCAAGTTTTGCAACCATTTGCTTAAGACTTTCATTCTCAATGACAACAATTTGGAGCTTAACATTCTCTTTCATTAACGTCCTAATCTCTTCACCTTGCTTGTTTATGGTTTCTTGAAGAGAAATCAAGTGACTCATAAGCATTTTGTTCATTGCATTGGAATCAAGATTTGTTGGTGATCTCGGCTCATTATCAATCATACCCCCAAACTTTGTGGTGGATTTACGAGTGTTTGCCATTGTAGGGACAAACCCTACCGGAAGAGAGAGAGAGAGAGAGAGAGAGAGAGAGAGAGAGAGAGAGAGATTTTTTACAGAAGAGAATAACATAGCCTCCATTAGAGCTAAATCATGTCTATCTTATCTTCTACCTTCTTGCATATTATCTATATTTTGCCTATGTTTCTTGTTGTACACATCTTCTTGCAGGTCCTCGCTTATTCTTTCGCATATCATATTCAACATGTATGTATATATGTATGTATGTATGTATGCATGCATAGAATGAACCATACATATCATACATGCATTTGCATTCGAGAATGATTTAATCATACGTGTATGGTAAATCATCTCAACGTTGGATTGGATAGATAAGAATGGTATTGATTGAATCACATGTCATCAAGTTTCAATTGTTTAGAAATTATTAAAGTACTAAACATTAGAAAGAGAGAGAAAGAGGGACAGAGAGCAAGAGAGTGGCAGGTGTTATGAGCTATCAGCTAAAGCTTCAACTTCTATGGCAGTATTACCAAGACCATTCACCTTCCTTCTCTTCATCCCCCTCAGATTCTTCCTATTGTTTTGATCATCGCCATCATCATGATGACTCTGGTTCTGTTTTTGTTTCTGAGGATCACCATGGTCCATGATTATGATTCATCTAATTTTGAGGATCACCATGACTATGCTTCATCTGGTTCTGGCATCTGATTCTCATTGACATGGTGGATCAAGCTTCTGTTCTTCTTGCTCATCATCATGTTGTTCTTGAGATTAATGTTGGTTTTGAGCATGCCCTGGCTCTAAGGATCTCCTCCCTCATCCTCTCCACGATCATGAGCTACACCTACTTCCCAAAGCTCCACATCGCTCCCCATGAATTATATTGAGGGGGCTGAGATGTAGCAGAAGTCATGGAGCATTGCATCCATGGCCTGGCGGCAGAATCATGGTAAAGAATATCTCCATAGCCATACCTGTAGAGTAGGTGGGAAGGAGGATCAAGAAACACAACATAATGGTTGAAGAAATCGTGGCCACCAAGATATGGCGGATGAGTGGCATCTGATCATGAGTAGCAAAAGAAGATTCATGAGGAGGAGGAGAGAGAGGTAAAAAAAAGTTACAAAAAAAGTAAAAAAAGTTTTAAAAAAATGAACACATACTTTTCCCTTTTCAAACGTGTTCGTTTCCAAACGTTTGAATGCTTCCACGAACACGAATATTACGTTCTATGTATGTATGTATGTATGTATGTATGTATGTATGTATGTATGATATGCATGTATGTGTGTATGTTGGAGGAAATGGGATGGGATAGGGTAGTGAACAAGGTTCAACTGACATGTGAGTGTGTGATGAGGAGCCATGAGTCGCCACTCTATCGAAAGTGCATATCATCGAACCAATGCCAAGACCTGAGGGGATTTTTGGTAGGCAATGTACGCATATCATGAATATAGACAAGGACATTCTCTTGTTTTTTGTTGGTAATTTATTAATATGATTACAATTATATAGTGAGTAGTATGGTAAAAGGGATGGAATTATTAGGCTTATTAATAGTTTGGTATTAAAATTGTTATGAATTATTAGTGGCATTGTTGGTTGTTGATTATTTATTTATTTATGATTAGTATGATCACTTATTTATGGAGATATTGTTTAGCATTAGTATGATCATTTAATTGGTGATTATCCCTATGACTGTTATTATTACGAACATTATTTATTTATTTATTTATTTATTTATTTATTTATTTATTTATTTATTTATTTATTTATTTCGCCACCTATCACATATTTTCAAGAGCCATTGGAATTTTTTGTAAGGAGATGAGTTCTTGAATGATGTGTTTGGGACCACACCTCACATGTTCTCTTCAGGGATTGATTTTGCACAATCCTTTCGAGGGTATGAATGTCAAAATCCTTTCGAGATTTAGCTTCGATTGAACGCCTTGTGTGTTTGGTTCACGGAAAGTTCTTGGGAGATGATGTGTTCAAGTGTCCTCTTTGGAAAAGTGCCTTGCATAATCACTGAGCACAAATGGAGATTTGAAAAAAAACTCCAAGGTACTCAAGTCGATGAAATAACGTGAGGTGCAAGTGCTCCGGTGAGCTCACGAAGTGTTGTGGTCCATGAATATACCCTCCCCATCAGGTAAAGAGTTTGGAGAACAGGATTTGCATGTTGATGGCATCCGATTCTCGAAGATAAATGGTCTCTTCACACACCGAGCATGGATCTTTCAATGCATTTGGCTTTCTATGTAGTGTATTCCTACCATTACCGTGGGAAAAGTAGAGGTGTGAAGGGGACAAAAGTGAAATAGAAGGGAAAGGAGAATATGAATGAGAGCTAAAGGAAACAGGGAGGAAAGGGGAGTGGAGGTTCAACACCTGGAAATGGGGAGAGAGTGGATGTGGAACACGTACACAAATGCTTGAGTGAAGAATGCTATGTGCACAATAAGTGAATACATTCAACAATGGAACCTAGCTATCGAAGTTTATGTGTGTATAAAGACAAAACAAAAAGCGAGCATGATGCACAAGGGGGATATGATGAAAAAATGAATATACAAACAAACATAAAACCAAAAGAAGAAAGGGGTGTATACGTATGAATGCACTTCTTGTCTTCCCCTTGTAATTCAAGCTAGAGCTCTCTCATACTTGTGAGTGATTAGTGTTAAGTGTTATTAAGACAATGTGATGAAATTATACTTCATCATTGGGAAAGCATCACACCATTGGCAAAAGTCAAAGTAATTGCATGAATGTGAATTTGTTTTTGTATTCCAATTCACAAGGACTCAAGTTGTCACGAGGCATTTCTCTTATAAGTTCAAATAGATTTGTGCATTTGTCTACCATTTGAATTCCTTCAAGAGTTCATATGAGAATATTGTCTTTTATGCTTATGAATTTGCTATAATAATCGGATTAACCCATGAACCCTTGAAGAGCCTTTCCATTCCTGGGAGGTGCCAATTATGTAATGAATTTTATCTTAAATTCATCCACAAGATCCTATTACACAATATATCAAGACAAAGCAAGAAAAAAGAGTAAAGAGGGTTACGTGTTCTAAATAGTTTGACCCCAATATATAAAGTGGATGTTGTACGCACGTTGAACATCAAATTTAGGCCCCTCAAGAGATGTGACATTTCAAGAAATCAATATTTTCATATGGCAAGTAGCAACAAGAAGGATTGATAAAGAACAATAAAATCAAGAAACAAGAGTGCATTAATCTAAATGATAAAAAAAGTCAAGCACTTGGAGATTTAGTAAGAGCAAAGCATTGCATTTCAAGAGAAACTTCAACCAAGCACTTTCCTAGGACAAAGGTTTGTGAGTTTGGTTAGATGACAAATATCCCAATGCAATGTGGATAAGGCCAAGTAGGCCCTTGGACATATGCCTATCAATGTGGATAAAATGAGAAGAAAGAGACCAAAAATGAATTTCGATCCCAAACAATTAGCTCACAAGTTATGACTCATGAGCCATCAATGGCCATGAAGTGTGCCCATGTCTTTCTTATCTCATAGTGGAGTTGACAACCAAATGCCAAAAGAGATTTGATATCTATAATCGCAAAGCAGTATCCATAAAAAGGCAATTTGGATTTGGACTACATGCCCTCCACCAATTTACCATTGTATGTTTTCGTCATTGTCATGTAAATTGATTTACATACACACACACACATGTACATCATATCTCAAAGGCTTGCTTGAAGTTGCCTCACCTCAGCCAACATGTGATAGTTACACCTCTCAAGAGTTATTACACCCTCCATCAACCTTCACTTTGGAAACTCATCACATACACATGACTCTTTAGCAAACTTGTTTATTCTCTCTTGATTTTTGACATGTAGTGGTCAAGACTATCAAGAGCCACACTACACATCCTTCGTCAACCTTCAATTCATGGACCAAATCCTATACACACATAGACATGCGGAATGTCACGTATTTTTCGGGTAAATGTCACTAATTTGGCCAAAAACTAGACTTATTCGATAAGGTGTTTGCAACTATTTAAGCTTGAGAATGGTATGCAATCATCATCATATAAGTGTATATATATGTGATTGGAAACCCAAATTTTGAAGAAACAATATAATGTGATATTCTGGCCCACACATTAAAGCCCACACAAAAACATGATGCATTAGAGTTTTTGATAAATAATAAGAAATAATAATGATGAATCTAAAATTATGGTGCTCATAACTTTGATTTTCCCTTGAACACCCAAATCGACGAGACTCTCAAGAGATGTGCACCACATATCTGTCGTTAGATTTCAACTAATGAACCATATCATGATCCCATAAAATCCTATGTACTCATGCATGTTTATATATGGCACTTTCACATGCCTCCTTGAGTTCCTACCTCAAGTTTGTAACTCCGTGGACCGTAGGTGAGATGGTCAAGACTATGAACATAAGCCTTGGGTTTATGGGCATTCTCCTAATCCCATAGATCCCTCTTCGTAGACCCTCCTCTCTCATCATGTGACAATCACAACTCTTAAGAGCCATTATACACTCTACACCAACAAATGGATTATGGGCTAATCTTCTAAAAATCTTTGCAAGTGCACATATGCACATGGTGCCCCCATGAGCTTCATCAAGGTCCTCTTTCTTGTAAGAATAGGCAAAGGTCACAACTCGAATGAGATGTGTTGTGCGCACCCTCCATCAATGATATACTAATGGGTCATGTCTTGATCTTGCAACCCTTGTACTATTTAAATACAATCATAGTATGCAACCTCCCCTAACAATGGGCTCATTGGTACTTACAACTAACACTTGTCACGAAAACTCAAATGGTTGTTCGCACAAGACGCATACATGTCACTCATAATTGGCTTTATGAGGTCCTCCTCTCTCCAGTCCCACCCAACATGCGATGGGCACGACTTTAATGTCGCCACGAAACATTCTCTCTCAGCCTTAGGGTTATGGGTTCCCAACAAGCGACAAACCTCTCAATGCGCACAGAGACAACGAACACAGACATAGACACACCTAGACACAGACACAGACACACCTAGACACGAACATAGACACAAACACATCTGGAGCACCCGAAGGCTTCCTCGAGCTCTTTCTCTCACGTACATTCATTACCTATAGTCTTGATGTGCGACGACCGCGACTCATAAGAGCCACAACGGACAGACAGACGGGGGCAGTTGGGCAGAACATGCAACCGAGGCAAAAGGTTTTTTCCTTCTTCTTCTTTTCGTGGTGGGCACCGTCATGGGCCGAGAAGTATAGCAACAGAATGTGTGTACACACACACACAGACAGACACAAGACAAGAAGAAGACACACAAGGAAAGAAGGCCATGGCCCATTACATTACATTATGGAAGGAGGAGGAAAGCTTATCTGAAGAAGAAGTGTTGTGTGGAAGGTGATCGATCATTCATCATCATTCAATCATTCATTTTTCTTCTTCTTCTTCTTCATTCATCCCTTCATTCATTCAGTCTTCTTCTTCTTCTTCTTCTTCTTCTTCCATGGCTGCAGTAGCACAGTGCATATCAGGCTCCGTTTTAAAGGATCCTCTACCCAACCCTCACTTGGGGTTTGTTGGAGGATGTGGGTTAGGAGGAAAGAGATTGAACAGAGTATTCCCGTCTTCTTCTTCTTCTTCTTCTTCTTCTTCTTCTTCTTCTTCTTCCAATGGTAGTAGAGTGCAGTGTGCATTAGCTGTGGTTCCTAAGAAGAAAGACAACCTTCTTGCTGCTGCTGAGGAGAGATGGCTTCGTGCCATGGAGAACCCCCTCGAAGGTCTTAATTTCACACAGAATGATTTCTCTCAAGCCCTCTCGAAATTCGACTTCAATTTTGAGCTCGGTCAAACAGTGAGTCGGATTTCCTCTATTCTTCTTCTTTTTATTCAGTTTTTGCTTTCATAGTTTTTTAACTTGATATACAGGTAATTCATATGTTTTCTTTCCACATAATATGTCGATAGAGTTTTACTTGTGATATAGGTTGTTCATGAGGTTTATTTTATACATAATATGTTCAATGGATTTGTTTGGTGTATATAGCATATTTATAGGATTTGTTTGGTGTATATATACATAGTAACTTTATAGGCTTTTGTTGGGTATGTAGGTTGTTCATAGTGTATGTTGTTCACTGGGTCTATATATAACATGGTTGATAGAATTTTATTTGGTATATGCATAGGGTTTGTTTAATATACAGGTTGTTCGTAAGATTTGTCAAAATATAAAAAAGACAGTTTGCTTCGTATTTTGACCTCCATCATGTAACTATAAAAACCAAATATGTAGAAAAAGGGAGACTTGTAAAATACTGTTTGATGATATGGTTTCAGCAAAATTTACCGCTTTATTCAGTATGCTTGAGTATGGTAGGGATTCCATGGCATTAGAAGCAGGAAGATATTTTTTGCAATGCTCTTCTCTCTTGTATCTAATCATCTTTCTTATCTTCTACTTTAACTCTTTGAATAAAAAACTTACTCTAAACTAGGGTGCATTGTCATGCTACGATGATGTTACAATCTGTTAGTTTCTTCCAGCGTTATTTTCTTGCATCATCTCTTTGTGTTTTTTCAATAAAATATTTTTGGTTTTACAAATCTATACAAAATCAGCATAAATAAATGTTGTGTTTTTTCCAGGTGAAGGGGGTTGTGTTTCTAGCTGATAACAATGGGGCCTTGGTTGATATTGGTGCTAAAGCACCTGCCTTTTTGCCTACGAATGAGGCATCCATTCTTAAGCTAAAACATGTAGAAGAGATCGGCCTTAGACCAGGCGTTGAGGAGGATTTCTACATTTCTAGGAGTGATGATGAGAATGGTCGGATGATTTTGAGCTTGAGGAAACTTCAGTTTGACTTAGCATGGGAGCGGTGTAGACAGTTACAGGCTGAGGATGCAGTTGTAAAGGCACCTGTAAGTACAACCGATATACTCCCTGATATATTACGTTAGTAAAGTATATGAGACAAATAAATGTTTTGACAAGAAACATACAACAAGCATGGGCACAATGCAAACGATTTACCTGTAAGATATGTTATACCACACTTGTATGTGTCTTGTTGAGGATATCACTGCATTGTAGACTGAATTACTACATGAACAGATATAGAGAATTACAAAACTGAAGCCTGAACATTTGCTATTGAAAATTTTCATCTTGGTGAATTTTTTATTTGGAGGCAATTTGTTTTTCATTTCTTGTATATACAAATACACAGTCGATGTGGATATGCTGATGTACATACATTCTACGAAAACTTCATTTCAAGGATAAGCAATCTTCATCTTGAAGTATTTGACCCCAAGAAAATTTCTGTTCATCAAATGCTTTGGGTACAAATGGAAAAACAGGGTTCCATATGAAAGGTTGTGGAGGATCCACATCTACACTTAAGATGCATAAAGTGACAAAATTGTTTCATGGTTCTTTTCCATGTGTTTGTGAATTTCATAAATGAATTGGGTTGTGGGATCATTGTAAAAACCAGTTTGAAAAGTGCTCGGAAATTGATCATTGAATTCTAGTACCACCTTTCCGAGGGACTATTCTTGTTTGTAGAGATTAACCTCTGTATGGAGGAGTATAATTGTGTAAATTTTATCTCTATAATGCATTTCAGAATGGGAATTCCCAGTTTGTTGCTTTATAGAGTTCCAAATGTTTTGATCTCATACAGATGTGCATGTAGCATGCATATATGTACAATGCACATGACGCATACCACATACAATCTCTCAAAATTACTTCAAAGAAAAGAAGAAAATGAATTGTTTCATGAGTCTGTTTAATTGCCTCTTTCTTCTGATATTCATTAGGATCAGAAGTTTTTGTATTTTCTGGTTATTAGTTATTCGCTGACTCTACTTACATGGATTGCAGGTAGTTGCAGAGAACAGAGGTGGTGTTGTTGTGGATATTGAGGGTTTGAGGGGTTTTGTGCCCTTCTCCCATGTGACTTCAGTTGAGATATCTCTATTCAGAAGCTACTATTTATTGTTTAGGGATTTCTCTTGATAATAAGCTAATTCATGATCCTCTTTTTTCTTCAATTTTTCTTTTTTGAAAATAGAAAACGGCATTTGAGAATCTTCTTGACAAGATCATACCACTCAAATTTATGGAGGTCGATGAGGAGCAAGAACGTCTAGTGTTAAGCAACAAGAAGGCACGAGTGGAGAGTCAAACTTCACTTGGCATTGGCTCTGTAGTGGAAGGTGTGGTGCAAACTGTGAAACCTTATGGAGCATTCATAGACATTGGAGGGATAAGTGGTTTGCTTCACATTAGTCAGATCAGCCATGATAGGATCACAAATGTTGAAAATGTTCTACAACCAGGGGATAAACTCAAGGTGATTATTATGAGCGTTACATTTTTGGGTTGTGCAAAGGGGATGTAGTTTTCCAAGTGCATGAAGTTTCAGGGTCTGATACCATATGATTAAAAAATCAACAGGTTATGATTGTGAGTCAAGATCGTGAAAGAGGAAGAATAAGTCTCTCAACCAAGAAGCTTGAACCAACGCCTGGAGACATGCTCCGCAATCCTGCTCTTGTATATGAATCGGTGAGCTTTGTTAATGCATTTTCATCATTGCTCAGATTTGATGCTTTTGATTTACACACAAAATGGAACACACATAAGGTGTATATGCATAAGTTGTATACACGTGACTTATAACACAAAAAGGAACCTAAGATTTGGAGTGAGCTTAAATGGACTTGTGACTTCCAGGCTGAAGAGATGGCTCAGACATTCCGTCAAAGAATAGCGCAAGCTGAGGCTGCTGCTCGGGCAGAGGAACAGAGATTAAACCAAGAGGTGAGATATTAGTAAAATTTGACAATCGTTACAATTATAGTTTTCGGAACCAAGCTCAAAAACGATTCCGTGAATAAATAAAAAATTTGATTAAGGTATATATGATTTAAGACTGGGATGAGAAGTGTAAGCAGAAGTCCTTACGGAAGTAAAGAGAAAAATACTTGGTGGTATGTCACCTAAGAAGGCTAGAGTTTTTCATATTTCGACTTGCAAGGAATGTGTTGAAGCTCTATATCTGACTTAAATGACATTGTCTCCTTGGATATGCAGGGGGAGAGCAAATCTGATACTGGCTTTGATGGATTGGCATTGGCACTCGATGGTGTTACCCTTAGCTAGTGTAGAGTTAAATATCATAGAGCCATGGTTTTCATCATGTAGGTGATTGATTGATGCTTTTCTTTTTTTCCTCTCGTTATTTGGAGGGGGGGCACATATCATCATATCGATATCTCATATCACTGACATGCAAATCTAAATGTAATAGCTGTCTTAGCAAAATTTGTCGATGGAAAACCTCTTTAAAATGTTTTAAGAGGAAAAAGATAATTTTCTGTACATTCAATTCAAGAGTTCTTTTTCTATTTATTCTTTCCTTCCTTTTTGTTTCACTGATAATTTGTTTCTTCATTTTTAGTAATTTCGCAACACTGATTGATGTCCGGGAGTTGATGGACATTCCAGAAACTTTGATCTTTTGTGGTGGTTGTGTCTTGGGCAGTCAAAATTAGCAGGCCATTATTTTTGTTGAAATCATGAAAATTAGTTTGGTTTTGGGGGAGAGGATTGAATAGGTTATGTATGTGATGGTAGTTAAAATGTGGTAAAACTGTTACTCTGATTGATATAAGATTAAAGTTTAATATTCTCATCAAATTTCTGTATTCTGATTGATGCGACATCCTTGTCAGTTTGCTTATAGATCTCTGGTATTTCATGTCAAGGAGCAAATTGTAATCAAGGAGACCATTGAATAAAGTGGAACTAGAATTCATTTTCTGTGGACAAAAAAGTAGTGAGATGTTTGGACTAGATTTGCTTAGTTTCAAATCAGTTGTACCTCTGTTTCATACAAAGTGATATTCCCACATTTCTCTAGCCAATGAAGGTTTAGCAGATTTCAAAGGATGGGAAGTGTTCAAGTCTTTCTCCTTCGCCAATTTATAGGTTGCTCTAAAGTTAGTATGACAAGTTGAACCAATGATGAGCAAAAGACTGAGAGACTAAGGAGAACAATAGATTAACAGTGCCCATGAGTGAAGGAGATGTGATTAACAATAATAACCGTTGGTGTCTATACCATTGAATATTACCTTATGTTATACCATGGATGTTGAATAACAGATTTGAAGATGAGAGCTAAGCCTCACCAATAGAGTCCCAACATCTGAAGATGTCGTAATGGAGGGGTAGTTTGTCCCCATTACATAGCTCAACACTCCTACCCATTAAAATTAGCTAAATAATTGGTTTGTAAGATTATGCCTATAACAACTAAATGAGCATGTTATAAAATCAACATTATTCTTGGTAAGAAGAACACATTGGTTAAACCAAGTGTTGGTTATATTGCAACCTTTCCAATTATATGAATGCCCTAAAAATCATGGAGGAATTTTAATGCCATGCAAAATATGTGGGGTTCCATATTGTTTTGAGACCAACCTTGCTTGCTACACTACAATGCAAGGTGAACATTGATTAGCCATCAATTACCCTTGAAGGGGTTATTTTCTCGCACTATGAATCATTAGATTAACGGTTGAAAATGACGAGAAAGGAATCTTTGTTGGCATCTTAATCACAACAATGAGACATGATACACCATATGATTGATTACAAGGAAAATGTCAAGCAAAAAATAAATCATTGGTAGTATACACTACTAGAGAGACATCAAATGAACCTTATTATTTTAGGAAATGGGTCTGATAGGTCCACATGGAAGAAGAATGGTTTAGAATATCAAATGCATGCCACTCGCTTCATGATGCCCAAAAGATTCCTTTATGAATGGGGCTTTTCAATAACCTGGTAGGAGAGATACACATACTCATGTTTTAGACATGGCATTACATATGTTGCACCAAACTATAAAACCATCTTCTTCTTCAGACAAAAAAACCCACTCACCTATTATAAATCATGTAGCCCATTCTTTTATTTCCCATTTACACCATTGCTTCCATACTTGCTCACGTTCTCTTTGGTGTGAGACAACATTGAGGCACATGCAAGTAGACGCATCACACATATTTTCGTTCTAAACAAGTTTGTCAATTCAAGTATTGTACTTTATTGCAGTGCCCCCCTTCAATCACATTAGAGTTTGGTTTCCACAAATTGTGAACCCAACGTTATCTCTGTACACATTTTTCGCACAATCTAATGTTCTCTATATTGTGATTTTCATTAGTAAAATTCTTGAACATTGAGAGTCGCTACTCCACATAATACAAGAAAATGTTACACTTTTGGTCCCATAGATCTCTCTTTCTCTTGGTGAAACACATAATTATATTAATAAATGTGTGTGAAAAACACTACTTGTGGTGGAACAAATTTGCCAAATAAGCAAGTTGAACACTCCACCGAGGAAAGAATCTTTACTTGGTCCAATAAAGAAAATTGCCACATTAATACTCCCTTCAACTTTCATAGATATGCTTTGCCTCCATGGCTACTATCAAATATGAAAGCATTGTTCATATCCCAATTGTGCCACAATCCCTAATACCTCAGAAATAGGAAAATAATCTCTAACTCTGATTTTGAGTTTCTTATGTGAATTGTGCAAACACCCATTGTCTTGGCGTCAAATAACATCGTAATAAAACTTGCCAAATTTGAGAAATGTAATCCAAATTTGACAAGAAATCAAACATTGTATGAAACAATGAGTAATATCTTCCACTTGAACGGTGCAAAAGAAGCAATTCAAAATTGACAACAACCCTTTTCATTCCTTGATCTCAATCAAAATTGATTGATTTGGTCATGAGGAATAAGAACCATGTTCAAAAATGTTGTATGATGAGAAATTGCTTGTAGAGATTTCAATATCTTTCCGTGTACATTGTAGACTTAAGGAAGCTACCATACAACCTACAACCCCTTAGAGAAGCACCAACGTCACCACAGTATCAAGGAAACATTTTTTTGGAACCCAACATTTGATTTCAGAGTAAAAGCATGTGAATGGAAACACTATTATAGGTAATATGTAGCTAAAATTATCACAGTTAAGTAGTTTTTTTAGCTAATATTTAGTGAGAAAATCCTAAAGATACATATCATTTATTGTGGGGAGAGAAATATAACCATTTATGGTGCACATTTTAGTCAACCTTTATTTGAGATCATATTTTGATAATCCGTAAAAATGCCAAAATATGCAAATTACATGCAACGTTTTGCATAGCTAATTAGTTATGTCAAGGACAACTAATTGTTCCCATTCCCACGCTTTCACCCTTCTCATTTATTGCGTAAGTTCTCAAATGCATAGATGATAGGAAGTTTTCTTTCTTGTCCCCAAGCATTGAGCAAGACATTCATTCAATCTACGATTTGTCAGAACCACAGGTCAATGGTATTTAAAAGCTTTCTACCATCTCAAGTGATTCATTATTGTACACAATGTATGGTGTTACGTCTTCACAAGCATAAGCTTTGCTTTTCAACAATTGACACTCAACTTATTAACCTCTAAAGTTTATGCTAAAGGCACCACCCTATCTAGGAATAACAAAAGCACGATGGCCACATTCCCAAAATGGTAACCTCATCAATGTCATTGTGTTTTACAAACTCATCAACCATTTCTTCCGATTCATTGATGTTTTATGTAAACGCACAATGTCTCACCTTGACATGGATTTGAGGAATTCGCACGCATATATTCAACTTCGTACTTCGAGTTCTTCCACATTTAATCTAAATATGCTCAATGGGGCACCATATCGAAAGATTGGGGTTTAGGCAATTATGAAAAGAATAAAAATAACACACATTATCTTTTCTCCTGAGTCCTAACTTATGGGAAAATAGCTTCTTTTTGGAAAACACACACACACACACACACATTATCTTTCTCACTTCCTTCACACAATATTCCTTAACAAAACCATAACCATTTATATTTGTTCTAAAAGAAATACATTTAGTGATGTCTTAAAATAATGGGTTATACTCAATATACTCAATCATCCAAAAATAAAAATAAAAAAAGTACCCACTCCCCCTCACATCTTTTGCCATATATTATAATGTCATGAATAGCAGGGGAAAATCTCACTAATTATATGGTAAACCTATATGTAGTATGCCCTTAACATGGTTAGTGTCATTTTACTTCCATTACTCTTCCATTTATTTGTGGTGTAATTCCCCAATAACAATAACAATTATCATTGAAATGAGGAATATTGCCACAAGTTACTATGACTGCCTATTTACCGAAGATATTATGGCTATAGGGGAAGACATAAGAGAAGATATTATCCTCCAGAGCATACCTGAGAAAGTCACATCGGAAATGAATACATGGCTTGTGCGTCCCCTGTCAATCATCGAGATATGGGAGGCCCTCTCTGATTTGGATGCCGATAGTTGCCCCGAAATCGACGGCCTCACCCCGCACTTTTTCACATGCCTTTGGACACTATTAAAGAAGACCTCCTCCGGGCATATGAGGAGATCATCACCTCTGGAAGCATTCCGGAGGAATTTGGACAAGGGATGATACATCTCATTCCTAAAAGTGGTGGGAGTGGCAACGACATTAGCAAGTGACGGCCCATAACTCTTCTCAATATTGTCTATAAGTTGCTCGCAAAAATCGTGGCACGCCGTTTAACACCACTTCTCCCTCAACTCATTCATCCGCCCCAGACAGGGTTCGTTAGAAATCGGAGCATCCTAGACAACCTCTTCTCATTCTGTGAAGCAGTAGCCCTTGCCAAGCGTACCAACAACAATGTCGCGGTGGTGCTACTAGATTTTGAGAAAGCATATGACAGGGTATGCTGGAACTTTCTAGAAAGTGTGATGGGGAAACTCGGCTTTCAAGAGACATGGATCAAAGGCATTGCAGGACTTTATAGGAATGACAGTAGTTGCATTTCATTGGCAGGTGAAAGGGGCCCCTTTTTTCGAATATCTCGATCTGTACGACAAGGATGCCTACTAGCTCCATCCTTATTTCTATTATACGCCGAAGCACTCTCTTGCTTTCTCAACTCGCGGCATCTCAACCTACATGGTCTTCCCGTACCTCATTCTCACCAAAGCATCCTGGATATAGAATTTGCAAATGACACAACGATCTACCTGCAAGGGGACTTGGGAAACCTCCAAAAGCTAAAAAATGGGCTTGCTGTATTTTGCAAGAGATCCAATGCCATGATCAATTGGCACAAATCCTGCGCAATATGGCTTTCTCATGAAACACATCCGGCGTGGCACCCACATCCCGCTTTCAAATGGATCAATCAAGGAGTGAGCACCAAATATTTGGGTTTCCAAATTGGTTTCAACATACCGCCGGAGACTATAATTGCACCCGTTATCCATTCCATTTGACAAAAGTTGATACATTGGAGCTCAAAAAAACTGTCGCTAGCGGGTTGCATCATAGTGGCAAACTAGGTACTACTCGCAACAGCATGGTACAATCTATCATGGTGGACAATCTCCAAGGAAAGTATACATCAGATTCAACGACTGGTCCGCAAGTACATTTGGTCTGGTAAGGAAGACCATGTAGCTCGCGCCAAGGTGGTGTGGTCTATACTCACAACGCCTAAGTCGAGAGGGGGATTGCGTCTTATTGATCCCCTTTCACAATCAAAAGCCTTACTTGCCAAATTTGTGGTGCGTGGACTCCAACTAGAAAATGTCTGTTGGAAAATGCTACTACGGTTACGTTTCTCTTACTTTAGGCCACGAAAAGGGGTCAATTGGGCCCCCCAAACGGGATGGATTCTAAACATGGATCTCAAACCTAGTTTCTCCCGCCAATTGGAGGATAGATTCAGTGCATCCATGTGGAAGGCATGATGTGACATTAGGCAAGGGCTCAAGTGTGATCAACAGAGATTTGAACCTGCCTGGCTCAATCAACGTATCCTATGGAACCCATGTATCAAGGATGAATCTAATCAACTAGTGGGATCACGTAAGGGGTTGTCATGGGGATACATTGCAGAAGGTCCAGGAAAAAGTATAAAATGCTAGCGACGGTTTATGTCACTGCCACTACAAGATCAAGCCAACATACTCCATGGAATCATAGGCAGATGGACTATGAGATCGGAAATCATTAGCGCTCTACTGATTAGGGAAACTGCTACTCAAAAGATGACAATGGAGAAATGGATAGGCCACGAGGAGGGATCTCTGATCCCGAGAGGTAGGGGACCACCAGACAGGCTCGAAGGCTCTGAATTGCGAGACACTGAAACACCAACACAGAATAACACAATTCCAGTACTCGCATATACTGGTGATAAATGGATTGTAGATCCTGATCTGATCAAAGTACAACCCGATTGGTACATATGTACTCATGAAAACACATGGCTACGTAAGGTCAGTTAGGACCCTTTGCAATGGACATGGCGTGATCCTTACGTGGGGCAATGAAGCAAACTCATCCCTTTATTCCAATTCACAACTAGATTGGATCGCCACCTTCTAGCTGCTCAAACCGCCCGAGAGCCGATTGTTGCGAAGGTCTGGCACACATTTCAAGTTCCTCCCACAATAATCACCAAGTTTTGGCAGAAAATCTAGAAACAACAACACACAAGGCGAATTACCACGTTCCAATGGTTATTCATACATAAGTCCCTACCGGTGGGAGCATGGCAACGTGGGAACCTTAGCTCTCCTAATTGTGTAGAGTGCCCATATGCAGTAGAATCAATACGACACGCTCTGTGGGACTGCCCAACGTCCCATCGAATATGGCGGGGGATTGGCCGCTTGTTGCAATTATGCTAGGTGCAAGGCTCAATCAAGTGGGGAAATATATGTTGGCTATCATGGCAGACCGCAGTTGACAGATACGGGCATCAAGAGGAGGGGATGACTTTGGTGAGAAAAGCACAAGAGGTTTTTTTCTCCTCCAGTGACAATGTCCACTCAACTCCTCTTAATGACAAATCTCAAGTTGTGTTGGAATTGGTCAACCCAATAACTCTTTGGATTCTATGGAAACAACGGTGTAGACGAGTCTTCTCCAACCAAACCGTGCATCCAACAAGGTTACTGCAAGAGATATGGAGTGAAATTGTAGCTACTCTAAAGAGCCAATATGATGACCTCAAGGGCAGCTCCGATGGAGTTGAAAGACAACAAATAGCCTTCATCCAACAATGGTCGTCCTCTCCCTTTCTTGAGTTAGTGGGCATCCACATAAGATGGAACTATCGCGTCCCTACAAGGATTTGTACATAATCGTCTCATTTGTAAAATTTTATAACTAATGGAAGAAGTTTTTTTTTTGGAAAAAAAAAATAACAATTATCATTACCATATAGCCAACAATCTTTTATGCATATACTATGTTATAAGACTAGTTGCAAAACTTAATTTATAGTGCCCCATAACACATTATAAGGTTAATCTTAAGTCTAATCACTCATTAATTCCCATCTAGTCTAGCGATTATTCACTAATCCAATCCATCTCAGCATGAGATTGCTTGTTAATTAACTACTCCAATAACTCATTTACTAATAACTCCAATATATGATCGCTAATGAATCATCTATTGAAATTAATCCATCAATCCCTACTCAATCCCATGTTGGTTCCAACTAATCACTCCACTTCCTTCCCAATCACCTCATTTATTAGTACCAGTAATCAATGGATATCACTCATCATCATCAAAATTTGAATATAATTATCTCAACATCAATATGAACTTTCCTCATACATTCGAGACAAATCATGTGTGTGCTTTGTTAACATTCAATTTGTTTTTTTTAAGTGTTTCAACTTGGTGTTTCAAATTCCATGGGTTACAAGCCAATTATTCCAATCACTCTTTTGAAGGGTTTTTTCATTAGGCTTAACCAAGACTACCAATATTTACTACTATTGGAGTGGGTAATCATGATCTAAATAAACATTATCCACATCTTAAAATATAACGTAATTAGTTAAACATTCACCAATCACGATCAAATTGTAGAAATTACTAAATAAGAAATTCGGTTGTAGGTATTCAGATCGAAACGGCCTATAGGATTTAACTTCATTGTTGATCATCCTTTTGATGAGAAATACAGCCGATGATATAAAAACCATGGTGTAATTAGGTATAGCTCTTCAACAACCTGATTCAATGTGTAGAATTACTTATAATAGCTCATTTTGATAAAGATACCTTAGGATTCAACTTAATAATTGATCATTATTTTGTAAATAAGTAAAAAATATATACATAAAAAACATGGTGCCTTTACAAATAGAAGGATCAGCAATGCATCAATTTGTTCTGAGTGATGTTTATGCTAGTAACAACACTAACTAGAAATTCACTTTCTGTTTTCATACAACACAAACTGATATGTCTATATCAAAGTCATAATTTGGTTTTAAACATAGGCCTTCCGGGAGAGGAGAGACAAATCTCTGATTATGTCAAGCCATCCATAGGAATTTTAATAATGTTTCAACTTATACATTATGGACACTATCTCAAAAAAAATAACTTGCTGGATGTGCTCACCGATGCTCAATTTATTTTTAGTTCACACGATGGACACTAATTGTTCAATGGGCAGTTTTCAATTGTAAAATTGGTCAAGAACTACGACGATATTGTTGTTAGTTGTTTCTATCACCTATTCTCTCATTAATAGGAGCATATGTTAAATTAAGACAAAGGGCGCAGTCATCGGGGCAGTAGTTTGTTTATACCGCCTATTTTCCCATTTGTATGAGCAGTATATTAATTAAGACTAGGGGCACGGTCCTTGAACTGGTTGTGCCCCACATGAAACCTCATTCATATTTTCATTGTCGATCACATCAGAGGTATAGCTAAGACAATGACGAATTTCACCACGACCACTCGTCATCATCTCATCAAACACCTCACCCTCGTCATATTCATCATCCAACCAACATGCCCTTCCTAATCCGGTTTCATTGGCCTCCTATAAAAAGGAAAAAGAAAGAACCATCAAGTTAATTGATGCAAAATGCAAATTCTTTGTATGCAAATTACTCAACAATTTTAGTGAATATTTCTCTTCTGTACAGAATCAGAAATGAACAATGATATAGATAGCACATGTATGCATTGGAAATGAATTCATGATATACATACCCTCATTGCCATGTCATGATTCATTGGAGCAGCTTCTTCATACTCGGCCCGATCCAGTTCTTGTAAATGAGCAGCTTTGAAGAATCTCGGTAAGATGTATCGCCTCACCGGAACTAGAAGCATGATGAGCAGAGGAAATAGTACTCCAGCCAAAGGAATCCAAGTGATTCCGAAGCACGCGGATAGGTACACAAGCTGAAATAAAGTGAAAGTGCTGATTACCTTGAATGGAACAGCCTCGACGAATGAACCATGCGATTCTTCAAGAACCCTATACATAAGGAAGAATAGTCATAAGGCTGATTACGAATCATCGGTTTTCTAGCCGAAGTTTTATATAAGCATATATGTCAATGGAGGTTATTGTGTTCAAGTTAATCCATTATCTCTGACCTAAATTACTATTTAACATATCATTAATTTCCCTTTTTTTTTTAACAAATGCATAAACCATTCTCATTACAGAATGATCCTCAGCTCTATCTCTCATGAGTCCCTGCCATGCAGATGAGGAACATCTGGGAGCATGGCTGGAGGGTTAATGGATTTGTATAATTTGATTTAGATAGTTAATATTAGGTATTTGCATCCCTAGAGGAATGTTACTTGATACTTCCCTAAAGCATAATAGTTTGAATCCCATCTGCCTCTTTTCATTTTTTCCTTTTAAGCTGAAGTTTTTCTGCAAGCACTGAATACAATGTGCTCCACATGATGGGTATATGATTATAAATATGCTCATAACACATAACTCAAAATATACATTTAATTTGAAGCATAGATGGTATTCATACTTATATCGGCGACTGGGTGGGGTGAAAAGGAGGAGTATCCTTTCCCAGAATTGGCTTCCATGTAGACTATCTATAGCCATATAAGCAAAGTAACCCCACAAAACAGAGGTCGGGATCTTTTTCAATAGTGGCATTGCTCCGACACACCCTCCAACCATCAATGACTGCAACAAATTGCTTAGCCTTTGCTCTTTTACCTCCACAGGCAACAGGTCATCAACATCCTTCTCGGGATCGAAGATGCTAGCATCAACCGGAGTGTGAAGACACCCATTGCTTGCAGCCAGTTGTAATGTGCTTCTTTTTAGTTCTTTCAATGCCTGCACATTTCCAATTTATGAAGCGCAAAAAGAACACTTAGCTATAATATGTCCTTTTACTTCTTACATAATAATCTGATCGGTGTATATATCCAACTAGATCAACTAACCACCAAATATTGTACGAAATGCACCAAATCTTGATTCCAAATATATTAAAATGTAACTGCTGAATTTGAACATATTATTTACCCGGAAGGATGGGGTGTGCAAGTCCAATGGAGTCCCTGTCTGCTTAAAAGCTTCTTTCATGTTCTCATAAAGCTCAGCCAGAGTTACATTATGATCAATACTTCTTCTTGCTGCTTTGACAATCTTCTTACGAACGAGCTACAGATTTTATTTAACAAAGTTAGTACATAAGATCCTTTGATATATATTAAATTATGCATACGCATAGAGAAATTCATAGTTCTAATCTGTTTCTGAACTTGATGTGCATCACGTGTGCACATACCTAACCAGAATCACATGATGCATACGTTGCAGGATGGATACATATGTCTATTCATACATCTACAGAACTTAGAACATGTGTTTTAGGAAATTTTCATTGAGCATGTCTCTTTAGACCTGATGTTTTAGTGTTGCTAAGCTTTTTGTATGCATTGGAGACTGGGGAATAACACCATTTGAAGGAGGTATCCCAATTAATCCACATATCATTACCTGTCCAAAAAGAAAAGGGTCACTCTAATTTTGCATCAAATATGATAGTGATAATTGATTGGATCATGCTTGAGGCCAACATACTACCAGAAAGCCTAGAAGAAATAAATCATAGTGGAATGCTGATGGTTTTGTCAAGTTAAACTCCTTTTGTTGAGCCAGTTGAGATGCAATACTGTGATCAAAGTAGTAGAGAACAGCTATCATGGTAGCTGGGATGAAGGCACCAAAAATGTAAATTATCGGAACTTCCCCCATTTCCTAAAAAACCACAAGAGACCCTCTTTGAATTATTCCACAACTTAAATTCTAACATATTCCCCAAATGAAATGAGGAAAAAAAACGCATCAAAGATTTTGACATAAAGACTCACCTTAATAACAGTCCAGTTTCTTGAAGCACTATGTGACCATGGATTTGGGCTGAAAAGTCGCCTTGGAATGCCAGACGGTACATTCTTCGAGGATGAATATGATAATGCCGTCCACACGAGAACCATTAATGGTACTCCATAGTCAGCTATAATTCCTCTAAATTTACCTGATAACCATTTTAATAAAAAAAGTCAGCTTAATCTTCCTTTTCATGCAATTAGGGGCCTCAACTTTGAGTGATGCGCATATAGGTAACGTTCGCAAATAAGCAAGCATACTTTTACATTTTTTGATTGAAACAAGCATATTTAGGTGTTTTTTCTAGGTTCAATACAGATATCCATGTGAAGATATCTAGGTTCAATACATATATAATCTATATATATTTGTTTGAAATAACTCCTTACCTGTGCCATATCTCCACGATCGAGCTTTTCGGCTTTTCAACGCTGTCCAAAGCAATCCAAAAGAAAGCACCATACCAAACATGCCATTGGCAAAGAGCCATGCAGGCTTATACTCATCCAATGACTTATCAGCAAGCTTTGGGATTTGAAACTCTTCTATAATACCCTGAGACCTAGCTTATGGTAAGCCCAAATCATATTTTGAATGGCCAAATTGAAATGACTATAAATATCATATAGAAAGAAAGGAAGTGACACCTTGATAGCTTGTTGCATGAACAAAATAGCTATTAAAAATCCAAAAAGTTCTCCTGCCACTCTAGTAAACTGATTTATGATGGAACATGCACCAAGTATCGCCATTAAGAATAGTGATGCTGATGTCCAAATGCAAACCCTATATGTCAACAGTTCATATGCCTTTAGGGTTACATGATAATAACAGAGAAAAACTCAGCAGTACCCGATTTTTTCTTTATTAATCCAAACGTCCATGAGATTCATCATTTCCACAAAACCCCCTAGTTAACTAACCCCTGAAAAGAGAAGAAGGACATGAATTGATCAAAGAATTTCTCAAATAGAACATATAATTTCTCGAGACGGCATTGACCAACGAAATTGGGTGAAATAAAGAGAAACTGGGGGCATTTGGGAAATAAATAAGAAATTCAAAGTTATTGGTGAGTTTTTCCCTCGGAAAACAACAGCACGCCACAATTTTCAAATTAGATTACAAATTTGTGGCCCAAGTTAACGAATAAATGGAAAACAAAGTCCTGAGGTTTGTTACCATCCACACCAAGCTAGAAACAGTCTCGGCCCAATGTCACTCCTATCCTTTATAAAGCTGTACATGAATGTATACATAATGACTGTAGGCTCAGCAACACCAAGAACCAATAATGGCTGTCCTCCGATGATAGAATGTATGATCCCACACAATGAAGTAGAAACCAATGTGTGAACAGCAGTGATGAGTCCATCTGTCAAAGATATCAATGACACATGAATAACGTTGGCCATTTGAAGACACCATGGATTCAGATTTTATGGACTGCAAATTGCCCTAAACTCTGGAACATGGACATGGAGGGGTTTCCTTCTAAACGCTCATATTTATAAGCACAGTTAGGGGATATATGTATGTGTGCAAGCATCATACAGACATATATACGTATATTTGTATGATGCATACATGCTCACATACATAAATAAGTAGATATATGCTTGTATACATACATGTATACACATACACAATCAGGCATATACGTATGGGTTTATGTATAATACGTGTATACCGTACTTGTAGAAGTTTTAATGAGCAGACAGAGTAGACACAAGAAAAAAGGTCTTACTTGTGTCTCGATCGAGCTGTTCTCCGAATGAGATAACTGGAATGGCAGATGCAAAGAATATGTATGTTGTTGGAGCAAAGATTCTGCATTTGAAGACGACACATAAGACATAGCTATCGTACTTACAACCTTCTGGGTGTCAGAAAACCAGGCAAAAGGTAAAGAAAGAAACAGCATGCATCCATAATTACCTGAAACCAGAGGAAAATCCACTAGTCCAATCCGCCTTGTAGAATTTTAACCTTCCTTTTATGTCCTTCTTTATCCCATCGAAGGGAGCACGATGATCTTCTATATTCATGATATGAAGATACTTCTTTTTCTCATATACCTCTTCAATCTATTATAGACACTCTGTGCCTCTTATACACACTTCACAACGCTTCCAAACTTGTGGTTTTATCTAAGCTATTGCAGAGTCATTGGATGATTGATTATGGCATACATATATTGATCCTGCTTCTAACTAAATGCTTTGTTCGAATTGATGGTTTATATCTGTGCATATTATCATCAGTTCATGAGCCTTACATTATGTGATGATGGCTATCAGAGCCACTTACCTATACACAACAGAATGTTGAAACAGGGTAGGATGAAAGAGTGATAGAAATCTAGTTATAGGAGGAACAGAGGATGTTGATGTAGAGGCTTGAAACTAAAACAAACAAAAAAAACACTTCAATGTTAACTAGATTACTTAAGAAGAAGAAGAAGATGATGATGACAATGATGATGATGATGATGGCTGGTGACAGATTGATTTGAACATGGAAAAGCTCTGCAAATCTCAGTGCAGCCCATTGTTCATATTCAGAACTGACTAAATAGAGACATACATGCCCACTAACTATGCACACATGAAAATGTACACTTACACATACATACATACATATATGTATCTATACACTCACATACATATGCATAATGATGTACTGAATCCGTACACTGCACGTGTGTGTGTGTGTGTATGCTATATACATGGACAGCTTTACCATTGCTACACATACACACATGTAGGTTATGCAAATGTATGTATGTATGTATGTATGCATGTGTGTGTATGTTATGTGTATGCAAAGTATACTGCATTGAATCAGAAGACTGTTACTACTGCTGTATGGTATGTGTATGCATGTATGTATGTATGTGTACTTTATATGTATGCAAAGTATACTGCATTGAATCAGAGGACTGTTACAACTTACTACTACTGTATGTATGTATGTATGTATGTATGTAATGTATCTATCATATGTATGTGTCTGTTATGTTGTATGTAAAGTATACTTACTGCATTGAATCAGAGGAGGACTGTTACTACTACTGCATTAAAAGTTGTCAAAAAAAGCTTTCAAACTATAAAATTGGTGGGCTTTAAGAAAATTTGCATGGAGCCACCACATCCACATCCCACTCAGATTTTTTTATTGCTATTGTTTTATTGAAAGAAAAAATGAGTAACATAATAATAATAAGTATTTAATGTCTAGCCACATACCACCATCTACAAATAATTGGTAGCTAATTAACTAATTAGCAAAAAATTTAAAAAACAGCAGCATATTTTCGTATATGTGATTAAAAAATGTATGAGGCATGAATATTCCTAGTTATCTTTTGAGGGGGATCTAGGTTAGATATTGTATATGGATTAGACACACAGTTTGTTGTCTTTTCATGAATCTCTGTTTTTTCTTCTTCTTTTTTACATACCAAGTTTGGTCTTCTTTTTACATGCCAAGTCCAAAACTGCCCAAAAAGTTTGTTATGGATTGATCAGATTTTATCTCCTACTTCTTCTTTTCGAAACTTCGCCATGGGTCATCAAATTTGGTCGTGGAAAAATGGCTACAATTCGTTGGCGAGTTTTACACATCCCTTGTGAGGGCCATGAACATGGCTACAATTTCATCTCATCTCTAATTCATTCAATCCTGAAACATTTACGATTAAAGTGACATGACATGTTACCGCTCGAGATTGAATGAATATTGTGACGATGTTGAGAGGTTTGGTTGCCATTAGATAACTTGATTAATAGTTTTTATCTTAAAGCCTAGAACATTTGTTTGATATTGTAGTACGTACATGTTAGGCATGTATACCAATTCCCATCTTCTTTCCCTTGCCAATGCACTTCATTTTTGTGCCTCCCCACTTTTGCACCACAATCCACGAGCCCATTAGCTTCGATTTTATGATATTAAATTGAATTCCTCACATCACTAATAAAATGTCTATTTTATTTATAGATATTTGTTGCAAGAATAAAAGTAGTGACATGCCTCTATGTCATTGTAATCATGTGATTTATTGGTCGTGTTTTCATTGCATTTGATAACCTGTCAACTTCAAACTCTTACACTCGGCCATGGAATGCATTTTTAGATGTATTCAATTATTCGCATTCACTACCACAAAAGAAAGGTCAGATGTTACAAGACATGGTAGCTTCACACCACATGCTTTTCAACCAAATGCAATGACAGATTATACAAATCAACAGTTCCTCTGTACGCGATGGATTGATAACAATAGATGTTTTGATTTTTTATATTCGATACGACATTATTGAGTTGAAACTCAAGTATGGTTTAAAACTAGTTACATGTTCCCTACTTAGTCAAGTTTAGATTGACTTGATATATATTTTAAATGTTGTCAAAGATTGATGAATTCTCAATGTTAAAACTAAAATGTATGCATGCAAGTGCCTTTTAAAGAACAATGTCAAGCCCCTTTGTATAATCCCTGGCTTGTATGATCATCAAGATCACACATGAGTTTCATGAAAATGGTGATTTGGAGATCATCCACACTTCATTATGCAATTTACATCAACATATGTTCCAAACATTCATCTTAACACGAAGAGCAAATGGGAGGAATAACCGAGCATGTGCAAGTTGTCATAGTTATTGTGTTAGGTTGAATATTGACTTCCTATTTCTCATTGAGACACCATTCCACTCAAAAAAGTAATCTAAAAAATCATAAGAAAGCTGTAATTTCGAGATTGCTTTAGGAATCCATTTCTATTAAGGTCACCCTTATATTTGAGCATTGTTTCTATTGTGACATGCACTCGTATCATAATTTAGAGACATATAAAGTGATTGTGGAAGACAAGATTTGATGGTGGCGCATTGTAAATTAAAGGTGACACATTTTAAGAATGTTTACAAGTTTTGTCTTTGTTCGTCTATCCATATTGTAGGTGTCATAGCTATATATGTTTACAATGTTTGAATTAACTTTTATATCTAGGAAGAATAAAACCGAACTTCTAAAAGTACATTTATAGCTTAGTTTGAAAATGAAGTTTCCTTCTTAAGTATTATCAAGTTCCATACAATACCACGAGGCTTATTTGCATTTACACACACATGAGAAGACTTGTATAGCATATTCGTAGAATATGATGCATGGGTATTGACGTCATTAATATAGCATATTGCTAGTGTTTGCACTCTCCTCGGTTTTCTAGATTCTTTGTGAGTTATTACTTCACTTTCATGTGTCCCAAAGATAATGTGAAGCATTTCTAAAAAAAGTGTTCATGTAACAACTAGAATCTATCTACCCTGTGTTTATGGCTATGCCATGCCCAAAATAAACAAAAAGTATGCAATCGGATAGTTCAAATGATAAAGGAATTACATCATAGGTTTCTTTGAAGATTAATGTATCGATATGAGGTTTCAAGGCTCCAGCTATAAGTAAAATCCTTAATGTTATCATGACAATTCATAACAGTAGTGTTCTTGTGATCTAATTAATATTGGTCAAGTAAATGAAAGAAAGGGTAGTATTGGAAAGGAATTGCAAAATTCCAATCCTAATCAAATATGTACGAGAATTAGTTAAGTTGATAAAACCAACATGTATTACTATTGTTATCATGCCTATGTTTGCTTTAAAGTTAAGAGAATTGCAATTTGTACTAATTTAATCATAACGTGTTTTCATGGTTGGTCTATGTCCATCGAAATTATGGAATCTGACATGTGTATGCAACTAAAGTTGTACATGTTATTACATGCTTAGACTGATTGAAGTGTTTGCATTTTAAATAATGATTGTATCAATTATACAAATTTTACCAAAATTATCACAATGCGTAATGACAAATATGATATATGCAACATAGTTTTTGTTAACACGATTATTTTCAATGAGTATACCCAATTACTTGTCAAGTATAAATAATTATGACTTCTACGTGGAACAACAATGATTACTTTATGACCTTCTCATTAAATTTTCATAGTCGATGATTGGTGGTTACAATACACGCTCCTCCCAACATTGTCATCCGAATATTTGGCCACATATTCATGTGTGGATCCTTAAGAACCATGGCATGCATTCATCAATGGGTATATTCATGTCAAACACGTATAAAAACACAATTGCATGTGTTATTGAAACTTACAATTATTTATAATACAACATCTTTACATTTAATTGAAACTTGGTAGCAATTTTGTATGATGTTGTTGCATTTTATTCCCTTAATAAATGTTTCCAACTGATAAGAATTGAATATCCGGCGTTTGAAGGAACATAGACACCTTTTACTAAAGCTATTGCTTATCATAATAATATTGGTTGTATCTTACATGCAATAGAATGGATTTTTATCATAATATTAGGATACTTATGTCGACTACAATAAATGTAGTTGCAATTCTTCACGGATCCTAATTATACCCAACCCATCCTATCACCATGGTTGATGGATTAGACTTTCTTTAAAATTAGCTTTCAATATAGACATGAGGACACATCCCATACTAAGTCATCGTGGTGTCTACTTTCTACCCTAGGATCAATGCATGAATTACATATGAACAAATTATAGACAACATTAGAATGTAGTCTAGGGGCAAAAACAATGTGTACAATTGTAACTAACACGTTATGCGCTAAGAAATCTATAAGCTTTGTGCCTTGATTATCATCGTAAGAGACAATGTACCATGGTATCTCTTATGTATGTAGTGGTGTAAAACTATATAATGTTAAGAGGCCAATGAGAATGCCTTTCTAGTTGATCATTGACATGGTTAAGGGAGCCAATGTATAACTAGGTGAACTAAGTTGCCAATGTCACATGGATAGGAATAAAGTTACAATGATGTCATGTTCTTTGATCCCAAAGCTACATATATCCTCATATAGTTGCGTCTTTACACCCAAACATATATCAAATGAGTTAAGGATTATCAATTGGCCAAATGCATCATGTAATATGTCCAACATTTTGATTGGGATTACTATGCACGTTTATGGTCATCGAATCATTGGGGCATTAAAAATTGATAGATATCTAAGAGTTTGAGCTCACAACACATTATGATAGAACATTGGCTTTTGAGAACTATATGACATGATCAATGCCATAATAATTGTTTATATGATGACAATTATGTTAAGGAAATAAAGAAGCTAGCTTATTGCATTGGTAATGGAAACTATGGTGTAGTTTATGTTAAAATAAAATAAACAAGAAAAAAAAGGAAATAAAGAAGCTTATATGGAATGTTTTAAGGAAACATAGCAAACTCCCAAGAATACATGTTTTATTTGGAAACTAAATAATTGATACTCAATTAACCTTTTCTAGCCTAGACTAATCACGAGTATCCAAAATAACACACATATGTGATGCATCGATCAAACCCTTAATATTGTGTACTTGGTGTACCAAATACGAGTCACCTACAATATTATAATGTCATAGAATTGTAAATAAACCACGAGAGAATAAGTTGGGTGTGTTCATTTGGTAATCAAGTGGTGGGTGAGGTTCGTCATTAGGCAAGTGAGATATTTTTTCATTTGAATGCAGACTTTTAAAACCTTGCCTTTTCCTCCCTATGATCCATGCATTACCATCCATGAAATAAATACCCATGCTACCTATACCCATTCCACATGCACAATATAAAACCTTGCATTATCCTAATCATATCGCTATCATGCTAGATTCTATACACATCAATGAACACCTTTACATTCCATGTCTAACCATGTATTCTCTTAATCACACAATTAAGCATGGCATCCTTGACATAACCCATGATCATCAATACCTTTGTGTCCCATGTTTGACCAAGCATTCCTAGCCATACCATTAAGTGCTTGAGACGAGGTTAAGTGAAGCCTTTTGGCATTTATCAAAAAATAGTATTGTTTTCTACAATACACTAGACACAAGCAAGATATTCAAAATCAAAATAAATTTAATTGAGCTCATAATCATTGGATTATCTCATCTACTAAACACAAATGTTTTTATGGTTTTCCAATAAAAATAAAATAATGCTTTCATGTTTTTAAATTGTGCTTCTTGTTTGTAAAAGTACCCTTGATCAATCAAGTTTGGTATTTGGGTAATTGTATGATTAATTTAATCCCTTTATCTTGATTATGTATGCTATATATGATAATTTTGTGCTCTATTTAGGGGGTTCATTGGGGGCATTTGGAAATAATGGAAACTTAAGGGATGATGATTACAACCTTGCGAGAGTGTTGATAAGATAACGTGGACATCATGATCCACATTTTAACATGGAGTTGGAAAGTGGTTATTGAGGTTTCCCAAATTCAACCTTATCCATAATATATGCATACGTGCATACAAATATGTTCAGTTGTTGCTTTGGTGAGCATGAAAGGCCAAATGACCCACCCGAGTCTTTTGTTCCAACAAGCACAATGAATACAACAACAACTACTACTATTATTCGAAGGAAAGGGAAAGATGAGGATGAATATGTGTCCATATTCTAGAAGAAGAAAGAAAGAAGATGATGACAATGACGATTGTCAAGAATGTCTTCACCAATTTTGTTGAGTAATGATGGTAAAAGTCTTAGAAAAGCTAGGGGAATTTAATATTTGTTGCCTATTGCTAAACAACTTCTTCCTATTTGTTTAAATTTCTCTAAGTCTTAAGTTCTAATAAAGCCCAACTCGGCTTTTGTTTCGTATGAACGAACTTCGAGATGTTTTTCAAGTGCACGTGAATTAAATTGAAGTGGACCCACAAATACAAAGGTTATTCGCACCATATGAAATGTGATAACGATACTTTATCTTCCTACTAGAAAGAACATCAACATTTGGCATCTCTTCACAGCACAAGTTTCCCAACACAAATAAAGGATTTTATATTAACCAATCGACAACCTGCATATGGCATACTACTTGGCAACACATGATGTTTCCATGTTGAGTTAGGGTGGTATGGGTTCAAATAGTATTCATTATTGCCATGGTGCCCACAATATGTACTTTGGTTGAGGAAAACGCATCTTCCTAGGCGGAGGCATTGGTAGGGACATGCATGGCTTCATATTAGTAGAGTTCTATTATATGTTTATGGGCCATGGCATAGAATTCAAATATCTCAATTTAAGGATGTTATGAATGGTGTGATCAAGGTAATTAATACCAAAAGAAGTTGAGAATTGCATAAACAAGAGGCATTAACAAGAACGAGAGTTTGTTAGTGTTTTGATATTATTATCCATATCCTTGGCAAGTTCCTACATTTGTATGAATAAATTTAACAATAAGTATGGGTATACAACTTTTGTGATTTTGAGTGGTTAGAAGATCAAGGAGCATTGCAAGTGTAAGGCTTGTCGTGGGAAACTATAAAACCACAAAACTAGGTCATTGTGGGAAATCACAAAAGCATTACATTATAACTTTACATGTTAGGAACCTCTTATTAAACAATAGTGTGATTTGAAGTAACAAAAGGTAGATAGTTTGGATAAAGGAACCCAAACCTCCCAACCACTCCTGATATATGATAAAGACATAAACAATCTACCACCAATGACCCATAGCGACGAATACATATTAGGATGACTAGTACAATGTTTGTGAGGGTGTTAAAGCTAGATCCTAATGTAAGCATGAAACAAGGAAATATATTATTAGAAAATAGAGAGGAGAGACAGAAAGAGAGTGCCGATCCACTCGACCATCCCCGAGAGAAGGGATCAAGACGGACTCGAGCCTCAATCTGTCATGAACAGTACTGAGACAGAGAAGGAATTAGTACTAAACGAAGGATTAGTACTATGAGAGGTGTGGAATATTAGAGATTAGGTACTAAAGTAAGCATAAAATAAGGATATATCAATGATAGATCTAGAAAGAATAGAGAGAAAAGAGAGAAAGAAGGGTGCCGATCCACCCGACCACCCCCGAGCGAAGGGATCGAGACGGACTCGAGCCTCGATCGGCGTCCCATACCACCGCCTTGGCGTCGAGTCGTACCTGGACGATAGCGCGCTTGCTACAAGAGTCGTTCCACTCACGGACAGAGTCTCGACGTAGTCAATGCATGCCCAAATGAGGGTAGCTAGGCCTCTTATTTATAGTAATTCTCAAGGTCCCCAGCCATGTTCACACTTGGCCTCATGGGTTGTCTCAATCCCGAGGATTAAAAGTAATCCTCCCCTTCTTTAGACTCTTTGTTTAACCCTCACACTTATCCACGTGTATAGAATACTACGACAATTCTCACCACGGGATATTATATGGTCATGCCCGTAACATGGAACTTCTTCGAGAGAAGGAAGAAGTGAGCGAGACAGAGAGAAAGAGAGAGAGAGAGAGTGAGAGTGTGTGTGTGTGATGATAAGAAAGATATGTATTATATGAAGAGAATATACAATGGTGGCTAAAAGGCTTAAGACTGGCGTTGAACCAATTTGGTTCAACATAATGCCTAGTGCCCTCTTTTATAGTGTTTTCAGGAGTAATCCTGAAGCTTCTAGAATGTTCCAGAGAAATCTGGAATATACACTAATTTCCTATAATAAAATGTAAATGAAAATAATATCCTACGTATTACAATAGATGGTCTAATGGTCAAGAGCTCGACCCATATAACCTAAGGTCATGGGTTCGAGTCTTGCCATATCATGACACTATCCCCCCTTTAAAACGACGAGTGTCACGAGTCGTCTTGGATTGAGGACCCGGTTTGTGTGGATATTGACGATGGAAGTCTTCAAGAAGAGCACGGGCATTGGTTACATTCTCGATCGGTTCCCAAGTACGTTCGCTGGGGCTATAGCCTAGCCAATCGACTAGATAGTAGAGCTTGTTGTGAACAATCTTGGAATCAAGGATGGCGGCAACCTCGTACTCCGGCCCATCTTCAAGCTCGATCGGGGGTGGAGGTTGGATAAGACGTCCTAGGATGGTGCTCTCGTGGTAGGGTTCGAGGAGAGAACTATGAAACACCGGATGTATCCGAAGTTGAGGAGGTAGATCGAGACGAAAAGCGACATCATTAATCTTTCCAATAATACGGAAAGGACCTAATCGCCGATAATCCAATTTCTCACATGGGCGAGTAGTCTTGATGTGTCGTCGTAGCAGCCACACCCGATCTCCAATATTAAAACTGGATGGAAGTCGATGACGATCCGCGTAGACCTTGTGTGTTTGTTGAGCTTGCTGGAGATGAGTAGATAAATCCGCTTGTATCTTGCGTAACCGCTCCAAACGATCCTCCGCACACGGATTTTTGGACACCTCTGGGGTTTCAAGTACACTCCACCGGGGGTGACATCCCGTATAAGCATAAAATGGCGTAACTTTAGTGGATGCGTGGATAGAGTTGTTATAGGCAAATTCGGCGAAGTGGAGAATATCTGCCCAGTCGTCCTGATGATAGCTGAGAAAGCACCGCAGATATTGCTCCAACGTTTGATTTGTTCGTTCAGCTTGGCCGTCGGTTTGTGGGTGGTAGCCGGAGGAGAGGTTACAAGTGACCTTGAGCATGTTAAAAAGGTGCTTCCAGAATTTTGACACGAACTGGGGTCCACGGTCGCTGATGATACTATCGGGAAGTCCATGATGCCGACATACTTCACGCATGACAATTTTGGCAGTGTCTTCACTGGAGATCTCCTTAGTACATGGCAAGAAATGAGCCATCTTCGTATATCGATCGACCACTGTTAGAATCGCATTGAACCCCTTAGAGACTGGAAGATCTGTGATGAAGTCTAGAGCAATGGATTGCCATGGCTTGCTTGGAATTGGTAATGGTTCTAATAAACCATATGGATGCTGCCTTGGCATTTTCGCTCTGCAACATGTATCACAAAGTCCGAACAAAATCCTCGACAAATTGTTGCATACAGGGCCACCAGAATGATCGTTGTACTAAATGTAATGTTTTAGTACTACCAAAATGCCCAGCTGTATATGTGTCATGACAGTTTTGTACTACTCGAAGGCGGCAAGAACCATTAGGAACATACAAAAGTTCTTTAAAGAAGAGTAATCCATCATGGTATTTGAATTGCCGATAGTCCGTACCTGGTGGTTGCGACTGTGAACACGACGCTCGAGAGGGATCAATTTGTGATAGTATAGCTTGAGCGAACACATCTGTCTTCAAGTCTTCACGTATGGTATCGATAACGCGGGAATCCATAGGCATGTCAAAGATCTGTGTTGCTTGTAGTTGTGCCGGTCCCAAGATGACTTGTTTTTGGTTATCGAAAGCTGGCTCGCCGGGACGGGGTGCTAGATACGAACGCCGTGATAATGCATCTGCCTTCCCTTGGTGCCTCCCCGGACGATATGTAATTTTGAAGTCGAAACGCGTGAGGAAGTGGGCCCACCGAGCTTGACGTCGATTCAACACACGAGCATCCTGAAAGTAGGCAAGATTCTTGTGGTCACTAAATACGGTGACTGGATGAGAGGATCCCTCCAGAAAGTGCCTCCATTGCATAAAAGAGTCCACTATTGCCAATAGCTCCTTATCATGAATTTCGTAGTTGATTTCGGCGGCATCAAACTTGCGTGAGTGAAAAGCCATAGGATGTAGCTTCTCATCATTCCCCTGTTGTGACAGAATGCTCCCCAATGCAACATCCGATGCGTCAGCTTCGATAATGAATGGTTTTTCTGGATCGACATGAGCTAGAATTGGAGCCAATGTAAATGCCTTTTTAAGACTCTCGAAAGCCATGTCCGTTTCTTCAGACCAGATGAACGGTTGTCCCTTCCTGGTAAGTTGTGTGAGAGGTAGAACGATCTTTGAGTAATCTTGTATGAACTTCCGGTAAAAATTGGCAAAGCCTAAGAAGCATTGCACATCCCGCACCGAACGCGGAGTCTGCCATTCTACCACCGTTTTGACCTTAGCTGGGTCCATGGAGATGCCTTCTGACGAAATGATGTAGCCGAGAAATTCCACTTGGTTGCACCCGAAACTACATTTTTCCAGCTTTGCATACAGACCATGTTCTCGAAGTCGTTTTAGTACTAATAGTACATGAGAATCATGTTCTTCTTGGGTCTGTGAATAAACCAGTAGATCATCCAAATAGATGATCAAACAATCATCCAATAGATCTCGGAATATATCATTAGCCATGTGCTGGAAGACTGTCGGCGCATTAGTGAGGCCGAACGGCATGACAGTATATTCGAAGTGCCCATATCTGGTGCGAAACGCGGTCTTCCATTCGTCTCCTGGTCGGATCCGTACGAGGTTATATGCTCCCCGTAAGTCGATCTTCGTGAAGAACCTGGCACCATTGATCCATTCTAAAAGACTTGAGATAAGGGGAAGAGCATACCTATTCTTGATTGTAACCTTATTCAAGCCACGGTAATCTACAACGAGACGAAGCGATCCATCTTTTTTCTTGACGAAGAAAATGGGCGCGCCGGCTGGAGATTTCGAATGCCGAATGAAACCATTTTCCAAATTCTCCTCTATATAGGCCCGAAGGACTTCCAGCTCGGTTGGTGACAAATTGTAGATCGGTCCCCATGGCAGCTCTTTTCCAGGTTGTAAATCGATGGGGCAATCGTACGGTCGATGATGAGGAAGTGTGTTGGCTTGTACTTTATCGAACACATCGGCGTAATGACAATACTTCTCGGGAAGTTGAACGGTGGATTCTTCTTTAGTAGTGTTGGAGGGGTTTACTGATATTGCAAAGAGGAACATTTCCTCCTTGTGCCCTTCTTTACGCAACTGACGTAGCGAAATGGTTGCCATCTTCTGATTTGACCCTTGGGTTTGTCGACACCGGATTTCTCTTGTTCTCCAATCTATGTCTGGGTTATGTAACTTGAACCACGGTAGTCCTAAAACTATAGGATGTTCTGGGATACTAATAATATTAAATGATACTACACATGCTAAGTTATCTAGGACAATATTAATGGGCTCCGACTCTTCTATGATATTTCCGGAAGCAATGGGACGTCCATCAATGACTACTATAGAGGCTGGACATTGGAGTTTTCTTAGGGATATCTTATGAGCTTGAGCAAATTTCTTATCCATAAAGCAAGAGTTAGCTCCGGAATCTAGGAGTGCTAGGACATGTACTGGAGGGGTACTTTTAGTACTAACTATTACTTGGGCTACGAACACATCACTAACTTGCTTAGAGGGAATGGAACCACTAATGGGCTGCACAGATCTAGGGCTGTCCAACCAAACAACTCCTATTTTGGCTGGACTTAGTCGTTTAACTCTTCTTCTAACTGACTAAGGACATCAAATTTGTTTGCTAGATCTGGGATATTAGTACTATTAGGACTATCAGATATCCCTACTGAAATAGGCTCGGATTTAGTACAATTAGAACTAGCGACTATTTGGTTTACTTGTCTTCTTGGCCTATGGGGGCAATTTATTGCGATATGTCTTGGTCCACTGTAGTAAAGACATAGTCGATTTGTACGGCGTCGCTGCTTTTCTTCTTTGGATAATGGCCCTCGACGACATGTAGTGTCAATCTCCATCGGAGTCGGAGTATTCGCTGGAGGCGCATTATATGACTCCCTCGGAAAAGGTCTTGCTACCACAGAGGCGTAGGTGGGCTCTGATCTTGCCCTCGACATCTGTAGCTGTCGTTCCGAACGTCGCTCAAAGAGGCGGTTGTCACATCTCACCGCGCGACTGATTGCTTCTGTTAAGGACTTTGGCTCTTCGGGGAAGGTCAAGAGTAAATCCTTGACGTCGTTGCGTAAACCATAACGAAATTGCTCCATCAACGCTTGATCATCCCAAGGGATATCGGCGGCGAGTAGGCGAAAATCTGCAGCGTATGCGGAGGCTGGACGGTCACCTTGGCGTAATCGCCGGATTTTGTTGATTGCGGTCCTGATGCTGTCAGTATCTCCGAAACATGCTTTAAACTCACCTAGAAACTCTTCAAAATTGTTGAGTAACGGAGATTCCTTTTCTAATAGTGGAGCGAACCATGACAACGCTGAGCCACTTAACAAAGTGCCTACTAAACCCACTCGTGATGCATCGGTGGGATATTGGGAAGGATGCATTTGAATAACTAATCGTACCTGGTTAAGGAACCCTCTAAACTGCAATCACGTTCCATCGAACTTCGTGGGAAGGCCAATCTTAGGTTCTTTATGAATCCCTTGTGTTCCGGGCCCTTGTTGTTGCATCGCTACGATGGTGGCTTCGAGTTGTTGCACGCGTAACGCAAGTTCCCCATGCTGTTGTTGCGTTTGCTGCTTTTCTAAGGAGATTTGCTGAAGATCCCCCAGCAACCGTTGGTTTTCTTGTTCCAAAGCATGGAACTTCTCCTTCAAGCATTGAAATTCCGAGAAAACAGATTGATATTCTTCAGCGCTAACAGTGGCCATGGGATGAAAGAAAAGATGAATAAAAGATTAGTAGGAAATGAGAGAGACAGAAGGTAGGGAAAATTGGTTCAAACTGTCATGAACAGTACTGAGACAGAGAAGGAATTAGTACTAAACGAAGGATTAGTACTATGAGAGGTGTGGAACTTCTTCGAGAGAAGGAAGAAGTGAGCGAGACAGAGAGAAAGAGAGAGATCGAGAGAGAGAGTGTGTGTGTGATGATAAGAAAGATATGTATTATATGAAGAGAATATACAATGGTGGCTAAAAGGCTTAAGACTGGCGTTGAACCAATTTGGTTCAACATAATGCCTAGTGCCCTCTTTTATAGTGTTTTCAGGAGTAATCCTGAAGCTTCTAGAATGTTCCAGAGAAATCTGGAATATACACTAATTTCCTATAATAAAATGTAAATGAAAATAATATCCTACGTATTACAATAGATGGTCTAATGGTCAAGAGCTCGACCCATATAACCTAAGGTCATGGGTTCGAGTCTTGCCATATCATGACACAATCGACGTCTTATACCACCGTCAATGGCATCGAGTTGTACCTGGTACTGACGCACTCGCTTACAAGAGTTTGATCACCACTTAAGCAAGTCTCAATGTAGTTGAATGATGTGTTAATGAGGGTATCTAGCCCTCGTATTTATAGCCAGACCTAAGGACCCCATGCAAGTTCACGCTTGGCCCTTATGGGTTGTCCCAATTTCTAGGATTAAAAGAAATCATCCTTTCTTTATACTCTCATTTAACCCTCACACTTTATCCATGTGTATAGAATACTATGGTACAATCTTACCACGTGATAATTTATGGTCATGCCCATAATAGAGGGTGTGGGGTGTTAACCGTTCTGTTGGAAACACCTTCGATATGCCTACAAGCTATCGGTATCAAGGGAAGTGTAACGTGAAGACTTGCGCACAGAGGTGTCGTTAGGGGAAGAAAATGGAGAGCATACCCGGAATAGAGCCCGGGTCGTATACGTAGTTGAGACCTTAGAAACAACGGCACACATATGAAAACAACAAGAGCTAATAGATATGTATCACTGCAAACAATTAGCTATGATTACAAAAGCACGACCCACAACCGGTGACCTTACAAAGCTCTTATAACTATGAAAAGACCTCGCCTAGGCTCTGGATATCTCTCTCCTGCCAAGGTACGCAAACCTCCGTTTATATACTTTTTCTTTTTCTTCATACAGAGCCGAGCGGTCGGTTGACTGTGAGGCTCGAAACTCAGCGTTTACCTAACTCTACCTTACCTACTCGCCTTACCCACCGACGTATTACATTTAATTAATTTATATTTTTGTCCTATGGACAACACCTGGCACGCCCGTGGGACAGGACTTTGTTCATCGGACCCACGGTTCACCATGGATTTGGCAAAACAACACAAATTACAAAAATTGCCCGTTCCTACGAGGGCTTATAGGTTGGTTTTATTCCTCTTCCAATATGCCGAGGATATCCTCGGGGGCGTGGAGTTGGGTTGGCTGCTCAACAGGTGGGGTTGGTGATGGAGGTTGTGTTGCCGAGTCGGGGATGACGGTGTCGTCGTGTGTGCCCTCCTTTGTTGGGACCGATTCAGTCAGGGTTGGGGTTATAGTATGTGGCTCCGGTGGGATGTGGACATCTGTAGGGGCAGGTTCTTCCGGTCTAACTGCCGTGGTGAGTGGCTCGGTTGGGATGTGGAGGTTGGTAAGGGCAGGTTCTTTCGATCGAGCTGCCGTGGGGAGTGACTCGGTTCCTTGCTCGGTGTTTGTGGGAGCTCTGTGACTCCCGGTAGCGAGTCGTTCCTCCTCGTATGCTTCGGCTTCTAAACGAAACACCATTAGAACGTCGTTGAATTCCTCCAAGAGTTGCTCGATGGCCGCGATGTGGGATGTTGCCAAGGTATGATATTCTTCCATTAAGTCTTCACGGAGGGTCTGGATGCTGGTGTCATCCATCTTGTAAAACCCTTGGGCCTCCTTCCATCGGTTCTCGGCATCCGCGCGTAGTATGTGTAGGTCTACAGCTTGGGCTGACCACCCCTGCCAGACATGGTCAAGCGTTTCTTTGATCTTCGTGGTGAATTGTTGGCGATACTTGTTGATTAGGGTCTTGATTTTGGTATCGTCCATGCCGATGCTCGCGCGGTGAACTTCCAGTGCCTCCCTTGCGGCCTTGGCTTCGGCTTGGCTTTTGTGGGCGAAGAGTGCTAAAGTAGCTTGATTATCTTTTGCTTTTCCAGTGATGAGCGCGATGGTCTGCTCATAACGCTGGGTGAGGTGAGCTACAGTTTTGTCCCTTTCCTGTTGCCAAGCGTCCCGGTGTTGTTCTTTGATGGCAATGTGCTCGGTTTGCAACTGGTGATATGCATCGGAAAATTTTGTTCGTTGCTCCTCCGAGATCCTTCACTTTTGCATATGTTCGTTGGCCATGTCCTGGAAGGCTCTTTGATGACGTCGTAATTCCTGGTTGTCTGTGAAGAGCTCCTGTTCCCGTTGGCTATTCCATTCGGTTTCTTTGATGAAACGTTCTTTAGCCTCAGTGATAGAGACCTGGAGGGTCATCACCTCCCGTTCTCGTGCTTCAAGCGCGACCGACCTTTCAGCAAGCAGTCGCTTGAGGTTCGCTTTGCGGCTCACGGCTTGTTCCTGTAGCTGGCCAAGAATGTTGTCGTGGTTCTATTCTGCCAACTCGGCCAGAGTGATCTGGGCTTGAAGCTCCTCTTGGTAGTCCCTAAGGGGAGGCCCTGTTTGGGTTGCCGCTTGCTGGATTTGGGCCGAGGACTCCCTATCTGTTTGTGTCACTCGTTCCATGACGACCGGAGGTGGTGGTGTTTGCGTGGAGGCTTGGCTGGTTTGGGGGTGCGGGCTGATATCTGCCCGTGACATTGGCTCACTTGTCTGTACCGAGTTCGTCATTGTGTTAGCCTCGGCTGTGGCTATCTTGGGGTGGACGATGTTGTCTTTGTGTGCGACGGTACCGTCAACACTCGAGCTCGGGTTCGGAAGAGCGGCTGGTGAGACAACGTCACTCGGCGTAGGGAGGATTAAGGGCAGTTGTTGTTGTGTGAATGTCGTCAGTTTCTCCTCTGCGGCTTGCCATAGGTCGGTAGCCCATTTGGCTTGCTGATGCGTCGTTTTGATACATCGGGCCATGTCCTTGGCTGCCTGAGTAGTGTGGTGTAGATTGCGATATGCCTCGACTAAGGCCATGTTCAGATCCGGTAGTTCCATGAGGAGCGAAGCATTTTGTACTTGCTTCTTCCGTCCTATCTTCTGTAAGGCTCGATCTTCATGAGGTTCGATTTCACCCATTAGATCGCATTGAATCATCTTTGTTTCGGAGTGCTCCTCGGCCATACAAGCGGCGGTAGCTACTTGGGCGTGCGTGAGGAAATGCATTAACTCGTAAGTTGTGCCCAGTCGAACTAGTGCACTAAACTCGTATGCCTCTGCGGGGAGATCTTTGTAACCGAGGACTTCCTCCTCTGATATCTGTGTGGTTTGTCCATGCTCGATCGTACCGACTTGGAGCCATGACTCCGTTGGTACTATGTCCGTGGAGGTGGGGCTGGCCTCTTTTGATTTCTGATGTTGGTCGCCTTCGGTTTTTGTGGTTGCCTCTCAAATGATGCAACGTCATTTTGGCGGCTGATCCTGTGCGTCTGGGGCCGGTGGTGTTGGCTCCTTGGCCTGTTTCCTCTTTTGCTGCCGGATGGCCGAGGGCTGCTAGCTTGTGGGCCGTGGGCTCGGTTGTGGAGAGGTCATTGATGTCCTTGGTGGCCTCTAGCGTATGGTGACATCCTCGGGGATGGCCTCCTCGGCCTCATCCCATTCGACACGGGTTGCTGTTACCGCCCGTTGTCTTTGTGTTTTTGGTGGGGGTGGGGCCGAGGCGGAAGCAGGGTTCCAAGGCCTGAGGGAGGCGGAGAAGACGAGGAGTCTTCCCATTCTTCCTGAGTTATCTCCAAAATCTTCTCCCGTTGTTTCCTTGGTGGTGGTGGAGGGGTCAGGATGCGACGAGGGGAAACTGAAAGGAGGTGGGTAGAGGACTGTAAGGAAGTGATTGATCACAGGCAACAAACGTTTACCGGATTCCTTCGCCTGTGATGATTCCCCAGTCGATTTTGTTTCCCTCGTAGGCACTGATAATGATCGCCGCTTTGCTCTATGGCATACTTGTAGGGTTGGTATGCACTCCATCAGGATGCGAGCGAGTTCTCCGAATGCCTTGTTGAATCCACCGTAGGTGCCGTAGGCTTTACCAGATATGGAATACACACCAAAGTATTCCTTCAGGGTCGTGGAAGGGGGAATCTCGACCTCATGATCACCTCCTCGCTTCAGGTCCAAGGTAGTACGAATCATATTGTTGGTGACTGTGTCTGGGTGGATTCGGCGTGTGATCGTTTGGGCATCAGGGTGTGCAGGGGCATCGATCACCTTTAAATAACCACCTAATCCTCGTTCCTGAAGCCAGGAGCGGGTTTCCTGTGAAGCTGCAAGAGGCATAATGGACTTGGGGTTCTGCTGTGTGGAAGATTGGGGAAGGAGGATTCGACCAGGCCGAGACAGAGTGAGGGAAGGAGATGGTTGTGGTGTGGCAGAGGGGCTACGAGGACAAGAGAGGGCTTGTGAGCAAGAGTGGTGGGAGCGATGAACGCGCTGAGAGCGAGAGGAGGCTTGAGAGCGTGGGAGCGATGAAAGCTGGGTGTGCAAGAAAACGTTTGTGTGTGGGGTGGGCTTGGGGTAACTGTTTTTTAACGAACGCCTAGGGTTTTGTGCATGAAGAGGAGCCTGGAGATTCTTGAGCGTGGATGCCATAATAGGATATTATGGCCACGTGTCCTAGGGAGTTAGTGCTTTGCCTTGGATGCTGTGCATGTGCCTTTAAATACTTAAGTGAATGTGAAAGTGACTAATGTGTGCCTCTAAACATGACGTGATTTGGGTGATGTGGTAGGTGGTGTAGGTGGAACTAACTAATTGCTAAAACTATGCCTAATCCTACCTAATGTCTACTTTGGAATGTTGGTGGGTTCTTACCGAGGGGGACGCTGTCGAGATATTACGCAAGTGCGTGTGGAATCGAGGCGGGACCGCGGGGGTCTCGAACCAAAGAGCAAGCGTGGGGGGGGGAGAAAGAGAGAGAACCGGCTACGCAGGACCGGGGATACACAGGGACACGGCCCTTCAGCACGGAGAACGCGAACAGAGACCGACACAGACAGATGCGAATGACTTAATATGTATATTAAGAAAATGGCTAACACTACTACAACCCTCGATGGGGCACAGGTTGGTTACAACCGAACAGGCCGGCGAACAGATGCCGATGCCTGCTCGCTTCGACGCACAAAACGGGCAAAAAGGGGGGGGGGGGGGTAGCCGGTTGGAGGCGCTGCCGGAAGCACTCGGGCGTTCCTCGAAACAGCGCGAGCCTCCTCGGAACCCTGCACAGAAAGCTATGGAGCTCAAGAAGGAAGGAAACAGAGAGAGAGAAGCGTCCAGAAACGGTCCGACAGCACTTCGTCCTCTCCGCGCGAGATCCCCTGCAACAGCTCTTTCCTGCTCTTATATAGCCCGACGAGCAGGCCGTCCTGTCATCTTTATTCCCTGTCCCTTTCGAACAGGGATCCGCTCCGTTCTTCGCGCATCTGCGTAGTTACGCCGCCGACTCGTGCCGTCCCTTAGCTCGCGCGCGCGACCGAAAAGACTGTTCGCGCGGTCTTTGTCTCTACCTATGTTAGGGCCCGTTCCTGCCGATTATCCCCCTAACTCGCTTCTTCGTACTACTTGGAGCTTGCGCGCGTGAAGAACCGGTTCCCACGCCTAGGTGCGCCGATTCCGCCTATGGACGGTTTTCTTCACGACATCCGCCCCCACCTAACCGCGCATCCTCCGGTATGCGCCAAGAGAGTTGGGACTGAGAAAACCGGCCCGTCTTCATTCCTCGCCCGTCGGTTCATCCTCGTTTTCGGATCGTTCGTCACTGCTGACCAGGAGAGCCGGGTCTGGCTCGTCGTCGTGTCGCTTCTTGAACGCTTTGATCCGCTTCCCTGCAACCGGTATCGTCATTCTCGTGCCGTCGAGTTCCGCCAGGTGGTATGTCCCGTTGTCATTGGCGCTCTGTACCACGTAAGGCCCGAACCACCTTCGTGCGAACTTCCGTGTAGCTCGGTGCTGGTTGTCGAGGCTGCTATCGTAGACGAGCACCCAGTCACCTTCTTCGATTTTCTTCGGTCGGAGCCGGTGCGTTCGGTCGAACCTGGCTTTGTTCTTTTTCCTCGCTACTCGGAGCTTCTCCGTAGCCAGTTCCACGTCCTCCGGTCTCCGCTCGAGCTGTCGTATGCGCGCGGCCAACAACTCCTCCCGGCTCATCTCGTCCCTCCAGTCGACCGTTGCCCACGAGGAGATCGTCCGTTCCATCGGCATGATCGGCTTCTGGCCGAACATGAGCTCTGTCGGCATGTACCCGGTTACCGAACTGTGCGTGGTCCGGTCTGCCCACAAAGCATAAGGTAGCAGCCGCGGCCAGTCACCGACTCGGCCTCCGCATGCCCGAACCAACGCCTTGACGATCGGTCCGTGTCCTCGCTCCACCTTTCCATTCGCCTCTGGATTGTACGCAGTGGTGAGCGAGAGCTTGACTCCCAGCCGGTCGAACAGCTCCGCGGCTTCTTCGGCGTCCAACTCCCCTCGGTCAGCCACGATCTTCCCGACGCACCCGTACCGGCATATCACGTCCTCGATTAGGAACCGGCATACGGCCGCGGTCGTTTTGTTCGGAAGGGCCCGACCTTCCACCTGGTTCGTCAGATCCTCCCGCGCTAGGACCAGGTACCGCATCTGTCCTACTCCCATTGGCATCGTTACTAGATCTACCATCCATTTGAAATGGATGGCCGGAGGGTACGTAGGGTGAAGCTCGTCTCGATGTCGGACTACGGAGTGCATCTGGCAGCTCTCGCAAGTTGTCACGAACCGATGCACGTCCTGGTACTGCCCCGGCCACCAATACTTCCCCTTCAGTTTCTCAAACGTAGCCCATGTTCCACGGTGTCCAGCCCAAGGGCTGTCGTGGTAGGCCGTCAGCAGCTCCTCCTGTTCTTCCTTCATCGCCACCACCCGGAGCGGAACGCCGTCCTTCTTCTTCGGGTGCTTCCATAGATAGCCATCCCGGAGAAAGAACCGGTACGCTTTCTTCCGGATCCGGTTGGCCTCGTCCTTCGTCCATGACGCATCGGGCGTCATTGTCTTCAGAAACCCACCGATCTGCAGCCACTCCCCGTCGTACTTGCTCGCGTCGAAGTCGTTAAGCGCCGGAGTGCTTGTTCCGTCGGTTGCTACATACGCAGTCTCGAAGAAGTCCACGCCGACGTCTTCGTCCTCCGAAACCATGCCGCCCTCGTCATCGAATCTTGCCCTTGAAAGCATGTCGGCCATGGCGTTGTCTTTCCCGGAAATGTGTCGTATTTCCGGGTCCAGGGACTTGATGTACGCTATCCACCTGAGCATTGCCAGGTCCGGCGTCGCGCATCCGGAAATCATGCCGAGAATCGGCATGCAATCCGTCTCTATAATTACCTCTGTCCCGATCAGATAGTCCTTGTCGGCCTTCACCACCGAAACGATACCCCAGAGCTCGCGTTTAACCTGGGCGTATCCTCGCTGCCGTTCGCTGAGGACCTTCGCACCGAATCGGACCGGAAACCGATTGCCGTCCTCATCTTCTTGGTTGACGACCCACCCGATTCCGGTCGGACTCGTGTCAACCGTTATGTACACTGGGGTGCCCTTCCTGTAGACGGCCTTTCGGAGCGCCGGTGCTGCCGAAAGAGCCTCCTTCAGCTTCCGGACCGACTCCGTGTGCTTGTCTAGCCATTCGAATCTTCGCCCTTTCTTCAATAACCCGTACAGCGGCTCCGCGACGTGCGCGTAATGCGGGATCCATATGTGGTAGAATGCGCATGCCCCCAGGAATCTTCGTACTTCCGTGACCGAGCTGCAGTCGGGCTTCATCGCGGAGATGGCTTCTACCTTTGCCGGAGACGGTTTCCGGCCATACGGCCCACATAAGTGTCCGACCACCATGATTTCCGACTGCCCGAAGGCTGATTTCTCCCCCGAGAAGGTTAGCCTCGCATCCTCTAGCCTTTGCAGCACCTTCTCGCAGTCGTCGATGTGCGTTACCACGAATCGCCGGCATCCGTCCGGCCCGATCGTCTCGTCCTTCTCTTCTACCGGGCATCCCTTGATCGGGATGTCGTCTAGAAACGGCATGGTGATGTCCGGGATGCAGTCCCTCAGCACCTTGTTCATTGCATTCACCATGTGGGCCACCGAGTTGGTCCCTCCTTGCGGCAGCGTACACATCCGCACTAGGCCGAGGGGAGTTCGCATCGTCGTAATGTCTCTGCTCTCCACGGCTAGCTGGAACTGGTCGTACCCTGAATATAGATCACCGACCGAGTAAATCGACCTTCCGGCGAAGGCCTCCGCGAACTCATCTATGGTCGGTCCGATCCCTGCGTTCCGAATGGTCACCCTATTGACCGGTTGCAGGTCCTGAATGAAGCGCAACGATCCGTTTTTCTTTGGTACGGTAAACCACCGGTTCGAGTACGGGGCGCTCGATGGCTCGAGAATGCCCATATCGACTTTCTGCTTCAACAGCTCCATCAACTTCGGGATGTGAGCTCTCGGAACCGGAATTGGCTTGAGATTCCACGGTACATGCGGTACCGTGAATATCACCATCGGCTCTACGGTCGTCGGGTCTACGCACCCGATTTCCTCCGGTGAGAATGCGAAGGCTTTCCCGTGCCTTCCGAGCATTCTCCGGAACCGGTCTTCCTCCGCCGGCAGTAGGAACCCGCCCCCACCGATCTTCAGCTCACGGAGCGTCTCGTTGGTGAAGGTGTGTCCTATGCAGGCCGGATTCCGTAAGCTGGGGTCCGATGCAACCCCTTTGATTCGGGATTCGCTGCCCTCCGGTAGGGGCGCCGCAACTGGCCTCACCTTCCGGTCCACAGTCTTGTACTTGGTGCTAACTCGGGCCGTCCGTTCCGACTCGAGCCCTCGACCGAAGTCCGCGATGACTTCGTACATTTTTTCTGAACATACCGGTATCGCCCGGTCCTCGATAAGGTCTTCTTCGACTACCCTCCCCAGCATTCCCAAGGTGTCGTCGAAGGAGACTGCCTCCACGGCTCCGTTGATTTCTTCGTCAGGGCCGAGAACTCCGCACGCCCGAAGTCTCCCCTCCGCCTTGGTTTTCTCTCGGCCGGTGATGCCGACCGACGCACATGCTCCGCTGTCGGAGAAGCAAAATTTCCTACCTATTGTACACGTTTTTTTTGTACAGATGTGGGGTTTTCCCGGAGCATCCGGACTGTCGCGGCCCCACGCCTTGGCAGTCCTCTCTAAAAATCCTCTCGGTTTTCGGAACCGAGGGAGTCGCGGTTACGTTCGTGGTTCGGCCGTACCGTCAGAAACTGGACCGAATGGCGCCCGTCTTGGCTTTTGACCCTCGCGTAGGCCGAACCGTTGTCCAGCACCTTGGTCTCCATTCGCGCCGCCGTGATGTACGGCTCCCCCAGTATGACCGGATGCGAAGATGTCTCCTGCACGAAGAAGTGCTGGTCAATCTCGACGTCGCCGATCTTGACTCGCACATTCGGACAGGCCCCGTGCAGCTCCTCGGTGGCACGCGTTGCCGCCCTTATTTTCCACCCGTGCTTGGTGTTGATCGGCCATTTGCCCTTTTTATAGAAGTCCATGGACATCAAGTTGATCTCCGATCCGTGGTCCACCAAAGCTATCACCGGTTCCTGGACATCGCCGATCTTCACCGGGGTTTCCGTGGTCGCTTGGGCCCAGTGTGGTCTCGAATAGTGGCTTTCCGCCCACTCGTCTCCCAGCGCCATGTCGTCTAGGTGCGTCGTCCGCACTTCCACTGGTCTTTCCGGTTCTGTCTCCGTTGACAGCCTCTTCCGTTTCACCAAGTCCACGATGGAGTCGTGGAACTCCTTCTTGGCGATTCCCAGCACCTCTCGTAACGACAGCTCCACCTTGCTGTCGAGGATCCGTTCCTCCAGGACCTTTCGTAAGTCCGTGGTCCTTTCTATCTCCGTCCCCAGACGGTACCCGCCCTTCTGGGGTTTATCTTTCGTACCGGGCCCGCCGGCTTCGTCCCGTCGTGGCCCGGACCGGGTCTCGTATCGTTGTGAGGGCCCGGTCGTCCCGGGCTTCCCCACCCGCTTCTCTTCTACCAGAGCCCCGTAGTTCTGGCAAGCGGCTTCCACGAAGCCCGTCCTTTCCTCGACCGGGTCGCTCCACCCGGTTATCTCCCGTACTCGTTTCTCCGCGCGGTCCGATTCCTCCCCTTCAAGCCTTGCACCGGCAAGGCCTCCCAGCATCGTCGGCCAGAATCCGGCTTTGCTTTCCTTTTGGGCCTCGCCGCCCCCGACTCGAATGCCGGCCGACGCCGAGTAGTGGACGGTTTCCGCGTGTCGGGCCGCTGCCTCTTCCATCAACCTTTTCATACCACCTCGCCCGTCGTTTCGGCTCAGGGCCCTTCGGGTGTCGCTGGCATGCACCCGCCCTTCCCACAGGTACACCACCCTGTCCCTTAGCGCCTCCGCGAAGTCGCCGCAGTCCTTCCGAATGTGGCCGACTTCATCGCACCACATGCACCTGTTTCCTGCCGCCGGCCGTCGGTCACGAGCCGGTTCGCCACCTTCCCTTCGGGCTTGCGCGATTTGGAGGTCCTTTACCGCCCTCGTCAATTCCTCCAGCGCCGCTCCTCCGGTTGAGCCTCTGACTACGCCGGTCGAAGCCGAACCGGTTTCCAACCACTCTCGGGTCTCTTCCTTCCGCACCTGTGGCGCTGGTTCGAACTTCCTTGCTGCGACCGAGCCCGACCCGGCCGCCCCGTTATCCGCCCATTCTCGCCGTTTGTCGAAACGGCCACAGACTTTCTTGACAGCCGCCCAGTCGGTGGTGAGCCCGTCTTCGGTTTCCAGCAAGAGGCCCACGTGCTCCCGATCCCGCTCGTCGACCGACTTGACGAACAGCAAGACCCGGCTCGTGTCCAGGATGGTTCGGTCGAGCGCCGAAAGGCGCGCAAAGTTTTCCTCGAACTCCCGGAGGAGTGCCGTCGCGTTTCTTCCCTTCCCCGGGGACTCCACCCATTCCATGAACCTTCGCTTCGAAAGCCGGAGCGCGTCGTCCAGCCCGTATTTCTCTAGGAGCCGGCCTTCGAACTCCTCCCAGGTACGGCTCTCCGCCCGCACCTCGAGCACCTCCGCATGGATGCTCGGCATTGCCACTCGGGGAAATCCGGCAAGACGCCTCTCTTCCGGAATGTCCCGCATCAACATTTCTGCACCGTAGGACGCCAGATACTTCGTGGCATCCCTCCCATCGAACCGGCCGATCGTGCCGACGACCGCCTCAATAGCTCTGTCGAGGGCACCGGTGCCCTCGCGCGCGTTTACAATCCGATCCACGGCCGAAGCCATGGCTTCTGCAAGATCCGACCCCCTCATCTTCTGCTCTTCTGCCGCCTCTTTCACGTCGGGTTCACCAAAGATGTCGAGATATTACGCAAGTGCGTGTGGAATCGAGGCGGGACCGCGGGGGTCTCGAACCAAAGAGCAAGCGTGGGGGGGGAGAAAGAGAGAGAACCGGCTACGCAGGACCGGGGATACACAGGGACACGGCCCTTCAGCACGGAGAACGCGAATAGAGACCGACACAGACAGATGCGAATGACTTAATATGTATATTAAGAAAATGGCTAACACTACTACAACCCTCGATGGGGCACAGGTTGGTTACAACCGAACAGGCCGGCGAACAGATGCCGATGCCTGCTCGCTTCGACGCACAAAACGGGCAAAAAGGGGGGGGGGGGGGGGGGTAGCCGGTTGGAGGCGCTGCCGGAAGCACTCGGGCGTTCCTCGAAACAGCGCGAGCCTCCTCGGAACCCTGCACAGAAAGCTATGGAGCTCAAGAAGGAAGGAAACAGAGAGAGAGAAGCGTCCAGAAACGGTCCGACAGCACTTCGTCCTCTCCGCGCGAGATCCCCTGCAACAGCTCTTTCCTGCTCTTATATAGCCCGACGAGCAGGCCGTCCTGTCATCTTTATTCCCTGTCCCTTTCGAACAGGGATCCGCTCCGTTCTTCGCGCATCCGCGTAGTTACGCCGCCGACTCGTGCCGTCCCTTAGCTCGCGCGCGCGACCGAAAAGACTGTTCGCGCGGTCTTTGTCTCTACCTATGTTAGGGCCCGTTCCTGCCGATTATCCCCCTAACTCGCTTCTTCGTACTACTTGGAGCTTGCGCGCGTGAAGAACCGGTTCCCACGCCTAGGTGCGCCGATTCCGCCTATGGACGGTTTTCTTCACGACAACGCGTGGCCTCCTTCGTGGGATTGTTCGTGCCGAGGGACTCGACGAAAGGGTTGGCTGGGGTATTTCCTTGGTATGGTCGCAGTCGGAATCCATTCACCCAGCTTTTGACAATTTCCCCGGTGAGGGTGCTGAGCTGGAACGTGCCGTTAAACTCGTCAATAATCCAAAAGGGGCTGGTCCATCGAAATCGTAACTTTCCTGGCATAGCACCGAGTCGCATCTGGAAAATGAGGACCAGTTTGCCTATGGTCAGTTCTTGTTCCAATCCTTTCCGATGTCGGTCCACAAGGGCTTTCCGTTGTTGTTGGCGTTGTTCAAGTTGGGCCATGCTCGCTACTCGGTCCTCGCCAAGTTCGAGGAGTTGTTCCAGCCTCAATTGTTCGAATTGGGCCTCGGGGAGCCGTGCTTTAACTTGAACTCGGAGACTCAAAACTTGGAACTCGATGGGCATAACGGCTTCGAGACCAAAAGCCATCCGAAAGGGGGTGGATTGAATGCTCGTTTTGAATGTAGTGTGATAAGCCCATAGTGCACTATGGAGCTTGTCATCCCAATCAGTGCGGTTCTCGTTGAAGATCTTCTTCAGGATTGTTTGGAGAATTTTGTTAGTTGATTCTGCCAATCCATTTGCATGAGGGTAGTAATGCCGAAATTTACTGATGCTGTAGATCATACCGAGGGCGTCCCGTTCGGTGGTTGAATAGTTCTTTTCCGCGGCCGAGAGACGTCGGCTAGCATAATACACTGGTCGATACCAATTTGGGGGCGTCATTGCATAAGTGCGCTCCCGATGGCGATAGCTGATGCGTCCACGAAGACGTGAAAAGGTTCTGACCATATCGGGGGTTGTACAATTAGGGGCATGCAAGAGCATTAATTTTAATCCTTGGTAAGCCTCATCCTTGATTGAAGTCCATTGAAAGGGAAGTCGATGCACCGCCGCGTGTAGTGTTGTCGCGAAATCGGCCAGGTGGCGTATCATCCGGCTGTGCCATCTGATTTGTCCCAGAAATCGGCTGAGGCCTTTTGCGTTCGAGGGTGCGGGGGCGTTTAGGATGGCTTGTACTTTATCCGGGTCCATGGCGATACCTTCTTGACTGACAATGTGCCCGAGTAGGTTGCCGCTTGTGACCAAGAACACGCATTTTGCCGGGTTTAAACTTAACCGAGCCTGGCGACATCGATCAAGACAGAGACGTAACTGGGTCATGTGTTCCAGTCGCTGACCATATACGGCGAAGTCATCGAGAAAGACTTGCATGAACGCCGGGATATACTCGTTAAAAATTTCGGTGATGATGCACTGGAATGTGGCCGGCGCCATTTTAAAACCAAACATCATTACTTCTGCCACGAAAACACCCCATTCCGTGACAAATGTTGTTTTCTCCTAATCATCTGGGTGCATTCTAATTTGGTTGTAACCACTAAACCCGTCTAGAAAGTTGTAGCATTCGTGACCTGCCACCGTGTCGAGAACGTTATCCGTGAACAGGAGAGGGAATCCATCTGTGACCGTTGCAGCATTAAGCTTGCGGTAGTCGACACAAACTTGGATTTTCCCGTTTTTCTTAGGGACGACTATGATTGGGCTTAACCATGTGGCGCGTTTTACATGTCGTATGAACCTGACTCAGAGGAGCTTGTCTATTTCTTCCTTGACCTTAGCTGCATTATTGGGGTTCATCCGGTACCGTCTTTGCTGAACCGGCCGAGCGTCCGGGAGAAGATGGATCTGGTGTTGGTAGTATTGTGGGTCCAAACCCTTCATATCCGTGTAAGACCATGCGAATACATATTGGTAATCGGTGAGTAAATGTATGAGGGCTGCTCGTTCGCCGGCTGGTAAGTTATTAGCAATCTGTAGGGTGCAAGGGTTCTCGTCCGAACCGAGGTTCAGTGTTTCGAGCGTTGATGCCTTCACTCATTGGGAGATGGCGAGTTCACGTTCAAAAGCGTCCCGAGTGTGTCGTAATTCTGCGATGGTGGTGGGATCGGGCTCATCCTGGGGAGGTGTATTCACCTTGACTTCCCCGTCTAGAGGTGTGTCGATGACCGTCATGGCGTCGATTTCGAAGAGAGGTATGACAGTGGGATGGTCTTCTAGGAAGTCATCCACCTTGTCATTGGCTAACTCGTCGAGCATGTGCACCCCTTCCGCGTATAACGGCGAGGTGTTGTGGGGCGTGGTTACGCATTCTTCGGTTATGATCCAGACCTTGGTCTTTCCTCGGCGAAACGAGATCATGTTGCGCTGCCAATGTTGTTTGATATTTGTTGTGTGCAACCATGGTATGCACAGTAACATTGGGTAAGCCCCCTCTGCTTCGAGTAGTAATACAACGGTCGAGATAGTGAACATGTGCCCTCCTAGAGTAAAGTCGAGGTGGCGGATTAATCTGATGGGGCGAACCGATCGTATGTTGGCCATCCGAAGCCAAAAGGGGCAAGGTTCCCATTGATTCAGGCCGAGTTTATGACAGGTAGCCTCGCTGATGACATTCACGCCAGAGTCGTCGTCGATTATGCACCCGTGCAAGTCCCTTCCTTTAATCATAATTTTTATGGCTGGATTCTGCGCAACCATGAGGGGTAGACCCGTTCCTGGCTCGGTCAGGTGCACAGGTGGCGCGGTGGAATGGGTGTTGGCCGTGAGTGTAGCCAAGGTGTCCCGAAAACACGGCATGAGTGGTAAGAGTTTATGCAGAAGCAAGGAGATCCTGGAACTGGTAAGGGCGTCCCACAACTGGTCATCTTCTGTCGACGTGGATGGTGCCGAGGATTGTGTTGCTCCAATGGTCGCGTCTCCCATTTCTGTTTGCATGCACACCACATTGTTTTTGTTGGCCGTATCCATCCATTCTTTGGCTACTTGCTGGACTTCATCTTGTACTTGCCATGGGGTAGCCTGGGCTTTACTGCGTGTTGTGACGTTTTGCATGTCGGCCATAATACTATTCACGGCAGGAGCCTTTCCACGGTCTATTGTTTGGCATTGCGTAGCGTAGTGACCGAGTTGGTTGCACTTGAAGCAGGTAACGGCAGCCGAGTTGTTGGTGCCAGCCCGATCTGTGTGTGTGGGGGGGTGTGGTTGATTCTCGGCCTCGTGTGTTGGTGGGTTGGTCCAGGGCGCGTTCGAGCTGCGCGGTTCATTTTGCGGGGGGTCCCGACGACGGTTGTCGTTATTCCTTTTGTTGTTGCGCGATCCTCAGTGAGAGTTGCGCTGATCATTACGGGAATTTCGCTGATCGTATCGGTCCTCCCGATCATCTTCATTCCGATCATAATCGTCGTTTGCCCGATACTGGTCATCGTGATAGCGATCACGGCGGTCATTCGATCTCCGTCGGTTGTCGTTTCGGTAACGGTCGTCGTCCTGACGGTAATCGTCGTCACGACGCCGTCTATCCGGCGATCGGGGTCGTTGGTTACCCTGGTTCCGGTAGGATTGTCACCCATCCTGACGAGAGTATGTATCCCTGGGCTCGATCTGGCGAATCGGGGCCGTTGTTGTGCAGTTGAGCATATTGTATTCACAGTGCTCGACAATGTGAGATCGGGACTAGCAGATCGAACACTGTGGTCGGTGAGGACATTCGAGGGCCAGATGGCCCAATCCCGAGCAAACTGTGCATTGAAGCGCTTGGCGGAAGCGATTGTCCTCCTGGGGAAGGGCGCTTTGAAGTGAACTCATAGAGAAAGACGTGCTTTGCTGAGTCCGATCGAGGGCGAGGACGCGCTATGACTTGCTCGATCGTTTGGTTGGCAAAATTAGTAAGTGCGAGAGTCGTCCGTAGAGGCTCCCGTAGGCTGGACAGGAATGCGTTCGGAATGTGCTGTGCAGAGACATCGTCGGCCACTTGTCTGTAGAGATCCCGGAACCGGATCGTGAAATGTGCGACCGTCTCGTACGGTTCTTGTCGCATGGAAAAGAACTGTCGGAGCAATTCTCATTTGGGCACCTCGCGATGGAACAGTTCTAGGAACTGCGTGCGAATGTCGTGGAAGGTGACAAACTCCCCTGTGTTGAGGCCAGAATACCATCGCGCAGTTGGTCCATCGAGGGATAGCGTAAACTCGGCAATTTTTGAGGCCTCGATTTCGGCAGGCGAGAGTCGTTGTGTTGAGTGGTTTGCCTGCTAGGTGGACACGAAGGCATGGATGTGCGACTCCGCGTCGGGACTGTCGGTGTATCGTGGGTAAGGATACGGCATGGTATCTAATTCGGGGTCTTCCGGTAAAACCGGAAAAGGGTTAGGGTCAGGGTGGGTGACCTCTGGGGGGGCTTGGTGGAGAGGTTGGTGTGGACTCAACTCGCGACCGAGTAGTAGGTGGCGAGGATTGCAACCGGTGAGCCTCTGATATTTCTTGGAAAAATTGGTTCATGACTGCCGAGTCGGAAGTGCCTTCGACTGGCTCAGGGCGTCGGCCAAATGGTTGAGACCGCTTGGTGCGATTAGGTGCCGTAATGGTGGTTGAAGGTTGTCTTCAACGTAGTTCGTTGTGATCTCACAGCTGTAACCGGGCGTGCCAAATTGTGTTAACCGTTCTATTGGAAACACCTTCGATATGCCTACAAGCTATCGGTATCAAGGGAAGTGTAACGTGAAGACTTGCGCACAGAGGTGCCATTAGGGGAAGAAAACGGAGAGCATACCCGGAATAGAGCCTGGGTCGTATACGTAGTTGAGACCTTAGAAACGACGGCACACATATGAAAACAACAAGAGCTAATAGATATGTATCACTGCAAACAGTTAGCGATGATTACAAAAACACGGCCCACAACCGGTGACCTTACAAAGCTCTTATAACTATGAAACGACCTCGCCTAGGCTCTGGATATCTCTCTCCTGCCAAGGTACGCAGACCTCGGTTTATATACTTTTTCTTTTTCTTCATACAGAGTCGAGCGGTCGGTTGTCTATGAGGCTCGAAACTCAGCGTTTACCTAACTCTACCTTACCTACTCGCCTTACCTACTGACGTATTACATTTAATTAATTTATATTTCTGGCCTATGGACAACATGGGGAATCACAAAACCACTACATTGTGACTTTACATGTAGCTTAAGAACCTCTTAGTAAACAATAGTGCGAATTGAAGTAAAAAAGTAAATAAATTTGATAGAGGAACCCAAACCACCTCCTGACCACCCCCGATATATAATCATGGCATAAGCAATCTACCATCGATGACCCATATCGATGAATACATATTAGGATGACTAGTACATTGTTTGGGAGGGTGTGGGAAATCACAAAACCACTACATTGTGACTTTACTTGTTAGGAACCTCTTACTAAACAATAGTGCGAATTGAAGTAAAAAAAGGTAAATAGATTTGATGGAGGAACCCAAACCTCCCGACCACCCCCGATATACGATCAAGACTTAAGCAATCTACCACCGATGACCCGTGCTGACGAATACATATTAGGATGACTAGTACATTGTTTGCAAGGGCATGGGAAATCACAAAACCACTACATTTTGACTTTGCATGTTAGGAACCTCTTATTAAACAATAGTGCAATTGAAGTAAAAAAAGGTAAATAGATTGGATAGAGGAACCCAAACCTCCCGACCACCCCCAATATACTATCGAGACATAAGCAAACGACCATTGATGACTCTTACCAACGAATACATATTAGGATGACTAGTTCATTGTTTGTGAGGGCCGTTACGCCTCACATTTATACATCTTCCCAATCTCCTTGAATAGGCACGCCTTTGTAAACGAATCTCCATCTATTGATTTTCAAATCATGTAGACTTGCATGTATGATGTACCTATCATTCCCTCTATCCAGTCACATAGTCCGTTTCAAATATTAGTAAACACACCCTTCACTTATGTTTTGAAAATATTAGTTACCCACCCTCACATTATGTATGCATAACACTACAATAGAAAGGAATGCCTACTAAACCAAACGGCATCAACATATCTACTCATTTGAAACTTTACTTTCTACAAATGGTTTCACTAAAAGAGGCTACTTTAGTTGGGCATTGCCCAATACATACAAGCAAACATCATTATTGAAACTTACGATAATTGCATTTCTTTATGTGAGTATTATGTGCACTCTTGAAGTAACGGATCTAAATGCTACGATTATTGCCACATAACATTCATGTCTTACCTGATACCTGCATGCATACGTCATTATTGGGACCCATGACAATTTCATTTTCTTTGTACAAATATTTTGTGTACTCTTGAATAATGGGTCTAAAAGCTATGGTTATTGCTTAATATCACGTGTGAAACCTCCCAAATTTTCATGTTGTTTCAAATATAGTTGAAGCATTGGAATGTTTCAAATAAACTCTTCTTTAAAAGTTAAAACTTTGCCATGCAAGACTAACATAAAGAGGTGGATGTAAGCAAGTAAGAGTCATACAAGAATGATCAGACATGATTTCACTCCCGATATGGGTGATCCTAGACTCCAACCCTCTCGATATGATGATTGCCAACATGTGCCCAAAACTGCCCCATCATCTATGGTCACTTTAATCATCATAAGAGTTATTGACTTAGCTTGTCCAATATTATTCCATCTAAAGAGCAATCAATTGCATGCTTGTAATCAATAGAGCTCATTCATCGGTTCTCACAGGTTACATTGTTGTAGCCTCCTATGTTTTCGTGAAATATCATGCATGCGTGTAAAACGTATGTAGGACCACTAGGGACTTGAACCAAAGAAGATGAAATTGGGTTTGAGTTGTAAATTTATGAACGCTCGAGGATGACAATGTAGCTCAACAAATTCAAATTGCCTTCTCAAATATCTGACAAGGGTGTATATCAACAAAGGTCACGAGAAAATTCTATTATGGGAAGAAGGTGTATAAATTCTAAATGAAATAATTATGCGAGTGCATTCCGAAAACTTTGTTGACTAATGCATGTTTGTGTGCGATTGTAGGTGTATTTGTATTGAGACCTAAGCTTTCATGTAAGTATATAAGAGTGTATGTAGATGTGAATGTATAATCATGAGTTTGAATGTAGGTATATTTTTGTAATTGTTTATATGTGTATGTATGTGTGAATGTTTTTATATGTTATTTGTGTGTATTTGTATACGTAAAGAAATGTATGTTTATATGTTAATGTATGTGTGCGTGTATGCTTTATAATGTCTAAAGTAAGGCAGGTTTAATGTTTAAAGGTTTAATATATTGGGCAATGTGAGAGGTATTTGGGAAATTTAAGTTTCCTTCCCTCTAGAGTCGTGGGTAGAGTTTAAAGCTTAATTGAGAAAAAAAGGGGGGAAAGAAAAAAGAAAAAGAGAAGGAATGGGTAAAAAGGTGGAGAGAGAAGAGAGTAATAAGGGCAATGTTGGGTGACGTTAGTTGATGTCATGCCAACGAGAAGTGACAACAATGATCTCTAGTAGCAACAATGGAGGAGGAGGTGGTGGTGCGTCGTTTAATAACGATACCCGTGGGTGGCAGTGGTTGCAAGAGAAGGTGGCGATCGACCACACGAGAAGTGACAATGGTAGTTGACAAGTGGCTGCATTAAGAATGACGATCGTCGTGGCGGGGCGATGAAGACGAAAACGGAGGACTAAAGGCCTTTGAAGGGAGCCTTCGATCAAAGGAAGCCTTTAATTGAAGGCTACCTTTGACTCAAATGTAGCCTTCAATTGAAGGCTCAAATTTCATCAAATTATAAATGTAACATGGAGTGGCTCGAATGAAAGATAGAAATGTTTGAAGATGAAATGGAGTTACAGAAGGAGATCCTTTATTTTCAGTTCCAAAGAATAACAAGATGGCTTTGTTGCGTTTTATCGTTTGTAGATGCAAACATCTTGCTGATTTGCAATCTTGAGCTCACGTGGAGAAAACGGTAACGGTTTTGCCTTGATAAAAAATTCAACCTTGCCAAACAAAGAACTCTCCTCCTCCTCCTTTTATATGTTTCAAGAGGGGCTTTACCAAAATAGTAAGTTCTTTTTGTAGTACTTGACCTCGAGACTCGAGATGCAATACTTTTATATATATAGTAACACTTTTATTGCTAGTGGGAAACCTCAAAGTGAGGTGAAAACACACAAAGAATAAAGAAAAATATACAATGTGTCGTTCTGTTTTAACATTGACACAATACTTTTCCATTATGTAGATTTCTTTCTGCCCTTTCATGGTTCATCGCATGATTTGAACCCTTGACCTTTTATTCATAATGTACCTTTCTTTGACAATTGAGCAAAGTATTTTACATGTCTTTAACTTCACTTATCTTGTGAACTTCTTTTCATGAGCATCATCCCTATCTGTCAATCTTATTATATATCATTAGTTTAACTTATTTCCTCATGTGCGCTCCTCACACCATTGTTAGTGATTCAGGAACCATTTAAAGGCTTGCTTTACTCCCAAGTGTTCTTTTTTGTTGCTTCTCTTTTCTCTTTGGTGGAGGATATGAGCTTGGAAATAACAATCGGCGGCGGTTTGGTTTGAACCGAACCGAACCACGGCTTAACGGTTCGATTTGAACAGTTAGGAACCACGGTTTAAACAGTTACACGGTTTTTTATTTTTGTTTACAAAATTTTTAAAAATTGTTTTTAAACAATCTTTTCATGTTTAGACCTTATTCTTGCATTTTAGGAACATCATTAAAAACCAAAAAATTTATAAAAATGAAAGATTCAAAATTTAAAAATTTAAAAATTTGACCTAAGTTGAAAACCGAAACCGAAACATGAAACCGTGGTTTTTACGGTTTGGAAATTTTGGAATGGTTCGGCTTAACGGTTTCGTCGTTTAGTTCGGTTCGGTTCAGGTTTCGAAATTTTTAAATGGATCGGTTTTGACCCTCTCAAACCGAGCCGAACCGAGCCGTTGCCAAGTGTTACTTGGAAGGGAGGAGAGATGAAGTGGAGGGCATCGGAAGAAATAAAGAGAAGTTCGCAGGGGGCATCGCAGAGAATAAACTAAAACTCGTCCAAGAATCCCTCCCAACTGAAGAAACAGAACAGGAGAACAGAACAGAACAGGACATGGCAGCAGCAGCAGAATCAGAAGAAGAATCAGAAGGAGGAGGAGGAGGAGCTGGTCTCATGAACTCCGAGATTTCCAAGATCATCAATGCCCTTGTCGATCCTCTGGTATCCAAGCGTTTCGAGGCCCTTCAGAACACACAGGCATGGCTTCTCTCATGTTCCAGAACAGACGGAGCCGGGAATGAGCCCGACGGTTTCCCTCGCGTGGTAGAAGAAGTCGTGGCTAAGCCTCTGCTTAGACGCTTTGCTGATCAATCTGAGAAATGTCGTTGCCTCTCCATTCGTATATTCTCAGAGTATGTACATTCCGTTTGGTTCTGCTTGCTTTTTACCTTCATGCATTTCTATGCGCTCTCCCTGTGTTTTCCCACCATTTCTGCACTCTGTTTTCTTCCACCATTTTCTGCATACTCTTGTTTCGAAAACCATATATGTACATACTCTTTTATTACGTATCATTTACTCCTACTAATTTTCGAGTTGCATCTGCATACTTCTGTTTTGTTATCTTTTCCATACGTTTTCTTGTACCATTTACCTTTGTGTGCACATTATCATACCTTTCACTATTTGTACCATTTACATCCTCCTTAAATTTGTCTTCATTTCCATACATTCTTGTACCATTTGCAGAAGTCCTTTTTGTACTGTTTTCAAATCCTTCTTTTTTGTTGCATTTAGTCATTATTTAAAAAGTATAGAGTATAATCTGTTGGCATGGAATAGTCTTTCAAGTTTCTAAAAAAATGATGTGATGTTTAAAAATAGGGTTAACACATGAGAATTGTAAGTAATGGATGCGCATATTACAGAATAATAGAATGCAGGATAATTCTTTTTGTAGACAATATACTCTCTTTGCAGGAAATATGAAAATTTTAAATGTTTCTGTGTGGCAATATGAGCTGGGTAATTACAATGATAATCTTCCTGAACATGGTAAAGTCTTTTGTTTGAACCTTTGTTACAGCATCTTGAATCTCAGTCCTCGGTCTATAGCTCCTTTACTTCCTTACATTCTTCCAGTTATATCAGAACGCTTTCCGCTAGAAAGAATTCAACAAAACTCAACAAATCTGAATGTTGAAGAGGTACCTGGTGACTTGAGTTTCATAATTAGAGGAAATTTGGGTAGCTTTTAATGTATTGTGGTCATGCCAATATTGTTTTGGGCACAGATACAGCGTTTAGAAAAGAAAATATCCAAGCTTTTTAAAATCTCTGCATATGATATCAGGAATAACTCCAATATACCCACAAATTTCTCATTATTCCTGAAATGCACCTGAGTTTTACATCCAAGCTATTTAAAATCTGTACATATAATGGCAGGAATAACTCCAAATACCCCCAAGTCTCTCATTTTTTCCCAAATGCACGTTAGTTTTGTGTTATTTCCCAAATGCTTTTTGTCAACCCTGAGAAGAGAAAGAAATGGAGGATGAAATGACTAGGTAACTGTTTAAAATAGAAAATATAATTGAGAAACAAGAACTGTAATTAACCATATAATATTTACTCAAATAACACATAAATTCCTCTCTGGGGATTGACTGCACGGCATTTTGGAATATAACAAAAGCGCAGAGACATTTGCGGAAATAAAGAGAAACTCAGGGGTATTCTATAGTTTCCCACCCAATAATCTAACTATGCTCTAATTGGTAATAGGTCCAATATAAAGCAATAACTTTAGAACAGAGTGAAGAGGTTAGACTTCTATTAGTGCAGCTTGTTCACCAACTGCTCAAACAAGGAAGGAGGTTGATTGTTCCATTTGCATCAGATATTGCGTCGATTCTAATGTCTGCAGCGAGTGATAAGGATCCCTGTGTTCTTGTGGTATCAATATATTTGAATCATTTTAAACTCGTGAATATAATGTTTTATTTATGATTACAAACTCATTGTGTTGGTTTTAATAAGCTTGCTTTTTGTTGAGGGTTTGCCTTGTTGGATAAAAGTTGTTTTTTTAATTGTTTTTTTTTTTTTTTGCGATTAGACAAATAATGTTTTCATGCATTTACATGATGTGGTGACTTCTTTATGCTTCTACAGGAAGTGTTTTCAACACTAAGATTCTTTGCAGAACTTATTGGAGATAACCTGAAAAGCATCTCCAAGAGTCTTATCTCTGCAACACTTCATGCCCTCCATCATAAACGATGTCGTGTTCGAGTTGCTGCTCTTCAAGCTATAGAAAAGTAAACATTTTTACTATGAAGTCTGAGGTGTTTTCTTCCATTGGAAGTCTCAATATAGCATGTAATGTGAGCAGGATAGTCCCGTGTGGTGCCCATTCCTGCATTTATGATCTCACGGCATATCGGGATCCAAATATTATTCCTATAAGAGACTTTTATCATCCAAGCATAAAGGTATTTTGATCTTATTAGAAACACACATACACACATAAAATATAAACACTTTTAGCCACTAGAATCTTAGACATGACCCAGTGCTTATCTCATATTTGTTTTGTTTGTGTACAGACACAATATTTAGCTCTACTTGCCTCTGATAGGTCTCTGATGGTAAGGGAGGCTCTTTTGAGAACTGTGGCATGTTGGTTACTTGAGTTACCAGAAAGGAGAGAACATGAAGTTCGTCTCTTACCGTAAGTGTTGAACTGCAAAACACAAACAAAGATGAAAAGCGTTAAACTGCAAAACAAAGATGAAAAAAATTGATATATATAATTCAAAAAGAGTCACCTAAATGTGGCTTTCAATTTACTCATATGAGCAGATATGTATTAAATGGCTTCAGAGATGAGAATAAAGAGATTCAAGACTTGGCGTTTGATCTTATGGAATGCATAGGACAACAGTAAGATAAAATATATTTGTGTAGTTGCATGGGTTTTCTCATTGTGACTCTTAAATGCTTAATTGATTGGGAAAATATACAGGTATGAGAAAGAGAATGAAGATGAAGTTAGAGATAAGAAACAATATTTACCAGAGGACATTGAATCTAGTAAAAAATATACTGATATATCACCTTTCCTGAAACGTATGATTGCATACTATTAACTTCTCCATTAATATAAATTTCATTATCAGACTTGAAGTTTGTTGGGCGAACTTTTGTATTAAGCAAAATAAAGGAAGCATTCCCTTAAAATATAGAATATTTAACTAGCAAAAATGCTCAATAGTGAATCTGAAATGTGGCTTACTATGGCAGAAACATCCTTTTTCTGGGGGGGAGGGGAGAGATACAAATTAAGAAAGAAAGAAGAGGGTAAAGATTTATGATTATATCTATTACAAGGATGAGAAAGAGGTTGAAATAATTGTAGTAGATAGGGAGGAATAAGTTAAAAGATAAAAGCTTCACTGAGCAAAATTTCAAGAAAAATGGAAGAAATGGTGAAAAGAGAGAGACCCAGGATATGACTATGGTTGAAATGCAATGTTGTAAAGGACACGTGAATGCTATATAATGCAAGAATGCAGGAGAATGGGATTTTAATCCTTTTACGTTTATATTCGGAAATTCTATTTGTAAAATGACATAGTGATGTATCTTTGTTGAATGACAGAGAGACCTTGTCTAGGTGCAAGGATAATGGTGAGAAGCTCATTTGGCATTTTATTTCATGCATTGAGTGCCGATCTTCAAGCATGGCAAGATGAACCTAAGATTCTAGCAGCAGAATTGCTTTATATTCTTATTGTGTTTGTGGAAGACGATGCAACCATGCATCTTCAAGCCATGATTATCACAATGATCAAAGCATGCTCCAATGCTCTTATTGAGAAAAAGTTGAGCATCTTAAACTGTTTTCAATGATATTCAGTCTCCCAGAACACCCGTTGTCAATTAATGCGTCATTTCTAAATTCATACAGATCGAAGAATGTGCACGAGCTTTGGGGTGTTTCATTGATCCGTCATCGTATTTGGAGATTCTGATACCGCATATTACTGGCGAATACAATACAGATGCATCTATGCTGGAGACAGGAAAAATATTGAAAGTGTTGTCTTGGATGATGATGGGAAGCCCTCCTGTTCTGCTTACATGCCACATTCCCGAGATTTGTTCTATGCTTACACATCAAAACCTGATGACAAGCTTGCAGCAGTAATACACGATCTGACAAATTGAAGATGTTTTTTTTATTGATATATTCAGCAAAGTTAGAGTATATGAATGAATAAGCTCTGATATAAAATTGAACTCATGACTAGAGAGGATATATACAAACAGAATCCTGAAAACACCTTTTCTGAAAACGTGTGTTGTTTGAATCTAGTTATTACATGGAAATATGCCCTGTCGCATCTGTATAGGAAGCGTGAATGGAGCATCTCTCATACTGCATAAAATGGACTACTGAGATCATAATCTTCACTAGCACACACCATCAATAACAAAGACTAGTTTGTATTTCCTTAAGATTGGCCTGTACCATTAACAGTACGACCTTTTTCTTTTTTATTATAGTTATATCAGGTCTTATCATCATCTGTAAGGGTAGAGTTCTCTGTAGCGTATGAAGACCCACACCTGATGATAGACATTTTGGTGAATTCCGTTACTTTGATGGGTTATACAACATTAGCATTATGGCTGACAGGTGCGCATTCTTATTGGTTATCCTTCCTGACATATTATTGTCAGGAAGAAAGAGATACGTGTCTGTCAGTGTTTTGGATAGTGATGCTGGATGCTTTATGATTTGGATGGGATATATGACTGGGTATCTTTTCGACATAGGATCTGAGAGTTAATCATTTTTCACTTCCCACAAGGGCTTCATACGTAGATTCTTTGAAATCATACGGCCGTGCAATCTAAAATTTTGTTTTGGCATACCATAGAGTAAGGCACATCAATGTCACCTGGCACGTGTATGTATGACTTTTTTTCTGTTTTATAAAAAATAAATAGAGTGAGACTGAGATTGATTGAATATTTAAATTTTACAGGGAAGTACATTTAAACATACTCTCAATCTTGGAAGTCATTGTTGCTGCATTCAATGAAACCTGCAGAAGTGAAGTTGTTACAATGTTGTGGATTTTATTGAATGTGTATGCTATCGGGGAAATCAGGAAGAAGTCATGCCAAGAGGTTTGTCATCATGAAGTCTTGATAACATAGAAGCATGAAAGCTCATTCGTTCCTGGTTTCAGTTTATGTGTACCTAATGTTTTGGAGATTCAGAAACAAGCATATTCTAATACTTTGTAATTGTCAATCTATGTCATTAGAGGATTAATTTTGCCTTGGAAAGGCTGTGTAAGTGCCTCAGCTTTCAAAGGAAGTGTGATTTCATTGGAACATATTTGGATGACCTTATTAGTCTTTTGGAACCGCCACAGAATTGGTCATCAATTGCCGTAGACCCAATTATATGTGTACGACTACTTGAAGAATGTATTTTATTGCGTAACCCTGCCATTTCAAAGTGAGTCTTTAATCTGTTTATTATTAACTTGATTGAGCATATTATATTGAATTTCAATATTGAGGAACAGACCTTTGAATATACTCAACATAGCTGCATAGTTATAGCTGTATCGTTGTATGTTGTTGGATTTCTAATTTATGTATCTTGAAGTTTTGCAATTTGTACACATATCACGGCATTTAACATCCATGTTACATTTTAATTGAATTGATTTTTGTGCCTTTAGGCTGTTTAATATGCTTGAAGAGTTTGCTAGCTTGAACAAAGAGGGCGCCGAAAATGGGTGAGTATTTTCTCAGTATGTGAATCTTGTAGATTTTGTGATGTCCGTCATTGCTTATTTCATGTCGTCTGTTCTCTTGATCTCTAGCTGACATAAGTTTATTATATTTCTTGTTAGTTGCTTTCTTGAAGTATCCTCATTTATAATTATTCACTTTTCTGGGATATGCTTCTCTGCATTGATTTTCATATAGATTTACATTTGGCTTTCATATATCTATTTGTTTTATTCATGGTATTTTGCTCGACAGCCTAACAACTTATTTATGCAGATGCAGTAGGTTGACAGATAGAGTTGCTCAACTGCAAATGAATCACACATCAAAAGAATTACTAACTCTGTAAAAATCTTCCCAGTTGCGTATTTGTAAATATAGACTAGCCTAGTCACCGTTTCTCAGTCATCAAGTGTAATAGTGGAGTTACGAATTGGAAGTTAACATAATCCATCTTGGTAGCAGTTTGAGAGCAAATTGATTTAAGATTCTTCTTGTAATCAGTATCATACACGTTGATTGGCCTCTTCTTTCAATCCATTCGTTTGTTAGGCGTCTATTTCAGTAAAATAGATGGAATTTAATTTTGGATATTGATTATTTTCCTCTTTGCACACAAAATTACAAAATATATAATGTCATTTCTTGCGTTTGATCCATACAATGAAACAGCAGAATGAAAAGCTTGTTTAACCTACACATTGTTTGGTTGCCCAATTGTTGGTGGGTGTTCCCAGGTGAACTAGGAATTTTTGTTGAAAAATAGACATCATTTGATATGAATCAAGTCATAAATTCCTTCATTGTATTCTTGCTGCACAATGTTACAGCATTTGGTATTCATTGTTTATGGGTAGGGCCATTGGGGTACTAAGTATCTTCTGCACCTATAGCTCTAATTTCTCAATGACGGTGTAAATGTGGCCCTGACAGAATGATACCATTGAAAGGGCCACTGGTAGATCATTTATGCCTCATAATATTGGTTAACACCTGCATGCGCTTGAGTGTGGATGACAACATAAAATGTTAAACTTGTATTAATCCAACAAAATGGAAGGTAGTGGAAGAGGGCACAACCTTTACATGAAATTGTATGCCATTAGGATTTAGTTAGATCTCCTTAACATGGATATTGCTGGAAAGAAAGAGATTTCACAAAAACTTCACTAATCTGTATATACATGTAGAGTAGGACGGTCATGTATGTATGTATAGAATTTGTACTAATGGAAGCAAGTGAGCATATGGGTAAGAAGTTCCACAAAGATAGTGATAATAAAACCCTCATAATTCAGTGAGGTCACAATTCCAATATCTATCCACCATTCTGTGTATAAGCATATAAAATTGATTGAATATTACAACTGTGGGATCTTATATGTAAAATAGAGATGTGTTCTATGGTATATAGATTTACCATCCACAGTGAATGTTTTCCCAAGACTGAATGGTGTTTATAAAACATATTACATCTAGTCAAGATGAATGCCATAGTAACATGCATAAAAGAAATGACCACACTCATCATCAGAATCATAAGATCAGGAATTACAAGATATCATCCTAGATCCAATGTTCTCAAATAGCCTCTCACGCTCTTTGCAATGGAGGCAGTGGGGGAAAACAATGAAACCAATGCTAGGCTCTTGGGTATGTACACAAAGATATCCTGCTTTCAATGCATTGACCAAGAATGGACATGGATCAACTACATAGGGAAGAACAAATTTTTTCCAGTTTTGATATTGTAACATTTCACCCATACTATAAATCTCTTTGTAGAGCGGATGACAAATCTCTATAGAGAGCTTTGATACATGGCAAAACAATGTAAGGCAAAAATAACGTTATAGGAATAACGTTGTATACATGAGAAAGTGAGCATTTAGTATCAGCAATAAACTTTGTGAATAGGTAATAATTTTCCATTTTTCATTTTAATACAAGCAGATTTTTGGGTTTCTGTGGTTTTGATGAGCTAGGGGCAGAATTTACCGAGATGGGTAGAGTGTTAATGGCTATTTTCGATGCCAAATCCAACCGCAGAAGGCTACGAGTGGCAAGTATGGCTTCTGGAATGAGATCATGAGAAGCCCTGTGATGCAAAGCTTCTAAGGCCAAAGATGCCACACCTTTCACTTCTTCGGAGTTAAAGGGTGCCATCAAGCAATGGCCTAGTATCCTTATTATAGGCTGAAGAAACTCCCACTGAAGTGGGATCCTTGCTCCGTTCCCAGCTTGCATAAGCTGTCTTGCGAAATCAACATTATTTAATTCTGACGAATCAATTGAGTTCGAATTTGATGCTTGCATGAAAGTTGAAGACGCATTAGGAATGTGATTGGATTCACAGGCTTTTTCGTGATGAGTTGGAGAGTTATTATTGACCAGCAAAACCTCATTTGAGGCTTCCTTCAAAGACATGTTACGTGTGTGACTCGATTCACGAACTTTTTCATGATGAGGGAGATACGTAATATTCTCTACAGAAACCTCCCCAGGTTCAGGAATCTCGATCTTGGGAAGACTTCTAGCTGATGATGATGTGCCAAGATGATAACTTGAGTCCAATATTCTTTTTTCACTTCCATTTTCATGTGTTTTTACTCTACCTTCCACATCTTCATCAGAAAAGACGCTAGCCCATCTGAAAGCAGATTGACAAGCCTCAATCTTAGCTTTCGGGGGCATATAAGCAATCCTGGATAAGAAAAGATTTAGAGCCACACCAACGATACAAGCTCTCTTGGTAGCTTTGACTGCTTCTTGAGGCTCTAAAGATGGTGAGATTAGCCCAAGAGGTGGCTCTGATGTTTTTGTAGAAGGAATTCGAGGGGCATGATAAAGGCTTGGGTGTGAAAGATCAGAAATGCTAATTGTGAGTGGGCGTCCATTACGAACTTTTGTTTCTGAACTGTATAATGCTAATAGAACAGCTTCAAATCCTGCAAGAGAATCATCCCCGTGTGTAGTGATTCTAGGAAGATAGATTCCACAAATAGCCGGTATATACCTGGTCAATCGCAGAAAGTTAGAAAACGCCTATTAGGTGACCCAATAAAAAGAAGCAACTGTTAATAAAAAAAAAGGATCGAGGTATAGAAATCAAATAGGTCAGAGAACACTTTGGCAAAGATGAATTCTTATAAAACCAACCTTACAAACTAGTTAAAATAATGGAACATTTGATAAGTAATGAAAAAATGATGGTTTAGGGTGCTGCAATCTCATTTCTCAAATTTGCATAATTTTCCTGCTCCAATATCCTCCGAAATGTTCATAAATATCAGTAAATATGTAATGGGTAGACAATTTTGTCTGGTAAAATCAATTAGGGTACACTATTCATGAATCCAAAAACTGTATATTCTTTATTGCTACATCTCAAATCAAGTCCTTCCCAACTTAACACTAATGATACAAAAACAGTTTTCTGAAACCACCGTAGCAGATACAACATATCCAATAACACATCATTGAATGGATGCAATGGAGACACATTGATCAACAGGCAGCTTCAGAAAACGAAACAGAAATATTTAAGCAATAAAAAAATAGTGCGTTTAACTCTTTATCTTTTGGTTAAATCTCAAAATTTTGCTAGGATTATGCACTGTGATTCCCATGGTTCCAATACAATCAGAATTGGATCCATTGAATGATTGTTAAACAAACTTTATGTACAGAAACCCACTTAACATTGTAAGATAACATGGGTTAAATGACAAATCACAATAAAAAAGATTTGGATTACGTATAAGGTTTCCAAGCTTGTGGTTTTCATCTTTTTCATCATAGAGATTCATTTTCCCTCTAGCCAAGATGCCTTTCTTGAGATAATCTTTTTAAAAGAACAGGAAGTTTTCGTTTGAAAAAAAGGCCCCTGAGAATAATGTCTCAAAGCTTCAGATATTCAGGTTTCGAAAAGAACTCTCTAATTCTTAATATCAAATATCAAATTGTCGATGAAAATCAAGCTTTCTTTGAAGTAAATTACCTGAGAACAACATCTTGAAGATCCGGCTCTTTCGTTTGGAATGTATCATAGAGCCATTGGCAGAGGGGATCTTTTCCATGACCCGATTTTGCACTAGAAATGCGAGAAATAATTAATTGAGCAATGGTCGTGTCTTTTAAAAGCAATTTGGCTGGCCATTCCGATTCTTGCAAAATATTGAGAGAATCCAGAGGACCAATCAGATTCTTCAGGGCTTCAACACGCTGGCGTGCTTTGGTAATGGCTGCCCATCGCGATTGCAAATGTCCACCCAAACCACTTTCGCCCATCTCTTGTTTACTCTTATCCTTGTTTGCATGATTCCTTTCTCCTGATGATGTTGTAGACAATGATTTGAGGGAGAAATCCATCTCCCAGGGTCATGAATGTTTTGTATGAAAAGATGAATGGTTGTATGATAGAATATCTTGTGTGGTTTTGTATATTTGTTCTATATGATTTCAGAAATCTGCAGTTGATTTTCTATTCTCCCTCGCTCACTATAGAAAATAGGGTTTTCCTTCACTACATTCCAAGGATATTCTGTATCACTGGAGATTAGGGTTTGCCATTACGTCATTCCAAGGACATGCATACAGCCCCCTTTCTCTGTCTGTCTGTCTCTCTTTCTTTCTCTCTCTATGAAAACTAGGATTTCCTAGCAACGTGCTTCTCTGCATTGAAAAGTCAAGAGGATAGGCAGGCCCTATCTATCTATCTTTCAAAAACATTAGGGTTTTCTTATATGTTGAAAGACAGCTTCTTGATGGGCCCTGACACACTCTCTCTCTCTCCTTCTTCATCAGAAATCTGGATTATACCTCTTCATACACACTCTCTCTAAAACAAACACATTGACAATTAAGGATGTTGTTCTTCCACTCCTTCACGTTCATTGACAGTTAGGATCCCCTCTCTCTGTCTCTCTGTCTCTCCCTCGCTCCCTAATGCAAATCTTAAGGGTTTTTCTTTATCAGGTCTATCTATCTCTTTCTGCGCAATCAAGGAAGACTATATGATTCGTTCTGCTTCTTCTTCTTCTTCTTCTTCTTCTTCCTTCTTTTGGATCCGTTGGGCTCTTTCTTCTTCTTCTTCTTCTTCTTCTTCTTCTTCTTCTTCTTCTTCTTCTTCTTTCTTTTTACTAATTGACTTTGTCGTAGCAGAGTCCTCTGTTTCACAATACTAAAAAAACAGAGAAAAGAGAAAACAGAGACAGTAATAATAGAAAAACAGAGAGAGAGAGAGAGAGAGAGAGAGATTGTTTGGAATGAAAGCTATTATTTTGAAGGGGGATCATCTCAATCACTTTTGTCTCATCAATCATACTTTCTTCCTTCCTACACAATTGTAAGTTGTTGCCATTCGATCGATCGATCCATCCGATTACCCGATAGGCCGCCACGCCCCCATCCATCATACGGTTTCTCACATTGACTCGTCGATCCATCATGCACTTACCACTGTCGGGGATCACACAATCAATCGTTTCTGGCCAACAGATCATCTCTGTCGATCTTGTAATAATCGTCGACAATCCATCCATCCATCCAATCCTCCGATTGTCCGTCGGTCCAACGAGTTATTTTGGTCGATCGATCGGTTTTTATCATATCGAATTCTCGATCTACTTGACACACAATATATGGTTAGAAGTCGTTCATGGTGACTTGTTCATCCGATGTTCGAGAATAGAGTTTTCACTTCGGTCGACATTAGCGACTTATTGCTCGATTGATAATAAGTAGTCGATTAATCAATCATAAATAGTTGTTCTTAGTCTATCTATCAATAGTCAATTGATCAATCATAAATAGTTGTTCTTCGTCAGTCGATTGTTAATATCTTGTCGACCGAGCGATTGTAAAAAAAAGCTTGTCAATGTTGTAACTTATCAAGCGACCTATCGTAAGATCAAATTATTGAAGGATATTTGGAAATATTGGTCCTAGGCTGTAGTAGGGATTTCATTTGCTTATAGTTATTTTGAACAAAGACAAATTTCCAACCATCAACCAAATCTCACCGTTTGATTTTACTAAATCATCTGAAATTGTTATTCGTCTACATCTCGTTTCTGGCAATTCATGAATGAAAAAAAATTCTAGCCATTTGACAACGACATCAACACATGTAAATTTATAGCAACCCTATTCTTTTTACTCGTTACACAATGTTGGCCACCAATCAATCTGGATTTTGGGTTAGTACCCATAATATGAAAGGTGCACATAATGAGAGGTTTGGAACTTGAGCATGTGATAATACCCTTACTTCAAGGGCTCTTTGAAATGACTTGTAAATACTAAACTATGGAGTTCAAAACAAACACAAATACAACACGTTGAATGAAATGGTTGCGGTGGTGCTCTCGCATACTTTCAAACACTCAAACGTACATGTGGAACCGAATAATTTAATTAGGTGCGGATCAAGAATCTTTACATGCCCACTCACGTATTGTTCTTGTTCCACCCATTCAAAAACATCAATGATCACTTTTTCTTGTTCTAGCAATCGTGCTATTTATGCATTAAGAGGAAAGTATTAATGTTCCAATTAAACTATCGAGCTAAATATGATTGAAATGCTTGGGTTTCTGTTGCACAAAGGGCCATATATAGCCATGAGAGTTTGGGCCCTACCTTGTATTTTTCCAAGGTTGTACAATCATCAATGTAAAGTTGCACCTTGTATCATTCAACTAGGAAGGCATTTTTGTTTTCAAATAACGCCGTTTAGGGCTATGTATGGTAAGTGTATTGATGACTTTACACATCATTTGTTGAATGTTACCCCCCAAAAATGTACAATTGTAGATGATATATAATTACCGCAACGATGAACTATTTTTACAAGGAATTCAAATGTAATTATGATACAATTTTTCGAGGACTTGGGAGGTCTAGTGAAGGTGGATAACCATAGTTTTTGGTTCATGTGAGAACCATCCATTCATACGAGATGTTAAAACATTACAATTTGTGGAAACCCCCCGGCACACTTTCTCATCTTAACGCATCTCCATCCCTTTCAATAAGAGTTGTTAAATACACTACATTCCGCCCCTAAGGAATTACATATTCTACACTCACATTTTTATGAAGGACCATTATATAATATATATATATATATATATTCACCCACATGGTTATGTTTTGCGAGGATTATTTATTGTAACCTAAGCTTTGGGTAGTCCTAGGGTCATAAATCTTCATTCAAGAGATTCATGACCTTTCTTGTGCCATATCCATTATGTTTTGCTTGGATTGTAGTTCAATAAATTCATGAACTTTCCCATGTCATATATATATATATATATATAAAGTAATCATCATTCCATGTTCCATGCTCGTGATATACTTATGTTATGTTGGCGAATCCCTGTTGGACTCAAATCTACTTTCTTTTTAAAATGTCTACTGCCTTTCTCATGTTTCATGTAAAGGTTGAGGAGGATCATGAAGATTTGGCATTCAAACCAGTTATTGTTGGCTCCTATATTAAGCTATGTAGATATATAGAATGCATGAGCATTATCATATCTGCCTTCAAAATAATTACTATTATTCATTCAAACCTTTCTTCAATTTGTTACTTGCATACATATACTATTGGTGGGGAAACTCAAATTTTTTATGAGATAAAAAACCGACAAAATAAAATGGAACATATTTAGACTACTTCAACATATAATCAATTCCAGTTAACTAGCAATAATCCTTGTGACTCAGACATGTGTTGATCTATTGGTAATCCATTTACTGCATATATTCTAAAATTTCAACCAGTTTCCACCTGATTCATATTCAATGCCTTTAAATTTACACAATTCTTTTCAATGATTTAATTCCATAAAATTTCGAACCTTGAATGGATGGAGTAAAACGAATTCCCAATTGATGAGTAGAATGTGTGTTCTTTTACGCCAATGAATAGCAGACAAATTTGATTCTTGACCTTCGTTGCGTGAAATTTTAGATAAGATTTGGTGAAGGCATAAAATTTACAAAAGGTAAAGCAGCACTATTTTCTTTTTAACCAGCTATCATCTAAGGTTTGAAATGGTAAAGATTATTTTCCATAGGGGGTAGCTCAGCTTTAAGGTTTTTGTCTAAGGTTTAGGATCATGACGACTATTTTGCATTGAAGCTGGTTATTGTTTTGCTCATATGTTAGGCGATGTAGTTATTATCGCCATGAGCATATCTGCCTTGAAAAATAATGCTAATCATACATACCTTTCTTCAATTGGTTTCTTTCAATTCATATGTTTTATTGCTGGGGAATCCTTAATTATGATGTGAAACCCCACAAAGTGAGAAGGAGAATATTTAGATCTCAACATCAACAGCGCAACTGTCAATCGACATCTACATGTAACTTAAGAGAGAATCGTTCAATCAATCGATAATCTATCAGTGGTCCAGAGATTCTCTCTGGGGAGGCTTCACGGATAAAAACCACAAAAAAGACTAACAATCTACATGTTTCTAAAGTCATTCAACACATTGTTAAGAAAAGACCTACCCATGTGAGCGAAAAAGATTGTTTATTCCTTAAGGAGCTTTTGACAGATCGATTCAGCCACAGTTTATCACCCCAAGAATTAGAGAAAATGACTCTTACGATCGGACAAACTCTTCCATAACCAGAGCTCATCGAAATTGCAGTACGGCTGACTGAAACTACTTCATGTTCAACTATAGCATTACGGCTACCTGATGTTCGTGCATTGATTTGATGTGGACTAATTCAGTACAGGTTTCGTTAACAATCCATGATTTCAACGGAGTTGCCTTCATGTCAAAAGAATTTCGGTTTTCTGTTCTTCAAGAAGTTTGCGGGAGATGTTTGATTAATCAGTTTAGCAGACAAATCCATCATAGTGTTGCAGTTTGGATTAAGCGGAGAAATAGTAGAATCAATCAAGTTTGCGACTATTTCGCTACATTATTTCATACAATGTCATAAGACGATGGTGGCATTGCATATGGATACGAAATAAATGAATTAACGTAATTTGGTTACTGATCACTCCATATCCAAAGTAAATCAAAATTATCACCAGTTCGAATGAAGCTCTCCATTAGAAGGGAGAAATCAAGAAATGCTTGGAACTATCTACAGATTGCGGTGGCTGAGAGGGTAGAAAGACAACAAAGACAATTTATAACAGATAAAAACAGCGTCGGCTCATACGAAGAAAATCAACCAATAGATCAAGATTTTCTCTTCATGAAAAAACAATCAAATCAGAAGCGCGGATAAATCTCTCAATCCTTGCCGAGGAGAGTTGAAGGGATAATGAATAACAAGCGCCCAGTTGCAGCAGGAATCAGACAGATCGAAAGGAGAGGGGAACAGGAAGACAACTAAGAAGGAAGAAGATCACAAACAAACAGGATCGACGAAAAGAAAGATTATACAGGCAGGCAGAGAAGGGGGGGGAGAGCTCAGCACTGTTTTTGTACCAGTTATCATCAGAATGAATCAGAAGCAGAACTGGCATATTAGACTGGTTAGAAACATTTCCTCATTGCTCCGGCCCCATTGATCTTCCACCTCTCTCTCTCTCTCTCTCTCTCTCTCTCTCTCTCTCTCAGATGCTCTGTGTTCCTTCCAATTCTAGGGTTTTGTCTTCTGTTATATAGAAGAGACACAGAGAACCATGTCTATGGGTCCTTTCTAGGGTTTTCTAGGGTTTGAGCTCTGAGGCTGGTTCGGTTTCACACTTTGCCTGCCCAAAAAAGCCTGCCCAAATTTCTTTTGTCCGCCCAATTCCACACATGGGCCCCAATCTCTAAGAGCACTAGTCTCGATCATAGCGATCATAGCGTGAATTGGAGTTCGCGGAAGGGCCTCGCATTCTCGGGTTTTCTCCTCCTAACCATAGTATAGTTAGTAGCAAGCAGATGAAAAAGTAATAACAAAAAACATAATGGAAACAGTAGGAGAGCCTAGGAGGGGGTCCACCTGCCCACAATACCCCTCCCGCTTCGTGCTTTTCCAATAAAACCAATGTTCGTTACGTATCCTTTGTCGTCGAGCTTCCTAAACCCACTGGCACATTACCCTTGGTGTGTGACACGTGCATCATTTCAATGCTAATGACACTTGATCTCTCGAAGCACGTGGAGTTTCAGCTCTCCCTTTGGATGGCCAAGGCCATGAGTTGATGTATGTAATCGGTTGTTTGTTGACCTTCTCCAAGTTTTACGTTGCTTTCCAAATTGTTGCATTCTTATGCATCAAAGTTGATGCAATTATCGGTCAACTGAGTGCTCGACTTTGATGCAATTTGTGTGGCATTGATAGCATGTCATATGTCCATGAGACTTACAATCTCTTTTCCTCGCGTTTTGCTACATTAAATTCTCGTTCAAATAAATTAAAAAGTATCGCCTCCTTTGGATCTAGGCGCAAGAGGGGAGATGAACTTGGGAGTTAATACTAAAATCAACAACCAACAAAACCCTCCATACACACATAGAATTCATGGACTTCACCCAACAAAATACGCTCAATACCATCATGGACCCAAGATGATTAACCCGTAGTCTCAAACGTGTTGTTTCTTGGCCTAATTCGCACCCTTTCAACATCTAAATCTTGCACTCATATGAAGGGACCAATCCAACTCCCCTTGCCACCACTAGCGCCAGTTTGTTTTAAGTACACATATGCTAGTGCACTCAAGCCTAAAGCCACATTTAATCATTATACTAATTAAGAAACATGTTACTCTCAATTAATTTGATAATCACTATATAAGAGACATAGGACACGTCTTGATTAAATGGATAGTTTTAGAATAAGAAACATGTATATCTCAATTAATTCGGTGGGAAAGCTACATGGAGGAAAGTAACTCTCTTATTGGACATAAAGGGGATAGAATGAGGACCAAAAGGTAGCTCCAAAGTTGAGGGTACCAAAAGGCCTCTTTTACACTTGATTGAGCTCTTGCCCCCGTTATACAAGTTGGAAACCTTAAAGGGTCTCTTTGACATTATAGTTCCATTGGCCATTGGCTATTAGGTTGGGAAATTGTAGGTGACCATGATAGTAATGGTTTTGGGGGTGGCTATTGTTATTGGGAGTGGCCCGCACTCCATGTTCGTCGTAATGCACTAATGCATGAATGTTTAGAAGTTAACTTTTAAACTTATCATTCCGTTGTATAACCATAAATGCATCCATAATAATTCAAGTATTACGTGGAGCATTGCAAGCTTTTAAAAACTTGTATCATCACCACATGCTTGGATTGAGAAAGGTCAACAGCTAAACATTGTGGATGACATTGTCTTGTTGAGATGATTAATGTTTGTGAATATGTTAGACATCCATATGGAAGTCATGTTATCGAGTTATGTCAGTATATCCAACGGACAACATTTGATATTTTCCACCATTAGAGATACAATTTTGTTTACATGATTGGAACTTGATTATTGGCTCTATAACTCTACCAACGAATCAAGCTACAACTACCCGAGTATATTGGCTTCTTCTTATTGCTCTATGGAGAAACCCAACATAGTGGGTGATCAACCATTGTGTACAATTACGTTGCTTTTCTAGTGGAAAAAATGTTAAGAGGAAGAAATTGGCATGCCACCTTGTCATTAAAAGAAAGAGGCCATCTTATGGTGTCACTTACTTTGGGCTTTACCAATTGGAATAAATCTACAAGAAGAGGCATTTTCCACAACAAGATGCATAATTGGTTCAAAATAGGTTATCCATGCGCTCTAGTATTGGTACAACAACACTTTTAAGAAACAGTAAGGCATCACCTCGCTGCCCATTTCCGAGGAGACTTCATTTTTGGAAAGAACTTATGGATATATGGTGTTTGTTCTTAGAGCCACCTCAAAGTGTTGTTGGATTTTCAACTCAGTAAGGTATCGAGTATCTTTGGACGAACATCACATAACTACATGATGGCCGGCCAACCAAAATTCTCTAGAATGAATTCTCCTTCTTCAAGCACTCACTTTTGGGCAGACATACGCGCGATTGTCTCTTCCTCCACGATATTTCCCTCGGCATAACAGATTTCTAGTGCTTTCTAGGACACTTCGAGACAAATCCTGTATATATATGTATTCTATACATATATCATCGATGAGGTGTTGACGAGGAGAGTAGAAGAAGAAGAAGGAAACGAATCGAGAGAGAAGAAGAGGAGGTAGAGCTGCTTGGAAAGCCTCTTGGCACATGCTCCTTGATGAGTCAAAAGGAGGTCTTATTTTATATGCGAGGGGAAAATTGTAGAGAAATGCCTCTAGGGGTATTTGGGGAAATACTTAAAAATGAAACAATTCATCCCCAGGGGTATTTGGGGAAATACTTAAAAATGAAACAATTCATCCCCAGGGGTATTCTCCGAATTTCGGTTTTCCTCTTCTTAAGCTCGGTTAAACACAGAGAGACAGAGAGAGACAGAGAGAGGCCTCTGTTTCAGTCGTGTTCATCGAAGAAACAAATTCAGTCGATCGATTCTCTGCTTCTGTTCCTCATTCCCAGGAGGTAATATTTATCTTTCTGCTGAATCCGACAGAAAATGATGGTTGTTTTCTTTGTTGTTGATCTTTCTTTCTTCTTCTCCTTCTAAACTTCAGTATAGAAATCTTAGTTGGGTGTTGGATCATATTGCTTCGATTGAATATATCTTTCTGTTGTTTTACAACAAAGAGAAAAAAAATATCTTGGCATAACATTTGCGAACAAAAACAGTGAATGGAACATGTTCACACTTTGCATTAGAAAAGGCATAGCCATGCCTTCTTATCTATGGTGCAGAAGAGATTAGTGAAATACGAATGATATTTGTAGGTAAATATGCATATAATCTCAGTAAATAAATGAAATTTTTGCTCATTTGTGGAATCTCCTGGAGTGAGGTCGTTCAAATCTGAATTTTCCTGGAAGTCTGTTGTTCAGTTCCAGAATCTTCTGGAATATAATTTCATCAAAGCTCTCACTATTGGGCGCATCTTTCTTTTGATCTTGTTCAGCAGTTTTATATACTGCCAGATCTCAATAAATACTAATGTAAGTAAATAAATGTGTTTTCTTTTTCCATTTCAGATTTTTTGAATTCTCCCCCTATCCCCTGATACAATGGTGAGTGGCTCTGTGTTCCCTTCAGCAAAGATAGCACCATCGATGCTTTCCTCAGATTTTGCTAACTTGGCTCCAGAAGCTCAACGCATGATGGATTGTGGCGCTGATTGGCTGCATATGGACATAATGGTATATTTTCTTTCTATTGTTACGACTAAACCTTACATTAAAACCATAAACCTTTCTAAATATCAAAGCAAATTGGCAAGGATGTGATCATGATGGTCTCATGAGTCATGCTTTAAAAGTGTAGACATAAACTTGCAAGTACGACCCTAGTTTTCAGCAAAAAAAACTGGTGAAACAATCTGTGCTTTGGATGAGCAAGACATTTTTGTCACACTGAACATTCATGGAGCACTCTTGACAGATTGGGTTCGAATTTGACACCTCATGCAGTCGTTCGCTTTTTCTCTCTCATAACTTTTGAAAAGAATGTCTGAAATCATATAATTGAAGGGAAAATGTATTTGGACAATAATTGTTTATCCTGAACTAGTCGTAGTCGCAAACACAAGGTATTCCCTTCCCAGAATACTCCCCAAAGGTGTGGTCGGAGGGATGGATTAATACACACATACGATTATAGGTATCTGGTTATGTTCCGATACGCATACACAGTATCCGATTACGAATTAACATGTGTATGATTCTAATATAAGAGTGCAGAAGGCAAGTACACAGAATAAACAACAAAGATTTGTATTACTCGCACTTGATACATACAATCCGGAATCCTTATATAGGTAGCCTGCAAGGATAAAAAATGGCGAGGATACAAAACAGTGTGGCTCCAGATCGGTACATCCGTCTGGATCCGTCATTACTTAATATAATATTCCTAATTATCCATTATCCAGGACTCTCGTTCACACCTCCGGTTCATACTCTTCTCTAGGCAACAATAATTAGAGGTGAACCATGGATTATGTTGAAAAGACCAAAGTTGTAATTACATCTTTTTTTCTACTTACTATTTCTGAGTTGGCTATGTTGTAAAAAACTAGGAACTACAATCTATAAGTAAAAGTCTTTTCTGCATGTACAATTGATCTTTTAATGGATTGACACAGAGATATTGGGAAAAATAATGACTTTGGTAGATCATAGAAAGCGCCCACTCATTCATATTGATTGCTTTTTTGTTGCACTCATGTGCATTATACAATCAGAAAATATAAGCCAGTTGCATGTTTATAAGTATTGGTACTGCAATTTAATGAGGTGAATATCTGGAACTTTGATTTGGATATCCATACATCTGGAGTGCCACTGCACTGCATTAAGATTCTAATCTATATGCTTTCACTGATAGAACTTCTTGTGCATGTTCTTGTGCAGGATGGGTATGTATACTTGTGACTCTAGGTGGTTTTCAAGCCTTTGCAAGCAGTGTGATTTTGTTTGAAGTTTAATCTACGTGGATATGAATAGGGTTTGTTCTGGTTTGTCTCTGTAAAGTACTATCTTTAAATTGAATTTTAAGGTGTGATGGGTCAGAAACATATTCGACAGAGCTCATGTTGTGCTTAAATAAAGGATATGGATTTGATATAGCTAAATACTCAGCTCTTGTGAAGACCTTGTTGTGTTTTGAGGGTTGATGGGTTTGCTCAATACTTTGCAGCCATTTTGTTCCAAATTTAACAATTGGTGCCCCTGTCATACAGAGCTTAAGAAAGCATACTGAGTAAGTCATAATAGGCTACTTTTGAACGATAAAAAATATATGACATACATTAGTTTTTTTTTCACAAGTTTATTTTGTTCCAGTGCTTTTCTAGATTGCCACCTTATGGTCACTAATCCGTCAGATTATGTGGCCCCTTTTGCCAAAGCTGGAGCTTCTGGATTTACGTTTCATGTTGAAGCTGTAAAAGGTGGCTTCCAAGCTCTATAATGTCACCTGGGGGTTTATCTTGATTCATTCAATTACATATTGATTTACAGATGGATGGAAAGATCTCTTGAAGAGTATCAAATCTTCTGGAATGCAAGCAGGGGTTGCATTAAGGCCTGGCACTCCAATCGAGGAGGTTTTCCCATTGGTAAGATCACAATGTATACACGCACACACATGGTGAAGAGGCTAGTAACAGTAATTTCAATTGAAGGTCTTATAGTCCTCATTTTAACAATCATTTAGCCATTGTGTTCACTGATAATTTCAACCACATGCACGCAGCTGGTGAATATTTAATATTGTCTAGCAAAAGGTAGCCCTTATACAATCTATTATAAAAGGCTTATTTCTCAAAATGATAATGAAACCTAAGTAATATTTCTCCAAGTTCTCTTCTGAATACCATCTTTTTCCCACATGGAAATGTGCTATTGTGCTGCAAACATCTGTGCGACATTATTTACAATTATTCATTCTGATATTGTTGATTGTTTCTTGGTGTAGCTTTTTCTGGAATCAATGTTAGAGCCGAGCTTTTTAAGCCCTAAATGCCCTCATCCTCATAAATATTTTGTTTCTAGAAGAATCCATTCAAAGGAAACAATTTAATGCTAGTGCATGGAAGAAGATGTCTTCAAATAGCTACATAAGTTGAATTTCATTTTACTATGTAACATTTTATTCATATGTGTATGGTCTGGTCTGATCATCTAGATGTTCTGCTTTTTTTTTCCTATATTTGAAATTTCAGATGTATATTTGAACATGCACATATGAACAAATTTTCATGCTCTAGCTGATTCCATGTGATGAAGTTTTACCATTTCCAAGTGTTTCACTGTTTCATCGTTAGAACTTGTATCTTATGTAAAGAACTGATACAATTTTAACAGCTTCAAAGTGAAGAACATGTAACTGGTTTGCAGAATTGCCTATTTCATGGCTTTGCTCATGATCATCCCATTGTAGTTTTTTTCATACATAAACAATTGATGACTGTTTGAACAGCTTGAAAGTGAAGAGCATGTAGATCTGGTGCTAGTGATGACGGTGGAGCCCGGTTTTGGTGGACAGAAATTCATGCCAGAAATGATGGCTAAAGTAAGTTATTTGTTCTGACTGGTTCTATTATGGTTCCTCTCTCAAGAGGTTTAGCTAAGTATATCAAGCAAGTAAAATTAGCTGATATTAAGTTTTTTTCTTTGTCAGGTCAAAACTTTAAGGAAAATGTTCCCATGGCTTAACATTGAGGCATGCATCTTCTCAGATCTTTTACCATAATAGTTAAAACACAGTTTTTGATTTCGTATAAGTGATTATAATTGCATGACGTGAATCTGTATAGGTATATATGTTGATATTAAATAAGCTATCGTTATTTGCTGTATGATGATTATAATTACATGCGAACTTAATTGTAAGATATATATATATATATATATTCATTTTAAAAACATAATTTTGATTTGACATATATTATCAGTTTATTTTACTGTATATAATCATCATAATTGCATGGTATGAACCTTTATAGGTATATATATACATTTTGATGTTAAAATTGATTTTTTGTTGATTACGTGAACTGTCACGGGTATATGTGTTTTTTATGTTCACAAACTTAAAATACAGTGTCATTAAATTATGATTACATTGATGTGACCCTTAATAGGTTGATGGAGGACTTGGCCCTTCAACTATTGAAGCAGCTGCCAATGCAGGGGCAAATTGCATAGTTGCAGGGAGTTCTGTGTTTGGTTCACAGGATCCAGCTGCTGTTATACATGTACTACGAACTGCCGTTGAAGAAGCTCGCAGCCAAGGGTTTCATTGTATATAAAATTTTCATTATTTACATGTATTTAGCTACTCTTATCAACATACTTGCATGTTATTCACTTATTATCTTTGTCAAAACAAACAATAAGGGTTAGTATACTTAAAGATATCAGAAATGGGCGGCCAATCAAACTCTTTCAATAATATAAACCATACTGTTTAAAGCAGTTCAGTAAATTCTCAGCTCCATGTGCTGGACCATTAAGATTATGTGTTTGTTTTTCATATAATTCAATTGTCTTTGTTTGTACCTTAGTACAAGGTTTTTATGAGTGATCTGCTCCGCTAACTTATATCCATGATATTGAAGTCGAGCGGTTATTCTTTCTATGAGTAATTTAATGATATGGAAATTAATTTCATAAAGTTTATGCAAAATTTTCTATAAATGGGCAACCACATTAGAATGTGTAGGATTCTCAAACATCCAAATGATTGTTAACCCCTTGCCAAGACATCTGCTTTTAACAAACCTATTGAAAGAATTTTTTTAAATATAGTGTGGTGTGTATGTGTTCCTTTGTGCTAGTAATGGGTGCGGTTCGGTTTCTTGAGCTTGAAACCAAACCAAACCAAACCAAACCGTTTAAAAGGTAGGGGAAACCAAACTGTTTACAAAAATTTAGAACCAAACTGAGCCGGTTTATCAAAAATCAAAACCAAACCAGTTTATTATATATCAAAACCAAACCAAATTGTTTTTTACATAATCCGACCATTGACCAACACGGAACTATAAATTGAACCAAACCAAAGACTAGAACATCATAAAATAAACAAAAATTTATAACATGTTTTCCAAAATTATAACATGTTTTTTGGAATGATAACAAAAATCCATATAATAGAGTTCAAACTTCAAATCTGTATAACTTAAGAACAACAATCCATATAATAGAGTTCATACTTCAAATGAAGCATTTCCAAATCCATAGGACCATATATGTAAATGAATGTTCCTCTTTTTGTTTCCAATGTTTGAATAAGGGATTCCTGAAAGTATAAAATATGTAAAAGAATTAAGTAATTAGTAATAAAAAATTTAAAGAATCGAATAAAAAAGAAAATAGTAAAAAGTATGTAGTAAAAATTACAATGACTTTGAGGATCTCCAATTGCAACCACCATTTTCATTAACTTGTCAAGAATCAATATGATTCCTATACATATAAAATACATAAAACAAGTAATTAGTAATAAAAATAATTTAAGTAAAGACTCAAATAAAAAACAACCAAGTAACAAGTATGCGAACCTTAATTTTCCTTTACTATCATGTAATATGTAATCTATAACCTCGTCTTTCGCAACAAGATCATCCAAATTCATTGTTAGTTCTTCATAAGTGGTGTGAAAATGATTTGTCAACTGAACATTAGGTTCTTTTAAAACATCCATCCATGATTGAATACACATTTTAGCTTTGAAAGTGCATGAATGTAGTTTAATCCTATTATCAAAGATAGTTTTTGCTACTGAATTAGCCTCTTCAGCAGATACTGATGATGCTGGTATAGTGAGGTAATCACATGCCATCCTATATAGTTGTGGCATTGCAGATTTATTATCATTCCACCACGGTAAAGGATCCTTGTCTCTGCTAGCCGAAGGTAGTCTTATAAAGTACTTAAATTTTGACCGTGAAATTATTTACACCCATTAACCTCCAAATTTTAGAGTTGTTATCATTTTGATGTATTGTGGTTGAAGCCAAAGGTGGTTCGACATCACTCGAGAACGAGTGATACTGGGATTCAATCATGCTTTCAACCAACTTAATATCTAACTCTATTTCTGTATGATTATTTGGAAGAGGCAATCTGTATAACAAATAAAAAGGTTTTAAACTCAAATAAAAAATTAGAAATCATGATGAAAATTGTAAGACATAAAGGTAAGCATTACCTGGGATAAAAAAACATTGCTATGCGAGATGGAATAGACTTTAACGATTCTTGGTACTTAATTAAATATTGTAAGTAGTTCTCAGACGCTCTTTGAAGCACCTCTTGTGTGAATCTAGATGATCCTAGAAGTGAAGAATCTAAAAATTGACCACAATGATTTAGTAAACAACCATTATGAACTAAGAATAGCCACTATGAGACATTTAGTTACTCAAAGCAATTACTTAATCACTTTTCTTGAGATAATCACTTCAGAGAAAGAAAGAAATGTTAACATAGGTTAAAATGGCCTATGAAACCAAAAAGGGAGATTACATTCTAAAATGTTGTCTCAATTTTGAGAAACAACAATAACTAAATTAGTTACTCAAAGCATCCATTATGAACAGAAAAATAGCCATTATGAGACATTTAGTTACTCAAAGCAATTACTCAATCACTTTTCTTGAGATAATCACTACAAGATCCTTCATTACAAGTTAACTAAGTACTAAGAATTGAAAAACAACCATTATGACCAATGGCAAACATTATGCAATACCATAATTCCAAATTGTTATAAACACTTCGGAGAAAGAAAGATATGTTAAAATAGGTTAAATTGGCCTATGAAACCAAAATGGGAGATTACATTCTAAAATGTTGTCTCAATTTTGAGAAACAACAATAACTAAATTAGTTACTCAAAGCATCCATTATGAACTAAGAACAGAAAAACAACCATTATGAACTAAGAACAAACTATTGTTGAATCCAATTAAAAAGCCCAATATTAGCACAAACATAATCCTATGAGCATGGTATTGAATCAGAAACTAATTCCAGGAATGGTTAACCAGTAATGGTAGGGGACAATGACAGAAAATTACACATGACAACATCCTTCTCACACTAAGTTTAGGATTCCAAGTGTCATCTCTTTATTATCCATGTGATAGTGTCCATACACAAGTACAATATGCATGAGCACCTCCCCCATCATACCAAGTTTAGGATTCCTGGCACCAACTCTTTATTGTCCATATAATATAAAAAAGGGAAAAGTACCAAGATACCCCTGGAAGTTCGTCTATTTACCAGAATGCCCCTGGAAGTTCCAAATTTACCTAACTACCCCTATGTCCAAAAAAATACACTTTATAAAGATGGATCCCGCCAAAGATGGCATCGCGATGGATCCCGCCAAAGTTCAAGCCATCTTACACACCCCGGCTCTGACCATGGCTAAATCTCTCAACAGATTCCTGGGCCAAATACGGTTGCACAATCGTATTCTCCGATACCTTGCCGATTTTGCCACTCCATTACACGCCGCGGTTCACATGGTGCCCTTTCGGTGGACGGAACGTGAAGACATGGTGTATCAATACTTGAAAGTCATGTTGTCCCACGCCCCGATCGTCCAACCTCCAGATTGGACACAACCTTTTCACGTATTTGTGGATGCATCCGACATTGCGATCGGCATCGCCCTAATGCAGCGAACGCCACCGAACTGGTTTCGTCCGGTGCACTATACTAGTCGCCGCCTCTCACACGCCGAGAAGAATTACTCCACGACCGTAAAAGAAGCGCTCGGCATGATTTACAATATTTCTAAATTTCGGCATTATCTGCTCCGCCGAAAATTTACTTTCCATGTGGATCACTCGACACTACTCTATCTGGTTAATAAGCAAGCACTAACGGGCAAGTTAGCCCGATGGATGTTACTACTTCAGGAATTCGATTTTGACATTCAACATCGCCTAGGAGTACAACACGCGGTCGCAGATTACCTCAACTGTTTTGAAACAAGAGAACCACTAGACCAGGAATACAATGACTTCCTGGATGCCGCTCTATTCTCTATCGACGAAACGTCCATGGAGTCCCACTCGGAGGATGCCTAGATCACTGAAATGACCCATTTTCTTAGCACGGGCCTTCCTCCGGAACACCTTTCCCTTGACACCAAGAAACGCTTGGCAGTTCAGAGTCGTAACTTTTGCCTCTACATCGACACAATGTATCACAAAGGATCAGACGACATATGGAGGCGCACGGTTTGCCAATTAAAAAAGGATACCATACTTCGAGAAGCGCACCATGGTGTTGCAGGAGGTCACTACGCGGGCGATGCTACAACCCGTAAAATATGGCAAAGTGGACTATGGTGGCCGACCACGAAAAAGGACACACACGAATTTTGTAAACAATGTGACCTCTGCCAATGAATGGGTCAACCAAACGAGCGCGATCGTATGCCCCATCAGCCTATCCTTCCCTTGGAACCATTCCAAAAATGGGGATTGGATTTCGTAGGCCCATTCAAACCACCCGCTACCCGGACTAGCAACAAATATATCCTCGTCGCAACTGATTACTATACAAAGTGGGTCGAAGCTAAAGCATTACGTGATAACACGACAACATCAACCACGAAGTTTATTTACGAACAATTATGGTGCCATTTCGGTTGCCCAATTGAGCTGGTTAGCGACCAAGGCGAGCATTTCGTCAATCACTTACTACGGGAATTAAACTCCCACTATGCCGTAGTCCATAAGAAAAGCACCCCCTACTATCCTCAAGCCAACGACCTTGCCGAATCAACGAATAAAACCTTGCAAACCATCCTTAAGAAAATCGTTAACGAAAATCACACAGATTGGGATGACAAGCTCCATAGCGCACTCTGGGCATATTGCACGACGTTTAAGACAAGTATCGATTCCATGCCTTTTCGGCTCGCATTTGGATTGGAGGCCGTAATGCCAATCGAATTCCAAGTCCCCAACCTCCGACTTCAGATTGTCGATTGTTTGACAGAATCAGAATCCGAAAACCAGCGTCTGATTCAATTACTCGAACTTGGTGAACAAAGCATTACCAACATGGCTCAATTGGGACATGGCCAACGACGAAGAAAAGCCTTCGTTGATAGACATTGTCGAATCCCGGACAAGCAATTGGAAATCGGGCAACCAGTCCTAGTATTTCAAACGAAACTCGGAGCTATGCTTGGCAAGCTATGATTTAGAAGGACAAGGCCCTTATGGATCATTGACACGTACAACGGGACCTTTCAACTCAACACACTAGCAGGCGAAGCGCTGCCACATTGGGTCAACGGGTGTCGACTGAAGCCGTACTGCGGGCCGACACCACCAAACCCTTTTACCAAACACCGTCAGGATCTCGACCAATCTAAGGTAGGTACAACTAATGATTACGAGGGCATCATGCCCCAATTCTGATAATAACCCACTTACGTAAAAAAAAAACCCACTGACCAAGAAAAAAAAACAAAAAAAACAAAAAAAACCACTCACTATTTAAAGACAGGAAGTGTTATTAAGAAAAGCAAGTACTAAAACGACTCACACGACGCGTGGTCTTTAAACTCCTAGTATGGCAGGCAAGATTCTAAATCTAGGGATTAAGGGTTCGCCTCGATATTCGAGAAACCCCCACAAAACCAGACCTTACAGAGAGAACTTCCACACTTGCACCAAACTCTCCTAGCTGTTCCATAGTTGTTTACGTACCTGTATTTAACGTTTAAATACGTATAGTACTTTATCATTTGTATAGTACGTACTATACCTCAATGTTGTTCAGTCAAATATCATGTACATTTGTCCAATACGGTATTTAACGTATTTATAAAAAAATAGGTATAATATGTATTTATAAAGAAAATGTAAGTAAAACCCCAACAAAAAGCAAAAGGAAAAAAATATTTGAGTGAAAAAGAAGCCAACGGAAGGAAGAAAGAAGAATAGAAGAGATGACGATGAAGAAGATGTAGAAGAAGAAGAAGAAGAAGAGAGAAAAGAAGACATAAACCTGTCCTGACTCTGAGTGTGATAATCGCAGAAGATGGAAGAAGAAGAAGAAGAAGAAGAAAACGAAGAAAAGAGGAACCTATCATGAGTGTGATTATCGTAGACGATTCCTCAATCTATGAAGGCATAATTCTAAATAATTACAATTTGAAGTAGAACATCATGATACACACTTACACTGATGTATAGAATAAGGGAATGTCGACATCCATGTTACTACAAGTATTTTAGGATGTGAAATGTTCAAATGTCTTATATGCATTTTAGGATGTAGAACTATATTGTACATCACAAAATTGTGTAAAAATAGATGTTTTTTACAAGATTATAGATATTTTTTAGAAAGGTAAATAATTTTCAAATTCTAGAAGTATTTAACGTACTATACGTAAAATACGTATTTTATAAATATTTAACATATTAAGAAAACCTATTTAACGTATTTTTAAATTGGGAGGTACTATACGGGTATTAATACGTTATATACGTATGGTATCCGTACTGTACCTAACGTACCTAACAACCTTGAGCTGTTCTAGTTTCTTTGTTCAAGCTCTATCTCGCTCTCCATCGCCGCAACCGCCTTCTACTCTACCTATCTCCTCACCCTTCACCATGCCGTTTGAAGTCTCGACAGAATTGCGAAACTAGCTGACCTGACACGACCTTGTAGGGTATCTGAACATCTACGATGCACCCGCCCACCCACGGGCACATGCCATCACCACAAAGATCCACCCCGGCACCATCACCAACGACATCATCCGTTCCGCCCTTCACCTATCGAGGGGTGGAGAGCATGATATCAAAGCACCCCCTCAACACACATTGGAGCAACACTTTGGGGAGTACTCCCTTTTTGCCAAAGCTCATCGCACGCACGGCGATCCTAACAAGTTCTTTGGAGATCTCGCTCACTTCTTGCTTGAATACGTCTGTATCCAGCACAACCCATACAACATGCCTAAGAAGAAAGCATGGCTGATTATTATGGCTCACCAAGGCGGCACAATCGATTGGGGCATCATCACAGGCGATGGTGTTCGACCGACCATCGTTTCTTTTCAATCAGGGAAACGATTCTTACCCGTATTGGCCCAATACACCGCCGCACTGTACCCAACCGAAGCTCAGTTTCCACGCCAACTATTAGCGCTCCCCACCCCGCCCCCCAAAATGAAAAGACAACACAAGGTGTCCCACGAGGAGTGGACAGAGGAAGAAAGTCTGGCCATGTCCACAACTCAAGACGAGGATAACATCACACTCTGGGGACACGACCTGGAGACATCAAAGATAACCTCCCCTCACCACAAACAAAAAACCAGCACACCGGTCACAACACCCTACCCTGGAGGACCACAACAAAAACATGGCTGTGACGAAATGTCCTCCCCTAAGCGGGATACCACGAAACGCTGCCCAACGGACCTGCACAGCGCGCCGCACCAACAACCTGACCCCGCGGCGGCTAAAAAGGCTCTGGTGGTAGCACCAGATACAACAATCGCGATGGCCCAAGGGCACATCGAAAAGGGTCAGACGTTGAAATTCTCAGAAGACGACGTCTTCACTCTGCGCGACTTGCCTGTCGAAGCTTTCGAACTAGGGGCATTGTTGCAACACGACATGACATATGAACTTATTGATTTCTTGGCCAGACTACAAGTAGCTGCTACAACCCGGATGGTGCAAGAACATGCCGAGCAGCAAGCAATTCAAAGGGCTCTTGATAATGAGCCAACTTTAGACGATGAGCCGAAACTCCAAAAAATCGGCCGAAACAGAGCAACAAAGAAACGTCGCACCCATATGGAGCTCCCTGAGCTCAATACGGCATTAGTCGAAACTTATTGAGAGCTCGACCACGCAACACGTGCGGCAAAAGATATGGCCGCCAACATTAAAGTAGCTTGTCAACAGGCCAAGATAGCCATAGAGCTCTGGCAGAATACGGAAACGCAACGAGTCGAGTTAGAGCAGCAGCTCCGTCGGTGACTGTGACACCAATGATCGCTCTACCGCCCCCTTCTTCAGAACAAGCAACACAGACAGAGGCCCCTCCCGCGACAGTCGGGGCGTCACCACAAACATCGCCCAACCCATGTTTCTTATCTATAGGCATACAAATAGAGGCCGACGGTGCCACGACGATACAAAAACTCGAAGAAGATGTCGCCACCTACAAGGCCATCATCGATAAAGCCAAAGAGCGCTTGGATGAAGCTCGCAAGGATGCCGAACAACGAGAAGCTGTGCTCAGAAAAACCATCGCGGACCAAACCGTCCAATTGCGCAAAGCGGACAAGAAAATCACCCGGAGCCTTGAACAAGACTTGGACAGGGTCACAAGGAAAATGGCGCAAGTGGCTTTGACAACACAAGTCCAAGCACCGGTGACTCCGGGCAATGTACAGAATAAAGCGACAGATCAACCTGTACATAACAATCAGACCCCGGCAACGGAAACCGTTCCGGAGAGAAATGCGGCACAAGCCCAAGAGCTTGCGGATTTAAAGGATGAGCTTGCTGCCCAAGAAGCGCTGAGGAGCCGCGAAAGAGAATTGAAGACGGCAGCGGAGGCAGAACTCAAAAAGACTGCTGAGAATCTACGCCGGGCCGAGGAGAGCTTACGGAAAGGCCACCAAGCGTACGACCGGCTCAAGGAGGAAAAGGAGAAAATGCTGCAAGAGAAGGACAAGCTCCGGAGGAACGCCGAAACAGAAGTAGAGCGCCTGAAAGAGGAACTCCGGCAGGTAAAGGACCGGGAGGACCGGAACCATCGCCAGATCAACGGCAAGCTCAAACAAAAAACGGAGGAATTTGAGCAATTGCACCGGGAGTATAAACGGTTGCAAACGGAGCACAAGGAACGGACGGATGAGCTCCGACAAGCAGTTGATCGGACCGCAACCGCATTCGCCAAGGAACAAGCGGAAAACAGAAGACGGTTGGAAGAGGCGGAGAAGGTTCGGACAGAGCTCCTCAGGCAACAGCAGGCGGAAAAAGAAAGAGCGGCAGAGGTACTGCAGAGGCTGCAAACGACATATCAAGGGCAGCTGACGCGCTACAGAGAGCAGGCGGAGGATACGGCAAACCTCATCAAGCAGTTGAAGGAGGAGCGACAAGTGGTGGAAAGCAGAGCTCAAATGGGAGCAAGTCGCATCCAAGATATAATGCGGGCCTGGTTGAACCAGACCAAGAGCTTGATTGACAACGGGTCCGTCAAATGGTGGACCAAGTGGGCCACGAACGCGGCGGAACTCCAATTGCTTCGGGCTGACGTAGAGAACCGGCGGAAGGAGGGAGATGATTGCTATATGCTGACTTCCGAAGACTTCACCGGCATAAGAGATGAGCTTGCCGAAGACTTTCAAGCCTTGGCAGAAGACCAATTAGAGCAAGTCCGGCAACTTGTAGCTCAGCTGGATGACGACAGGCTGGAGGCGCAGATCCAGTTTGAAAGCTATGAGAGGTCCCGGATCCGGGGAGAGAAAGAACGAGAACCAGTTACGGTCAACCTCAGTGATGAGGAACCGTTACTGGAAGGAGACCGGACCGGAAGCAGTCAAACGGAGATGCCGGAGCCAGAGAGACAAACGGAGCAGCCGGAGTCAGCGAAACAAACGGAGCAGCAGCAGCAAGCAGAGCAGCCGGAGCAGCCTCAGTCCCAACCGCAACCACAGCAGCAGCAGCAAGCACAGCCGCAACAACCACAACCGGAAGAACAAGTGGAAATTCTTGAACAAACTATTTTGGACAATTTGGGTGAACAATGAAGGGGCCAAGAAGGGTTCGACGTACAAGGTACTGTCCCACGGGCGTGCCATGTGTTACCGGCCGGCAAGGAGTCCAAAATACGGAGTGAAGGAATTAATTAGATATGGTTGTAAATGAGCAAAGTGTGGACGGACGGACTGGAAACGGTATGCCGTTCCAGATCCGGACGGATCCCGAATAGGTGCGAGAGGCACCGTTTTGTACTACGGGCCGGAAACCTATTTAAAGGCCCGGACCCTATTGTAATGACAGCGGATAATTAGTAGAGCTTATGTTGTTTATACTTCTGTCTTGATTTCCGTTCTGTAATCACTGTTATATCTTACGCGTGTAATTAACCAAAGCAATCTAATAGTGTAACCTACGTAAGTCGGTGTAATCGTTGAATCTTAATCCTATGCCGTAATCACCCTTTGGTGAAGTGTCTCCGTGACACCTTGTGTTAGGCCTTGTCCGGCTAAGAGAATAACACCCGCGACAGTCGGGGCGTCACCACAAACATCGCCCAACCCATGTTTCTTATCTATAGGCATACAAATAGAGGCCGACGGTGCCACGACGATACAAAAACTCGAAGAAGATGTCGCCACCTACAAGGCCATCATCGATAAAGCCAAAGAGCGCTTGGATGAAGCTCGCAAGGATGCCGAACAACGAGAAGCTGTGCTCAGAAAAACCATCGCGGACCAAACCGTCCAATTGCGCAAAGCGGACAAGAAAATCACGACCACGATCACCTTAGTCCAAGACATTGCAACAACGTAGATTGCGACGGTCACAAAAGAGCTAGTCGAAATGCAGGCTAGGTCAAGTCAGTTTTTGCAACAATATGAAAAGGCCGAAAATGAGCGCTCACGACTATACGACGAGCTCCACGAACATCAAATGGCCACCATCCTGGAGTGCTAGGCTAAGCACAAAAGGCACATGAAGGACTTAGACGAAGCTCACGTCAAATTCAGCCACAAAGTTGACAAGATAACGGCCAAAACAGAAGCTAGGGTCCGATCGCTACACACACAACCTATGAAGTGCTCACGGCCCAATTACGGCTAGAACTCGATCAAGCTAAAAAGGACAACTTGGTTCTGCAAGCACTGCACGATAAAAGGGAGGACCACATCAACACATTGGTCATGAAGCAACACCAAAAATTGAATCGCAAGATGGACAAAATGCTTGTCGCGGGGTGGAAACAATGGTCGGCTCAGGCAACCGAATTACAAGTTTTACGGGCGGACGATGGGAATTGTCGAAAAGAAGGCAGAGGCTTCTACAAAATGGATGGAACTAGCATCAGTATGATCTGAGAAGACCTCGAGGAAGATTTCCATGCCTTAGTCGATGGCCACACAAAAGCCATTTCCTTACTCCTGGAGGAATTCAACGACATCAGATGGTGCTGAGGATCGAAGCCAAGCAAGACCTCGATGTTACACCACCCGCTGGCGATGACGGACTAGCCAAACCAGACAACAACACCTCCCCGAAAGACCAGGCCAACGAGCCCATGGCCGAAGGACGCAACGACATACGACCCGACCTCGAGACCGGAACGGAGCAAGCAGAGGGCATCCTCCACATCCTAATGGAGGATTAGTTATACTCTAGAATTGACTTTTACATTGTCGCGTTGTTACGCGCGTGCGTGGAGAAAGGCGGGACCATGAGGGTCTTGGACTAAGGAGTGACAGAGCGTTGGAAGCCGTGCTTCACCCTTTCCGGGGCACCCCAGGTGCATGCCGGAAGCAACCGAAGGGAGAGAGAGAGAGTGAGCAGGCATGCAACATTGACTCTCGCACGAACATGTACATAAGAAAGAAAGAAACACTAAGACACACACACGCACACCAACAGAGACCCGAATATGCACAACCAAATGTATATGTATTTACAAGACCACGAGATTTGACACCGACTTCAAGCCGGACCTAGGCCGCATGAGATACAATCGTTGTCTATTGCCAAGCCGCCGGTCGGGGAGCTCTCGGGCTTGTCGCGCCGAGCGGGGTCTTGCACAGAGTACAAGGCAGAAAACTGGAACGCTAGATGCCAAGGCTCGACGCATAGAAGGACGAAGAAGAAGAAGAAGCAAAGGGGAGCAAGAAGAAGAAACCCTAAAACAAGAGAGAGAGAGAGAGAGAGAGAGAGAGAGAGAGAGAGAGAGAGAGAGAGAGAGAGAACGTCACTCCGTCTAACGGTATACCCTACTAATACAAAATGGGCAACCCTTCTACAAGGGACCATCCCTTCCTTTTATAGAACAAGGAGAGGGATGCGTTACAATGTGGGATAAATCCCGATTTACATGGGATTCCTCGTCCTGACTTCACTCCTATTATTCACACAATTACACGAGGGTGAGTGCACATGGTGCACCCCGCCGATAGCCAATATTTCCCAGTTTCCGCCTTTGGACGAAATTCCTCACGACAACGTTTACTTTCGATTGTAAATTTTTCTATTTTGTGAGTTCGACGTGCCAAGGCACTGTCCCACGGGTGTGCCAGGTGTTGTCTGTGGGCTAAAAATGTAATATCTATAAACAAACCGTATATGTAATATCTAAAAACAACCGTAACGCAAATCGGTAAAAGTAGGTAAACAAAACGTAATTAAGCAGGGAGCCAAGTCACACGCAGCCAAAGACAAACGATAACAAAGGAGAAGCATGCGCCAAAGGGAAACTATATAAGAAGAGTAGTCGAAGACAAAGGGAGAGGGGAAGAGAGTCAGGATGCGGTCTTGAGGATCTGAGTTAATCCGGCATATAGCCGTGAATGTGTAATCCATTATCTATTATATAATACAATCAAAGTTGGGTTTTAACCTGTGTCTTGTATCAATTCCTTAACCAAGTCGTGTTAGTCTTCCATTTTGTGCGTCGTAAACCTTCCCATTGCGTAAGGCAGTTGGGGACTACTCGTACCACGTCTCTTGGTCCGATTCCGTGTAGGAATCGAAGGTGTTGCTTCTAGATAGGCGGTAATAACATGAAAGTCAAGTTTCTCCCGATAGGTTCCATTTGAATTGGTAGTTGACAAACAATGCCACTAATGTATTGAACGCCTCCATTTGCCATGTGAACTTGATAAATATGATCACTTGCGTTTATGTGGAGTTGCATTTGTTGCACCAAGTGATCATTAAGAAAATTGTGAGAACTACCGGAATCAAACCAGAAATGTGTTTGAGTTCCATTGATATACCTGACTGCTTAGAGTAAATCATTAGGTCCAAGTAAATGTGAAGGAAAAGTGCATTCACATGAACTTAAGTGGTTGACATGAACTTCAATAACATCAAAAGACTCACCTGTATGACTTGTAGATGTGTCTTGAGAAGGGGTGTTCATTGACTTCCTCTCAAGACGACGATAGGTATCCTTTGTGTGCCCCGCTTCTTGCAATATGCACAGAAGAGGTTCGGTTTCTTTGAGTCGCGGTCAAGAGTTTCACTAGATTGCTTACGTTTCCCAATGAACTTGACATTTAGAGTTTTGGCAAACTTAGGTTTATTGTGGTCTTTCTTGGAAGTCATATGGTACCGAAGAACAATGTTGACAGCTTCCTTGAAAGTTGTGGGGTCCTTGTCATGGACAATCCAATGATAATCCCCATTGGGAACAACATTAAAAAAACAAGCAACAAACCATTTCTCACCCGTAAGTCTCGATTTTTGGATTTGGGTCTGAGCATGGTGCACATAATCCTCAAGAGAGCTAAATGGCTTGCTCGACAACGTGAACAAGTTTTGCGCTTGTTCGGTTTGAGAAGGTGGTTGCAAGAACTGTTTCTTAAAAACATCGATGAAACCTTCCCAAGTTGTGGGTAAGTTCTTTGCAGTCCTTAGGCCGCATCACCAAGCAGAAGCTCGACCACCTAACTCACGACCAACATAACCAATTTTTACAGCATCGGGCTTGGGACGGAGCTCAAAGGGAGACTCCCAACGACCAAGCCAAGTGCTAATGACCTCCTCAATTCTTTCTTTCTTATCTCCCTTGAATGGTGTGACTATGAAAGAAGGTTCACTTTCTTTCTTGGACTCAATAGTCAATTCTTGGAATTTCTTTTCCAATGCCATATTGGCTTGTCGTATTTCGACCAATTGATTCAAGGTTGTAGTGAACAATTGCTCAATAGTGATCTCAGCTTGTGTGTGAGATGCAGATTGGAGTTGAGAGGTTTCAGTCCGAGAGATTGCTCCAATAGTGTTCAAAATTTGTTCCATGATGCAAGTTGTGTGTACACAATATAAATAAGGAGGTTCAAAAAATACACAAGCAAAATGAATGCTTGAAATTTTGATTGGAAGAACTTTATCCAAGGAAGCATCTCACATCTTTACCTCTCTAGACATATGAGATGTGATTTGAGATCCGATAACTATGGTAGCACTATGGTGTTTTAAAAACCATGGGGGAAAACATAGCTAAGATGTCTTTCTCGGATCTCTATCTTGAATAATCATGGTGGCTCCCCGAGGCTCAACCATGGTTCTAACATCAATGTAATTTCCTAGTTAGCCTTATATTAAAATGCCAACCCAACATGTATTGATATGCTCGAGAAAGTATATTACATGAAAAAACAAGTGCACTCGCAACTGATATTCTAGTCTTGCGAGTAACAAGCAAATGTTACGACAAAAATGATAAAATAAGGCACTACCCATAAGAGTCAAGCAGTGACGAAAACAAGGGTCAACAAACCCATGTGCTACTTACGAAAAAAAAATGTCAAATAAATGGATGGTGTGAGGTATGCACATATACATCCCAATATGGTGGTTGTAATTTGCACAATTGTGACATAAGCCACAAGTTGATGCAAGTGGTGGTGGTGTTGTGCGTAAAGATGTAGTACTCAAATCTATGAGTAAAACATCACAGGGGAACTCATGTGGTTTTACTTGAGTTCTAAGGCTCGATAATATGAGTTAAACCTAGACGACTCGTTGGAAAAAATTGTCTAAAAAAGTGGCATGATGCCCACTCAATACGAAAAAATAGTTGGAAGCGTTACATCATAGGTAAACACACGTAAATACTTTAAACATGAAAAGTAAGGGTAAAAACAAAAAAGAGAGAGTGAAGCGTGAGTGGGTAGATGACAATCACAAGAAAATCTTAAGAAAGCGGGAAGATAACTTGTTTAATTAGAAAATAATTAGAATAATAATCAATTAGGTGTATGAAAATTAAGCATGCCATAAGGTAAAAAACACTAGGGTAGTCGACATGCACCTCCTCAAGACCTCCACATCCCATAGAATTGGCCAAGTGATGGCTCAATAGAGAGTATAATGGCATAGGTAAGCGACATATACATTGTTAAGGCCACACCGTCCCATAGAATTGGCCAAATGATGGCTCAATACACCTCGTTAAGGCCACAACATCTCATAGAATCGGCCAAGTGATCTCAATAAAGGGAAGACTGGCATACTCAACATCATATACAAAAGGGCATTAGGTGAGCGTGTGCGATTAGGGCAAACATGCTCGACCCCATGCACAAGAATAATTATTAGCGTAAGAGATGGCTCAAGAGAGGGGAGAGTGGGAGATACATCGCAATATGCAAAAGGGTCATGAGTTGAGCGTGTGAGATTAGTGCAAACACGCTCGACCTAATGCACAATAAGATTGTAAATTATATCATCGTAGAAAGAAGAAAGATTAGAAAAGAAAACGTAATACAATTTCCATGCGACCAAGAATAACGCATCATAGAAAAGAAGAGAGATAGAAAAAGAAAAATACTGGGTTTAGAATGTTGTTTTGATACTAAGAAGAGCATGACGAGCCTTGTTAGATCCCCATTGCTCACACGGAAAAAACATCAAAACACCAAAAAAAATGTTAGTAAATGCTCTAATACCACTGTTAAGAGTCTATTACTCATCAATAGACCAAAAGAAAGTAAAAAGAAGGAAAATAGATTGGATAGAAGAACCCGTTGTCAGGAATAGTACTAAACAGAGAGAGAATTAGTACTAGAGAAGAGAAGTACTATTAGTACTAAGAGGACGGGACTGCGTAAGATTCCAGAGAGAGGAAGTGAGAAGAGGAGAGAGAGAGAGATAGCGAGAATGAGAGAGAGAGAAAGATGATGAAAACAACTAATATATTATGTGAAAGATTAGTACAAAGTGGCTAAGAGGCTTAAGACTGGCGTTGAACCAATTTGGTTCAACATAATGCCTAGTGCCTTCTTTTATAGTGTTCTCAGAAGTAATCCTAAAACTTCTAGAATGTTCAAGAGAATCTGGAATATACATTACTTTCTTATAATAAAACATAAATGAAAATAATATCCTATGAATTACAATAGATGGTGTGATGGTTAAGAGCTCGATCCATATACCATAAGGTCATGGGTTCGAGTCTTTCCACTCGTCGACGCTGATTGAGGACCAGGTTTGTCGGGATACTGTCGGTGAAAATCAACAAGAAGATCCTGAGCATTGGCGACATACTCGACGGGCTCCCAAGTACGTTTGCTCGGACTATAGCCGAGCCAATCGACCAAATAGTAAAGTTTGTTGCGAACAAATTTGGAGTCGAGGATGGCAGCAACTTCATACTCTAGGCCGACGTCAAACTCAAGTGGGGGCGGCGGTGGTGTAACACGATCGGGAATAGTGTTTGCTTTATAAGGTTCCAGAAGAGAACAATGGAAGACTGGATGTATCCGAAGATGCGGAGGAAGATCAAGGCGGAACATGACATCATTAACCTTACCGATAATACGGAAAGGACTGAGTCGTCGATAATCCAACTTGTCGCACGGTTGAGTAGTCTTGATGTGACGACATAAGAGCCATACTTGATCTCCGATGGCAAAAGAGGAGGGAAGCCGATGACGATCCGCGTAAGTCTTCTGTGTCTGTTCAGCATGACGAAGATGAGTCGAGAGATCTGTCTGGATCTTGCGTAGTCTCTCCAAATGATCCCCGGCACGAGGATTGGTAGATAGCTCCGGGGTGTCGATCACCGACCAACGAGGATGAGAACTGGTATAAGCGTAGAATGGGGAGACTCGAGTTGAGGAGTGAACAACATTATTATATGCAAACTCCGCAAAGTGGAGAATCTCGGCCCAATCGTCCTGTTGATAACTCAGGAAACACCGGAGATATTGCTCCAGCATTTGGTTTGCTCGTTCCGCTTGCCCATCGGTCCGAGGATGGTAGCCGGAGGAGAGGTTGCAAGAGACCTTGAGCATCTTGAAGAGATGTTGCCAAAATTTGGAGAAAAATTGCGGTTCTCGGTCACTGATGATACTGTCTGGGAGGCCATGATGCCGAAATACCTCACGCATGACAAGGGTGGCGGTTTCCTCGCTAGTGATGGCCTTAGTACACGACACAAAATGTGGCATCTTCATATATCGATCGACGACGGTTAAGATAGCATTGAACCCCTTCGAGACTAGCAGATCTGTGATAAAATCAAGACAAATAGACTGCCACGACTTACTTGGAATTGGTAAGGGTTCCAACAAGCCATATGGATGGTGTCGTGGCATCTTTGCTCGGCAGCAAGCATCATAGGTCCGAACGTAGTCGTTGACAAAACGGCGCATGTGGGGCCACCAAAAAGATCGCTGCATTAGCTCCAACGTCTTAGTACTACCAAAATGTCCCGCCGTATGGGTGTCGTTACAATTCTAGACGATTTGAAGGCGACAGGAGCAATTGGGGACATATACAAGCTTTTTAAAGAATAACAAACCATCATGATATTCGAATTGTCGGTAGTCAATACCTGGTTGTTGAGACTAAGAACAGGATGCCCGAGAAGTATCAATGTGCGCTAGGATGTCTTGAGCAAAACTATCCGTCTTCAAGTTTGCACGTATGTCATCGGTAATCCGTGAATCCATCTGGGTGTGAAAAATCCGCGTCGTGTGCAATCGTGTTGGTCCCAAGATTACTTGCTTTTGATTATCAAATGCTGGATAACCAGGACGAGGTGCAAGATATGAATGCCGTTATAGTGCATTTGCTTTTCCTTGCTGCTTCCCTGGTCAATATGTGATTTTGAAGTTGAAACGCGTGAGGAATTGCGTACACCGAGCTTGCCGTCGATTTAGTACGCGAGCGTTCTGGAAATAAGCAACATTTTTGTGATCACTAAAGACAATGACCTGATGTGGAGAGCCCTCTAAGAAATGCCACCATTGCACAAATGAATCCACGATGGCTAATAACTCCTTGTCATGTATTTCGTAGTTGATTTTTGTGACATCGAATTTGCGCGAATGGAAAGCCACAAGATGTAACTCTTCTTTATCTCCTTGTTGAGAAAGGATGCTACCAAGGGCGAAATCTAATGTGTCAGCCTCCATGATGAATGGTTTGCTTGTATCCACATGAGCTAGAATCGGTGCTGATGTAAAGGCTTTCTTAAGATGTCGAAAAGCCACAAGATGTAACTCTTCTTTATCTCCTTGTTGAGTAAGGATGCTACCGAGGGTGAAATCTGATGCGTCGGCCTCCGTGATGAATGGTTTGCTTGTATCCACATGAGCTAGAATCAGTGCTGATGTAAACGCTTTCTTAAGATGTCGAAAAGCCATATCTGCTTCATTGGACCAAAGAAATGCTTGTTCCTTCTTCGTAAGTTGTGTGAGAGGTAAAATAATCTTCGAGTAATCCTGTATAAACTTACGGTAGAAGTTAGCAAAACCTAGAAAACATTGTACATCTTGTACCGACCGTGGAATTTGCCACTCTAGTACAGTTTGGACTTTAGCTGGATCCATGGCAATGCCCTTTGAGGAGATGACGTAGCCTAGAAATTCCACTTGCTTGCAGTCAAAGCTACATTTTTCTAGCTTGGCATAAAGACCATTCTTGCGGAGTCGCTTTAGTACTAATAGTACATGAGAATCGTGCTCTTCCTGGGTCTTCGAATAAATCAATAGATCCTCTAGATAAATGATCAAACAGATATCCAAGAGGTCTCTGAATATATCATTTGCCATGTGTTGGAAGACTGCGGGTGCATTGGTTAGGCCGAACGACATAACAATATACTCGAAATGCCCATACCGCGTGCGAAAGGCGGTCTTCCATTCATCTCCTGGTCGGATCCGCACGAGGTTATACGCTCTTCGTAGATCGATTTTGGTAAAAAACTTGGCACCATTAACTCGCTCTAAAAGACTTGATATAAGAGGAGGTGCATACCTATTCCGGATGGTGACCTTATTCAATCTGCGGTAATCAACGACGAGACGAAGTGAGCCATCTTTCTTCTTGACAAAGAAGATGGGTGCACCGGTAGGAGATTTCGAATGACGGATGAACCCACTTGCCAAGTTCTCCTCTATGTAGGCTCGAAGGACTTCTAACTCGGTGGGTGACAAGTTGTAAATTGGTCCCCATGGTGGCTCGGTTCCTGGTTGTAAATCGATGGGACAGTCATAGGGACGGTGATGAGGAAGGGTACCGACTTTTACCTTGTCAAATACATCAACATAAGGATGATATTTTGCCGGAAGTTGTAGTGAGGAGTCCTTAATAGTGTTGGAAGGATGTATTGATATTGCAAATAGGAACATTGCCTCCTTGTGTCCTTCGCGTAATTGATGGAGTGAAATGGTCGAAACTCGGTGAGTAGATTCTTGGGGTGGTCGATATTAGACTTCTCTTGTTCTCCAATCTATGGTTGGATTATGTAATTCAAACCAAGGTAATCCTAGGACAATGGGATGCTCTGGACTACTAATTATATTAAATGATACTACACACACAAAACTACCTAGGACAACTTGAATGGGTTCTGATTCTTCTACAATATTCCCGGAAGCAATGGGACGACCATCAATGACTACTACATATGCGGGACAAGGAAGTTTTCTTAAGGATATCCTAGAAGCTTGGGCAAAATTTTGATCCATGAAACAGGAATTAGCTCTGGAATCTAAAAGTGCTAGGACGGGTACTGGGGGAGTACTTTTAGTACTAACAATGACTTGGGCTAGGAACACATTGCTAACTTGCTTGGAAGGAATGGAACCACTAATGGGCTGTACAGATCTAGGGCTACTGTCCAACCAAACAACTCCTATTTTGGCTGGACTCAATCATTTAACTCTTCATCTAATTGACTAAGGATTTCAAATTTGTTTGAGATACTTGGGCTATTAGTACTATGAATACTATCTGGCACTCTATTAGTACTATTAATACTATCAAACACTCTGAAGAGAAGAATTGACTCGGGTTTAGTACAGGCGACGATTTGATTTACCTGTCTTCTTGGCCTATGGGGACAATTGATGGCGATATGCCCTGGTCCACCGCAATAAAGACATAATTGATTGGCACGTCGTCGTTGCTTTTCTTCTTTCGATAATGGGCCGCATCGACGCATGGTGTCGATCTCCATTGATGGTGGAATATTGGCTTGAGGTACATCGCGTGCAAACGGTTTAGCCGTGACTGAGGCGTATGTGGGTTCCGGCCGAGAGCGTGGTATTTGTAACTGACGTTCCAAACGCCGTTCGAAAAGGCGGTTATCACATCAGACTGCTCGACTGATTGCCTCCGTAAGAGACTTTGGTTCTTCGGGGAAGGTTAAAAGCAAGTCTTTGACATCGTTGCGCAAGCTGTAGCGAAACTGCTCCATGAGGGCCTAATCATCCCAGGGGATATCTGAGGCGAGTAGACGGAAATCTGCCACGTAGGCAGAGGCTAGACGATCGCCTTGACGCAATCTTCGGATCTTGTTGATCGTCGTCTTGATGCTGTCGGTATCTCCAAAGCATGCTTTAAACTCACTAATAAAATCTTTAAAGTTATTAAGCAAGGGCAATTGTTTTTCTAGAAGCGGAGCGAACCATGCCAAGGCTGAGCCGCTAAGTAACGTGCCTATTAGGCCGACTCGAGATGCATTAGTGGGATATTGGGAAGGATGCATCTGGATGACTAAGCGTACCTGATTAAGGAATCCCCGGAATTGCGATCGCGTTCCATCAAATTTCACAAGAAGTCCAATCTTGGGCTCTTTATGAAATCCTTGGGGACTTGATCCTTGTTGTTGCAACACTGCTTCGAGTTGTTGTACCCGTAACGCTAACTCCCCATGTTGTTGTTGCGTTTGTTGTTTTTCTAGAGCGATTTGTTGTAGATCCCCTATCAATCGTTGGCTTTCTTGTTCCAGGGCAACAAACTTTTCTTTTAGACACTGTAGCTCAGAGAAAACGGATTGATATTCTTGGGCGCTAACAGTAGCCATAGTATAGAAAAAGGATAGGAGGGAAAACGACAAGTAGACTTGAGGAACGCAAATTGGTTCAAACTGTTAGGAATAGTACTAAACAGAGAGAGAATTAGTACTAGAGAAGAGAAGTACTATTAGTACTAAGAGGATGGGACTGCGTAAGATTCCCGAGAGAGGAAGTGAGAAGAGGAGAGAGAGAGAGATAGCGAGAATGAGAGAGAGAGAAAGATGATGACAACAGCTAATATATTATGCGAAAGATAAGTACAAAGTGGCTAAGAGGCTTAAGACTGGCGTTGAACCAATTTGGTTCAACATAATGCCTAATGTCTTCTTTTATAGTGTTCTCAGGAGTAATCCTGAAACTTCTAGAATGTTCCAGAGAAATCTGGAATATACATTACTTTCTTATAATAAAGCATAAATGAAAATAATATCCTATGAATTACAATAGATGGTGTGATGGTTAAGAGCTCGACCCATATACCATAAGGTCATGGGTTCGAGTCTTGCCATATCATGACACCCGTTCCACCCGACCCGAGCTATGATCTAGACATAGCCAACCTACCACCACGTCCCATACCGCCAAATATTAGGATGACTAATACCTTGGAAGAGATAAACACGACCATCGTGACGAAAGCCTAGCTTGCACCACCAGTGTCTAAGACAACAGCCTTCCGACGTAATGTGTTTATGAGGGTAGCTATTCCTCATATTTATACCTTTTCCTACGCCCCTTGAATAGATGTGCCTTACTAAAAGGCTCTCCATTCATTGGTTGTCCAAATCATGATAGTGCATGCACCGATCATTCCTTCTATCCAATCACATTAGTTCCCTTTTAAACATTAGTGAAAATACCCTTGACTTATGTAAATATTAGTGACCTACCTTTACCTACATTATGTGTACATAACAATGTTCTTGTGACAAGCCATTGCTCCTATTCCTGTTCCTGCTCCTTCGTCTCTTGTTTCTCTCAGGGGAGAAATGTGGTGTGCATGTGTTCTTTTGTGCCACCCTTTTAGCACACCCTTTTTAGCTAAGCCAACCCAAATGGGTACGTTTGTATTAACTATAAATTGAGCAAGAAGTAAGAAGCTAAGTAGGTTGGTTTTGATCTCTTATGTGCATTTCACAATAGTATCCCCAACATGCAACAAGCAAACATTCAACATACACTTTAGGTATATAAATGAAGACTTGAATTAATGGAGTTATTATTACAAACAAGGCTCTCTCTCTATAGCATTTCAAATGTAATTGAGGGTTGTTATCTAAAGTGGTATGTACTTTTGATTCATCCCTCTCAATGCTAGGAGTTCTTTTGATTGGAAGTCTTGAAAAATGGAAATGGAATAGTAATCGGAGATATCATAAGTACCAAAACATTTGAAAAGCCTTTGTTGCAAAAAGAGGTCTCAAACAAGCATAGAACCATAGAGCAAAATAAATACAGAACCAAAACACCTCTTTGTCAAAAATATCATATCTACAAGGGAATGATAATAGATACAAAAAAAATTGAAGATTTAAGTTATTTCAAAAACAAATATACATCATAACGCCGTTTTACTTCCTGATGTAATAATATGAATGGAGCGCTTGTAATAGAATTAATGGAAATAATACAAAATGGAGTAGAGCATATAATGAGCCTCCCTGATGTAATAATGAATGCAGAGCTTGTAATAGAATTAATGAAATAATACAAAATGGAGTAGAGCATACAATGAGTCTCGAGTGATAGTTGTAAACTTGTAGGTAATCAATCAATGGGATGACAGTGCCCCTAGTAAATCTGTGTATTTTGTGCTAGTTTATTCATCTTTTTATTCAGATGAAGTAGCTTACATTCCCAATTTGAAGATTCTTATAAAATGGAATGCAGCACGGGAGGAGTCCCAATTGATAGTTCTGGACAATCAATAGAAGGGATGACAGTACCCCTAGTAAATGCTTGTGCATTTTCACAAAACGAGTTTATTCTTTTTTTATTCACATGAAGTAACTCTATGTTCTCAAATTGAAGATTCTTGCAAGGAGCTATATTGTTGCATGCCAACTTAATTGCTTCCTTAGTTGCTGAGGTTCCCGATATGTTTTTGTAACAAACCCAACTCACTTCCACTGCCGTTTCCTGCCAGAATACAGACACACTTATTTTATATAATGATGAGATGTTTGAGTTGGGCCTAGCACGGATAATTTATGATGACTGCAATTAATGTCTTTTACATAATTGGAATATGAGTGCATTATTGTCAAACATGAATCTTGACATGTGGGGAAATGATCACACAGGAAAACCATCCTTGGATTTATACAAAATCTTTGGGATTCACCTATTCCTTTCAGGAGTAACTTGTTTTGCTTGTGGAACATTCCACGTAGCCAGACAAGAATGTACTTTTACATCATCATTCCATTATTGAGTACAGGTTTCACCTTACTTTTGAGGTTCTTGACTGATAATATAATGCATTGCTAAAAAGAAGGGTGTGATATGAAGAATGGTCTTTGTAAATTTTCACCTCACTTTGAGGTTTTATCGTATTGAATTAATACAATATCCATTACAAAAGATTGAAAGCAATGATGATATATTGCTAATGTCTACGCAAGGACCAAACCTGCCAATGAGACAAATCATGATTACAAATATGGGTGAATTCATGATATCCATTCTGAAACAAAAATAAAAACTCTAGGTTTCCTAAAGATCTTAATGCATGATTTTGGATATGGTTTATAAGCGTAAAGAGCATAACTAATACATAAGGATTGAGTAGTGGTGAGGGGACATTGTATCGAAGGTTGGCTGGTGCTTTGGATCGAGGCTATAATGACGTTCACCAAGTGCATCTGAGCGTCCTCGTGCAATTTGCACATGGTGAACAATGATCTCAATGAGCTGGTGATGGTATGCCTCATGTGCCTAGTACTCCCAATACTTGTGGCCTCTATTGGCATTAGCATATTTGCAAAATATTTTAGCTCTAGATATAGGAAGTGCTCATTTTGCTTCAATCTCTAGTTGGTGGGATGAAACTCTGAGTTAACCTCTTGCTTTACAAGCAATATGAAGCATGTAAATGTCCACATACTTCATTCTTTGCTCCAATGGGATTAACTCCACAATATCCTCTTGCTTCCCCAAAGAATTTGATGGTTGTGGTATGCAGGGTTGATAAGTACATGATACAAGAGTTGAGGATCCTGCATTGGGTTCAAGGTTCTCTTATACATGGGTTCGTAGTGGCCAAGTCTTTGCGGATCTAGGTGGAGTCCCTATCATGTTGGCTATAAGTTTCTGTTGGTTCATGGGTAAAGGGGATGATTGTCCATGGGAACGAGCTTGGTGACAAGATTAAAGGTGATGGTAATAGTGTGTTACTGGTGAAGGTTATGAGAAGATAAGTGTGGTCGGCATTGATTAGGGGATTTGGGATGATGAAGGTTTTGATAGTTTGGGTGGCATCCCTTGTCCTGAGGACATAATCAACTATGCTCCCACACCTCCTCGTGGAAAACAGGTAAGGCCACTAGAATCTAGCCATGGGTTCACCTTGTCATGAACAACTAGGTAGTGTCAAGACACTAGCCCTAATAGATGTTTTCCATATCTTGTGCTGTCTGGTCTTGAGTTGGCTGAGATCCTACTCTAGGTCTTCCAAATCATATGGATCACCTTGTCTATTTGGCTTCCTGGTGTTGAAGTCACATGTAAGGAATACTTTGCCTACACTTGGGCACCCAATAGGACATCGTAAGGCAATTTAGTTTCTTTGTGTCCCTCACATGATTATCATCATTTGCTTTTGCATATCTTGATACATAAGGAGGGAAATAAAATAATGCAATGAATAAGACTCGTGTCTCTGAGAGCTCAAGTCAGATCAACATGTATCACCTGCACATCCCACTCCACTACTTGTAGGCCTTAATGTAAGGTTCATTAGAAGAGAAGTGAGATCCAATTAACCCTCATGTACTTTATGTAGTAGTGTGCTTGTTCATAGACTTCCATTGAAGGCCCTCCACTCAAGAAAGACATTTCTCTACTCTATGACGAATCTATGTAGTGAGGATCATGTCTCGTCCAACCAAGTAACCTTCCCCTCTTCATGGGTGTGTCCACAGTGCGCCATTGCAATTCCAACTATAATGTGTCACCATGATTCTAATTTATAATAGGCTGCTAATGCCTGTTTGATGGCCTTGCCGTTGAGAATGATGTTACCATCACAATGAAACAACCTTTTCTTTCCTTGCATGCTTGTATGATCTGCGACATACATAATTTTTCGTTGTATTCTTCATCGAGTCATCATCAAGGAAGATATAGGGGGGCAATCCAACCCCGATAATATGTTTGCTTTTTGAGGAGCATGCATGATCTGCAACATACATCATTTTTTGTCGTATTCTTCATTGAGTCATCATCAAGGAAGATATAGGGGGGGCAATCCAACCCCAATAATATGATTTGCTTTCTAAGGAAAGCAATTCTCCTTACTTCATTCAGCAATTGTAATATGAGAGGAGAGAGAGAGAGCTCTAGTGGGGTTTTTTCCTGCTCTTTAGGGTTTTGTGACTGGGGTTGCCGCTTCCTTGCCCTACGAACCACAATGGCATCTAGTAAATTAAGGAAACAAACTATATGGTGGTGTAATAAGGAGGTGTGAGAGTCCAGCCTTGAACCCAAGGCCTTGCTTTGGTAGTCTTAACAACTTGCCGCTAGGGTCAGTTAATTACAAGAGAGAAAAAGGCTTCTACAACACAACACAAAAACCCTAGAAACAGAGCAAAAAGAAACACCCCCATAAAATGTAGTCGAAAGGGAACCCTAAGATTGCAACATGAACATGAACATGAACGAAACCCAGCCAAAACGAAAGCTTAAAAAAGAAAAAATTCGACAGGAAATGGTACCCTAAACATGAACCAAAAACAAAACCTTAAAAAATGCAACAGAAACAAAACCCTAAAAACTTGAGAGAGAGAGAGAGAGAGAGAGAGAGAGAGAGAGAGAGAGAGAGAGAGAGAGAGAGAGAGAGAGACCTCATTCAAATAACATGCCGATGAATCGTAGTAGTTTTGATTGATGAGTATAGGGTGCGATACATTGTACATTTGTACGTTTTGAAATCGAACATAGGTAACTGATCCCTTTCCACCCTGCGTTAGCGTTAAGAATGAAGGAATAATCAGCCTGCTTCAACATAAAAAAGGGCCTTCCCAAAACATATGCTTTAATCTTTTGCTACCATCAGGGATGGATAGCCACTTGAGGCGATCAATGAAGGGGCAAGGCCCGGGATTGAACCCATAACATATATGGCTTTGAAAGAACCTTACAGTCCATGTTTTAATGCGAAGGCCATAACTAGTGTTGGTCAGTATAGCTTCATCGACAGAGACGCACGATACATGTTCTTCTCTTCCGTATCTTCCGAGGCTACCGATGCTGCAGAATTCCAGCATGAACAAAAATGGCTGAGCCAAGTAGATATTCCCATATAATTTCCTAAAATCACAACTAGGAAAGCATAACATTAAAAATACCTGATTCCATGGCCAGGTCCACATACAATTTTGTGAATTCCAATATTAGAGGAATCATTCACTATTGACACACAATCATCACCTGCACACATCTATGTTTAATTCAGTTTTTTTTTCTCATGCTTAATGGGGCATGTTTTCCATTTGCTAGAGTTGAACTCCAAACCAGTGGTTTATAGGCCAAGAACCCAATGTCACTAGTATCTGTGGAAGCAATCATATATACAAATGGAGCAAGGGATAGACCCCACTATCTCATGGATTGCCTTTTGCTTGGCCATAGTCTGGACCTAGGGTTGGTATATATAAGGTTTTCTACCCCATTGCACCAGTTAACCCTAGTTCGATGTCCACAATATCCAGATTGTGTTGTTGCCTACCAAATGGCCATCCACAAGCTAATTAGAAAGTTTTGGATCATTTGGGAAAATCTCACTGATTTGGGAATGGGTTTCAAGACATTGTTTCTAATATATCTCAAGTACAAGATTTTTAATATCTGTCTAGTGTGATATATTTAAAATCTAGTAATTAAGATCTAATAATATGCCGTATACAATAATTTAAACTATTTTTAAAACATTTTATAGATTAGTTTATATATGCCATATACAATAATTTAAACTATTTTTAAACCATTTTATAGATTAGTTTATATATGCCATATACAATAATTTAAACTATTTTTAAAACATTTTATAGATTAGTTTATATATGCCATATACAATAATTTAAACTATTTTTAAAACATTTTTTAGATTAGTTTATATGTCACATAAAATTGCCAAATTATCAACTGTGATGTTAATTGGCCTATATGTTGCCTAAATGACTCCATTAATTTAGGATTAAATTAATGATATACTTGAAATATTGGAATCACTGGGCTACACAAACTCTTCTACTATTAAAAATCATAAAAATGTACCACATCCTATCTGTGTATCCTGGATGAGAACATTCTGTGTCTCAGAAATATGAATTCCATCGGTATTAGGACTGTCCTCTGGTGCATTTACTTGCATATTCATGACTTGAACACCACTGCATTCTGAGAATTTCACATGGATCTGTGGGCTGTTCACAATTTCTAGGTTCTGTACCCTCAAGTTGTGAACAGCATTAAACCTCAAGGCCTACAAGAAAAGAAAAAGAGAAAATTATCGAGAAGCCACTTCTAGAAAGGACGAAGTAGAAATAGTGATTATACACATGCCAATGATGTCTTAACATGCCAACAACCGTTAACCATGATTTCTAAATATATCAGGCTAGGTAGTATTCTCATGATTTCTAAATATATCAGGCTAGGTAATATTCTCATGATTTCTAGATATATCAGGCTAGGTAGTATTCTCAATACATTTACAATTGAATACTTGTTCCCCAGCTCTAGCTTCTTGTTATTATATCCTTTCAGCCCTTTTATCTGACATTTGTATCATGTTTCAGGTGATGGTTATAATTTTGGTCTCAGAGATCATTGAGGCCTGTTGCAAATGTTAATATTACATGATATTCCATTTCACTGCAGAATTATGGAATGGATCATTGCATGATATATGGTGAGGGGCAAATATCCCCTTTTGGTTCCATTCATATTTTTTACAACAATATGTAAAAGCAGCCTTGACCATTTTGAACATGTTACAAAGACATACCCATAAAAGATCTCTACAATACTTACAGTGGGCGCGTCGACACATAGCTGCACAACCAGAAAGAAAATTTGTGGTTAGTGTGGATTACTGAATGAATGGATTAATATACACATACACTTCATTCAAAATAACGATATTAGGATCATGGTCTAAATAATATATCAGGTTCGTCTATCCACATAACCATAACCTCTTGAGCAGGGGTTTATCGGTTCATTAGGGCATTAAGGGGCATCCATTCTAGACCTAGGATGCCTAGCATGTATCTTGGGTAGGGATGTGTTGCAAGAGCATCACGGAGAATGATGACTGAAGGCCAGAGGGGCAAGAACAAAAGGATATCTAGCTATTTCATCTATCCATAAACCATAGTGCATAAGGGGCATCCCATTCTACACCTAGTGATGCCTAGCATGTATCTTGGGTTAAAGATGTGTAGACAAGAGCACTACAAAGAATGATGAATGAAAACCAAAGGAACAGGGACAAAAGGATATCTAGCCATTTCATCTATCCATAAATCATAGGCCTAGTGACCAGACCATAGCAATGGAGTACCACGGACATCCAGTAATGCCATTCACATCTCTGACTTTAATAATGTACTGAATCCTAGTCAAGGTTATGTGTATGCACATAATGAATACCAGATTGATTTATAATAATCCCCCCACCCCCACCCCCCCAAACAAAACAAAAAACAAAAACAAACATATAGACACTCAATAACATGTGCAGAGAAGATAAAATGTTTACACTTGTTCTGTCCCGTTTACAAGATTGTTCCCACCATTGTTGACCCTGTCCATCTAGCTTTCCCCATCCTTCAACTGTGAGATTATTCAGATTATTGAAGTAAATCCAGGCATTTGAGTCCGACACATTCCATTTCTTAGGATCCGATGGTGCAATCAAAGTGCCGGCAAACTGCAAGATGAATTGAAAACTGTGTTCCTTGAAAATTGTACCATACTATCAAGCTCTTCTAAAAGCTATAAACCAGTTATTTTATATAAAATGTATGTACGTCCCTATGAATATGCCAGGTAATTTGACACTAGTTCTAGTTATGAATATATCATCCTAAGTATCCATATAAATATGGGCAGAAGATAGTTGGGATAATTTTTATGCAATGGTAACTTATGCCTTTATTAATATGTTTAATCCATGATAGTTGAGCCATTTTTTTATATCATAGTAAATGCCCTTATGCATATGGGACCAAGATAGCTGAACCAAGGGCTGAACCCTTTACATCCATAAGTACCATTGTAGTTGCTTATTTTGATTATCGACATAGTAATGGAATCAAGATAGTTGAGCCAGATTTAATGTCTTACAGTCATTGTCATATTCCTCTACAAGGTCATTTATGTATCTGCCCACCTGAACCGCAAGATTGTTCCGGCACGGACCTTTGAAGTTGAGCGGCCCGACAAGGTATGTTTTACCCTTGGGGATCATCAGAAGTGCAGAATCCAGGGCACATGCATCCTTCCACGCCTCTTGAAATGCCTGAAAGTTTCATATAAATTAATGATCTCGTTTGCAACCCATATATATTCATACCCATGAACCTTAGAGTCTGTGTATATACATGCACAATAATGCATTAACATATATATTCACATGAAATTTTAGACATCTTTCCTATGTGTTAAAGGGATCCCTCACATTGTTTTCCGACCAATATTACATTCTAAATCCAAAAAATGTTGGTAAATCATGCACGATCTTTCAGAAACATCAAATCATAAAAATATTTTTGGCCAATAATAGTAAACCCCTACTTAGCTGCTTTACGTCAATAGTATGAATAGATAATATTTCTTAAAATACTTGTAACTCTGTAATCTTTCAAGAGCACTGATTTTAGAAACGGAAGGGCAATATGATGAATACATTCACCCAAGTTCTTCCCTGCTTCTAATCTTTCAAGAGCACTGATTTTAAAAACGGAAGGGCAAAATGATGAATACATTCACCCAAGTTCTTCCCTGCTTCTAATTAACCACAAGGTGAAAAGTATACTATAAAATTGTCCAACATATCTTGGCCACAATATGGGAGCCATCGCATTAGCTCAGACACACTCATAATCACACAGAGTGCATTGGTAACTATACCATTTATCCTCGAAAAGGAATAAAGATTCTGACATTTGTTTTAGGGAGCGTCTCTGAAAAGATAAAACCCAAGGGATGAATTTGACTACATAATGGCTCAAATAGCATTGAGAAAAAGAAGGCGGGGGATTGCTCTTTCAGAGGAATAAGGAAAGCATAGTGGTACGTGAGGAAATAAACTCAGTGACATTTATCTTCACAAAGAGGAAGCCAATATTTTGTTTTATAATTGTTTACGCTAGCTCCCGAAATTCCAACTTTAATCACAAGAATGGCCAACCCTGATGCTTTATTCAGCATTTCATTGTTTGTAATGTTTGATGATGATGATGATGATGATAATTTCAACCATCAAATGTTAAGCAAAAAGAATAAAAGTGATTCCTTTTCAACATAAATGATAAGATCCACACATACCTTAGTATCATCTGTTAATCCATCACCGATTGCTCCATAGCAATCAACCGTCACAATGTGAAACACAGTCCTTTTCACATAATCACAGTCATCAGCATCAAAGCATCCACGTTGAGAATTATTGCATTCCTTTTTAAACCCATCAACAAGTTTGAAACTCCATATCTGATCATGATGGCCAATAGAAGAAGAAGAAGAAGAAGAAGAAGTTATGCAGGGCCATGAAAGCTTCTCCTTCTTGGTCGTAGCATCAACGCCTCTATGATTGTGAAGACACAATAAGGATCCCAAAATCAGAAGAAGAAGAAGAAGAAGAGGAAGAATATTGACCATTTATATGTATATAAATGGATAGATAGATTTTTCTTGTGAGATTAATAGATAGATTATTGCATTCAATAGATAGATATCTGGATTTATGAAGAGAACTGTGAGATTAGATGAGATGGTTAGTGTATCACCACCACCACCACCATCACCATAACCATCATCATAACCTTGGGCTGCTTGGAACCTCAAAGAAAAGGCTGTAGAGCTCTGTAATTGGGGTGGGGCCATAATGTAATGTAAGCTCATAAATCTTTGTCACCTGCTTTCTTTTGGTGGGTCTTTGCAAAGGCAGCAATCAATTGTCTTCTTTCTTATCTATTGGGTTCTTCTATGTATCCCTTCCTGCAGTGGCCCATCTGTTTTCACTATGTATATGGACCCACCCCCCTCTATGGACACCCTGCCCATCTGAACTCATCGGGGCGGGCTGCCCGGCTGCCTACATGACCATGCATTCTTTAGGACCCAAATGTGGTTTATTTCGTCCGGCCCGGGCTTCTCTTTTGGCCAGTCACCCTCTTGCCAGCCACTTTACAACATATATTTCCGCATACATCGATCGACAATATGCCCATTTCCTTATCCTTCGTCCATTTGCACCCATGTATATGTAGAGTGGTAGTTTGTCACCTCACCCCCCCCCCCCCCCCCTTCGGGCTTTTACCACCATTGTAGCTAGTGAGTGGCCTTATGTCACAAGCCATTCCTTTAACAACAATGAATCGTTGTTTTGTTTGGGTGTGTAGCTATGTACTCTTATGCCCCCAGTTGGAAAAGCCTCGACAAATCTGAACCCACATACGATAAGCGTGCGAAACCTCATTAAAAGAGGTGGGGCCTCATTCCTAGTTAGTAATTAGTACACATGCTTCCAAGAGTAACATTTTATGATCAATATCCAACTCGTAGACCATGTTTGTGGTTGGACATGCCACTCTTGTGCCCTTATTAGTTTGTCATCATTGTCATCCTACCTCAAACATTATTGGAGTTAACATTTTACCCATTTGGTGAGGCATCCATGATGCAACATCTAACAAAGACACCCCCCTTCGGACATGACAAGGATCATACATGAATATGTGTAGCAATGGGCACGGTTTCGGCTCAAACCGAACCGAATCATTAAGCCATGGTTTAACGGTTTATTGGTTCCAAAAAAAATTAGTGGTTTGGTTTGGTTTGGATTCTCAATAAACGGTTTGGTTTCGGTTCTAAAACTCAGGTTTATAGTTTTACAAGTTTGGTTTAAAGGTTTATAGGTTTTTGGTTAATTTTTTTTTTACCTTAATAGTTTATTGATGTAATGGTTTAATTAATGGTTTTTTATTGATTTAATAAATTTAACTTAAATGCTTATTTAATTTAATGTATTTTTGTTTCTTTAGATGATTAACTAGTTTGACTTAAGTGGTTAGGTTTAAATTTTTTATTAAATGGTTCGGTTTGGTTTAAACTTTTCCCTAAACGGTTTGGTTTAAACTTTTTCTTAAATGGTTTGGTTTAAATACTGAGAGTTCATAAACGGTTTGGTTTGGTTTCTTTGCCTTGAAACCGAACCGTGCCCATTGCTAAATATGTGAGCCTTGTCTACAAACAAAGTAGAAGATTTTAGTTGATCAATAAAGGTCCACTTATTATAAATTAACTTGGTTATATGAGAGAACATTCCAAGATGCAACCCTTCGTTTCGAGGACATTTAAAGAACAATAATTTTGTACCTTGTGATAATCACACCATGTTGCCAAGCATCTCTTAACAACACATTGAATTCATTAATTAAAGTTCTGCTAAAATATTCATGTATGCATCAATAGAGGTCGATTATTATAAATTAACCTACTTGGACACATAGATTGACATATTCGCATTCGTGGGGCCTCCCCCAAGAATGCATATGAATAAGAATACGAATGTATGAAAAAGTATTCGCTAAAAAAAAGGTTCATAAACTCCCTCCTTTTTAGTCTCCCAATGGATATTTTTACTTGACAAAAAAAAAGGGGACTTGACACTAATAATATTTTTATAATAGTATGATTTACCTTCATGTTGTCGTGTACCTTTGTGCCACCTTTTTAGCACACATGTAACCAAACTAACCCAAATGGGTATCTATGTATCAATTATAAATTGAGTAAGAAGTAAGAAACAAGGCAAGCTAGTTTGGATTTTCTTTATGTGGATTTCATAACAGATGTGAAAGTGTTCGTTTTTTGTTCGTTTTTTGTTCTTTTTTCATTGAATTAATAAATTTATTTTGCAAAACAAATGGTTTTATAATATTCTTGGGCCATTTATTATGCTCGAATATTGCGAATATCACGCATGTGTCAATCTATGCTTATATGAGAGAACATTCAAAGATGCAACCCCTCATTTAGATGACATTTAAAGAACAATAATTTTTTATCATGTCATGGCAACACCATGTTGCCGACCATCTCTTGAGAACTAATTAATTTCATTATATATGTCATGATGACAATATAAAGTTCTAATCAAATATTTGAGTATGCATCAATAGAGGTCAATTATAATAATTAACTAACTTGGACATATGAGAGAACATTGCAAGATGCAACTCCTCATTTAGATGACATTTTAAAGAATGTAAAGAACCGAGAGTGAGTATCTGCAACAGAAGAGATGTGTGTATGTGTGTGTGTGTCTGAGAGAGAGAGAGCTTGAGTATACAGAAAACAAGTAAAGACTATATTATTAAAAGGAAGATTGCAAGGATGACCAATTGTTACAAATAAGGTGGGAAGGTGCTTATATAGTCACATTCTCCTTATATTCTCTTTCTACAACCACCTCTTAACTAAAGGGAGGTTAAGACTTAACTACACTAAATATGTGTCATAGAACTATAAGATTCTATGACACACTAGTTACTATTGTAGGTGGTGGGGTGTTCACACACTAGGGAAGTCGAGTTTGATTCTCAACACGCCCCTTCAAACGCAACTTCCGGATGCCGAAAAGTGGTTTGGTTTGGTTTGGTCTTCGATTTGGTCGAAACACCGCGTCATTTGAAACAGGTAATATGTCGCAATTTAAGAACAGTTCGTCCAAAAAAGGCACAAAGTAGGTCATTTCACAAAAAGGAACATCACATGCGTAAAGGGTTTTGGAAATTGAATCAAAATATATTGATTTATACCATGTCCCAAAATTTAGGGCTTTCAAAAAATGCCCCTAATAATCGACACGTGAAATATCGCCATATTGATGTAACATACAATATTTACATTTCATATGTGACATCTATCACTTCCCAGAGATATGCTTTCCCTTTCAGACCCACCCGATGAACTAGAAGAGCTTTGTGAGGTCTCATCGTCATCATCACTAGCAACCAATGCATTGTCTTCATCCAATTGCAAGCCAATGTCACCGTGATTATTAGACATACTCCTTGTTCGTCTTTGTGTTGCGTCAACAAGCACATCTGGGATCTTCTCTTTTATTATCTTGATTGTAGTCTAACTTAGATGGCCTGTTTTGGTCAAGGAGAAGTTATACACGAGTATGTCGACATTATCAAGTGCTAGACTAGACATGCTTGGTAGATTCTTTCTTCTTCGCTTTCTGCTTCTACCTTCAACATCCTTAACCATCTCTAAAGAGTACTTCCCAGTAAATGCATCTTTGGAGGAGGTATGATACCAATGAACCATAATAGAATTTACTTGATTGCCTTCATCATCCTTAATAATTTCAATGATTTTGGCAATCCAGAAGGGATGACCCAACTTATCACCCCCAACTAATGTTGTAACCAACATACCAACTTGTAGCTCATGTAGATTGCCTTGCCACCTCGCCTCTGTAGCATGTGATAATCTTGGTCCCACGTAAATATCTCTTTGTTGTGGATGAACTAGATTATTCAATTCAAGATTATCTAGTGGTTGTAAAGGAGTCGTGCTTGCTATTGATGGGCCACCAAGCGCCCATACGAATTGATTTTGTAGTGGCTAGTACCTTGTAAAGTGGTTATCTAATATTGTATGTTGATGATTAAAGAAGATATCCCACCAATCCACATATTGATCAACAACTTATTTTTTGGTTCACGCAATATTTTTGTGTTTTTCCTCAAGGCACCACATCCAATATATCTTTTGATCTTCAAGTGAACTACCAACAACCAATCTTTTATGGTCGTCATAGGGCATTTGCTCGGCACCATAGATTATTGCATCTGGGAAATGCAATAAGAGCCTACATCCGTCTTGTGGCTCCCATTGCGAACTAGATGAGTATTGTTTGGCATACAACATGGTCTGGTTGTGATCAACCACACCTTTTTGGATGAGGAAGACGTGGTTAAAACTTATATATTAAGCGGAGCAAGAACCCTACATCCATTCCCATCACCACCCAAACAGAAGCGCTTGATATCATATACTTCATCTAAATGTTGCACATCTGGCTTGGGGTATAAGTTTCAGTAATCAACCTTGATAGCATAGGAAGTGTGAAAGCATTGCACCTTGCTAATTTCTTGGAGAACCTACTAAACATTTGATCTATGTGATCATGTGTATGACCAACTAGCAAGAAGTTGACCTTAATCTTTTTGAAAATACCCTTGTCTACTAATATGCTCAGGTAACCAAACATAGTCGAGTTCTTGTTTTCTCTCGCCGTGTTGTCAAGTTGCACGTATAGTACTGGTGGGAGTAAACCTTGCCAATTCTGCAGAACTCTTTGCATGACTGTAACTATAAGATTAGGGTCGTTGTCGATATTTGGATAAGTTAAGAACACTTGAGGCCTTATTGTTTGAGAATACAAAAGACATCCTACTAAGTGCATCTGCACTAGGCATTCATCTCCAATATCCTTGGGCAATCTTCGAAAATGTGGCAAACAAGTTTTCTTTTGATCCATCCCATCTAACATGTATCTTTCTAGTGATTGAAGCACTTTTTGATGATGGTGTATAGCTTTAGATCTTTCCAACACTTGGCTTTCTCGATGCTCTCTCAATAAAGGCTTATATTTTGTTATTCTTCATTTGTTGTCCCACTCTTTGCCAAGCTTTTTAAACTCGCGCAAATCGAACAAACACCCATCCGGACCTTGCAGGGTATGACCGCATTGTTAAACTTCGATCTCCATAAACGATTGAAATGCCTATATTGTATATAAGCTACACTTTCCAATAACATGTCATCCTTATAGGCTTGGTATACCTCACAACGAGTGAAGTTATCTGACAAATGTAACCTTCCAGTGGTGGGCGTAACATCACATTGCTTCGAGAAATAAATCTTCATCCATTTAACATCATGTCGCCCAATCAAGCCCTTACAAGAAGATTCTCTATTGTTGAAAGGCACCCACCACCCCTTCATTAATCGATGTTGAATTCTCTGTAGCCTCATGATCTCGATGCTATAAGCAAATTTAAAAGCAACTCGACAACTCTTCGTAGTAAGTGAAAGGTAGTATTCCACCTGCTGAGAACACAACACTGCCAGATGGTCCTTAACAAGTTGCATATTGGCAATCAAGAATGTAGTGCATCAAGTTCTCGTTGAAAAATGGGATCTTTATGATCAATTGATTAGATTTGGTCAAATTTTTTGCTGTTTTTTGGTCTTCTTCTTCAAGTTTTTTATGTAAAATTCTATACAAAAACGTATGCTTTTGCTAATTTTTCCCTTATTTAAGAGGTCTATATTGTTTATTATTAACATTATTGCCATATCCTTGTGTCATGACTTGTTGTTTTCAGTGAGCCACGACAAAAGGTGCCGACCTTCAAACTTAAAATTCCATCACCAACAAAAAGATCTTCTGACACCATGATTAAAGTTGATTCTCGCAAAGCATTTATCGAGTCATACGGGAGCACTGATGGTCACACAAGCAACAACCCCACCAAAGTCTGCCAAAACACGTTCGCGTTCACAAGTGGAAGGATTGCGCATTCCACTTGTAGAATCTTCTTAAAACGAAGCAAATACACCCTCTCTACAAAAATTGGATGCACTAGTATCACATGTTCCTCAACTTGATGAGAATTTGCAAATATAAAAATACATGATAGATCTACGAGTGGAGATCATTAGAAATCATGCAAGTTTAGACATGTTGATAAGTTAATGTAGGCATAATAAAGTTCAACTATGGCTCAATATGTCACTACTGTGCGACAAGGGAAACACTAACTTAAAGACTTATATTAATTAGGTAAGTTTTACAAAAATATCAGGTGTACTTGTATCCATACTAATAAAATGAGATATAATTTATACTTTGACCCATACGTGCATGTATGTAATTGTGGAAAATGTAGGATAGTGCACATTAGGATAAGTGATTGGAATAACTAACTTATTAAAGTATTCAATACTTGTATTTAAAGTTGATCTAATCTATTCCTCAGTTTGTTCATATGGGATCAAACCATATGTTTATAATTGTGGACAATGTAAGGCAGTGAACTTTAGGATAATGTCGTGGAAATAACAAACCTATTAGGCTTTCATACCTGTATTTAAAATTGATCTACTCTATTGCTTAGGTGATTCACACAAGATCAAACTCCGAACGATAATGCAACTGGAACCATTATCAACACACTACACAATCTAAGCAGCAATGGAATAGAAACATAATAGTTTTAACAATAGAAGACAAAGATCCATAATAACAACATGGACAGTCATGGCAACAATTATAGGGCCATGTTCTGTTAAGGTTAGCTTGGACCAAAATCAGCCTCCATTTAAACTAGTTCATGTTTCTCCATAAGTTTGGTAGTCAGCTATGCACGCGGTGAAACCAATGTCATAAATCTACTAATCAAGTATATAAAAATAAAATTGAAACATATAGAAGATTATAAAGAATAGAATCCACTAGGTAAAACCCAAAATTTGTATTAATAATGTGAAATCTTAACAAATCGTCAGTGTCATATTCTTCATAGAGTCTATTACATAGCAATCAATTCATCAACGTCATTTTCTTCATCATCTTGTGTAGAACTGTCTTCGGCTATACGTGCATTGGTTTCCCCTGTTAGCCGAGCCAACGAAATATCTTCTATAAGCTCATCATCAAGCTCTATTAGCTCCCCCGGTTCGCCGGCTAACGGAGGAATAGGCTCTCGTGAAGCAGGTTGAAACCTTTCTGTATTGGCGAGGTTCTTTGCACCGACCTCCTCATCCTGGTCTGGGCACTCCCACAAAGCCTTAATCCGCATATTAATAAATATAACTTGGTCCTCGTCCTTCTCCAATGCAATTGTATTTCTAAACAGCTTCAATGCACATGCTGACGTAGTTCCTGTGATGTAAGTAACAAGAAGATTTAGTTGTCAAACGAAAAAAAAGGGATTGGTTATCTCAAGATCGTTACCCTAGTTCGAGGAATACCTGTGCCAGAAAAGAGATCTAATATCCAGTCTCCTTCGACAGAAAACATCTCGATCAAGCGCATCATAAGTCGTTGAGGTTTTTGGTATGGGTTGACAAGTCCCCGTTCTGTCGTGGTGACATGTCGCAATTTCCGTGTCACTGCTGGATATACCAACAGATTTGAACCTCCCACTTCATTAGAATGCTCTTTGATTCTCTGTTTCTTAATTTCATCGAAGTAGCCAACCGTTATGTATTCAATGGCATTAACGAACCGAAAAGTTGGCCCTCTATTTACATTGGTCTTGATCCTATAAAAAATAATTCATCGAGTTAAGAATAGATTCAACAACCTTAAGAAATGCAATATAGTGAAAGACACCTATAAATAATCCTTACCATGCAAGGTTCTCAATGCCATGGCAATGAGATCTCAAAGCTTGAGCTACCGAGTACCCTTGGTCCATACTATGAAAGACAACTATTCGCCACAAGGATGCGGTCGTTAGCTCAGCGAAATCCTTGACCATCTTCTCCAATTGTTTAAACCTAAACGGTTCATCGTCGTATGATGACCCAGCCATTCAAAATCCGTAAGGAATATCCGCAATCATTAGCGTATATTCTTTCTTTGGCACCTTCTGGATCAAGTCGATGACATCACCGCAAACCACATTGTAGTAAAGATCTCTCGTAATATCTTTTTTGTGGCTAAATTTTTTAAAGGAGCCATCTTCCTCCATTTCGTACGCCTTGACTAAGCGACGATCCTTTTCTTTTCTGGCTCGCTCGAGATGTGCAAGGAAGGATGTAGGGAAATCGTGTATATCCTTAACTTCTCCTTGTTTCTTGCCTCGACACGGTTTCTAATAGAAGCAATAGGACATCAGGTATTATTATACAAGCTCTACATATGATGAAAGGGTAATGAAAAAACATGAATACTAACCCAATCCTTGAATGCAATAAAATACTCTGATAACGCCTTATACGAAGACGTTAGAGGATAATCCTCGGTCACTTGTTCCCAAGTTATACATCCAAGTTGTTTCATCATAACTTCTTGGATCTTCATGTACACCTTATGACTGTAAAATTAGAAATCAAGATTAGAACTTTGAATTACACCAGATAGACTACAATTTCAATATTTGAAAGACTTACTTATTGAACTCAGTGACCATTTCTTCAAGGCTTAAATCTTTCGCCACGACCCTTGACAAAACCGACACAAGAAGCTGCTCGTCCTTAATACCTTGCATCGCTCTCCATAGAGACAGCTTCATGTCATCTGCCGCTTCTTCAATTGTCAAGTCAATTTTCTTGGCGGCTTGTGACTTTAACTCTAGTTGAGGGTCAACCCTACATTTCTTTTGTCGTTGACCCTTTACCTCCTTATTCTCCCACATTGAGAAGATTTGATCTTGTAGGTCCCATACTTCTCCATCTCTAAACGCCAATTGAAACCAAGACTCATACTTTCGAAGACCATCGGACCTAACATTATCATCTACCACAATGCCGACTTCATGCAGACATTGACGTCGAAGGCCTGTATGTAACTTCACACCAAACTTTTGTTTCACGTCTAAATACTCATGGTGGAAGAACTGTATACGCTCAATGGACGACATTTTCTGCCTATAGTCATTATCATTATTATGGTCCCATGCCAACAGCTTAGCCTCTTCGGTTGTGAGCCCAACATAAATTTTGCACTCGGCATACTTGAAGAAGAAAGTGGTTGGATGTTCTCTCACAAGTTGCCGACGTGCCTTTGCTGAATGCGATCCACCAATGACAAAATAATTATATTGATCATGCTTTCTAATATCAAAATCTTCAATGGTTTCACATTCTTCAGGATCTACCATTACAATAAAAGGCACCACAGTGGCATGAGGATTAATTTTCATTTTTTTCTTGAGATTTTGAACATGCATGCGGTGTGGCTCTCTAATCTCAAGTGGTCTTCGACCTGTTTTTTCATCAATAGGGGGCCGATGGATGTGTGTTATAGGCAAATTAAACACTTGCCCTTTCCTGACCAGTTTCCGTTGCATTAACTCTCTCCTTATCTTATTCTGTTCGGATGACAAAACACCCGAGGCCAGCTCAGCTCCTGGCGTCCCCTTATTATCCTCCTCTTCGTTTTCACTTGTTGAATCCGTATCCGACATTTTGGTTGTCTTCTTCTTTGGTGGTCTTGATTGGACTTTGGTTACCCTTTTTGTGGCCTTCAATGGGGAGGGCACTTCATCTCTTAGAGTTACATGGCCTTGTATATAAGGCCTCAAGGTAACAATAAGGTTTTGTGAGCTATCAAGTGCTTTTTTGAACGCTTCTGGCCCACAAGATTCCTTTACTAAAAGGTCTTCTGAAAGGAACACTTTACGTACCCCCTTGGAGCACTCTATCATTACCAGTATGTTGGCCGAATCTGCATCTTCGTAGTCAAATCGTAGAATACGGCCATACATAAATGGGGTTTCCTTTCCAAGCTGCCCCTCACCCTTCTTCTTTGTTGTATACAATACGACTTTTTTCTTTGAGTCGACATATTGCATACACCATTCCTTGTCCGTTAGATCTCGGTCAGGAAGGTCTTCACCTCCAGTAGCGGCGACAAGTTTCTTTTGGCTAACATCACTATGTGGCTGAGATTTTGTCTCTTCGTTAAAGAGAAGCTTTTTTCCTCTCTTTATGGTCTCAGGAGCTACCTTGGTCTGGGCTTTGATTGGAGAACCTTGTATGCGAAGCTTTATTTTCTTCACGGGTTGGTCCGACAGGTTCTCAAACGACCTATTTAAGAAAGTATATGCAAAAACATAAGTTAGGTAGTCACGTAGATTAAGGTTGTATATTAACATGAAGAACAGTTCCCAGTAGCAATCCTATATTCAAAAATCTATTATAGGCAGGGCTATTCAACCTAGAAAATATATATCGTAATAAGTAAACAGGGTTATATATTCTTTTAAATAGTAGGTATGACTTATATAGATTCCAAACCTATATTGAGGAGAATTTGCTATCATAAAGGCAATTTGTGGATCCTTTTCTACTATTTTAAGCTAAAGTAGGTCATAAAACACCTCTAATTAGAGCATGTTTTTTTTTTAAAGTAAGGAAAGTCAACATAAAAAAGACTGATTTTGCCAGACAATTTGATATCTTTTCCACCCCATAATTATTTGTTACCCCAAAAACACAATTTTTCTCTCTCAAAGCCTTTTTTTATACAGGAACTCGATACGGCGTATCGAGTTCCTGTTTAAAATCCAAACTTTAAACACAAACTCGATACGCCGTACGACGTATCGAGTTCGTGTTTAAAGTGTAGGTTTTAAATGGGAACTCGATACGGCGTATCGAGTTCTTGTTTAAAATCCAAACTTTAAACACGAACTCGATACGCCGTATCGAGTTCGTGTTTAAAGTGTAGGTTTTAAATGGGAACTCGATACGGCGTATCGAGTTCTTGTTTAAAATCCAAACTTTAAACACGAACTCGATACGCCGTATCGAGTTCGTGTTTAAAGTGTAGGTTTTAAACGGGAACTCGATACGTCGTATCGAGTTCGTGTTTAAAGTTTGGATTTTAAACAAGAACTCGATACGCCGTATCGAGTTTCTGTTTAAAGTGTAGGTTTTAAACAGGAACTCGATACGCCGTATCGAGTTCGTGTTTAAAGTTTAGGTTTTAAACACGAACTCGATACGACGTAAACACGAACTCGATACGCCGCATCGAGTTCGTGTTTAAAGTTTGGATTTTAAACAGGAACTCGATACGCCGTATCGAGTTCCTGTATAAAAAGCAAAAACAAATTATGAACTCGATACGCCGTATCGAGTTCATGTATAAAGTTTGTATTGTATACATGAACTCGATATGGCGTATCGAGTTCTTGAGAATCGAAACATATTTACAAAAATGTCCACAGTGTTAGAGGCCTACCTGGAGTCCTCGCGCTCGATTCTCTTTGAAGACATGGTTGATCGAGTGGAAGTGGAGGCGGAGATCGCGCTTTCGTGCTTTGTGCTCTGTGTGCTTTGTGTGCTTTGTGTGCTCTCTACGTTCTGTGTGCTCTGTACGCTCTGGTGAGTGAAATATGACGAGGTCTTCCTATTTATAGGGATTGAACATATTGGTTAAAGTAACCACAGTCACCTTAACCAAGGTTGGTAACTTTGAGGATAGTTAGTTGGTAACCATAGTCACATTAACTAGAGTAACTTATGATTGTATTAATGATTACAAAGTCAAACTAACATATTGATCAATCTTTTATAGTCATAACAACCTACAATGACTTCAAAGGTTATGAAGGAGACAATGATAGAGGTTCATGAATGTACCAATGATTGATTACTAAAAGCAACAAATTTTATGACTCTCAAATGCTATGTATTAAAGATGTTGGCATGAATTAACCAATGATTGATAAGTCTAATATTTAAAATGGTGAGCATTAAAGAACCAATGAGTGAGACGTTCTATATCAAAATGGGTGCCATTAATTAGCCAATGATTTTAACATTAATCCAACATATTCATGGCTTGTTAATGATTAGTTTTATATTTTACTTAATTTAACTTCATATAGATCTAGTTTATATAATAATTGATATTTTAAGTACAATTACTTTATTAAAAATAATTTTTTGATGTATTGTATTAATAGAATATTACATAATATAGACATTCTATTGATTTGGATTTTGTTTAGAGAGAAGTTTATGTTTAGAGAGGAGTATATGTTTAGAGAGGAGCATATTAGTTTTTTTCCTTACCCTAAGCACATAACTTAGAGAGCCCTATCTAGACCTTAAGCCATGAGTGAAGATTCACCGTTCTCGATTGAAGAATATTGTTTGTCATCAGACCCATCGTTTTCTACTGAAGAGTATTGTTTGTCAATAGAGTCACCATATTCGATTGAAGAATATTGTCTGTCGACCGACTCACCATATTCTATCGAAGAATATTGTCTGAGCTCATCTACAGGGAATGTAAATAATGACACATGTGAAGAGTTCTCTATTGAAGAATACGATATTAATAAAGATACCGAGAATGAAGGAAGTGCCCAGGAAACATTGAATAACATTGGCGATGGTCACAACAGAGAATTAGACTGTAACAAGGTTACACCAACCTCTATGCAGGAAGAGAAATCTGGGAGCCCTATGCATATTAGAAGAATCCCACGAAGAATTCGTTTGGCTAGATTTAGCTTGGTGACATTAGATAAACAGATTGGATTTGATGTCAACAAAATATGTTGTGCCTGTGGTTGTATGTCTATGATTGGAAAATCAAAGTTGTGAGAATTAAGGCGATACTATTTTTCGATGACCGGTGATGAGCAAGACACTTACCTCGGGTCACATATGCAACTAATATCTGACAAATGTACGGGGATCAAAGTATCATTCGAGTATTATATCTTCCATGCACAACAGATATGTAGAGTTGCATTCAAAATTGCGTTATGTGTTAGTAACATGCGGCTACATAGAGTACAACAACGTCTACTTAGCGGGGATCAGATGCTCAATTGTAAAGAGGTTCCAAGTATGAAAGGTACAATTGGAAAACATGCTATTGGCTGGATGAAAACTTACTTTCAGTTAAATTGTGAAGTAATGCCCACTATAGGTAGGATGCATCTTTCTGATAATTATACACGTCAGGAAGTTTATGATGTCTATCGATCTGATATGCTGGGCTCACGTAATAAGTCTATCACCTATAGCCAATTCACAAGATTATGGAGAGCTCGGTTTTCAAATGTTATTATTCCTCGTAAAGTATGTATGGGGTATTGCTCCATTTGTGCAAATCTTAAAAGTTTGGCTAAAGGTGCAAAGACATAAATGGAAAAGGATACGAGTAAGAAGTTACTACAAGAGCATCGTGAGGCACAATCCTTAGAACGAAGGAAGGCGATGCATCATAGAGAGAAGTGTTTGAAGAGGCCCGAACAATACATGTGCTTAATGATAGATGGCATGGACCAGAAGAAGACATGCTTGCCGCATATGCGGAGGCTCCCCAAAGATGTCAATGATGAGTGCCTTGTTCAAATGCACTTGGTGGGATGCTTGGCTTATAATAGGTCTGTTCGACCTCACGTCTTCATTACTTACCCCAATGTTCACAATGACCCTAACCTAACAGTTACAGTGATTCACCGAGTTTTGATGTCTTGGGGACAACCTTCCCCCCCTGTTCTATACATTCAATTGGACAATACTGCTAGAGAGAACAAAAATTCAACTGTATTTGGCTATCTAAGTATGTTGGTCAACCTAGAATTGTTTAGGAAAGTGAAAGTCAATTTCCTTTTGGTTGGCCACACACATGACCATATAGATAAGATGTTTAGCACATTCTCCAGACAGTTGTCTCGGCATGATGCTTTCACTTTACCTAAACTATTTGATGTCATTTGTGATGCTTATACACCACGCCCAAAAGTGTTACACTTGAAGGAGGTATATGACTTTAAGAGATATATATTAGATGGGGGTGGTGGGAATGTTAAAGTGCTTGCTCAGTTAAACAATATAAGTTTCAATCACATTTTTATGATAAAGAAAAATGGAATAAGTGGTTCTACACTTTTGTATGCTAAACAATATTCATCTTCTACAACATGGGAACCTGAAGGTGGTTGCCAGTTATTACTTTGTATGCCGAGTACAATTGTCCATGGAGCTAAGCTGCCAATTGAGAAGAAAGGACAGTTGCAGAGCGACTTGGTATCAGAACAAAAACGGTCATGGCTCCAAGCCTTAGAAGAAAAAAGAAAGCATATTGAGGCCGCCAAGAAATATGCCACACAACAAGACACGTCATGGTGGGATGTATTTTATAGTGATCAGAAAGAAATTATAGACAATTGTGTATCTGTTGATAATTGGAATTTGGAAACGCCATTCACATGGTCGCTGCAACATGATCGCGTAAATAGAAGTCCGGAGCAACTAGTAAATGCGATTAATGACAGCTTGGTCCATCCACAACAAAGAGACATTTATGTGGGACCAAGGATGACGACAGCAGCCGAAGCTAGATGGCAAGGAAATTTGCAAGAGCTCACCGCGGGGATGTTGATTGCAATGCGGGCTGATGAGAACTCACATGGCCACCAATTTTGGGTTGGTAAAATTCTAGAAGTGCTAATGCATGAAATAGAAAACACGATCAAGTCTATAAATGTTCATTGGTACAACACTAGAAGTGCAAATGCTTTTACAGGTAAGTATACATTGGAGATGATTGAATGCCAAACAAGAAGGGGAGGTAGGAAGAGGAAGCGAAACATTCGTAACACCTCGACCCTTGATATCTCTGATGTGGATATCATCGTGTACGACTTCACACTTACAAAAGCCGGACGATTAAGGAAGTCAACAATAGATATAATAAAAGAAAAATTACCAGGTCTACAAGGTGGCTCAAGTCAAAGGCAAACGAGATCTGCTACATATAATCTACAGTCAAACCATTTGGTTTATGACGAAGATAATGCACTGATTGGTACATCCGAGGATGACGAGGAGGAATCGTCATTGTATATTAGTTATAGTAGTGATTCTCCGTAAAGGAGTGATCACAAATTAGGGTTTGCCTTACGGCTTTGCAAGGAGTGCGGGTCGATATACCGCTCGAATACGGAGCATGTCCACTCTTGATAGCGATAGGCCCCCCCGAACCCATTACTATCGTAGATGTAACCAGGACTTCCCGGGAGGTCACCCATCCCAGTACTGTTCTGGCTCAAGCACGCTTAACTTGCAATGCTTGAAGCATCCAAACAACCACAAAACTCATGGCATGTGAGCTGCCAAGGTAGGTAGGAATGTGCTACACATTGATCCCCGGCAAGCGGAATGTATATTTGGCTATTAAGTGTAACTACATTCCGCTTGTAACAAATCGAGTAATATAAAATCGTGTGTTTTGAATTCTTATGATTTCTAAAAAATCGTTTCTTATAAAATAACATTGGTTGTAAAGTTTGTGATATAAATTGAGAATGTATCTTTTTGAAATTCGTCTTTTTTTAGTTACTTCTAAATCACGAAAATAGTGGATTTTTAACCTTTTTCATAGTATGTTTGAACATGTATGATACTGGTATCAATGTGTTTTGTAAAATCATTGAAAAACCCCTAAAATTTCCCTTATCCTTCCATTTATGCGCGATCCTTCCACTTGTGAACGCGAACTTCTTGGCAAGAAGTCCAAACCGGAACATAAGAAGTACAAGAAAAGGTAGCAACCAAAAGAGAAAGAAGTCAAGCTCGAAGTTTTTCCTCCAGGGGGCCACATTTCATCGAGGATACTCACCTCAAAGCAGAACCGGATCAGAGAAAATATTGTGAAGACGAAGCTTGTTCGCAAAGAACAATTATTTCACTTACCAATCTGCTCTATTCAACAGCCACCCATCGATCCGGAGACAAGAAGACGAGCTCTAGAAATTAGAGAGCCACATTCAGTGCATGTGCATAACATAAAAAGAAAAATGAAGATTAATCCACATGCAACAATAGTGCCATTCTTAGTAATGGTCGACCCAAATCAATGCCCTACTGTTGCTGACTTCAAGTATAGTTCGACAGATGACTATACATACTATGTGATTGGAGGATCCCACTCTGCTGAAGCCCAATGTCAACTGGTTATCTTACCCCTTTCTTCAAGTATGTAGAATGTAAAGTGTATGCAAGCCTTACACATGAAGAAGCCAAGTTGTTAGCTTGGGATCATAACAATGATAATCACTATAGACAAAAGATGTCATGTATCGAGTGCATTAGGTTCTTCCATCACAAGTACCTTGATGCACTACAAAAATTTGGTCCTCGGCTGCATCTTGGATTGCGACAACAATGTCTGCTTGAAGTGGGGATAGCAGTTGACGAAATCACCAAGTCTGAAGGCCTGAGGAAATATGACTCATGGTTTCAACTTGCCTTTAGAACTCCAAGATTGCATTTTTAGTATGTGGGAGTGTAAAGAAATAAAGGGTCAAAAATCAAAGAAGGCTAAGCTCGACCCACAGGTGGAGATGAAATCTAAGTCACATAAAAGTGACTTAGCAATTGAATAGTTAGCCAAAGATATGAAGCTACTTCCTTGGCGGTCACTGCAAGGAATTAAGGATGACAAATTATTGATATCTGTATTATCAAGAGTGGCCGCCAAGGAGTTTAGCCTTGACAAAATGGTCGTAGAGTTACAAAAGTGAGTCATCTATGTCCATGTATCATTTTGATTTGATTGCTTTGTTGATTTGTCCTTTTTTCTAATTTTAGTTTTATTTGTTTTTTAGCCATAAGGTGTATATGAAGATTCAAGAGTTGATGATGAAAAAATTGTCCTTGCCTACGTGGGAAGAAGTGGAGCAATTTTTCCCAAAAACATCATCTTATAAGGCTCTTGAAGAATTCTTTATCGTGTTTAGAGAATGAGTATGTATGTTCTGCAAATATTAATTGATTTTTGGATAATGGGTTTCTTCTTACAAAATTTATAATTACAGAAACCACCTCGTTCAAAGAAGAATAGTGACAACAATGAAGGCATACCTAGTGCCTTCATCACCCAATGCATTTGGAACGAGCTAAATATGAGAAATGTATGACAAAAGGAAAGGAGCTCGAGGTGCCTGAGGACTCAGATACCGACAAAAGCTTTTTGCACAAGAGTGATCCTTTCTGACAATTGTATTATAGTATATATAATGGTGATGTGGGTAATATGCTTGACATATTACCCAAGAGACATTCGTCACGGATATACCGTATGGTTTTAGAATATCAGGCTCGACATACGACGATGTGCCATACAAATATCCGCAAATAGAGAAGATGGTTAAGGACTTCGTGGAGCTGACCCTAGCACCATTATGGCGTATTGTTATATTTCACAGTATGGGTCAGGCGTTATCGTTCACGACTGCATTGAAGTCGAGATGCCATGCCACCGAACATATGCATTGGTAAACATTCTGTTACTATATATTTAATCTGTGGAATCTATGTTGCTTACGACATATTTATTAACTTGTTTTGAAACAATTGTGAAATAGGGTTAAAACGAACATAACTCGGACCCCAGGTGATCGAATGGTGAGCGCTATGGAGCACATGTGTGTGGGCTACTATGACGCAATTTCTAAGAAGAAGGCTCGGGCACATGTTAATGAACGCAACATTGTCAATTATATCATGTGCGCAGCTCTAACAAAGAAATTGCTACATGTGTCTGGCAATAAGAGTTTAGTAAACCCTTATCAAAAGACATAGCGATTAATAAATCGATTGGTTGAGTTGTTCTCGAACCCTGATGATTGGGTTCTCGACTTGTTTTGTGGAATAGGTAATCACAACAATTTCATCTAGTTTTTTAAAAATGAAATACCATTTCTTGTCTTTTTTTCGTACTTTTGCATGTGTGATTGTTTGTTTAGGAACGACGACTACATGTGCTCTCAAATTGTTTAGGAATTGCATCGCATTAGAGAACGATCCCAACCAAGTCGACTTTATTAAGATGAGGATTCAAGGCATCTGGGATTGTCCCGACCAGGACCAAGAGGTTGGGGCAAACCACATCAACGAAATAGAGATGTTTCAAATGGCCTCCAAAGAGCCGATGGAACCTATCGATGAGGAAGGAGGCGACCTGGTTGACCTTGAAGATGCACCGAGTTCCGAACACATACAAGATTCAACTGAGGATATAGAACATGTTGATGTAGCACCACTCTCAGCTAATCTTGGAGAGCAACCTGTTCTGGACCTCCTAATGGAGTGATTGTATATTAGTTTGTATTTTTGACTATATAAAATTGTAACACTAGACTTTTTTTGGAATATAAGATTATTTTGTTTGTGTACCATTTCTTTGCACTATCTCATTGGTTTGCAAATTTTGAGTGTCTATCATACATTTGTATTGGTGTACTCGCAAAGTATGTGGTTGTTAAGTATAATGTTTGTTGAATAGATGATGGTGAACTTATCGATAGTATGACAAATGTTTGTTATAATTGTTTCTTTATTAATATAATTGAATTTAGCTTTATTCTAGGTTATTTAGATTCGACTGTATAGAGAAATATTAACTCAACATTGTTGCTCGCTTAATCTTACATGTAGGTTGTTCATATCATAGTGAGATATAATGTTTGTAGAAGTTTTTGAGCATGAGAGGTATATAATGTGATATTCACGCGTGCATATGTTTCTAATTATACCAAAAAATGCAATTTGCTCATTTATCATAAAAAACTTTATAGGAGTTATAGTAAAATTGTGTTTCTAAAATTGTTGAATTGGATTCAAATTTGACATTATGTAAAGGGAAGCATATTTTAATGATAGTTGAAAGCATTCTCGTAATCAAAGTGAATGTATGGATAAATATGTGTATGAATTTAGATAATATAGGTTAACTTTGAAATCTTAATAATATTACTTGTGTTTTTATTGATGTTTTTAAAAGTCATGTGCGCATGCGTGATACATTCTTGAAAGTTTGTTAAAAAATTGTAATTCTTGACATCTCATGTATTTTTCAATAAAGGAATGCGACATATTACCTTTTCTAAATGACCCGGTGTTTCGAGTCGACTTCGGCTTCTTTTTTTTCCCGATTGTTTCGGCTCGGCTGAATTGGCTTCGGTTGGCCGACCGATTAATCATGATTGTTCTACTTTGTCGTACTCCCCCTCAAACTTGGCTGGTCGGTGATCGAGAGACCGAGGTTCGTTGCGAACAACCGTAGCTTGTCGACTTCGAGTGCCTTTGTGAAGATGTTGGCTGTTTGTAGGGTCATGCTTATGTGTTGCAAGTCGATATCTCGGCTAGACGGTCTCGGATGAAATGGTAGTGCATCTCAATGTGCTTAGTCCGAGAGTGGAAGAATGGGTTGCAGGCCAGTTTGTCACAATAAATGAGAATCAAATCCTTGATGGGAACGCCCATATCCTTCAATAGCCTCTTGAGCCAAACGACTTCACATGTGGCGATGGCCGCACCCCTATATTTAGCTTCGGTTCTCTACAGTGTGACTGTTGGCTACTTTTTGTTGCTCCATGATATGGCGTTGTTGTTGAGAGAGAAGACGAATCCGAATGTTGATCATCTATCGGATACTTTTTGCTGCTCCATGATATGATGTCGCTGTCGAGAGAGAAGATGAATTTGGATGTCGATCCTCTATCGACTTTATAGCATGCCCAATCGGCATCGGTGTACCCTTCGAGTATAATTGGTGTGGCTGGCCTGTATAGGATGCTAAAATCCATCGTTCCACTCACATAGCATAACACTTGCTTAGCACAATCCATATGAATGTTTCGAGGTGTCTGTATAAATTGGCTAAGGAGGTCGACCGGGTAACTGAGATCGGGCCGAGTAATGGTGAGGTAAATTAAAATGTTGACCAGTTGACAGTACTTGGTTGGCTCGCATTCGGAAGTTCTAGAGTTGGCATCGAGCTTCTAATTACGATTGCGAGGGATAGCCATGGGCTTACACTCTGTCATCCCAAATTTGAATAGGAGATTGAGGATGTAATGTCTTTGGGAGATAAGGATGCGGAAAGGGGTCCGAATGTAATGGAGCTCCTTCATATCGGTCATTTCAAATCGGCCGGACAGTAGTCATTTGGTATGTTCAATGCCCTCGATGTGCTCTCCTCCAATGACCAAGCTGTCTACATAAATTATAATGATCAGGTGTCCTTTGGAATCGTTTCAGACAAACAGAGAACTAGTGAATGTGGTCATTTTAAAGCCAATTTGGTGAAGATATTGGGTTATCTTCAAGTGCCATGCTCTCGGTGTCAGAAACAGTACTAAGACAGAGAAGTACTGTTAGGAACAATACTAAGACAGAGAAGGAATTAGTACTTAAATATGAGGATTAGTACTAAGGGAGGTGTAGAACTCTCAAGAGAAGGAGAGAGAGAGAGAGAGAGAGAGAGAGAGAGAGAGAGAGAGAGAGAGAGAGAGAGAGAGAGAGAGAGAGAGAGAGAATGATGATAACAAAAGATATATATTATGTTAAGAGAATATACAATAGTAGCTAGGAGGCTTAAGACTGGCGTTGAACCGATTTGGTTCGAAATAATGGCTTGTGTCTCCTTTTATTGTGTTCTCAGGAGTACTCCTGAAGTTTCTAGAATGTTCCAGAGAAATCTGGAATATACATCATTTTTCTATAGTAAAACTTAAATGAAAATAATATTTTTCGTATTACAACATATAGTCTAATGGTCATGGGTTCGAGTCTTGCCATATCATGACTCTATCCCCCCTTTAAAACGACGAGTGTCATGAGTCGTTTTGGATTGAGGACCCGGTTTATCTTGATATTGATGATGGAAGTCTTCAAGAAGAGCACGAGCATTGGTCACATTCTCTATTGGTTCCCAAGTACCATTAATCCGTTCTAAAAGACTTGAGATAAGGGGAAGTGCATACCAATTCCTCGTGGTGACCTTATTCAAGCCACAGTATTCTACGACGAGACGAAGCGATCCATCCTTTTTCTTGACGAAGAAAATGGGTGTGCCGGTTGGAGATTTCGAATGTCGAATGAAACCATTTGCCAAATTCTCCTCTATATAGGATCGAAGGACTTCTAGCCTAGTTGGTGACAAATTGTAGATCGGTCCCCATGGTGGCTCTTTTCCCGGTTGTAAATCGATGAAGCAATCATACGGTTGATGGTGAGGAAGCGTATTGGCTTGTACTTTATCGAACACATCGGCATAATGACGATACTTCTCTGGAAGTTGAACGGTGGACTCCTCTTTAGTGGTGTTGGAGGGTTTTATTGATACTGCGAAGAGAAACATTTCTTCCTTGCATCCTTCCTCACGCAACTGATGTAGCGAAATGGTTGCAATCTTATGAGTAGATCCTCGGGTTTGTCGATACCAGATTTCTCTTGTTCTCCAATCTATGTCTGGGTTATGTAATTCGAACCATGGTAATCCCCAAAAAATGGGATTGTTATGGGATGCTAATTATATTAAAGGATACTACACACGCTAAATTATCTTGGATAATATTAACAAGCTCTAACTCTTCTATGATATTTCCGGAAGCAATAGGACGACCATCAATGACTACTACAACAACTGGACACGGGAGTTTTCTTAGGGATATCTGATGAGTTTGGGCAAAATTTCTATCCATGAAGTAAGAATTAGCTCCGGAATCTAGGAGTGCTGAGACATGTACTAGAGAGGTACTTTTAGTACTAATTATTACTTGGGCTAAGAACACATTGCTAACTTTGCTTAGAGGGAATGGAACCACTAATAGGCTGCACAGATCTAGGGTTGTCCAACCAAACGACTCCTATTTTGGCTGGACTTAGTCGTTTAACTCTTCTTCTAACTGACTAAGGACATCAAATTTGTTCGATAGATTTGGGCTATTAGTACTATTAGGACTATAAGATATTCCTACTGAAATAGACTCAGGTTTAGTACAATTAGAACTAACAACTATTTGGTTTACTTGTCTTCTTGGCCTATGGGAAGAATTCACTGCAATATGCCCTGGTCCATCGCAATAAAGACATAGTCGATTTGCTCGGCGTCGTTGCTTTTCTTCTTCTGGTAATGGTCCGCGACGACGTGTAGTGTCAATTTCCATCAGAGTTGGAGTATTCACTAGAGACACATTATATGACTCCCTTGAAAAAGATTTTGCTACCACTAAGGTGTAGGTGGGCTCTAATCTTGCCCTTGGAATCTGGAACTAACGTTCGGAACGTCGTTCGAAAAGACAGTTGTCGCATCTCACCGCGTGACTGATTGCTTCTGTCAATGACTTTGGTTCTTCGGGGAAGGTCAAGAGTAAATCCTTGACATCGTTACGTAGACCATAACGAAATTGCTCCATTAGTGCTTGGTCATCCCAGGGGATATCGGAGGCGAGTAGGCAGAAATTTGTAGTGTATGCAGAGGTTGGATGATCACCTTGATGTAATCGTCAGATTTCGTTGATTGCTTTCCTTATGCTATCAGTATCTCCAAAACAGGCTTTAAACTCACTTAAAAACTCTTCAAATTTGTTTAGTAAAGGAGATTCATTTTCTAACAATGGAGCGAACCATGCCAAAGTTGAGCCACTTAACAACGTGCCTACTAAACCCACGCGTGATGCATCGGTGGGATATCGGGAAGGATGCATTTGAATGACTAATCGTACCTGATTAAGGAATCCTCTAAACTGCGATCACATTCCATCGAATTTCATGGGAAGGCCGATCTTGGGTTCTTTATGAATCCCTTGCATACTGGGTCCTTGTTGTTGCATCACTACTATGGTTGCTTCGAGCTATTGCATGCGTAACGCTAGTTCCCCATGTTGTTGTTGCGTCTGCTGCTTCTCTAAGGAGATTTGTTGAAACTCCCCCAATAGTCGTTGATTTTCTTGTTCCAATGCGAGAAACTTCGAAAAAACGGATCAAGATATTCTTGAGCGGTGTCGTAGTGTATTCCACACACTACGTGAAAACCATAAAATAATATATCCAATTTTAGATACATATAAATAAATACATAATATATCAAAACGTTTATCACGTGCATAAGGCAAGATTCGAACCCTGCACCTCCACATAGATAAACCCCAACTTTACCATTGTAATAACTTATCTTTAGTATTATATATATAGATTTAATATGTATGAGACCTTTATTTACACATACCTTTATTAAAAGGTAAAAATCATGTATTCTTTAGGGTGTGGATATTTTATTTACACGTGACATTGAAAGTGACTCATGCACATCTAGCGTGCATGAGCCCTATACTTAGGAAATGACAAAGCATCACATGCACATTTAGTGTGCATGGACACTTTTGGTAAAAAAGAAGAAGCATGAAGCCATGCTTAGCCTCTTCCATCTTTATATAAGGAGGAGAGAAATATGTATAAGGTTGTTGATTAATATACAAGGATTGATCAATCTAATATATTCGTGGGATTCACGAATTTTGCCATCTAAATTACTCTTGTAATCTAAATATTGTTTTAAATACACTAAACTCGTGGGATTCACGAGATTGCTATCTTACTTCTCTTTCCACTATTCATAACTAGCCTTAAGTTGTATTCCTCTTCCTCCTAGTCAAAAACCTCGGCGGTTCCCACCCAACTCACGCAACGATCCGGAGCCGAAGGGCACGACGGCGCTAACAGTGGCCATAGTATGAGAGAAAAGATGAATAAGAGATTAGTATGAAGGGGGGGAGAAGTAAGAAGATAAAGGAAGAGAAGGAAGGAGACAAAATCGGTTCAAACTATTAGGAACAGTACTAAGACAAAGAAGTACTATCAGGAACAATACTAAGACAGAGAAGGAATTAGTACTAAAAGATGAGGATTAGTACTAAGGGAGGTGTAGAACTCTTGAGAGAAGGAAAGAGTGAGTGAGTGAGAGAGAGAGAATGATGATAACAAAAGATATATATTATGTTAAGAGAATATACAATAGTAGTTAGGAGGCTTAAGACTGGCGTTGAACCGATTTGGTTCGAAATAATGCCTTGTGTCTCCTTTTATAGTGTTCTAGAATGTTCCAAAGAAATCTGGAATATACATCAATTTTCTATAGTAAAACTTAAATGAAAAGAATATTTTTTGTATTACAACATATAGTCTAATGGTCAAGAGCTTGACCCATGTAACATACGGACATGGGTTCAAGTCTTGCCATATCATGACACTCAGTGCTTGCTTGATATCGTAGAGAGGCTTTTTGAGTTGGCAAACAACAGTTGGATGCGTACTCGACTCGAAACCAGGTGGTTGCACCATGTACACCTCGTCGAATTCACCTTGTATAAAGGCATTCTTCACATCCATTTGGTGGAGGTGCCACCCTTTTGCTGTTGCAATTGCGATCACGGTGCGAATGGTAGTCATCTTTGCCACTGGGGCAAAGGTCTCTTCGTAATTGATCCCGTGTGTCTCTGCATACCCTTTTGCCATGAGTTGAACCTTGTATCGATTGATGATGTTGTTGGCATTATGCTTCAACTTAAAAATCCATCGGCATCCAATCGCCTTTTGGTGGGGTGAAGAGGGAACGAGATCTCAGGTCTTGTTTTTGGAGAGCGTTTGCATCTCCACATTCATCACTTTGACACATCGTGGGTCCTTGGCGGCTTCGGAAAACGTTTTCGACTCTCAAACTATCGCCATCTTCATCATAAAGGCATACTGATATGCCATGTACTCATTGTAGCCAAATCGGCTGACTACGTTGTCGCGTTGTTACGCGCGTGCGTGGAGAAAGGCGGGACCACGGGGGTCTTGGACTAGGGAGTGATGAAGCGTAGGAAGTCGTGCTTCACCGTCTCCGGGGCATCCCAGAAGCACACCGGAAGCAGCCGAAGAGAGAGAGAGAGAGAGAGCGAGCGCTTAACACCGACTCACGCACACACACTCACACACACACACACACACAGAGGCCAACCCGACTCACACCCTTAAGTACAGGAAATGCAGGAAAGGGTAAGCAACCGACACCAACGAAGACGTGAATATGCACAGACAGACGCAAACGTATATATATATATAAAGAAGAATACATTCCCGGCGTCGAGCCGGACCGAGGTAGGTTACAGTAGTCGTCAGCTGCCAAGCCGCCGGTCGGGGAGCTCACGGGCTCGTCGCGCCGAGCGGGGTCTTGCGCAGGAGATGAGCTGAAGCAAACCCTAAGCGAACACGAAGGGGAAGAAGAAGAAGAAGAAACTAACTCTAAACCTAACGGTATACCCTCTAATGCAAAATGGGCAACCCCTTCACAAAGGGCGCTCCGTTCCTTTTATAGAACAAGGAGAGGGATGCGTTACAATGTGGGACAAATCCCGACTTACATGGGATTGTCTGTCCCGACTTGACTATTCTTCGGCGCCATAAAGGCGCCCTCGTTATTCACACTAAATGTACATGGGTGCGTACACACGATGCACCCTGCCGATGTAGCCAATGTTTCCCGGTTTCCGCCTCTGGTCGAAATTCTTCACGACATCCGCCCCCACCTAACCGCACATCCACCGATATGTGCCAAGTCTGGTTGAAGGGTGAGAGATTTCGGCCGATGAGAAACTGGTCTTCCGTGATCCGCATCCCGGCTCGCTGCCGGTTTGATCCGTCGGCTTCGATTCTTCCTTCGCGCTTACCTCCCCGTAGGCTCGTTCGACCCGTCGATGGGTCCTCTCCCGCGATCTCCGTAGTACGCGTACTTCCGCTGGCCCTTGTTCAGCCGTATGAACGCCCCGCTCCCGTCGTATGCCCTTGTCCGTTGTTTGGCACCGCTAGTGCCGTACTCCGGTTCATTGCACGCCTTGTCGGCCCCTTTCCCGGCTAGATTGTGCATCGCCGCTCACCCGCATACTAGTGTCCTTCACATCCGAGGAACACCCTGTAGTAGCCCGCTTGGCCCTTCCCGTCTTCATGTTGCTACAACAGGTCCCGAGTCTTTCGTTTGCCGTCGTCCCCTCGCCCCCCACCAGCTTGTCATCCCGGCTTGCCGTGTCAGTTTTCGCTACTTTGACGGAGCTACCGAGATCTACGAAGCGAGTGTGGAGGATCCTCCTCCGGCATCTCTAGCCATCCCCTGGCTCCGACCCTGTGCAGTCCGCTAGACACTCGTCACCTCATTCCCGGCACCTCCTTTGTGCCGTCTTTCGCTTCCTTCGTTTGGCACCGCCCATGCCGAACACTGTCCCGTAGTCACGCTTTGATCCGGCCCGCGATGGCCACTTGTGAGACTCTTGTTTTGTCCCAGGTGTGCCTTTCCGGCCTGACACACCTCCCCATGTTTGCCCCTACCGGCTCCTTCCGAAACCTCGTGTCGTCGGGTCCTGTTCCCTGCTGCCACCGTCCTTCTCCCTAGGTCTCACGTTGCCACGTTGGCCGAACTGCCGGAGTCTCCGGATCGGTGTGAGGGTCCCATAGGACCGGACTCCGTTTCTATGCTTGCCGAAATTCGGGTGTCTTTTGTTTGAGTCACTCCCGGACTCTCCTCGTGTCTTCCGCGTACTCGGGTCCCATTTCCCGCCGCCACCTTCCTTCTCCCTCGGTCTTACGTTGCCACGTTGGACGAACAGCCGAGGTCTTCGGAACCGGTGTGGGGATCCCCTAAGACCGGACTTCCTTATGCCCACTGACCTTGCCGGAAGGTCCGATTTGGTTCGTGGCCGCCTCGCTGGCCTAATACCTCCTTGTCGTTCGTTGCTTCCTGTTGTCCGATCACGTTCTCCTGCCGCCACCGACCTTTCCTGTAGGACTCATGCCGGCACTCGGGCCGACCGCCGGATCGGTGTGAGGATCTTCGTAGACCGCCCATCCGTAGCCTTTGCCTTCGTCACCTCACCGCCACCGTTAGTATCTTGGTCTTACGTCGACCGCGTTGCCGACTGCTGAAGTCTCTAGAACCGGTGTGAAGGATCCTCCGTACACCACCCATCTGTAGCCTTTGCCTTCGTCACCTCGTCGCCACCGTTAGTATCTTGGTCTTACGTCGACCGCGTTGCCGACTGCCGAAGTCTCTAGAACCGGTGTGAAGGATCCTCCGTACACCGCCCATCCGTAGCCTTTGCCTTGGTCACCTCGCCGCCACCGTTAGTATCTTGGTCTTACGTCGACCGCGTTGCCGACTGCCGAAGTCTCTAGAACCGGTGTGAAGGATCCTCCGTACACCGCCCATCCGTAGGCTTTGCCTTCGTCCCCTCGCCGCCACCGTCAGTATCTTGGTCTTACGTCGACCGCGTTGCCGACTGCCGAAGTCTCTAGAACCGGTGTGAAGGATCCTTCGTAGGCGTCCGATTTGTCTTCCCGACCCTGTCCCGGGTCGTCCTTTTCCGCATGCCGAGAGGGCGTTTTGTTCCGCACCCTCTCCCGTGGTACCGACGTACCGTGTCCTCGGCCTCTTCGTAGGCCTGCTCTCTTCCTCCCTCCCGGAATGGTCGTCCGGGAGTCCGCTCCGCCCGGTTCTCGTTCGGGTCCGTTCGTCCTTCTCCGGATTGCCGAGTCCCGTTCTCCTGTCGCCACCGATCTCTCTTATAGGACTCACGCCGGCACTCGGGCCGGCAGCCGGATTGGTGTAAGGAATCCCATAGGACCGGCTTTCATTCTCCTTCCAACTCTCGACCTTCGCCCGGCCTGTCTTTCTCCCCATGTAAAAGAGGGTGGCTCGTCCCGCACCCCCTTCCGTATCGGCACTTTCATGCCGAATCCGGCCCCGATCGAACGATCCACGACCGGATCATGCTCCACCCGTATCAGAATGCCGATCTCCTCGTGCCGCGTCCGTCCTCGGCCTCCTCACAGGCCGTTTCCCATCCATCTTTGCTGGCATCGTGCTAGGACTCCTCGGTACCGCCATCAATCTCCCCGGTCTTACATGGGCATACGGGCCCGAATGCCGAGTTTTCCGGAATCGGGTCCGTGGGCTTTCGTCCGTTCCTTCCCCGTATCGTCTCGCCGGTGATTCTTGGCCTTTCGCCGTTGCCTTCCTCCGCTTGGGACTCACGTGGGCACTCGGGCCCGACTGCCATCGTCTCGAGAGCAAGTGTGGGAAGACACAAAGAATCGTCCGTCCATTTTACGCCCTTGTCCGTAGCCACCGACTATTCGTGGTCGGCGGTCGTCTTCTTACCGATCGCGCAAGCCCTGTCTGGGCTTGCTTCTCCAATGACCGGGATCTCGGGCTGACACGCCCGAAACCGCTGGTCCCAACGTTCCGGTTCCGCGATCTGTATCTCGGCCTCGTCCTTGGCCGTTCTATCTCTGCAAGTTGAGAGGGCGTTTCGTTCCGCACCCTCTCCCGTGGTACCGTCGTACCGATCTTCCGCCGTCACGTGGGGCAAGTCCGTCTCCTCAGTCTCAGCTTGCGGCCTCCGTCTTTCCTCTTCCTTGAGCATCGCCTCGAGAGCTGCGTACGCCTCCGCAATCCTGGCCCCAACGCCGACCCTTGCCGACTCTCTTTGCCGTTCGGCCTCTTCCCGCTGTGATAGCACACCGTCGCGTACCTTCCTCTTAGCCTTCTCGGCTCGCTCGTTGTCTAGCCGTTGGCACACCCTTCCGACCTTCGACCAGTCCTCAATAAGCCCATTCGCTCCATCATCGTCTTCGAGCTCAATCCCGATGGCCTCCCGTTCCGCTCGGTCGATCGACCTGACGAACAATAGGACCTTGTCCGCCCCCACCAAACCTTGTTCCCGCTCCGGGAGCCGAGCAAGCTGCCGCTCGAACTCTCGAAACGCCTTGGCAGCGCCCCGGTGGGTCTTTGCCGATGCTACCCACTGGTCGAAGTCGTGTCGTCCCCGGCTCTTCCGCCGGCTTCTGTATGCCTTCAGGAGCGCCTCTTCAAAGGCCTCCCACGAACTATGAGCCTCACGGAGCTCCTTTATTTCCACATGCATCCGGACAGTCACGACCTGACAGAAGAACTCCAGCCTTAACGCCTCGTCTACGCCACGCTCCTCCATTTCCGCGTTGTAGGCTTCTAAGTAAGATGGGACTTTGTCCCCGTTGAAACGGCCGACTCTTTCGACCACTCACTCAACCGCATGTTGCGCTGCTTCTCGCCTCATCACCACTCGTGCCGACTCCAACACCACTTCGGCCACCATCTCCGCAAGGTCGTCGTCTTCCGACTCCATCCTCCCTTGCCGCCTTTCACGTCGGGTTCACCGACTCACGCACACACACTCACACACACACACACACAGGCCAACCCGACTCACACCCTTAAGTACAGGAAATGCAGGAAAGGGTAAGCACCCGACACCAATGAAGACGTGAATATACACAGACAGACGCAAACGTATATATATATATATATATAAAGAAGAATACATTCCCGGCGTCGAGCCGGACTGAGGTAGGTTACAGTAGTCGTCAGCTGCCAAGCCGCCGGTCGGGGAGCTCACGGGCTCGTCACGCCGAGCGGGGTCTTGTGCAGGAGATGAGCTGAAGCAAACCCTAAGCGAACACGAAGGGGAAGAAGAAGAAGAAGAAACTAACTCTAAACCTAACGGTATACCCTCTAATGCAAAATGGGCAACCCCTTCACAAAGGGCGCTCCGTTCCTTTTATAGAACAAGGAGAGGGATGCGTTACAATGTGGGACAAATCCCGACTTACATGGGATTGTCTGTCCCGACTTGACTATTCTTCGGTGCCATAAAGGCGCCCTCATTATTCACACTAAATGTACATGGGTGCGTACACACGCTGCACCCTGCCGATGTAGCCAATGTTTCCCGGTTTCCGCCTCTGGCCGAAATTCTTCACGACAACGTTCTTTTCTCTTGTTGAGCGACGTAGTGTTTCATTAGTCTTTGTGTGCACTTTCTCAGCTCCTGGTATGACCGAAAAATCTAGACAACTAAACTCACTATCGGGTGAGTGTTCCAATTCGAGTCCTATTGAGTTTTCGTACTTAGGCATTTTGGCCTTCCCTTTGTCCAACTTCGGACTCGGCTACGACGTGCTTTGGTTGCTCGGGGGCTCCTATGGTCCACTCAACCTAGTTGATACTGAACTCTCTTTTGATGTGAGCCAGGTTGTCCTCTGAGTCGATATCGAAATCGGTTTCGAGTGGATGATCAAATGGAGCCGAGTCGACCGAGTATTAGGATGCTGATTCGTCGAATATGACATCCCTACTCACTTGTACCTTTTTGGAAGATGGGTTGAAGCACCTGTACCCCTTTTGTTCGAGTGAGTACCCTAGCACAAGGATACACTTCTCCGATTTCGGATCGAGCTTTTGCCTCTTTTCATCGAGAATATGTATGAATGCGATCGAGCCGAATATCCTGACGTGGGATAAGTTCGGCTTCTTTCCATAGAACTTTTCGTGGGGGGTGATATCGTGAACTTTGGATGTTGTGCACCAGTTCATTAGGTAGACAGTCGTATTCGCCGCTTGAGCCCAATACGATTTCGGTAGGTTCTTGTTAATAATTAGGTAAATAATTAAGTAAGGGTTAATTAGTACCTAATTATGTGATAGTTGATATAAGCGGAAGATTAAGTGACGTTCGTGAGAGGAAAAGAGAGAGAGAGAGATACACTTATGAACAACACAAGATGGGGTATGAGTAAGTATATTAAATTAGCATCATCATCATGAAAGACAAAAATACCATCAATGAGGTATATATAGATCTTATGTGCAAGGGTGCACATGGGTGAGTAGAATATAGGTACAACCGTGTAAGTCCTATATTAAATGACCTTGGGAGTGGATGATCTAGAATATCCTACTTAAGTACAAGGTCCTATTTAAGTTGTTATAGTCAACTCTTCTAACTAGATACTATCTAGGTAACTACGAAGTTTCATGGTTGACTAACTAACTAAACTAAGTTGAGCTTGATCTCTCAACACACCCCCTCAAGCTCAAGTGTGAGGCGTCCACAATCCGGTTTTGCTTTTGGCGTTTTCTGGCTTTCGATGTCGGCTTCTGTGCGGCTTTCGGTGTCAGCTTCTACGTCATGGCAGTTTCGGTTCCTCCCCCTCAAGCCTGTGACGAAGGCTTGGGTCGACTACTTTCACCCATCGTGGGTCATGAGCCACTTCTGTAGGGCTCTCGGGCTCTTGTTCGGACGCTACCTTCATCGCGAAGGCATAATGATGGGCCATGTATTCGTTGTAGCCGAGCTGAGTGATGGGTTTCTTCTCTCTAGAAGAACGTCGAAGTTTTTCGCTTGCAGATGTGAGTGCCTTCTTTGCTCCGGGTGTACGCATGATGGGTACACCAAACTCACTGTCTAGTGAGGGAGCCAATCCATCCAAATCATTGTCGTCGGGGTGGTTGACTTCGTATTCAGGCATCTTACCTTTGCCTTTGTCCAAGTTCGTACTTGGCTGTGACGTGCTTGGGTCGCGTGGGGGCTCTTGTGGCCCACTAGGCCTTGTCGTAATCGGACTTTCTTTGAACATGTGTTTGAAGCGATCTCCATCTTCTACCTCTTGTTCGGCGGATTCGGGGTCGAGCAGAGTCGGAGTTGTAGTTGTCTCTGGTGCGTACCAGGATGAGGACTCGTCGAAGACTACGTCTCGACTTATCCGAACCACTCCGGTAGAAGGGTTGTAGCACTTATATGCCTTCTTCTTGGATGAGTATCCTATGAGGATACATTACTCCAACTTCGCGTCTGGATTCTGTTGTTGTTCGTTCGGGATGCGTACATTCGCAATGCTTCCGAACACCTTGAGGTGCGATAGGATCGACTTCCTTCCGACGAGGAGCTCGTATGGAGTTAGCTCATGGACTCCATTGGTGGTGCACCGGTTCATGAGATAGACGGCTGTGGATGCCGCTTCGGCCCAATAGAAATTTGGCATGTGCTTCTCATGCATCATGGCGCGTGCTAACTCAAGTATTTGCCGATTCTTCCTTTCGGCAACTCCATTTTGTTTGGGTGTGTGTCGGCATGAGAATTCTCTACGAATGCCTTCACTTTGGAGGTGGGAGGTAAATTCGTCGGAGAAGTACTCCTTTCCTCCATCCGATCGTAGGCATCGAATGTGCCGACAGGTTTTTTTTTCGACTTGCCCCTTGAGCTTTTGGAAGTGGGAGAACACTTCGCACTTCTTCTTCATCGGGTCGATCCACGCATAGCGTGAGTAGTCGTCGATGAAGGTTACGTAGTATTGGTATCCGCCGATCGTCGACGTTTGAGCCGGTCCCCATACATCCGAGTGTACGCCGGTCCCCATACATCCGAGTTGACACGCTTCGCATACTCAATCGACTCGTTTCGGCTCGAATGTCGGAAGTCCGATGACGACTCCCTTCGTTTGCATCGCTTGAAGCCGTTGGAGGTTCTTGTGCCACAACTCGATGCTTTTATCGGTTTTGAGACTTTTAGCGTACATTGCCAATTTTACCTCGTTCGAATTGAGGATGAACATTCGACCGTCTCTCCGTCCCTTAGCTATGAGTCGGCCATCTTTCTCAATGAAGCATCCTTCATTGTTGACGCAGACTTGCATACCTTGCACCACGATTTGGCCAACGGAGACCAAATTCTTCGTTAGTGTGGGCACGTGCAAGACATTCTTGATGAAAGTGTGCTCGCCTTCTTTCCCGAATGGGACATTGCCGATGTGTTGAATGGGGTGCGTGGTGTCGTCCCCCATCTCTATGAAGCCGGGTCGATCTGGTGTTCGTAAATCACGAAACCACTCTTCGTGAGATGCCATGTGATGTGAGGCCCTAGAATCGACGAACCACACGTCTTCCAAGTTGGAGGTGCTTGCGGAGTTGGAGGCCGACATAGAGGTCGCTCTATGCCTCATTACGAATAGTCCGCCATAATCATCGTATTCGGAGTTGACAATGTAATTCGTGTGTTGTCGACTTGTGGAAGCCGACTCGCTTCTTCTTTTTCAGCATTCCTCCTCGCGGTGGCTGATTTTGCCGCAATAGTTGCAAGTTGCGGACCTCATTTGCCGACCATGTTCAGTGTGGAAGCTCCCCCTTCTTTCGAAGGTTCCTCGATGGCTTCCGTGAAGATTTGAGTTCCCTTCGTGTGATGGGTCAAATTGACCTCTTCTACCGCCGTGATCTCCTCCTCGGCCACCGTCCGAATTCGAGAAGAACATTTGCCCTTCTGATGTCTTGCTTTTGGTTTAGACATGGTTCTCTTCGACCAATAGCATTGATTGGAGGTCAAAGAATGAAGGAGGGTTTTCTCTCGCCAAGATTGCCGTCCGTAATGGATCGAATCGTTGTGCGAGGCCGCCCAACCATACTTGAACCATCTCGTCTTCGTCGACGTTTATTTTGATGGAGCCAAGCGAGTTGCAAATGCTCTTGATCTTGGCGGTGTAGTTCGACATGGACATGTCTTTTTGCCGAATGTTGTTCAACTCTTGTCGGAGTTGAAGCTTTCGGGCGGTTGTGTTGGCGGCAAACATTTTCTTTAAGTTCGCCCATGCTTCTTTAGGCGTCTTGGCGTCTCGAATGTGGCTAAGCATGTGGTTGTGGACACATGTTGCCAAGAAATACATGACTCGACTTGCCACTTGCTCCCATGTTGCGTAATCGACGTTCTTTGAGTCAGGTTGATTTTCTTGAGCGCCGTTGATGTAGCTCTAATACCCTTCGCCGAAGAGGTATTAGGTCATCTTGTATTCCCAAGATGAATAATTGCTCCAGTCTAACTTTCACTAGGGAGCGAGCTACCCATTAGTGTGTTCATGTTGATTGCGTCCTCTCGTTTTTTGCTTTTCTTCCTTCGATCACGTACACGTGCTACATAGCGGCACTATGGTAGCCGATAGCCGGATTTTGTTGTCGGCGTCTCGAACACACAATCACTGTGTTGGGTGGGCTTAGTGGATTTTCTAAACCACACACTCTGATACCATGTTAATAATTAGGTAAGTAATTAAGCAAGGGTTAATTAGTACCTAATTATGTGATAGTTGATAAGTGGAAGATTAAGTGATATGTGTGTGTATGTGTGTGAGAGGAAAAGAGAGAGAGAGAGATACACTTATGAACTACACAAGATGGGGGATGAGTAAGTATATTAAATTAGCCTCATCATCATCAAATACAAAAATACCATCAATGAGGTATATATAGATCTTATGCGTAAGGGTGCACATGTGTGAGGAGAATATAGGTACAAACGTGTAAGTCCTATATTAAATGTCCTTGGGAGTGGAGGATCTAGAATATCCTACTTAAGTACAAGGTCCTATTTAAGTCGTTATAGTCAACACTTCTAACTAGATTCTATCTAGGTAACTACGAAGTTACATGGTTGACTAACTAACTAAACTAAGTTGAGCTTGATCTCTCAACAGTTCTTTTTGTTCATCATTGCTCTTGCCACCTTCAATATATGTCGATTTTTTCGTTCAACTACTCTGTTTTGCTGAGGTGTGTGTCGGCACGAGAATTCTCGGCAAATTCCTTCCTTTCAGAGGTACGTTGGAAATTTGTCTAAGAAATATTCCTTGCCCCCATCGAATTGAAGGCATCACACATACAAACCGATTGCCTTTTCAACTTCATTCTTGAACTTTTGGAAGTGTCCGAAACTTCGCTCTTTTGTCGCATAGGGTAAATCCAGGTATGCCTAGAGAAGTCGTCGATGAACGTCACATAGTAACGACAACCACCGAATATGTTGCCGTCTAGGCCGGTCCCCATACATGTGAATGTGCTACATCCAGGGTCCCTTTGCTCACATTCCTCTTTTTCGGGAACGGTTGTCGATGTTGTTTGCCGAATTGACAGGCTTCACATACACTTGCCATCTCTTTTTTGGTAAAAGTTGGGAGTCCGATGATGACTCCTTTCGACTGCATCACTTTGAGCTTTTGGAGATTGATGTGGCCGATTCATTTATCACGCCACAACTCTATGTCAGTGTCGGCTTTTCAGCCCTTGGCATACATTGACGATTTCATCTTGTGAGAGTCAAGGATGAACATTCAGCCTTCTCTTCAACCGCGAGCGATGATTCGGCCTTCCTTTTTGATGAAGCATCCTCCATCATTAAAATGAACTTGCATGACTTGTTCCACGATCTCACCGACCGAGACTAGATTCTTCGTTATTGTTGGAACATGCAATACATTTTTGATGTAGGTTTCATTCCCTTCTTTGCTAAATGGGACATTGTCAACATGTTGAATGGGTGTATTGTGTTATCCCCGGTTTCAACATAGCCGGGTCGATCGGGTTTTCGGAGTTCTTGAAACCAATATGCATTGGACATCATGTGATTTGACGCACCCGAATCGACAAACCAAACATCTTTCGAACTGGAGGTGTTGGTCGAGCATGATTCCATCATTGAGTTCTCTCTGTTTTGCATTAGGAACATTCTGCCACTATCGTCATAGTCGGAATTCAAGGCCTAATTAGTGAGTTGTCGACTTGTGAATGTTGTCTCACTTTTCTTTTTCCGACACTCTGCCTCGTAGTGGCCGAATTTGTCACAATATCCGCACTGAATAGAGTTGTTATGTCGGATGGGTTCGACACGATTGCTCCCCCTTCTACCCGAGGTTCTGCCTTGCGAGTTTGTGGCTTCTTGCTGGTAGTAGAGGTTTTGCTCATGGAACTGCCCTTGGTTGTGTTGGACTTGGCTGAGTCGGCCTCTTCTGCCACGACCTATTCCTCTTCCTCCATCTGAGTTTGAATAGAGCATGCACGTCCCTCTTACACATTGCACCTTGCTCGGACGTGATTCTCTTCGACTAGTAACATTGACTTAAGATCAAAGGAGGGAGGATTCTCTCTCGCAAGAATGGACGACCTTATAGCTTTGAACCAAGGTGCCAAGACTCTGAGGCATATCTGCACCATTTCATCATCGTCAATGCTAACATTGATCGACCTAAGGGCATCACACAAATCCTTTATCTTCAAGGTGTTGTTGCCGATTGTCATGTCCCTCTGTTGAATGTTGTTCAACTCCCACTGGAGTTGAAGTTTGCGAGTAGTCGTATTGGCCGCGAAGAATTTCTTGAGCTTCCCCCATGCCTCCTTCGGCGTTTTAGCCTCTCAGATGTAGCTGACCATGTGATCATGGACGCATGATGCAAGGCAGTACAACACACGACTTGCCGCTTGCTCCCAAGCTGGGTAGTCAACATGTGTTGGGTTGGGTTTTGATTCTTATGCTCCCTCGATATAACCGCAATAGCCTTGGCCAACAAGGTATTGGCACATCTTGTACTCCCAAGATACAAAGTTTTTTTTGTCGAGCTTCTTGGCAGGAAGAGCGTTTCCCATCTAAGTGATCATTGTTGAACTTCTTCTTCTTCTCTTTGATACAAACTATGCAGGTTGCTGCTATAATGATCAGTCGGTTCTTTCTGAACTCCGAATTAGACACAACACACACAGAGGTGATGGACTTCGATCAAGCTACCACGCACTCTGATACCATGTAAAGAACTGAGAGTGAGTATGTGCAACGGAAGAGATATGTGTGTGTGTGTGTGTGTGTGTGTGTGTGAGAGAGAGAGAGAGAGAGAGAGAGAGAATACAAAAAACAAGTAAAGACTATATTATCAAAAGGAAGAGTGCAAGAATGACCAACTGTTACAAATAACCTTCTCTTTATATTGTCTTTCTACAACCACCTCTTAACTAAAGGGAGGTGGAGACTTAACTACACTGAATATGTGTCATAGAACTATAAGATTCTATGACACACTAGTTACTATAGTAGGTGGTGGGGGGGTGTTCACATACTAAGGTGTGTTCCCACACTAGGGAAGTTGAGTTTGATTCTCAACAAAGAACAATAAATTTTTTTGTTATGTCATGGTAACACCATGTTGCCGTACATCTCTTGAGAATTAATTGAGATGTTCGGCAACATGGTATTATCATGACATGTTGTCACTTAATGCATCAATTAGGGGGTTTAATCGAAGTAGTATTAAATGCTTATATACATAATAAAGATGGCCAATTCTTTGGAATACTAAAAGTGAAATTATTATTATTATTATTTCCAAAAACACAAGTGAAATTATTATGTACTAGAGAAAAACCGTTGCCGGCATATGTGAAATTACCTTGTTTGGAAAATGGGGCATGTGGAAATAGGCAAAAGATCTTACATGTCGGTTTATCAAATAATTTTTTTTTATGTAAAAGAATGGGACATTTAGCAAACGAATGTTCATTATCAAGGAAAGCTCCAGTAGATGTTGCCAACGATGTGCCACAAACAAGTGTTGGGGATCCTTGGGTTCGGGTTATTAAAAGACACAAAAGCAAGAGGTTGTGGGGGGAGTGCAAACTAAAAATCGAGTACATGACATTGGACCCTTGTCTCCGTTTGAAGGAGGTGGACAAGATCCATGTCCAAGCACTTGTCGAAGGATCAAAATCCTTCCGTGAGGGATGCTACTGGTTGGAGAACTTCCATGGACTCCTTGATAAAAAAACATTTAAGGAACTAATAGGAGGATGTTAACTCATAGAGCACATAAACATACTCTGCATTTAGTAAAAATTACGTCGCTTTTAGAAGAATGATTAAGTCACAAGAAAACAGGAATAGATGTTGGAAAGTAAAATGATTAGTGTCTAAATTTGTATAACTATGAAGATTATTTCTTGGAATGTTCAAGGTCTTGGGGAATCCTTATGTAAACAATATAAACAAAGATTTCGCCAAGAGTTGCATAAATGTATAATTGGTCAATGGACATAATGTTGTTACAAGGACATCATTTAAATGAAAGGTGTATCTATGGTTCACTATTGCCTGGAAATTGGGCTCTACGCTTCCAACATATGGATCAACACAACTCCAAGGTGGATTATAATGTATGGCTATTCGTGACATATGGCAAGTAAATATGTTGGATGCAAGGAACTTGCTGTTAGGAAGAGCACAATATGTTATCATTAACTTTCATAAAAAAAGGTTGGTGTTTTGAATTTGTATGCTCCTAATTCTTCTAGAGAACGATTAAAGATGTGGATTGAGTTGGATCATTCATTGCTAGTCGTAGATCATTGGTGTGTAGCAGGAGACTTTAATATGATTAAGGATCCTGATGATAGGAGTGGTGAAGGTGGAGTAATAGTGCATGGTTTAGAATTATCTACATGGGAAAATTTTACTATAAGTAGAAGGTTGTTGGATGTTTGGCATTTGCCGTCCTTTGAAAAATTGCATAATTCCTTAACATTTTCTAGGTTTGATAGAAGATTAAATGGGGCAAATCTGTGAATAATTGATAGGATTTATGTTGATGATTTAATTTGCGGAGATAGGGGGGGGTTAGCATTTACCCAAGCATGAATTTTCCTGATCATGCCCCAATTGTGTTACAAGTTAATGATGAGAAAAAACGTAAGCAACAAGGGAGGATTAGGATTCCAACGAAGGTTTACAGAAATCGTAGTTACTGAACAAGTTATGTATATATGGAGACAATCCTATTGCAAACTGAAAATGTGGCTTTGGCAGTATTCATATTAGTAGTTTCCTAATTTCGTGGGCACAAGGGAAAAAGGAAAGATATACATAGAAAATTATCAGTATGCATTGTGCCTTGACATCACTATAACATTTCCAAGAAAGAGATCCATCATGTGAATGGACGACAAATGCTCTACATAATGCGAAATAGGAATTAGGAAATATTGAGGACAACATTCTACAATTTCAATATCAAGCTTCTGTTTCAAAATGGATACAAGTAGGTGACCGAGTAAACAAAATGTTTTTTCCCAAGTTGCACCGAAATGGTTGGTAATAGGGATTAAACAACTAAGGAGAGAAGATGGCCCTTTAACAGAAGATGAATTGGAAATTGTACAAATTGCTACAACTTACTATACTAAATTGTTGTCTGTTGGAGTTCTTATCAATTTTGTTCACACAAGTAGGAAACGAGTGTGGGATAAAATTAAGCCTAAAGTCAGAAAGGAAATGAAGGTTGCATTACTGAAACCTTTGGACATTATGGAAATACATAATGCACTAAAGCTTTAAGTCTTACATCTTGTATAGGGGAGGATGGCACTTAAAAGCTTTAAGTCTTACGTCTTGTCTAGGGGAGGATGGAATTACTGCATGTTTTTTCCTCAAATATTGGGAATTTATTGGGGTAGACTTAACGAAAGCTTATCAAAGAATTTTTTATATTGGGTCTATGCCTCATAGTATGGCAGTTGGATTTATTTATTTAATACCTAAGACTAAGGGTATATAAGATGATATCAAAAAATGGAGGCTAGTAACTTTGCTTATTACAATATATAAAATCTTTGCAAAAACATTATCATTGAGATTGCAGCCTTTGTTACATGATTTGATTCATATCACCCAAACAAGTTTCATTTAGGAAAGAAGTATAATGGATAATTTGTTCTTATTTTGGGAGGCTATCACCTTGGCTCGCAAGAAAAAAGAGGATTTAGCTATTTTGTTACTTGATTTGAAAAAACCTACGATCAAGTAAATTGGGAGTTCCTTCATGGTACTCTTCTAAGACTTGGTTTTCTTGAGAAATGGTGATATGAGCGTCTTCTTTGTATAGATTGTCTTGTAGTTCTGTTTTGTTAAGAGGGGTTAAAGGTGATGTGTTTCAAATTTCAGGAAGTGTATGACAAGGCTGCTCACTCGCACCATACGTATTTCTGTTTTTTGCTGAAGCTATGAGACTGTTTGTTTTTTACTGCTGAAGATGTTGGATTGAAAGGAATAGCAATGCCCCTTGATGGGACAAATGTTGTCGATGTAGAATTTGTTGATGGTACAACTTTGTATCTAGATGGTCAGATTACTAATTTGTAGAAAATATACACAACAATGCTCCTTTGCTATTGAAAATAAGGGAAATTTTGTTATTTTGGAGTAAAGCCAAACTATCATTTACAAGTAGAGTGATAGTAGTCAATCAAGTTCTTTTGTCTAGTCTTTGGTATATTATGTCATGTTGGAGTTTTTCCAGATCATGTATGGGACAATTACAAACAAAGATTGATTTGGAATTATCTGTGGTCTGGTAATTACGGAAGTCATGCTAGGGCAAAGGTCTCTTGGTTCACGATTGTTAAACCATTGGATCAGGGAGGATTAGGGATTGTTGATCCATTACAACAATCCAAAGCGTTGCTTGCAAAATTGGTGATTCGAGGATTGTTACCATGATCAAAACCTTGGAAACAATTGTCATACGAATTGTAAAAATTTTGTCCCAAAACTAGTGGAGATTGGAGGCCTAGTTTTTTATGGAGTTCTATGGAACACAAGAAGTTGGCTGTTTCCACAAAATGGGAAGACAAATTTGCCAAATCTGTTCTTAATTCATGGAAAGATGTTCCTCTTGATTTAGTTAAGAGATTGCCAAAAATAGAAGTTGAATTCTATAGACAACCCTTGATTTAGAATTCGTATTTTACTGACCATAGGGGACATATGTTAGGAAGGCATACTAGATGTGGATGGACAGAATTAGATCACGGACCAACATAGTCTATAGGTGTGTGGTTATCATTCCTATCTACGGCTCTAGATCAATGTATTCTGCAATACAAACCACCCTTTCTAATATTCAGATGCAGATTAAATCTTCTATACAAAAGTCGATGGGTTTATTTACTCCATTGGATATTTTGATTGGAGTAACAACCTATATTGGGAAGTACTTTATATGACCTTTGATGTACATGATGGTAGGTTAACTTTCACACATAAGGAAACTAATTTGTTTAGTTTTTGTTTGCATAAAGAAGTGAGGGTGATCGCAAATAATTGATCAAATTGGGTCTTAGATCCGGATCCACAAAACATGAATTCTTCTTGGAGGATTTGGATTATGGAAAGGAGACCAATATCTAGATTAACTTGGGATCTTGGAGAACTGTATTGGAAGGTGTGGGTTGAAGATAAGATAAAACATGTGCCTTTTTTTCAATATTTTGTGAAGCTTGGTAGGAAAATATCAGGTGTTAGATCATGGAAAGAACCAACTACAAATGTCTTTTGGAGACGAAATGGACTTTCTCCACAACATCTCAAACAATTTTGGAAATGGTTGTGGGGCATAAAAATGAGTAGGAAATTTGTTTGTTTATGTTGGTTGTTGGTTCATAGAGCTATACTAGTTAATAGTTTGCGAAAAGGGAATGTAGACAATAAGTGCCCTTTGTGTACGGATCTAGTAAAGATTGATAAGCATTGTTTATGGAGTTGTGGTTTTACGATGGAAATATGGAAACTAATCATAACACTGTTAATACTAGTATATCCTCGAGCAATGTATACATGGGGAGCCGTATTATGGGTTGTAGTACAAGATAAACGAATGGTATACGAACAAGAGGTTACAAATGTTATTTCTATGAGACATGGTTTTATGCAAAAAATATTGATACCTTTGAATCCACAGATGGAGATTGATAAACCTCAAATATGGCAATTAGTAAGTAATATCACAATTTGGTACATTTGGAAGGTTCGATGTTTGACGATATTTCAAAATGAGATTGAAAGACCTGCGCAAATAATTTTTGGGATATTTGATAGAGATTGTGCATAATCTCAGATGTTCTTTGGATAATATAAAAGGTAATACACAAGAAGTGGAGCTCAAGCGATTGGATGCCACCTGAGACAATGGCATATTTTATAGACAAATTTCTGGTAAGCTGGAGTGGTTCTACTCTATACTGAAGTATTTATTTAAGCTAATGGTTAGACTTTAGAAAAACAGGGCTCATTACTGAAAGATACATCTTATATGTATAGCCTTAGGGTTTTTTCTTATTACTAATGTAGTATCAATTTTTTGGAAAAAAAGAAAGAAAAAAGATAAAAAAGAACTAATTGAATTCATTATATAACGTTCTATTCAAATACTCATGTATGCATCAATGATTATATATATCAAGAACCAAGATGATCATTTTAGTAGGCTTCCATGCAATGCCTCACTAAATCTAGAGTCTCTTATCACACCATTAACATGCAAGTCGTCATGAGATTAGGGTTCATGTTTTACCCTTGTGAATTGGTGGAAAATCAAAGATATGACACTTTTAAATCCTCAAAGACATTTTAGACTACATAGATATGTATCTTCCAAAGGGATATTTAAAAATTTCAGTGTAAAAAAATACGATTTGCACCATACCTTTAAAACCATTAGAATGGTCTAGAATAAAAACCTTCCAAATGTAGAAATAATATGTAGGAGACGATTTTCCAATAAATTTTATTGGACATTTATTAATCTTATGGTAAAAATTGCCCTTTCATTTTGTCCGAATATAAGATACATACAACTTGCCTGAATGTGTACAAATATCAAACCAGGGATACTAAAATTTTGTTGGAGCAAGCTTAGATAAAATGTTAAGGCCTCTCGCCTGCTCAAATGGAATGATGACTAACTGTTTTGAACCTTCCTCAAATGGAAATGGAAATAAAATTACATAACATGATTTCCGCTTGATATGAAACATCTTTGCATGTTACCACCTCCATAGGCCTTAAACCCTCTAAGCTCATGGTTAGGTAAATTTTGGATTTTGCTTGTTTTTCTCTTGATTTTTGTGATCCAAGATTGTCATCTCATAAGGGGCAATTCGGCTAATGAGCCAAATAAGTAGTACACCAACTAGTGCTCCCGAGAGATGTGCGATGTGATTCACATTTCCGATACCATGTTGTGATTGACCTGCCATTTGGGCTGATGCTTGTGCAGCATCCATAACCTGTACCCCAAAAGGATAGATTTTGACATTACAATTGTCTATATTATTAACTATATTACTAGCAAGGAAATTACAAAAATCGAAGATAGAGCAAAAATAACACGAATAATTTCCTTGATTTGGAGAATCTACCTTAACCTCACCTTTTCTAAAACAAATTGGCCTAATATGAAAACCTCTAGGATTTTACGCCAGTTCCAACTCATCTGCATCACCCATTTAAACACAACATTAACTCTATCCTTTTTTCTTTGTGCACAGAAAGAGTAAATAATTTAATGATGAAGCAATGTAGAGGCTTCCCATGGCCCAAATAACATAACATTAAAAATGCAAAGATGTGCATAATGGGTTTTAAACCTCTTTTGGCTTCTGGCTTTTCTGCTTATAATATATAAGATAAATACACGCACACATATGTATATTATATGAGTAATTTTTATTACTTAATTTATGTTTACATTTATTAATCATTTACTGATTTTTATTCTCCTCTATTTTCCAAATTTGTAATGCAGTCAAAATGAACACTTGCATCAAAATCATATCTTCTTGAAGAGGATAAGATCATACCTTCACCAGAACGCTTACTGCAAAGAGGCCAAACACTGCTCCAGATGCACCAACAGAAACCACCACTTTCGGAAGGATCCACCATGAAACAAGGTTCGCACCCGCTCCAGTTATCAGATATGATATCCATAGAGCCAACCCACCCTCTTCTTCTTCCACTAGCTTTCCTGATAAAAAAGTATTGGACATTTCATACTACTTCAATCCAAAGTATTATACTCCAGACCTTAAAATCAGAACATAAGCATTGGTTTTTTGATAACGTTTTAAAATCAGTCAAAATCATCAAAACCCAATTATTCTGATATTTATAACAATAACACCATGTTTTCACGAATTACAAAAATAGCCAGTAATTTTGGTATGATAGATGTGTACATATTCTGGTCAATTTTGGAAACATACCAAATACCCAACAATTTAGAAGCATTACTGTGTTATTTTCGATTAAACAAATGCAGGCCTGAAACCATACAGTTTCAGGAGAGTCAAACTATATCTTAAAGAAGATTATCTTGCCATAGCTATAATGATTTACCAGTTACAAGGAAAGAATAAGCATATCTAATTGAGATAGAAGTATTGTATATACATACACAAAAACAGATATATCTGTAGACACAAACACCTCGACACAACTATTTAGATTGTATGTACATATATATAGTTTCTTGGTTGATGAAACTTACCAAAAATATATAGGAAGAATAAGTTGCTTGATAAGTGATTCCTGCATACAAAACCTTATGATTTCATAGTTCGCACATTTTAGAGGCTTTAATCAAACATAAACAACACTTAATAGTTTCCTGGTAGATTTACACTTCGTCATATACATGTAACATGTTTAGGTATAATATAAAAGGCTTCAAGAAATGTGAATGAAATCTTGCCAGTTTACATGACAAAACATCGCAGTGAAGAACTGATACCACTTTGGCCATCCATGATATAAATATAACGCTTTAACTGCATTTACCTGCAGAAGACAAAATGTCTCTCCTTAAAAAAGCTTCAACTGGAGCTGAAAAGAACTTAGCATCATCTAGGTATCAGGAAAGGATGAATATGTATACATTTATACCTTCATATTTATTGTCTTATGCTTAGAAATGAGATCAAAAGAAAAGAAAATGGGATCAAAACAAAAAATACCTTCAAAACATGATCTGCAACAAAAATCCCAATGTTCAAAAGCAATAACCAATAAATGGATTTTGCAGGCTTTTGAACATGGTCTGACTTCTCAAACTCTAGCTGAGATATCATGCCTGAAATAAACCATAACTATGTGATTCTCAAGAAAATTTCCACCTCCAAAACTATTCTTTTTACTCATGTTTCTGATATAACATGGGATAGCTTATAAACTAGGTTCTCTCACATCTAAAGAACATATTACACCTAGCTATTCTCTTATCATAAGCGTTCATCCTACTGGATATCAACCCTAACCATAGTTTCCTCAATACCAAATACATTAACATTGAGATAAGTTTGATGGACGATACTCTGATGGGAGATGGCAACCCTTTGTTCACTAATGTTTGAATATTATTCCTTTTAAATTTCTATGCATAAAATAGTGTTCAATGTTGGGCGAAATGCAATTCAAAGCATGTCACTTTCTTCCACGAGAAAGAAAAAGTGCTCTTTTGAGTAGAAAGTTTTACGCATTTAGGAATGAAGGTCGAGCAAATGAAAACTTACTGGTAATACACTTCTTAACCTTGAGCAAAACATGAATAGTTCTTGGATAATGAGATAAAAATACCTGATTTAGAATTTCTCATAGAAAAGTTCTTATCATTTTGTCGACCTAAACTCTGATATTTGCTCTGCCACAATATGTTCGGACAAAATGTGCTTCTCTATAAAGGAAAAAAAAAACAAGGTAAGAAATACTTTTGTTTTGTGAGTCTAAAAAAGGATAGCATAAATGGTATGCCAAGTTTACTTCTATACTTGCAATTTTTATCATTTTCTTTTTCCACATCCTCTTCCTCTCACCTATTCATATGCTCACAATCATGCCAAAGATGTTCATTGGAACAATTCCAAATATTAGAAATATATGATGAGTCATTACAAACTGTGTTGATGGATCAAAAAGAAGGAAGATTTATATATTAAACTGCTCATAGATATATTTGTGTATCTGTTTCCCCCTTTTTGTTGTCGTCATTATCACGTACTGACTACTTACACTTGTTCAAACTTGAAAGAAATGTTGTCCAGACTTCAACTGAATTTCATCTTAGTTTTTCTTCTACATTCTCTCTTCTTATCTTCGATCAACCGGTCAGACCATAGCTATAATTCAAGAAGCAATCTTTTCAATATAAGAAATCTTGAATGGCTTCAATCCCTTCTCAGTATGTCCTTACACCATTCAATTGATTTTCATCCTATTTTGTCTTCTACATGCTATCTCTTATCCTCAACCCAAATTTCATAACATACAAGATCGTGAGACCTCAAACCACTTAGTCATTGTGTCCTTACACCATCTAATTTAAATTTCATCGTATTTTTTCTTCTACATTTTACCTCTTATAATGAACCACTAAATTAGAAAAACTAAAATGACACACGTGTCGCATCCAATAAATTCCAACATCCACAAGAATGCTCAAATTTGTGACTCTCAAAGGAAGCCTACTGTGGTTTTCCAAAGTTTGAAAAATGAACCTCAAATAAATGCCCAAGGTTTTTAAAACTATGGATTATGTATCATAATAATTTCTAAGAGTTAAAGGTGCCAATTTGAAGCTTCATTTTCCGAATTTGAGACTTGATAGTTGAATGCAAAGTTTTATGTGAAAAGCTTAAGGCATGAACTACATCGCCTGTTACCATATAGTTTCTTTTCTTTATCATTTTCTCTGGGATTTTGTTTACCTTGGTAATACAAGAGGGAAAAAAAAAACATGTTTAAATAAATGAAAGAATCTGAAAGAGACAACGTGACAGATACAAGACATGACAGTGACACGCATCATAATTTCTATAAGCAGTCACTATGAAGTATGCGAAAATTGCATGAATACATTAGTTATTTGAGCATATACATATATATATATGTATATATGTATATATATATATATGTATATATATATATATATGTATACATGTATGTATGTATATATGTATACATGTATGTATATATGTATATATACCTGGAGTTTGCAAGAGGAAACAGAAGCTCTCTTGTTGAGTTTGAGATGATGAACTCTGAGGGGAAACACTGTCTGAGTCTGGCATAGCTTGGTGTGAGGAGGGGCACAGAACAACCTCGTCATCACAGCCATCATTCATTCATAAATGTATGTATGCAAGTGTTGTCTGTATGAATGAAATGTATATGTATGGAAACAGGGTATACAGACAGAGGAGGAGCAGATGATTATCAATAACCTCATGATTCATTACATATTATTAGTACATATTCATAAATGCCCTTGGGATTTTACTTTATTTCCTGAAATGCCCCTGTAGAAGGCATCTCTCTTTGTTTACATGAATCAGAGAAGGACAGAAACATAGGAATCGAGAGATGTGCAATAGCAAGGATTTCTCATTGTTTCACCATTCGATTGGTTATACGATCAATTCATCGCTCGCCTTTTCTCGATTATATCGTGCTGGGGTTGGTGGTCTACAACATAGCATCAAAGTCATAAATTTGATCAAAAACCAAGTTCGATCCTTGTCTCATACATATACATATTGCAATCGGCCTCTAGTGGATGTTAAAAGGATATTTATCTCTCTCAAATTACCAACAACCCTAAACCCTAAAACGCAAAAACTTGGAAGTATTTAGGAAATAACGGAAATTTCTAGTTTTTTCGGAGTTTTTTCTCAATTTATATATTATAGAGAGATTTAGGATAAAGTGGAGTGGTTCTACTCTACATCACAGTATTTATTTAAGATGTCAATTAGAACTTAGAACGGGCTCATTACCTAAATGTACATATTTCATGTATATCCTTAGGGTATTTTTTAATACTAATGTAGTATCTTTCTTATATACATATACATATACATATATATATATATCAATTATATTCTAAAATTTTTAGATTTCTTATATAGACGAGGTTTTTGATCATTAGTCCCTAGAAGATTTTTTTCCCTTTATAGTATATCATTTCTTAACCTTGGGTTATGGAAACGGAATTTGTAAATAAATGTCATTCTTATACCATTAGTGACAATCTAGATTATCACTCGATTAAATAGTTTGTAAAGTGAATATGATGTCGCGTTATAACGTGCGTGCGTGTAGAAGGGGCGGGACCACGGGGGTCTCGGACGAGAAAGGAAGGGATGCCGAGAAGAAGATTCCGGACGCGTCCCATAAGCAACCGAACACGAGGGAGAGAGAGAGAGAGAGAGAGAGAGAGAGAGAGAGAGAGAGAGAGAGAGAGGAGAGAGCATGCGCGCTACATTGACTCTCATACACAGGAAACAAGGGGGCTCTGCTCCCGACTCCACCAAATACACCGATATGCACAAACAAACACGAATATATATATATATTACAGGGAAAGATACAACCCCGACTTCGGGCCGGACCAAGGTAGGTTACAATAGCAGTCTGTTACCAAGCCGCCGATCGGGGAGTTCACAGGCTTGTCGCGTCGAGAAGGTCTTGCACAGGAGACCAAGCATAAGCAAACCCTAAACAAACACGAAGGGGAAGAAGAAGCAGAAGAAAACCAAGACGAAACCCTAAAACGGAATAGGGTGAAGACCAAAGTAGAAACCCTAAGAATAAGAATGAGATGAAGACCAAGAAAACTACCAAACCCTAGACCTATGTGGTATACCCTTCCTAACTCAAAATGGGCAACCCTTTCACAAAGGGTGCTCCCTTCCTTTTATAGAACAAGGAGAGGGATGCGTTACAATGTGGGATAAATCTCGACTTACATGGGATTCTCTGTCCCGACTTGACTCCTACTATTCACACGCTTTTACAAGGGTAAGTGCACATGGTGCACCTCTCCGATTCTTCCGATATTCCTCAGTTTCTCACCATGGCCCGGAATCTTCAAGACAACGGGGCAAGTGCAAAGGTCATGGTTAAGTGCTTTGGCTCGCTATGGGTTTTGATCTTATGTGTCACACTTTCCATGCTTTACTATTAGACTTGTTTTTGTTTGGCCTCATCACGTCAAGAATAAGTTGTCCACCATTATTTGCTTGCATCTGATGATTTTATTCCATATCAGCATGGATTTTTCCTCTAAATGTTTAACCTTAACCACATTATTTTTTGAGGAAAAATGTGATGAATAAACAAAAATAATAAGCTTGTTAATTGGCCCACCATAGCCTCTATCACGCTATGGAACATGTAAAGAATCAGATATGATTCTTGTGAAGCAGAAGAGATGTGAGTTATGAGAGAGAGAGAAAGGGTGAGAGAGACGAGGAGTAAGACACAGAGAATACGCAAGGTAAAGTATATTAACAAAGGAGAAAGACTCAACTTAATACAAGGTGAGAGGAGGGTGTTTTATATAGTCACCCTCTCTCTTCATTAACTACATGACTCATGGAGCATGGGGAATGTGAAAGCTCATAAGTTATGTGTCATAGAATATGATTTTATGACTCATACAAAATGCTAGAATACAAAGAGGTGACATAATGGTGACTCTTGATTGTTGGAGTGTCTATTCACTCTCAAGGTGAGTTCACACACTAGACCAAGTTGAGCTTGATTCTCAACACGCCCCCTCAAGATCAAGTTAGGTCGGTTTTAGACGGTATCCGAAATCCGCTTCGACTTGCATTCCGGAGTCCGCGTCGACGCGAAGTTGCGGAATCCATGCTCCAACTTGTGTTGTGCATAGTTGCGAAGTTTGTGCTTCGGCTTGCGTCTTTCTTCGTGGCTTCGTTGCGCGGTTGCGGAATCCACACGTTATTGCGTAGTGTCTTCAGTACTCCCCCTCAAGCTTGGCAGGTTAGGGATCGCCAATCCGAGATCGGTCATGAATTGTCATAGCTTGTCGGCTCCTAAGGCTTTAGTGAAGATGCCGGCCATTTGAAGATTGGTGCTAATGTGTTGTAGGTCGACATCGCCAGCTAGAACGTGCTCTCGGATGAAGTGATAGTGCACTTCAATGTGCTTTGTCCGTGCGTGGAACACCGGGTTCCGAGCCAGATAGATAATGCTCATATTGTCGCAGTAAAGGGAAGTCGGATCCTTGATGGGTACGCCCAGATCCTTGAGTATCCTTTTGAGCCATACGGCTTCACATGCGGCCACTACCGCGCCCCTATATTCCGCCTCTGTGCTCGAAAGAGTGACAATTGGTTGCTTTTTGCTGCTCTAGGATATTGCTCCGCTACTGAGGGAGAAAACAAATCCAGAGGTTGATCTTGTATCGACTTTGTAGCCAGCCCAATCAGCGTCTGTGTACCCCTCGAGTCATATTGGCATCGCAGTCTTGTGGAGGATGCCGCAATCCATTGTGCCGCTCACATATCGTAGAACTTGCTTAGTGCAATCCAAGTGAGTATCACGCGGTGTTTGCATGAATTGGCTAAGGAGACCAACCAGATAACTGAGATCGGGCCGAGTGATCGTGAGGTAGATGAGACTCCCGATGAGTTGCCAATACTGAGTCGGCTCACACGCTTTGGTGCCGGAGTTTGCATCCAATTTGAGATTGCAATCGAGTAGGGTTGCCGCGGATTTGCACTCAACCATCCTGAACTTGTATAACAAGTTGAGGATGTAGTGTCGTTGAGAGATCATGATTTCGGCCGGAGTCCAAATTACCTCGATGCCGAGGAAGTAGTGGAGCTCCTTCATGTCCACCATCTCGAACTTGTTGGAAAGGAGGGATTTGACCTTCTTGATTTTGATGAGATGCTCGCCTCCAATGACTAGGTCATCCACATATAAAATGATGACGATTGGACTTGCGGAATCGCTTCGTATGTAGAGGGAGTTGTCCGATTTTGACATAGGGAAGCCGATTTGATGAAGATATTGCATTATCTTCGAATGCCAAGCACGCGGTGCTTGCTTGAGGCCGTAGAGTGGCTTCTTGAGTCGGCATACAACTTTCGAATGGGTGCTCGAGTTGAAGCGGGGTGGTTGTATCATGTATACCTCCTCTTCTAATTCGCCTTGTAGAAAGGCGTTCTTGACGTCCATTTGATGGAGATGCCACCCTTTCGCAGCGGCAAGTGTGATTACGGTCTGTACTGTTGTCATCTTTGCCACCAGGGCAAAGGTCTCCTCGTAGTCAACTCTGTGCATTTGGGCGTAGCCTTTCGCTACGAGTCGCGCTTTGTAGCGGTTGACGGAACCGTCAGCGTTGTACTTCACTTTGTAAATCCATCTGCATCCGATCGCCTTTTTGTGTGGTGAGGTGGGAACGAGATCCCACGTCTCGTTCTTGCGTAGTGCTTGCATCTCCTCATTCATGGTTTCGATCCATCGCGAATCCTTGGCTGCTTTGGAAAAGGTTTCCGGCTCCCATAATGTTGCTACCTTCATCATAAAGGCGTAATGGTACGCCATATCATCGTTGTAGCCGAAACGGACGAGAGGATCGGCGGAGCTTTTCATTTGCAGAGATGAGGGCTTTCTTCGCTCCGATTTGTACATCGAAGCCGCCGAACTCACTGTCGAGTGAGTGAGTCGACTCATCGTCGTCGAAGCGATCGTCTTCGTATTCCGCCATTTTCGCCTTGCCTTTGTCCATCTTCGGGCTAGGCCGTGATGTGCTTTGATCGCTCAAAGGCTCTTGTGGTCCGCTCAGTCAGGTCGTGATCGGACTTTCTTCGAACATGCGCGTAAGGCGATCTTCATCCTCTATCTCTTGTTCGGCGGATTCCGGGTTGAGCGGAGTCAGAGTCGGAGTTGTCTCTAGTGCATACCAGGATGCGAACTCGTCAAAAACGACGTCTCGACTTACTCGAGATTTTCGAGTTGAGGGGTTGTAGCACTTGTACCCCTTTTGCTCCAGTCAGTATCCTACGAGGATACATTTCTCCGACTTCGGGTCAAGCTTTTGACGCTTCTCGTCGGGGATGTGCACGTACGCTATCGCGCCGAATATCCGGGTGTGCGATAAGTCCGGCTTCTTTCCGAAGTATTTTCCGTGCGGAGTGACCTCATGCATGCCGGATGTTGTGCACTGGTTCATTAGATAGACGACCGTATTTGCAGCTTCGGCCCAATATAACTTTGGTATATGCTTCTCGTTCATCATGGCCCACGCTACTTCGAGGATGTGCTGATTTTTGCGCTCGGCTACTCCGTTTTGTTGCGGAGTGTCTCGGCAAGTGAATTCTCGCCTAATTCCTTCCTTTCGAAGATACGCCGTGAAATCGTCCTAGAAGTACTCCTTGCCGCCATCCGATCGAAGACATCGTACATGTTGGCATGTGGCTTTCTCGACTTCATTCTTGAGTTTTTGGAAGTGTCCGAACACTTCGCTCTCTTGCCTCATCGGGTAGATCCAAGTGTGCCTAGAGAAGTCGTCGATGAAGAGCACGTAATATCGGCATCCGCCGAATGTAGCCGTCTGCGCCAGTCCCCATACGTCGGAATGGACTACGTCGAGTAGACCTTTGCTCACGTTCTGCTCTTTCGGGAATGGGTGTCGGTGTTGCTTGCCGAATTGGCACGCTTCGCATACACCTTCAATCTCCTTCTCTTTGAATGTCGAGAGTTCGATGACGACTCCTTTCGATTTCATTGCTTTGAGTTTGTTGAGATTGATGTGGCCGATTCGCTTGTGCCATAGCTCTATGTCGGAGTCGGCTTTCATGCTTTTTGCGAACATGGTGGATTTCATCTCGTGTGAATCGAGAATGAACATCCGGCCCTCTCTTCTTCCGTGCACGATGATTCGGCCCTCTTTTTCGATGAAGCACCCTTCTTGGTCAAATCGTACTTGCATCCCTTGTTCAACCTTTTGGCTGACCGAGACCAAATTCTTCGTTATGGTGGGAACATGCAAGACATTTTTAATGTATGTTTGCTTACCACTTTCGCCGAACGGAACATTGCCGATCTGCCGAATCGGGCGCGTAGTGTCATCTCTGGTTTCAACATAACCGGGTCGCTTCGGCTCACGAAGTTCGAGAAACCATTCTTTATGAGATGTCATATGGTTTGAGGCTCCGGAGTCAACAAACCATACGTCCTCCGGATCGAGGGCACTAGTTGAGGTAGAGGCCGACATAGAGTTTGCTCTATGTTTCATCATGAACATTCCGCCACGGTCGGAGTTGTGTGCGTACATTCTGCCATGATCATCGTAGTCTGAGTTGTGCCTGTACATTCCGCTATACTCTTCGTAGTCGGAATTGTGCGCATAATTCGTGAGTTGTCGGCTTGTGGAAGCCGATTCACGCATCTTCTTTCGGCACTCTTCTTCGTGCTGGCCGAGCTTTCCGCAATATCCACATTCGGTTGCGTTTTGACGGCTTGGGCCGGAGTGGAAGCTCCCCCTTCTTGCGAAGGTTCCTCATTGGCTTCCGTTTTGCGGCCGAAATTGGGAGTTGTTGTCGTAGGTCGGACGTCGTTCGCCTTATCCATGGCCGAATCGGCCTCTCGCTCGTCCGCGTCCTCTTCCTCCATTCGAGTGCATGTAGAGCATGTGACCTTCCGACTCATTGCTCCTTGTACGCACGTGGTTTTCTTTGACCAATAGCATTGATTGGAGCTCAAAGAAGGAGGGAGATTTCTCCCTTGCTAGAATGGCGGTTCGCATCGCACCGAACAGTGGTGCGAGGCCGCCGAGGCATATTTGCACCATCTCATCATCATCGATACTTACGTTTATCGAGTCAAGCAAGTCGCAAAGCTCCTTGATCTTCAAGGTGTATGTCGTGCTGGACATGTCCCTTTGTTGAATGTTATTCAACTCTTGGCGGAGTTGAAGCCTTCTTGTGGTTGTGTTCACTGCGAAAATCTTTCGTAGATTTTCCCATGCCTCCTTCGGCATCTTGGCCTCGCGAATGTAGCCGAGCATGTGATCGTGAACACATGTCGCCAAGCAATACATCACGCGGCTTGCGGCTTGCTCCCATGTCGCGTATCCGGGAGCCGCTTCGGCGGGTCGGTCTTCGTGGTCTCCTTTGATGTAGCTCCAATAGCCTTGTCCGACAAGGTATTGGTGCATCTTGTACTCCCAAGATGCGAAGTTGTTTCGATCCAACTTCTCGGTAGGGAGAGCACTCCCCACTTGAGTATTCATTATGTCAATTCTTCTTCTTCTTCTTCTCTCTTCGAATGTGAGCTATATAGCGAAGCTACGATAGTGATGAGCCGGTTCTTCTTGAACGTTGGCATAGAACTCAACACACGTGGATGGGCTAGATGGAGCTACCAAACCGCTCAAATACCATGTAAAGAATCAGATATGATTCTTGTGAAGCGGAAGAGATGTGAGTTATGAGAGAGAGAGAAAGGGTGAGAGAGACGAGGAGTAAGACACAGAGAATACGCAAGGTAAAGTATATTAACAAAGGAGAAAGACTCAACTTAATACAAGGTGAGAGGAGGGTGTTTTATATAGTCACCCTCTCTCTTCATTAACTACATGACTCATGGAGCATGGGGAATGTGAAAGCTCATAAGTTATGTGTCATAGAATATGATTCTATGACTCATACAAAATGCTAGAATACAAAGAGGTGACATAATGGTGACTCTTGATTGTTGGAGTGTCTATTCACTCTCAAGGTGAGTTCACACACTAGACCAAGTTGAGCTTGATTCTCAACACGCCCCCTCAAGATCAAGTTAGGTCGGTTTTAGACGGTATCCGAAATCCGCTTCGACTTGCATTCCGGAGTCCGCGTCGACGCGAAGTTGCGGAATCCGTGCTCCAGCTTGTGTTGTGCGTAGTTGCGAAGTTTGTGCTTCGGCTTGCGTCTTTCTTCGCGGCTTGCGTTTTTCAAAAATAATAAGCTTGTTAATTGGCCCACCATAGCCTCTATCATGCTATGGAACATGTAAAGAATCGGATATGATTCTTGTGAAACGGAAGAGATGTGAGTTATGAGAGAGAGAGAAAGGGTGAGAGAGACGAGGAGTAAGACACAGAGAATACGCAAGGCAAAGTATATTAACAAAGGAGAAAGACTGAACTTAATACAAGGTGGGAGGAGGGTGCTTTATATAGTCACCCTCTCTCTTCATTAACTACAAGACTCATGGAGCATGGGGAATGTGAAAGCTCATAAGTTATGTGTCATAGAGTATGATTCTATGACTCATACTAAATGCTAGAATACAAAGAGCTGACATAATGGTGACTCTTGACCGTTGGAGTGTCTATTCACTCTCAAGGTGAGTTCACACACTAGACCAAGTTGAGCTTGATTCTCAACAGAACATCTGGAAATCCAGATGCAAATCATGTGTCTCAGGAGAAGAAAGTCGACCAAGGGAGACAATCATTGCTCTATGGTGTGATCTGGTAACGAATATTCGAGCTCAATATGAAGAGTTGCAAGCCTCTTTAGACATGGCAAAAGTAGCGAGACTTTCCTTTCAACAATCATGGCTAGGTTCGCCCTTGGTGGACTATGTAAATGGCATGCCGAAGTGGTGTTACACCACGCCTAAACGGTTATATCCACCCTGGTAGCCCAACCAAGAAGGTACATGGTTTTTTTCTGAAATTTTGCTAGTGACATGTAAAGAATCGGTGATTATTCTGTGTAGCGGAAAGAAAGAAAGAGAGAGAGAGAGAGAGAGAGAGAGAGAGAGAGAGAGAGAGAGAGAAAGAAAACTCGAGATTACAGAAAAATAAAAAACTGTATTACAAGAAAAACAAGAAAAACCAACAACCTTACAAAGAGATGGAGAAGGTGCTTATGTCGTCACCTTCACTCTAAGTTCTCTCACTAGTACCGCCTCTTGGGAAAGAGGTTGTGTCTTAACTACTTAAAGAATATGTGTCATAGGACATTAACTTCTATGACACACTAGTTATTATACAAGGAGGTGGTGTCAGAAATAGTACTAAAATAGAGAGAGAATTAGTACTATTAGTACTAAGAGGACGGGACCGCATAAGACTCCCGAGAAGGAGGAAAGAGAAGAGAAGAGATAGTGAGGACGAGAGAGAGAGAGATGATGATATATTATAGGAAGAGTAAGTACAAGATGGCTATGAGGCTTAAGACTGGCGTTGAACCAATTTGGTTCAACATAATGCCTAGTGCCTTCTTTTATAGTGTTCTCAGGAGTAATCCTGAAGCTTCTAAAATGTTCTAGAGAAATCTGGAATATACATTAATTTCCTATAATAAAACTTAAATGAAAATAATATCCTACATATTACAATAGATGGTATAATGGTCAAGAGCTCGACCCATATAACATAAGGTCATGGGTTCGAGTCTTGCTATATCATGACACTATCTCCCCCTTAAGACGACGAGTGGAACGAGTCGGCGTTGATTGCGGGCCGGGTTTGTCCAGATACTTTCGGTGGAACTCAGCAAGAAGATCCTGAGCATTGGCGACATGCTCGACGGGTTCCCAAGTATGTTCGTTCAGACTGTAGCTAAGCCAATCGACCAAATAATAAAGTTTGTTGCAAACAAGTTTGGAATCGAGGACGACAACAACTTCATACTCCGGGCCGACTTCCAACTCAAGCTAAGCCAATCGACCAAATAATAAAGTTTGTTGCAAACAAGTTTGGAATCAAGGACGGCAACAACTTCATACTCCGGTCCGACTTCCAACTCAAGCGGGGGCGGCGGTGGTGTAACACGATCGGGAATAGTGTTTGCTTTATAAGGTTCAAGAAGAGAGTTATGGAAAACCGGATGTATCTGAAGATGCGGAGGGAGATCAAGGTGGAATGTGACATCATTAACCTTACTAGTAATACGGAAAGGACCGAGTCGTCGATAATCCAACTTGTCACACGGTCGAGTAGTCTTGATGTGACGACGTAAGAGCCATACTTGATCTCCGATGGCAAAAGAGGAGGGAAGCCGATGGCGATCCGCATAAGTCTTCTGTGTGTGTTGAGCATGACGAAGATGAGTAAGAGATCCATCTGGATCTTGCGTAGCCTCTCCAAATGATCCTCGGCAAGAGGATTGGTAGGTAGCTCCGGGGTGTCGATCACCGACCAGCGAGGATGAGAACCGGTATAAGCATAAAATGGGGAGACCCGAGTCAAGGAGTGAACAACATTATTATATGAAAACTCCGCAAAGTGGAGAATCTTGGCCCAATCATCCTGTTGATAACTCAGAAAACACCGGAGATATTGTTCCAGCGTTTGGTTTGTTCGTTCCGCTTGCCCATCAGGCTCGGGATGGTAGCCAGAGGAGAGGTTGCAAGAGACCTTGAGCATCTTGAAGAGATGCTGCCAAAATTTGGGAGGCCATGATGCCGAAATACCTCACGCATGACAAGGGCGGCGGTTTCGTCGCTAGTGATGGCCTTAGTACACGGTACAAAATGTGCCATCTTAGTATATCGATCGACGACGGTTAAGATAGCATCGAACCCCTTCGAGACCGGCAGATCTGTGAGAAAATCAAGACAAATAGACTACCGCGGCTTACTTGGAATCGGTAAGGGTTCCAACAAGCCATATGGATGGTGTCGGGGCATCTTTGCTCGGCAACAAGAATCACAAGTCCGAACGTAGTTGTCGACAAAACGTCGCATATGGGGCCACAAAAAAGATCGTTGAACGAGATCCAATGTCTTAGTACTACCAAAATGTCCCGCCGTATGGGTGTCGTGACAATTTTGGACTATTTGAAGGCGACAGGAGCAATCGGGGACATATACAAGCTTTTTAAAGAATAACAAACCATCATGATATTCAAATTGTCGGTAGTCCATACCTGGTTGTTGAGATTGGGAACAAGAAGCCCAAGAGGTATCAATGTGCGCCAAAATGTCTTAAGCAAAATTGTCTGTCTTCAAGTTCATACGTATGGCATCGGTAATCCGGGAATCCATTGGGGTGTGAAAAATCCGCGTTGTGTGCAATCATGTTGGTCCCAAGATTACTTGCTTTTGATTATCAAACGTTAGATCTCCAGGACGAGGTGCAAGATATGAATGCAGTGATAGTGCATCTGCTTTTCCTTGCTGCTTCCCCGGTCGATATGTGATTTTAAAGTCAAAACACGTGAGGAATTGAGCCCACCGAGCTTGCCATTGATTTAGCACCCGAGCGTTCTGGAAATAAGCAAGATTTTTGTGATCACTAAAGATGATGACTTGATGTGGAGAGCCCTCTAAGAAATGTTGCCATTGCACAAAGGAATCCACGATGGCTAATAACTCCTGGTCATGTATTTCGTAGTTGATTTCCGCGGCATCAAATTTGCGTGAATGAAAAGCCTTAGGATGTAACTCTTCTTTACCTCCTTGTTGAGAAAGGATGCTACCGAGGGCGAAATCCAATGCGTCGGCCTCCATGATGAATGGTTTGTTTGTATCCACATGAGCTAGAATAGGAGCTAATGTAATGGCTTTCTTAAGATGCTGAAAAGCCATGTCCGCTTCATTGGACCAAAGAAATGCTTGTCCCTTCTTCGTAAGTTGTGTGAGAGGTAAAATAATCTTCGAGTAATCTTGTATAAACTTGCGGTAGAAGTTAGCAAAACCTAGAAAACATTATACATCTCGTACCGACCATGGAATTTGCCACTCTAGCACAGTTTGGACTTTAGCTGGATCCATGGAGATGCCCTTTGAGAAGATGACGTAGCCTAGAAATTCCACTTGCTTGCAGTCAAAGCTACATTTTTCTAGCTTGGCATAAAGACCATTCTCGCGGAGTCGTTTTAGTACTAATAGTACATGAGAATCGTGCTTTTCCTGGGTCTTTGAATAAATCAATAGATCATCCAGATAGATGATCAAACAGATATCCAAGAGGTCTCTAAATATATCATTTGCCATGTGTTGGAAGATCGTGGGTGCATTGGTTAGACTGAACGGCATAACAGTATATTCGAAATGCCCATACCACGTGCAGAAGGCGGTCTTTCATTCATCTCCCAGTCGGATCCGCATGAGGTTATACGCCCCTCTTAGATCGATTTTTGTAAAAAACTTGGCACCATTAACTCGCTCTAAAAGACTTGATATAAGAGGAAGTGCATACCTATTCCGGATGGTGACTTTATTCAAGCCACGGTAATCAACGACGAGACGAAGTGAGCCATCTTTCTTATTGACAAAGAAGATGGGTGCACCGGCTGGAGATTTTGAATGACAAATAAACCCGCTTGCCAAGTTCTCCTCTATGTAGGCTCAAAGGACTTCTAGCTCGGTGGGTGACAAGTTGTAAATTGGTCCCCATGGTGGCTCTGCTCCTGGTTGTAAATCGATGGGACAATGATAGGGATGATGATGAGGAAGAGTATCGGCTTTTACCTTCTCAAATACATCGGCATAAGGATGATATTTCGCCGAAAGTTGCACTAAGGATTCCTCCTTAATAGTGTTGGAAGGATGTATTGATATTGCAAATAGGAACATTGCCTCCTTGTGTCCTTCTTCATGTAATTGACGTAGTGAAATGGTCGAAACTCGATGAGTAGATTCTTGGGGTTGTCGATGTCGGACTTCTCTTGTTCTCCAATCTATGTCTGGATTATGTCATTCAAACCAAGGTAATCCCAGGACAATGGGATGCTCTGGACTACTAATTATATTAAATGCTACTACACACACAAAACTACCTAGGACAACTTGAATAGGTTCTGACTCTTCTACAATATTCCCGGAAGAAATGGGATGACCATCAATGACTACTACAGATGCGGGGCAAGGAAGTTTTCTTAAGGATATCCGAGAAGCTTGGGCAAAATTTCGATCCATGAAACAGGAATGAGCTCCGGAATCTAGAAGTGCTGGGAGGTGTACTGGGGGAGTACTTTTAGTACTAACCATGACTTGATATGCCCTAGTCCACCGCAATAAAGACATAATCGATTTGCACGTCGTCGTTGCTTTTCTTCTTCTGATAACAGGCCATGTCGACGCATGGTGTCGATCTCCATCGGTGTCGGAGTATTTGCTTGAGGTATGTCTCGTGCAAACGGTTTTGCCGCGACTGAGGCGTAACTGGGCTCCGGCCTAGAGCATGGTATTTGTAATTGACGTTCCGAACGCCATTCGAAAAGGTGGTTGTCACATCGGACCGCTCGACTGATTGCCTCCGTAAGAGACTTTGGTTCTTCGGGGAATGTTAGAAGTAGATCTTTGACATCGTTTCGCAGGCCATAGCGAAACTGCTCCATTAGTGGCTGGTCATCCCAGGGGATATCTGAAGTGAGTAGATGGAAATCCGCCACGTAGGCAGAGGATGGACGATCACCTTGACGCAATTATCGGATTTTTTTGATCGCCGTTCGGATTTTGTTTGTATCTCCAAAGCAAGCTAAAAACTCACTAATAAAGTCTTTAAAGTTATTAAGTAAGGACGATTGTTTTTCCAGAAGCGGAGCAAACTATGCCAAGGCTGAGCCACTAAGCAACGTGCCTATTAAGCCAACTCGGGATGCATCAATGGGGTATCGAGAAGGATGCATTTGAATGACTAAGCGTACTTGATTGAGGAATCCCCTAAATTGTGATCGCCTTCCATCAAATTTCACAGGAAGTCCAATCTTGGGCTCTTTATGAAATCTGTGGGGACTTGATCCTTGTTGTTGCAACGTTGCCTCGAGTTGTTGCACACGTAACGCTAACTCCCCATGTTGCTATTGCAACTCCCCATGTTGTTGCTACGTTTGCTGTTTTTCTAAGGCGATTTGTTGAAGATCCCCTAACAACCGTTGGTTTTCTTGTTCCAAGGCAATAAACTTTTCTTTTAGACACTGTAGCTCGGAGAAAACGGATTGGTATTCTTAGGCGCTAACAGAAGCCATTGTATAGAAAAAGGATAAGAGGATGAGGGAAACCAAAAGAAAGACTAGAGAGCGAAAATTGGTTCAAACTGTCTGAAATAGTACTAAAACAGAGAGAGAATTAGTACTAGAGAAGGGAAGTACTATTAGTACTAAGAGGACGGGACCACGTAAGACTCCTTAGAGGGAGGAAAGAGAAGAGAAGAGAGAGAGAGAGAGAGAGAGAGAGAGTGAGGACGAGAGAGAGAGATGATGATAACAGATGATATATTATAGGAAGAGTAAGTACAAGATGGCTATGAGGCTTAAGACTGGCGTTGAACCAATTTGGTTCAACATAATGCCTAGTGCCTTCTTTTATAGTGTTCTCAGGAGTAATCTGGAATATACATTAATTTCCTATAATAAAACTTAAATGAAAATAATATCCTACATATTACAATAGATGGTATAATGGTCAAGAGCTCGATCCATATAACATAAGGTCATGGGTTTGAGTCTTGCCATATCATGACAGGTGGGGTATTCATACCCCACTCACGGGAAGTTGAGTTTGATTCTCAATATGCCCCTTCAAACGCAACTTCCGAACGGCGAAAAGTTGGTTCAATTTGGCCTTCGGGACTCCTGCTCTCCTTGCTCCCCCTCAATCTCGGTTGGTCGACGATCGAAAGACCCAGGTTCATCATGAACTACCGTAGCTTGTCGACTCCCAGGGCTTGGTGAAGATGTTGGTTGTCTGTAGGTTTGTGCTGATGTGTTGTAGGTCGACATCTCCGACCAGGACATGTTCTCGGATGAAATGGTAGTGCACCTCAATGTGTTTAGTTCAATCATCGAGCCTGACTAGGTTCTGAGCGAGGTGAATAATGCTCATGTTGTCGTAGTAGAGGGGGATCAAATCCTTGATGGGAACGCCCAAATCCTTCAAGATTCTCTTGAGCCAAACAGCTTCACTGTATTCGGCTTCGATGCTCGACTGTGCAACTATCGGCTATTTCTTACTACTCCATGATATGGCGCCATTGCCGGGGGAGAAGACAAATCCGGATGTCTATCGTCGGTTGACTCTGTAGCCAGCCCAATCAGCATCGGTATAACCTTCAAGTCGTATAAGTGTGGCCGATTTGTAAAGTATGTTGAAATCCATCGTCCCACTCAGATAACGTATCATTCGCTTAACACAGACCAAGTGGATGTTTGTTGGTATCTACATGAACTGGTTAAGGAGGCCAATCTGGTAACTCAGGTAGGGTCGGGTAATCGTGAGGTAGATGAGGCTTCCGACTAGTTGACGATAGAGCATCGACTCACAATCTCTAGTGCCAGAGTCGACATCTAGCTTTAGATTTCAATCAAGTGGGGTAGTGACGGGCTTACGTTGTGTCATCCCAAACTTGTAAAGAAGATTGAGGATATAGTGCATTTGAGAAAGCATGATGCCGTCAGGAGTCCGAATCACTTCTATTACTAGAAAGTAATGAAGCTCCTTCAAGCCTTTTATTTTGAATCGGCTGGAGAGAAACCTCTTAATGTGCTCAATATTTGCTAAATTCTCTCCTCCTATGAGCAAGTCACCCACATAAATCATGATAAATACATGGCCTCTGGAGTCGTTCCGGATGAACAGAGAGTTGTCGAACTTGGACATGTTTAAACCGATTTGATGAAGATATTGTGTTATCTTCGAATGCCATGCTCTTAGTGCCTGCTTGAGATTGTAGAGAGGTTTTTTGAGTCGGCAGATAACAGTCGAATCTGGGCGGTTGTATCATGTACACCTCCTCTTCTAATTCACCCTAGAGAAAGGCGTTCTTGATGTCCATTTGGTGGAGGTGCCACCCTTTTGTTGTTGCAAGCGCAATCACGGTTCGAATTGTAGTCATCTTTGCCACCGGGGCAAAGGTCTCTTCGTAGTCAACACCGTGCGTCTGTGCGTTGTCGTGAAGAAAACCGTCCACAAGCGGAATCGGTGCACAGGAGTGTGGGAACCGATTCTTCTCAAATGTTGTCTATAGAAGATCCTAGGCAGGTAGATTTAGAGGGTAGGAAGAAAGGGGGGGAAACGGCTCCTTCCTTGCCTATAAAAGGAGGGAGACGAGAAAGGGGGACGGATCGCGGAGAGTCGAGGACGAAGTGCTATCGGTTCGTGGGCGAAGGCTTCTCTCTCTCTCTCTCTCTGGTTCGCAAACTCCATAGCTTCCTTCTGTGCAGGTTTCGGGAGGCTCGCGCTGCTCTGAGGAATGCCCGAGTGCTTCCAGCAGCACCTCCAACCTGCTCCGGTCTTTCTGTGCGTTTACGAACAGGCATCGGCATCTGTTCACCGGGCTGTTCGGTTGTAACCAACTTCGTGTTTTTGTTGTCTTGTTAATATATACATACATTTGTGTCTCTCTGTGTCGCTGTCCCACTCGCGTCTTTGTGTCGAAGGGCCGCGTCCCTGTGAATCTACGCTCGCACGTAGTGGGTCTCTTGTCCCTTCTCTCTTGCTCTTCGGTACAGGACCCTTGAGGTCCCGCCTCATTCCACGCATCCGCGAGGAAAACCTCGACATCTTGGTGAACCCGACGTGAAGGAGGCGGCAGAAGAGCAGAAGATGAAGGGGTCGGACCTTGCAGAGGCCATGGCTTCGGCCGTGGATCGGATATTGAGTGCATGCGAGGGCACCGGCGCCCTCGACAGAGCCATTGAGGCGGTCGTCGGTACGATTGGCCGGTTCAGCGAAAAGGATGCCACGAAGTATTTGGCGTCCTACGGGGTAGAAATGCTGATGCGGGACATTCCGGAAGAGAGGCGTCTTGCCGGGTTTCCTCGAGTGGCGATGCCGAGCATCCATGCGGAGGTGCTCGAGGTGCGGGCGGAGAGCCGTACCTGGGAGGAGTTCGAAGGCCGACTCCTAGAAAAATACGGGCTGGACGACGTGCTCTGGCTTTCGAAACGGGACTTCATGGAATGGGTGGAGTTCCCCGGCAAGGGAAGAAACGTGACGGCACTCCTCCGGGAGTTCGAAGAACGCTTTGCGCGCCTTTCGGCGCTTGACCGAACCGTTCTGGATACGAGCCGGGTCCTACTGTTCGTCAAGTCGGTGGACGAGCGGGACCGGGACCAAGTCGGCTCCTTGCTGGAAACCGAGGACGGGTTGACAACCGACTGGGCTGCGGTTAAGAGAGTCTGTGGCCGTTTCGATAAATGACGAGAATGGGCTGACAACGGGGCGGCCGGTGCAGGCTCTGTCACAGCAAGGAGGCTTGAACCGGCACCGCAAGTGCGAAGGGAAGAGACCCGGGAATGGCTCGAAACCGGTCCGGCTTCGACCGGCATGGTCAATGGCTCGTCCGGAGGAGCAGCGCTGGAGGAGTTGACGCGAGCGATAAAGGATCTCCAGATCGCCCAGACTCGAAGGGAAGGCAGCGAACCGGCTCGTGACCGACGGACGGCAGCGGGGAACAGGTGCATGTGGTGCGATGAGGTCGGCCACATTCGGAAGGACTGTGGCGATTTCGCAGAGGCGTTGAGGAACCGGGTGGTGTACCTGTGGGAAGGCCGGGTGCACGTCGGCGACACCAGGAGGGCCCTGAACCGAAACGACGGGCGAGGAGGTATGAAGAGACTAATGGAAGAGGCAGCGGCCCGACACGTAGAGGCCATCCACTACTCGGCATCGGCCAGAATTCGGGTCGGGGGCAGCGAGGCCCGAACAGAGGGCAAAGACGGATTCTAGTCGGCAATGCTGGGAGGTCTTGCCGGCGCACGGCTAAGGAAAGATGAAACAGACCACGCTGAGAGACGGGTCCGGGAAATAACCGGGTGGAGCGATCCGGTCGAGGAGAAGACGGGCTTCGTAGAAGCCGCCTACCGGAACTACGAGGCTCTGGTAGAAGACAAACGAGTGGGGAAAGCCGGAGCGGTCGGGCCCTCACAACGGTACGAGACCCGATTCGGGCAACGACGGAACGATGCCGGCGGGTCCAGCTCGCAAGATAACCCCAGGAAGGGCGGATACCAATTGGGGACGGAAATAGAAAGGACTACGGACCTACAAAAGGTCCTAGAAGAACGGATCCTCGACAGCAAAGTGGAGCTGTCATTGCGGGAGGTGCTAGGGATCGCCAAGAAGGAGTTCCACGACTCCATTGTAGACTTGGTGAAACGGAAGAGGCTGTCGACGGAGACGGAACCGGAAAGACCGGTAGAGGTGCGGACGACGCACATCGACGACTCGGCGCTGGCAGATGAGTGGGCGGAGAGCCACTATTCAAGGCCACACTGGGCCCGAGCGACCACGGAGACCCCGGTAAAGATCAGAGATGTTCAGGAACCGGTGGTGGCATTGGTGGACCACGGTTCGGAAATAAACCTGATGTCCATGGACTTCTATAAGAAGGGGAAGTGGCCGATCAACACCAAGCACAGGTGGAAGATACGGGCGGCGACGCGCGCCACCGAGGAACTGCATGGGGCCTGCTCGAACGTACGAGTCAAGATCGGCGACGTCGAGATTGACCAACACTTCTTCGTACAGGAGACGTCCTCGCACCCGGTCATATTAGGTGAACCATACATCACAGCGGCGTGGATGGAAACCAAAGTGCTGGACAACGGGTCGGCCTACGCGAGGGTCAAAAGCCAGGACGGGCGCCGTTCAGTCCAATTTCTGACCGTGAGACCGAACCACGAGCAGAACCGCGAATCCCTCGGTGGCGAGAACCGGGAGGATTTTTAGAGAGGGCTGCCAAGGCGTGGGGCCGAGACAGTCCGGACACTCGGGAAAGACCCCACAGTTGTACGATAGAACTGAAACCGAAGAAACCTTGTACGATAAGTAGAAAATTCTGCTTCTCCGGCAACGGAGGATGTATGATAGTCGGCATCGTTGGCTGAGAGAGGGCAAGGGCGGAGGAGCGACTTCGAACGTGCGGAGTTCTCGGCCCGGACGAGGAAATCAGCGGGGCTGTGGAGGCGGTCTCCTTCGACGACACCTTGGGGATGCTGAGGAAGGTAGCCGGAGAAGACCTTAACGAAGACCGGACGATACCGGTATGTTCCGAAGAGATGTACAAAGTCATCGCGAACTTCAGTCGGGGGCTCGAGTCGGATCGGACGGCCCGAGTTAGCACGAAGTACAAGACTGTGGACCGGAAGGTAAGGCCAGTCGCGGCACCCTTGCCGAAGGGCAGCGAGTCCCGAATCAGAGGGGTGGCGTCGGACCCCAGTTTACGAGATCCGGCCTGCATAGGACACACCTTCACCGACGGGACGCTCCGGGAGCTCAAGATCGGTGGGGGCGGGTTCCTACTGCCAGCGGAGGAAGACCGGTTTCGGAGAATGCTCGGAAGGCACGGGAAAGCCTTCGCGTTCTCGCCGGAAGAGATCGGGTGCGTAGACCCGACAATTGTGGAGCCGATGGTGATATTCACGGTACCGCATGTGCCGTGGAATCTCAAGCCGATTCCGGTACCAAGAGCTCACATCCCGGAGTTGATGGAGCTACTGAGGCAGAAAGTCGATATGGGTATTCTCGAACCGTCGAGCGCGCCATACTCGAACCGATGGTTTACCGTACCAAAGAAAAACGGAACATTGCGCTTCATTCAGGACCTGCAGCCGGTCAACAGAGTGACCATTCGGAACGCAGGAATCGGACCGACCATAGACGAGTTCGCGGAGGCCTTCGCCGGGAGGTCGATTTACTCGGTCGGTGATCTGTACTCGGGGTACGACCAGTTCTAGCTAGCTGTGGAGAGCAGAGACATTACGATGATGCGAACTCCCCTCGGCCTAGTGCGAATGTGTACCCTGCCACAAGGAGGGACGAACTCGGTAGCCCACATGGTGAATGCAATGAACAAGGTGCTAAGGGATTGCATCCCAGACATCACCATGCTGTTTCTAGACGACATCCTGATCAAGGGGTGCCCGGTGGAGGAGAAGGACGAGACAGTCGGGCCGGACGGATGCCGGCGATTCGTGGCGACACACATCGACGACTGCGAGAAGGTGCTACAAAGGCTAGAGGATGCGAGGCTCACCTTCTCCGGGGAGAAATCGGCCTTCGGGCAATCGGAAATCCTGGTGGTCGGGCACCTATGTGGACCCTATGGCCGGAAGCCGTCTCCGGCAAAGGTAGAAGCCATCTCCGCGATGAAGACCGATTGTAGCTCGACTACGGAAGTTTGGAGGTTCCTGGGGGCATGCGCATTCTACCACATATGGGTCCCGCATTACGCCCACATTGCGGAGCCGCTATACGGGTTGCTGAAGAAAGGGCGAAAATTCGAGTGGCGAGACGAGCACACGGAGTCGGTCCGGAAGCTGAAGGAAGCTGTTGCGGCAGCACCGGCGCTCCGGAAGGGTGTCTACGAGAAAGGTACCCCAGTATACATAACGGTGGATACGAGCCCGACCGGGATCGGATGGGTCGTCAACCAAGAAGACAAGGACGACATTCGTTTCCCGATCCGATTCGGCGCGAAGGTCCTCAGTGAACGACAGCAAGGGTACGCCCAGGTTAAACGCGAACTCTGGAGTATCGTTTCGGCAGTAAAGGCCGACAAAGACTACTTGATCGGGCAGAAGTGGTTATCGAGACGGATTGCTTGCCGATTCTCGGCATGGTCTCCGGATGCGCGACACCGGACCTGGCGATGCTCCGGTGGATAGCGTACATCAAGTCCTTGGACCCGGAAATACGACACATTTCCGGAAAGGACAACGCCATGGCCGACATGCTTTCGAGGGCGAGGTTTGATGATGAGGGCGGCATGGTTTCGGAGGACGAAGAAGTCGGCGTGGACTTCTTCGAGGCGGCGTACGTGAGGTACGGATCACTTCGATCCCAAGGAAGTAATGAAGGTCCCCCAGATCCTTCATGTCGAACGATGCCGCAAGCTGGAGCTTCACGCGGTCGATTTCACCGAGGTCGGCGCCAGTGATGACCAAGTCATCAACATATAGTAATATACTAACCGGACAGAGTCGACCTTTCCGGATGAACAGGGAAGAGTCCGATTTTGTCGTGACGAAGCCCATCCGACGCAATTGTTGCGTGATCTTCGCGTTCCAGGCACGCGGGGCTTGCTTCAGTCCGTAAAGGGACTTCTTCAGTCGGCATACTGCCGAGGAGTTCGTTCCGGAGTGAAATCCGGGGGGTTGTACCATGTACACTTGTTCCTCAAGGTCACCTTGCAGGAACGCATTCTTTACATCCATTTGATGTAAGTGCCACCCCTTGGTCGCGGCTATTGCGAGCAAAATACGAACGGTCGTCATTTTTGCGACCGGCGCAAACGTCTCATCGTAGTCGATGCCGTGTTTCTGTGCGTAGCCCTTTGCCACTAGCCGAGCCTTGTACCGGTTGACCGAGCCATCGGTGTTGTACTTGACTTTGTACACCCATCTACACCCGATCGGCTTCACACCCTTTGGTGCGTCAACCAGGTCCCAGGTCTCGTTCTCCGCCAATGCGTGCATCTCTTCCTCCATCACGGCATGCCAATTCGCGTCTTTAGCCGCTTCTGCGTAGCTCTCCGGCTCACGCACTTCCGCTACACGAGTCATGTACGCATAATGATGCGCCATGTACTCGTTGTATCCGAACCGCACAACTGGGTTCTTATGGCGGGTAGATCGGCGTAATCTCACATTAGCCGATGTCGAGGCCTTCTCGGTCGACGCGGTCTTCACCTTTAAAGACCCGTGACCGGTTCCCTCGGAGTCGGACTCGCGTCGGTCTGACTCGTTCCTTTCCGTGCCGGAATACGACACTTTCTTCTTCCCTTTCTCTTTGCGCGTAAGCCGTCTCCTCGGCTTCTTGCGCGGGGAATGCACGGCCGAGTCTCGACTACTCGCCAACTCTTCATTGGACTGGTCGTACCGACTCAGTCGTCCAATTGGTCCACTTAACCGGAGTGAAATCGGACTCTCTTCGCGGGTCTCGATTTCAGGCTCATTCGGAGGCATCTCGGCCTCACTGACCTCATCGTCAGAGCTCGTATTGGAGTCGGGGTTCCGAGTCGAGGGCAGGTACCAGGACGCGGACTCGTCAAACACATCGCGGTTGACACGCGCTTGTTTGGTGCGAGGGTTATAGCACTTATAAGCCTTATGCTCGTTCGAGTAACCGACCAAGATGCACTTCTTGGCCTTTGCGTCCAGCTTCCTCCTTTTCTCCTTCGGTACATGCACATACACAATGCTATCGAACACCCTCAAGTGTCGCAAGTTCGGCTTCGTTCCGAAATATAGCTCGTGCGCCGACACTTTGTCTCCAATCCGGTTCTGGATGTATACCGCAGTCCTTACCGCCTCGGCCCAGTAGAACTTGGGCAAGCTCTTCTCCTCTAGCATTGCCCGTGCCGCTTCCACAACTGACCGTTTTTTTGTCTCGGCCACGCCATTCTGCTCTGGCGTATATCTACAACTGAATTCGCGCCGAATTCCCATTTGTTGTAGGTAACCGTTTAATTGACCGGAAAAGTACTCTTTCCCGACATCCGTCCGTAGACACTTGATCTTTCGTCCCGTTTCGGCTTCCACGAACCCTTTGAGGTCCCGGAAACAGTCGAAGACTTCGCTCTTCCTCTCAATGAGGTAGATCCATGTGTGTCACGTGTGGTCGTCGATGAAGGAGACAAAATATCGGCTCCCGCCAAGACTAACGTTTTGTGCCGGGCCCCACACATCCGAGTGTATAAGGTCGATCTTGTTCCGGCTCCGGTTTCGCTCGTTGGGGAAAGGAAGTCGGTGTTGCTTCCCAAGCTGGCAGGCTTCACAAATTTGTGCCTTTCGGCCACTAAACTTGGGCAATCCGAACACTACCTTCTTCCTCAATGAAGCACCCGAGGTGTGTAAACCGAACCTCCATCCCTTGGTCGACGATCTGTCCGACCGAGACCAAGTTCTTCGTGATTGTCGGAACGTGCAGCACGTTCTTGAGTTTCCCTTTCTGCCCGACATGGCTAAGGGGAACTTCTCTGACATTCGCGATCGGATGTGGAGTGTCGTCTCCTGTTGCGACTACTCCAGGTTGTATCGGTTTTTCAAGGTACGAGAACCACTCCTTATGGCTCGTCATGTGGTTTGACGCGCCGGAGTCTACGTACCAGACCTCGTCCGATCTCGGGGTGCTTTGTTTCATTGAGTTTGCTTCGTGTCTCGTCACGAAGACAGACCCTTCTCCGGCTCTCCCGGAGTCTTCAGCGTAGTGCGATCGCTGAAGATTTCCCTTGTCAATATGTCTGGAGCCGTTCCCGGAACCAGTTCTCTCCGAATCGGCGTGCTTCTTCCAGCACTCACTTTCCCTGTGGCCTTTCTTGCCACAGTACCAGCACTCCGCGATGGCCTTCCCTTGCCGGTTCTCATCGCTTCGACTCCCCCTGTTTCCGGAGGGTCCGGAGTTGCTGTCGGCATCACTTCAGTGCCTTCTTCCTTGATCACGTCGGCCGCCTCCATTGCGCGCCGACTTGCCTCATCCGCCACGACCACGGGGCCTTTCTCCCTCCGTGTACAACATCTTGTTGTCGGTGTGCGTGCTCGTCGACGCACCCGCGTGGTTCTCCTCTACCAGGAGCATCGACTGTAAGTCGAAAAAGGACGGCGTATTCTCCCGGGTACACACAGCCGTTCGGAACGCTCCGAACTTCGACGCCAAACCTCCGAGACAGATCTGGACCATCTCACTCTCCTCGATGTTCACCTCTATGGAGGCGAGGGAGTCGCAGATATCCTTGATCTTCGAGGTATAGTCCGCCACCGACAAGTCGCGTTGTCGTAGGTTGCTCAACTCCTGTCGGAGCTGAAGCTTCCTAGCTGTGGTGCTCGCGGCGAAAATCTTCTTCAGATTTTCCCACGCACCCTTCGGCGTCTTTGCATCCCGAACATAGCTCAATAGTTGTTCGCCCACACACGACGCGAAGCAGTATAGTACCCTGCTCGTCGATTGCTCCCACAACGGGAATTCTCTATGTGTCGATTCGGGTGCCGCATCATTAGCTCCTTCGACATAACTCTAGTAGCCCTGCCCGAGCAAGTACTGGTGCATCTTGTAGGACCAAGACGCGTAGTTGATTTTGTCGAGCTTCTCTGTTGGAAGCGAGCTCGCCATGCCTCTATCCATCGTTCTTCTTGTTCTTCTTCGTCAGGCTGTGTCGGCTGCAGAGAGGTTCTCAACCCTCGCGCTCTGATACCATGTAGAAAGTAGCGTGCGGAAGCAAGTATGAAGACAGAACAGAGGAAGGAAACTCAGGTTCAATGGAGAGCTTAGGCTTACACGGTTTATGTGGGAGAGACAGAGAGAGAAACACAAAAAACTATATTCAACAATAATACTCAATCTCTGTACATAAGACGTGCTCAGTGAACACTTTTATACAAGCCCTACAAGGACTGACCAAAGTACTGACAGTACTTCAATGCTCATCAAGAGCCCCTACACTAACTCCCAAATATATTCCTCACGGAATATCTTTCCTAACGACCTCCCGGTTTATGTACTCGGCCTAACCGATCGGTCCCAACCGATCCGGTCCTCGGCTTCTTCAGCCGATCCGGCCGATGTTGAGCTTGTCTCTCAACAGTAATCGTAACCGTCCGGTACATGTTTTTTCCGCGCAAATCCGGCTTTGCCGGTTCTTCCTCGGTTTGGGCCCGGTTGACCGGACCCCGCTTCACCCTTCTTCCGCTCCGCCTCCCGGTCGGGTCGGATTACCGACTGGCTCATCTTTCAGTTGGGTCGGTTCCCGACTCGCTCCTCGATGCTGCTCCAGACCTCTCCTTCAGCCTCTTCGCACGTGCCCACTCCGGGCCTCTCATCCTCACGGCCACCGCCCATCTCTCCGGTCTTATGTCCGCGCTCGGGCGCAACCGCCGAAGTCTCTGGCCCCGGTCTCGAGGGATCTCGCCTCCGTCTGCTACAAACCTCCTCTTCATCGTCTCGCTTGCCCACCTTGCCACCACCACCGTCCGTCTTTCTAGGTCTCACACCGGCTCTCGGGCCAGTTGCCGGAGTCTCTAGGACCGGTGTGTGGAAGGTCGTGGCACCTCCACTCGTCTCCTCTTCTTCCTCGATTTCGCAAGCCTCGAGTATGCTCGCGAAATCCTCGTAGAACGTTTCGGGCAACCGCGTCCCGAAACTTCGGCCCACTCTCGAAGTGGCGTCCGTTGCTCCGTAGATATCGGCCTCATCCATGGCCGTCCTCTTTCCGCAAGTCGAGAGGGTCGCTCACTCCGCACCCTCTCCCACATCGTCGCCGTGGTCGCCCGCCTTGCCGCCGCCACCGTTCGTTACCCTAGATCTCACGTGGACACTCGGGCCGGCCGCCGGGGTCTCTTGAACCGGTGCGTGTAAGGTAGCAACACCGCCGCTCGTCGATGCTATGCCCGTAGCCGCCTCCATTCGGACATCGTCGTTCGTGGCTACCCTGCCTCCGTATATGCAAGCATCAATTATGCTTGCCGCCTCCTCTTCCACGGTCTCCATACCATTGTCTCGGTTGCCCGCCTTGTTGCCGCCACCGCCCGTCGCTCTAGGTCTCACGCCGGCCATCGGGCCGACCGCCGGTGCCTCTAGGGCCGGTGTGTGTAAGGTCGTGGCACCGCCGCTTGTCTCCTCCTCACTCAATGTTTCGGGCCGCCATGTCCCGAATCCGTAGTTACCAGCCTCCATGGTCGTCCATTCGCCGCAAGACGAGAGAGTCGCTCTTTTCGCACCCTCTCCCATGTCACCATCGTGGTCGCCCGCCTTGCCGCCGCCACCGCCCGCCACTCTAGGTCTCACACCGGCTCTCAAGCCGGTTGCCAGAGTCTCTAGGCCCGGTGTGCGTAAGGTCCCGGCACCACCGCCCGTCTTCTCCCCGCTCGATGTTTCGGGCCTCCATGCCCGAACTCCCTCATGTCCGCTCGAACCGGCGATCGCCACCTCACCGTCCCCGACCTCGTCCTCGGTTGATCTTTCTCCGCATGTCGAGAGGGTGGCTCGTCCCGCACCCTCTCCCGTGGTACCGATGTACCATTCTCTTTCGGCCTCCTCATCCTCCGATCCGCTCGGGCCTGACTCCGCAATAAGCCCTTCTTCGGCTTCGATTTGTGCCTCTACGATCTCGTACACTTCCCGCACCAAGGCTTCGATGTCGAGCTCCTCCGAACCGATTTGCGTTCAGCTCTCTTCCGGCGATAGTGCGTAGTCGGTCGCCGCTCTCTCTTCTCCACCGCTCGCGGGCCGCGTTGTGGCCGACCGCCTCTCATCGCATTGTATGCACGCCCATTCCACCTCGTTCCAATCTTCGGTGAGGCCGTACGCCCCTTCATCGTCTTCGAGGTAGGGAAAAATGGCCATTCTCCCCCTTTCGTTGACCGACTTCAAGAATAGTGGGACCTTGTCCGCCCCCACCGATTCTTGATCCCGGACCGAAAGTTGGGAAAACCGGAGATCGAACTCCCGGAATGCCTTCATTGCGCTTCGAGGAGCCTTTGCCGACGACACCCATAGATCGAACTCGTGTCGATCGTACTTGTACGCCTCTTCCCATCTTTCTCTCCTTCTTGCGAAATCCCTTGCCATTCTCGTAATTACTTCCACGATGTCTCCGACTTCCATCTCCTTCCTCCCTTGCCGCCTCTTCACGTCGGGTTCACCAAAGATGTCGCGTTGCTACGCGCGTGCGTGGCGAAGGGCGGGACCACGGGGGTCTTGGACTAAGGAGTAGAGAGAAGGAATCAGACACAGAATGGAAGCTTTCCTCAAGAAGAGGAAGAATGAACAAGAGACTAGATCGAACAAGAGGAAGATGGAGACAAGATGAACAACAAGATGTATTAAATCGAGATGAACGATTACAAACGGTGGCCGCGTAGGCCGCACCAAACGACTACTCGAAAACCCTAACCGACGAAGATGAAGATAAAGATGAAGAAACCCTAACCCTAACCCTAATGCTCGACCTATGTGGTATACCTCGCACACTCAAAATAGGCAACCCCCACAATGGTGCCTTCCCTCTCCTTTTATAGCACAAGGAGGGAAGACCGTTTACAAAAACGAGACTAAAATATCCCCTTTCATTCAAAGGGGATATTTGCCTTGATTTGGGGAGGGTGAGATTGATGGCCCCTTTACTCCCACCTCCTCACAAACAACTAGGTACCTATGTACCGCATAGTACCTCTCTCTCTCTCTCGCGTGGATGTGCGCATAAGACCACATCGCCTTTATACCTTAGGGATCTTATGGGGCATTTCTAGCACCATACCCTTTTCCCCTATTATTATTACAAATACATTATGTACGTGTGCAACGTTGCACATCGCTCTTTGGCTCTCCTTGCTCGGGTTTCCGCTCGTGGACGAAAATCTTCACGACAGCGTACTATCGCCACCTTCATCATAAAGGCATAGTGATATCCCATGTAGTCATTGTAGCCAAATCGGCTGACCGGATTCTTTTCACGGGTGGAGCGATGGAGCTTTTCATTTGTAGAGATGAGGGATTTCTTAGCTCTGATTGGTTCATCGAAGCCGCCGAACTCACTGTCGAGTGAGTGAGTCGACTCATCGCCGTCGAAGCGATCATCTTCGTATTCCGACATTTTCGCCTTGCCTTTGTCCATCTTCAGGCTAGGCCGTGATGTGCTTTGATCGCTCAAAGGCTCTTGTTGTCCGCTTAGTCGGGTCGTGATCGGACTTTCTTCGAACATGCGCGTAGGGCGATCTTCATCCTCTATCTCTTGTTCGACGGATTCCGAGTCAAGCGGAGTCGGAGTCAGGGTTGTCTCTAGTGCGTACCAGGATGCGGACTCGTCAAAAACGACATCTCGACTTACGCGAGATTTTCGAGTTGAGGGGTTGTAGTACTTGTACCCCTTTTGCTCCAATGAGTATCCTATGAGGATACATATCTCCGACTTCAGATCAAGCTTTTGACACTTCTCATCGGGGATGTGCATGTACGCTATCGCGCCGAATATCCGGATGTGTGATAAGTCTGACTTCTTTCCGAAGTATTTTTCGTGCGGAGTGACCTCGTGCACGCAAGATGTTATGCACCGGTTCATTAGGTAGACGGATGTATTTGCAGCTTCGGCCCAATATGACTTGGGCATATGCTTCTCGTTCATCATGGCCCACGCTACTTCGAGGATATGCCGATTTTTGCGCTCAGCTACTCCGTTTTGTTGCAGAGGTATCGGCAAGTGAATTCTCGCCGAATTCCTTCCTTTCAGAGATACGTCGTGAAATCGTCCGAGAAGTACTCCTTGCCGCCATCCGATCGAAGACATCGTACATGTCGGCCCGTGGCTTTCTCAACTTCATTCTTTAATGTTTGGAAGTGTCCGAACACTTCGCTCTTTTGTCGCATCGGGTAGATCCAAGTGTGCCTAGAGAAATCATCGATGAAGAGCACGTAATATCCGCATCCGCCGAATGTAGCCGTCTGCGTCGGTCCCCATAAGTCGGAATGGACTAGATCAAGTAGACCTTTGCTCATGTTCCGCTCTTTCGGGAATGACTGTCGGTGTTGCTTGCCGAATTGGCACGCTTCGCATACACCTTCAATCTCCTTCTCTTTGAATGTCGGGAGTCCGATGACGACTCCTTTCGATTTCATTGCTTTGAGTTTGTTGATATTGATGTGGCCGATTCTCTTGTGCCACAACTCTATGTCGGAGTCGTCTTTCATGCCCTTTGCGAACATGGCCAATTTCATCTCGTGTGAGTCAAGAATGAACATTCGGCCCTCTCTTCGTCCGCATGCGATGAGTCGGCCCTCTTTTTCGATGAAGCAACCGCCTTGATTAAATCGAACTTGCATCCCTTGCTCTACAATTTGGCCGACGGAGACCAAATTCTTCGTAATGGTCGGTACATGCAAGACATTTTTAATGTAATTTTCCTTACCTTTTTTGCCGAACAGAACATTGCCGATGTGCCGAATCAGGTGCATAGTGTCATCTCTGGTTTCGAATAACCGGGTCGCTCCGGCTCTCGAAGTTCGAGAAACCATTCTTTATGAGATGTCATATGGTTTGAGGCTCTGGAGTCAACAAACCATACGTCCTCCGGATTGAGGGCACTAGTTGAGGTAGAGGCCGACATAGAGTTTGCTCTATCTTTCATCATGAACATTCCACCATGATCGGAGTTGTATGCGTACATTCCACCACGATCCTCGTAGTCGGAGTTGTGCCCGTACATTCCGCTATACTCTTCGTAGTCGGAATTGTGCGCGTAATTCATGAGTTGTCAGCTTGTGGAAGCCGATTCACGCATCTTCTTTCGGCACTCTTCTTCGTGGTGGCTGAGCTTTCCGCAATATCCGCATTCGGTTGCGTTTTGATGGCTCGGGCCGGAGTGGAAGCTCCCCCTTCTTGCGAAGGTACCTCGTTGGCTTCCGTTTTACAGCCGAAATTGGGAGTTGTTATCGCAGCAAAACCCTCGTCCGCCTTGTCCTTGGTTGAATCGGCCTCTCGACCGTCCGCGTCCTCTTCCTCCGTTCGAGTGCATGTAGAACATGTGGCCTTCCAACTCATTGCACCTTGTACATACGTGGTTTTCTTCGACCAATAGCATTGATTGGAGCTTGAAGAAGGAGGGACATTTTTCCCGTGCTAGAACGACGGTTCGCATCGCGCCGAACAGTGGTGCGAGGCCGCCGAGGCATATTTGAACCATCTCATCATCATCGATATTTACGCTTATTGAGCCGAGTGAATCGCAAAGCTCCTTGATCTTCGAGGTGTATGTCGTGATGGACATGTCCCTTTGTTGAATGTTGTTCAACTCTTGGCGGAGTTGAAGCCTTCTTGCGGTTGTGTTCGCCGCGAAAATCTTTCGTAGATTTTCCCATGCCTCCTTCGCCGTCTTGGCTTCGCGAATGTAGTCGAGCATGTGATCGTGAACACATGTCGCCAAGAAATACATCACGTGGCTTGCGGCTTGGTCCCATGTTGCATATCCGGGAGCCGCTTCGGTGGGTCGGTCTTCATGCATTCCTTTGATGTAGCTCCAATAGCCTTGTCCGACAAGGTATTGGTGCATCTTGTACTCCCAAGATGCGAAGTTGTTTCGATCCAACTTCTTGGTATGGAGAGCGCTCCCCATTTGAGTATTCATTATGTCGATTCTTCTTCTTCTTCTTCTCTCTTCGAATGCAAGCTATGTAGCGAAGCTACGATAACGATGAGCCGGTTCTTGGTCGTCGGCATAGAGCACAACACACGATCACGATGAGGCGAATGGGCTAGATCGAGCTACCAACCTCGCTCTGATACCATGTAAAGAATCGGATATGGATTCTTGTGAAGCAGAAGAGATATGAGTTATGTGTGTGTATGAGAGAGAGAGAGTGAGTGAGAGAGACAAGGAATAAGACACAAAGAATACGCAAGGTAGGAGTATATTAACAAAGGAGAAAGACTCAACATTATACAAGGTGGGAGGAGGGTGCTTTATGTAGTCACCCTCTCTCTTCATTTACTACAAGACTCATGAAGCATGGGGAATGTGAAAGCTCTCAAGTTATGTGTCATAGAATATGATTCTATGACTCATACTAAATGCTAGAATACAAAGTGGTGACATAATGGTGACTCTTGACCGTTGGAGTGTCTCTTCACTCTCAAGGTGAGTTCACACACTAGACCAAGTTGAGCTTGATTCTCAACAGTCTCCTTCATCGAAGACTTTAGCCGACACACGTGGATCTACCTAATAGAAAAGAAGAGTTTGTGAAACCTAAAGAGCTTCGTGGAAAGGGAAACAAAGAGGAAGATCAAGTGTCTGCGGTCGGATGGCGGAAAATAATAGTTTTTCGGCCAATTCAACTGTTATCTGCAACAGATGGGAATTCAGCACGAATTCACTTGCCAATATACGTCGGAGCAAAACGGCATAGCTGAAAGAAGGAACCGGTCAATCATGGAAATGACACGGGAAATGCTAGAAGAGAAGAGCATGGCTAAATTTTATCTGGCCGAAGCCATTCGGACGGTTGTGTATATCCAAAATCGGATAGGAGATAAGGTGTCAACACATGAGTTGTATTTCAGACGAAAGCCGAATTTGAAATGCCTGAGGGTATTCGGCAACATTGCATATGTGCATGTGCCGGATGAGAAGTGGAAGAAGCTGGACGCTAAAGCAGAGAAGTACATCTTGGTCGAATACTCAAATGAACAAAAAGGGTACAAGTGCTACAACCCCCAAACCAAACAGCTAGAAGTGAGCTGAAACGTCGTATTCGACAAGTCAACATCCCGGTATTCTCTTCCGTCTCCAACTCCCAATGACTCCATATCGATTGTTGAGGATGAGGCCAGTGAGGCTGACATGATCCGAGAAGAAGTAGAAGAAGAAGAAGATATTGGCACTCTAGAAGAGAGTCTGATTTCATTCCGGCTAAGTGGCCCGAAGGAAGAGCCAGCGAGTAGTGAAGTCTTGATCGTGCACTCCTCGCGCAAGGAACCTAGGAAACGGTATACAAGCAAAGAAAAGGGGAAGATGAAGATGCTAGAGTATGGCATGGATAAAGGTGTGTCGGATCCAGGATAATTCGACATCAATCTGAGTGAAAAGGAGCCTCAAGTGTTGAGGACAGATGTGGCCAAGAGGGCCTTGAAAGAGGTCGTTTTACGACTTCAAGCAAGCCCCCTGTGCTTGGAACTTGAAAATCACACACCGGTTGCATAAGGTGGGGTTTGAGGTCTCCAAATCTTACTCCTCTCTGTTCATCCGGAAAGGTTCGAAGGGCCCGGTGTGCATATTGTTGTATGTGGATGACCTGGTCATCATCGGCCCCAACCTTGCTGAAATTAGCCAAGTAAAGTCTCAATTGTCGAACGCATTTGAAATGAAGGATTTAGGGGACCTTCATTACTTCCTCAGGATTGAAGTGATCCACATCCTCGATGGCATATTACACACTCAATGAAATTATGTCTTGAATATGTTGTACAAGTTCGGGTTGATGGATTGTCGATCCGTCTCCACTCCTCTCGATAGAAACCTGAAGCTTCGTCCTGACTCGGGAGCGGCCTACGATGAGAAACGGTTCCGACAAATTATCGGAAGACTCATATACTTGACGATCACCTAACCCGACCTTAGCTATGTAAAGTCAATTCATGTAAAGTCAATTCATGTAAAGTCTGATAGTCATGCACCTTTAGTGCACACATCGAATATTGCGATATGTAAGCGGTAGGAAGGATCGAGGACTACTATACCGGCATGACATAGTCGAACAGTTAATCCGCTATACTGATGTTGACTAGGTTGGAGATGCCACGCATCGACGGTCGACATCAGGTTTCATGTTCTCTCTTGGGAGCACGGTTGTAGTATAGAGCAACAAGAAGCAGCCGACAATGGCCCTATCAAGCACCAAAGTTGAGTATAGAGGAGCCCTCGTCGCTACATGAGAGGCAATATGTCACGAACACACCAAATGCGGACTCGGACAGAGCACGGATAATGGGCTAAGAGCATGGAACTTAAGAAGCTGGGAACGACATATTAAGAGAATGAAGACAGAGATGAAGATCAAGGAGACAAGATGGGGTGAAACGAGAATATTATATTGATGTGTGAATGACTGGTGTTGAATCCCTTGAAAAGGACCAAGGAGGTTACAATTATTTATACAAGTTCCGAGATTGAATATCTCTAGAATATACTCGAAAAATATAATATACCGTACAATATTTCTAGCATATACTAACGACTAGAATAATCTAATTCGAAAATGTACTATATGCTAGACTATAGAATACTAAACTATTATATGCATGCTTATATCAAAATGGTTGTAGGTTCAATCCTCACCAACTATGTATTTGATGTCATTGTGTCGTGACATTATCCTCCCCTTTACGGCCGCCTTTTCGAAAGCGTAGTGTAAGGGTGAGCGGGAAGTGGAGCAGGACAAGGACATGGTTGGATGAGGTCAAGGGCCTGAAGAAGGAGGATGAATTGGAGACAGCCAATTCGGACAAGAGTGGGAATGAATCGGAGACAGCCGATTCGGTCAAGTGGTTTGATTCGGACGAGCCGAATTGCATAGAGGCCAAGTGGACGAGAGTGCAGACGAAGTCTACACCGAAACGGAGGATTAGGTCGAGCGGCGCCAATACTGTGACAACGAGCAAGTTGAGAAGAGCCTAAAGAGCAAACAAGTCGACCGAGGAGGTCGAAGAGCGCAAAACCAGATGGGTCGAGGAGCGCGTACCAGGAGAAGCCGAGGTGAGGAACTAGTAGAGCAGGAGGAACCTCAAGTTGAGCTTGAGGGGGAGTGTTGAGAAGCAAGTTCAACATTGGCCGGATCGACTGAATAAGTCGAGAGCCGGATCGGATGAAGACCGATCGGCTAGGCCCGGATAAGACCGAAGAGCAGCAGGCCGTTAGAGGCCTATGATCCTAGTTTAGTAGGTAGTTATATTTTTGGGAGTTGGTGTTAGAGGCTCTTGTTGGGAATATGTCCCTCCAGTGGAAGGAAGAGCTGACTATTCGGAAAGCCGACAGTCGAAGAGTTGAAAACAATGAGTCGATTGTTTGAGAATTCGACTATTATTATTATGGTAATAATAATGATGATGTTAGGAAACAGGTCTCTCCGGATGGGGAGAGAGAGGAGCCGAGTTGATGAGGGACTCAGCCGAGGTCGAAGCTAGAATCGTGTATATAGCCAACTCGGGAGGCTACACTTGTAAATAGTCTCAATGTGCGCCCCATGAGGGCTAGGTATGTAAATAGACAGAAGATTATGTAAGTATATACGCAACTAGGGCAAACTTTAGTGTGTGATGAACAGAGTTAGAACAGTAGAAACAGAATGACAGAGAGTGAGAGAGAAGTGAAAGCCACACCATAGTTGTGTGTGTAATAGTAGACGCGAAGAGCCCTGTGCGGCTGATACACTTGACAGAGTGTTGTAATCATCTCTGTATTGTATATCCACTATACTATAGTGAAGAATCTGTTCACCCGTGGTTTTTCCCCGTTTTAGGGTTTCCACGTAAATCTCTGTGCACTATTGTGTGTCTTGTTTTTCTGGCATTTCTGTAATTCGTATTTCAACATTGTTTGTTCATTGTGAATTAAATTTCCGCAATGATTTCTCAACAAACTGGTATCAAAGCTTGAGGTGCAAGCATGGAAGGAGGTGTGAGCGGATTCCCAGGTATGATAGTTCTCAATTCACAGAACTATGCAGACTGGAAGATAAAGATGGAAGACCTTCTCATAGTTAAAGACATGTACGAGTCAGTCGACAGAGCAGAAATACCCAAGGGGGTATTGGAGTCAGACTGGAAGCTTCTAAATAGGAAGGCAGTGGCCACAACCCAACAATGTGTCGATGTAAGTGTCCTTCAGCATGTGGCGAACGACACAAATGCCCACGAGATGTGGCAGAAGCTGTCGGGTCTTTATGAGAGGAAGAAAGAGCTAAACAGAACCTCGTTGATGAGGAAAATCGTACGACTGAAATACAGAGACGGTGAGAGCATCGTCGAACACATCAGCACATTCATTGGGTTTGTAAATCAACTTGTTGTAACCAAGTTTCCCCTCGATGATGCAATGCAGGCCATCCTGCTGATGTGCACACTACCGAAAAGCTGGGAGAATCCGGTGGTCACTCTCAACCCCTCCTGTCAAGAAGAGAACTTGTCTTTACAAACGGTGAAGACAAGCATCCTAAATGAAGAGGCAAGGAGGAAAGACAAAGGAGTCCTATCCCAAACGGAGTCGAATCAGACTCAACATATGGCCAGAGGAAGGGACCAGCGAAGGAGTCCACAGCAAACGGACAAATACCACGCCAGATCGAAGTCCATAGGTAAGCCTGTGTGCTTTTATTGTGGAAAACCTCGATACTTCCAGAAGGACTGCCGACACATGAGAAAAGACAAGAGTGTGAGAAATAATGTCGAACCCCAAAAGATTTCGGATGAGATGAACACTTCGGTCATTGCTACGAGCAATGAAGAACTCCTATTCATTTGTGAACAGACGAGTGCAAATCTTGCGAGTGAAGATTGGACGTGGGTGATCGACTCCGGCGCATCCTTCCATATTACTCCGTCGAGAGAGTATTTCTCGACTTACATAGCCGGAGATCATGGTTATGTAAAGATGGGTGATAGTGGAGAGTGCAAGATAACCGGAGTCGGAAGTGTGTGTTAAACGACGTCGACAGGGTGTCGACTAACGTTGAAGGATGTTTGACATGTCCCCGATATCAGATTGAATCTGATATCGACTGGAAGGCTTGACAACGAAGGCTACAGTGGTAGTTTTCGGAATGGCAAGTGGAAGTTCTGCCGAGGAAATCTTATAGTGGCCCGAGCACAGAAAGAAGGCACATTGTATATGATGCATGCCCGATTGTGCAAATCAGAAGTAAATGTGGCAGCCGACTCGGCAGGTGAGATATGGCATAAGAGGCTAGGCCACATGAGTGAGAAGGGAATGCACTTGTTAGCCGACCAGAAACTTCTACTAGAAGTAAAAGGAGTGCACCTAGAGAAGTGCGTCGACTGCTTAGCCGGAAAGCAGAACAGGGCAACATTCCACACGAGACCACCGAGGAGAAGAGAAGTTGCACTGGAACTAGTGCACACGGATGTGTGCTATGTGGATGCTCCATCACATCGAGGAGGACAGTACTTTGTAATGTTTATTGATGACTATAGTCGGAAGACATGGGCCTTCGTACTGAAATCGAAGGATCAAGTACTTTCGGTTTTCAAGGAGTTCCAAGCAAGAACCAAAAGAGAGTCGAGTCGGAAACTAAAAGTTGTCCGAACCGACAACGGTGGCGAGTACAAAGGGAAATTCGAAGAATACTGCAAGTGCCAAGGTATTTGGATCGAATACACAATGCCAAAGACCCCAGAATTAAACGGGCTTGTAGAGAGGATGAATCGAAATCCTATTGGGTTGAGGCGATGTACACAACCGTTTATCTGATCAACAGGTCTCCCTCAGTGCCATTAAAGGGTGATGTCCCACAAAGGGTGTGGACAGGGAAGGATGTCTTTTACCAACACCTGAGGGTGTTCAGATGTTTGGCGTATATGCATGTACCAAAGGATCAGAGGTCAAAGCTCAACAACAAGTCGAAAGCATGCATATTCATGGGATACTCGGAAGATGAGTTCGGCTACAGGTTGTGGGACTTAGTTGATAAGAAGGTAGTGAGAAGTCAGGATGTAGTCTTTCTTGAAGATAAGACAATTGAAGACTGGAAGCAACAGAAGTCGGAACCGACTCCCCAGTCAACCTCGACTACAATCGACTTAAGGCCAAGTGAGTCGTCACCGACAACTGTAAGGAGACATCTGGCCGACAGAGTCGAATCTGAGTTGGTCGACTCGGAAAGACCGACAGACTATGAGTCAGAGTCGGCAGACTTGCTAAAATCAATTGAGGAATATAAATTGGAATTGTCCAACCTGGAGATGCCGATTGATGAGTAGAATCCCGAGCAAAGAGAAGAGTTAACAGAGACATCCGGAAGAGAGCCAACAGCGAGTGGATGAAGGTACCCACTCAGAGAAAGGAAGGCACCGATTACATATGCCAGTCAATACATCCACTTGACTGATGACGGTGAACCGGAGTGCTATGAAAAAGCCACTGCCGACGAGAGCAGAGAAAAATGGCTAAACGCGATGCAAGAAGAGATGGAATCCTTGCACGTGAATTACACCTACGACCTAGTAGAGTTGTCGAAAGGTAAGAGAGCACTTAGGAATAAATGGGTCTACAAGGTGAAGATTGGAGAAGTCGACAGCGAGCCCAGGTATAAAGCCCGCATAGTGGTGAAGGGTTTCCAACAGAGGAAGGGCGTCGTGAAGATGACATCCATATGAACTGTTCTGAGCATAGCGGCCAACATGGACCTAGAGATCGAATAGTTGGATGTCAAAACTGCATTTCTGCACAGAGAGTTGGACGAACAAATCTACATGCAGCAACCCGAAGGCTTTGAGGAGAAAGGGAAAGAGAATCTGGTGTGTCGACTGAGGAAAAGCTTGTACGGACTGAAACAAGCTCCACGCCAATGGTACAAGAAATTCGAGTCCTTCATGATGGAACATCGATTCCAGAAAACACAGGACGATCACTGTGTGTTCGTCAAAAGGTACGAGGAAGGAGATTTCTTGATTCTCTTGCAATATGTTGATAGTCGGTCAAGACACAAGGAAGATTGGAAGCTTAAAGAAAGCTCTCGACAAGTCATTTGCCATTAAAGACCTTGGACCAGCAAAGCAAATCCTAGGAATGCACATAACCCGAGACAGAGCTCGGAAGGTGTTATGGTTGTCATAACAGAAGTATGTGACGAAGATCCTAGAGAGGTTCAACATGTCGAATGCAAAGCCGGTCGGCTCCGTGTTGCCGACAAATTGCAGATTGAATGCGAAGCAGTGTCCGAGAGGGCAGAAGGAAAACGTTGAGATGAAAAAGGTTCCATATGCCTCTGCAGTCGGTTGTCTAATGTATGCTATGGTCTGTACGAGACCGGACATAGCATTTGTTGTAGGAGCAGTAAGCCGATATATGAGTAATCCAAGGAGAGAACACTAGGCAGTGGTGAAGTGGATACTCAGGTACCTGAAAGGCACCTCGGAGGTGTGCCTAAGGTATGGTGTCGGAAAACCTGTGCTGGAAGGTTTTACCGATTCGGACATGTCAAGAGATGCCGACTCGAGCCGATCCATGTCAAGATACGTGATGACCTATGCAGGGGGAGCAGTGTCATGGCAGTCACGACTGCAGAAGTCTGTAGCTTTATCGACTACATAGGCAGAGTATATGGCAGCGGTAGAAGCCGGAAAAGAGTTGATTTGGATGAGAAATTTTCTCACCGAACTAGGCATAAAGCAAAAGGAGTTCTTGCTTCACTGTGACAGCCAAAGCGCCATACACCTAGCCAAGAACGCGGCATACCATTCCCGGACCAAGCACATACAGAGAAGGTATCACTAATTACGGGAGAGAGTCGAAGATGGAGAGTTTGCTCTTGTAAAGATCCATACTGACAACAATGGATCCAACATGTTGACGAAGAACCTACCTATGGACAGACTCAGAGTCTGTCAACAAAATACATGACTGACATATTTCCTCCCACAAGAGTGAAGGGGGAGTTTGTTGGGAATATGTCCCTACAGTGGAAGGAAGAGCCAACTGTTCGGAAAGCCGACAGTCGAAGAGTCGAAAACAGTGAGTCGACTGTTTGAGAATTCGACTATTATTATTATGGTAATAACAATGATGATGTTAGGAAACAGGTCTCTCCGAATGGGGAGAGAGAGGAGCCGAGTTGATGAGGGACTTGGCCGAGGCCGAAGCTAGAATCGTGTATATAGCCAACTCAGGAGACTACACTTGTAAATAGTCTCAATGTGCACCCCATGAGGGCTAGGTATGTAAATAGCCAGAAGGTTGTGTAAGTATATACGCAACTAGGGCAAACTTTAGTGTGTGATGAACAGAGTTAGAACAATAGAAACAGAATGACAGAGAGTGAGAGAGAAGTGAGAGTCGCGCCACAGCTGTGTGTGTAACAGCAAACGTGAAGAGCCCTGTGCGGCCGATACACTCGACAGAGTGTTGTAATCATCTCTGTATTGTATATCCACTATACTATAGTGAAGAATTTGTTCACCCGTGGTTTTTCCCCGTTTTAGGGTTTCCACGTAAATCTCTGTGCACTGTTGTGTGTCTTGTTTTTTTGGCATTTCTGTAATTCGTATTTCAGCATTGTCTGTTCATTGTGAATTAAATTTCCGCAACGATTTCTCAACAGCTCTTTCATGAGCATTGAAGTACTTGTCAATACTTCTATTAGTCCTTTAAGGACTTGTATAAAAGTGCCTTTTGAGCACATTTGTATGTACAAAACGCATATTATTTTGAATTGAGTTTTAGTCTTCTGCTCTCTCTGTCTCTCCCGCTTATTGTATTTCTGTTTTCTTCTCTATGTTTCTCTGTTGTGGTCCGGCTAAGACGGTTGTGTTCTGTTTAGCTTCCGCACGTAAATCTTTACACATCATTAATGTATGTCCATATAAGGTGGCATGATGATGAGTCCATCCTTGTTATCTTGTTTCCAAATTAATAATACCAGTTCGGGTCACTCTATTCTTTTCTACTTTTGTCATGTTTAAATGGGGACAATCCAAGCTATATTGGAATGGGAGTAGTGCATTTATGCTTATGCCATGTGACTCAAACCATTGCTGCATTTCAGCATGTACCAACAATGAATGTCTTCATTTTCAACCATTTGCCTTGATTACATAAGTGCCAAGTTAATACTATTCGTTTAGATCACTCTATTCTTTTCCACTTTGGACATGTTAGGATGGGGGCAGTCCAAGCTATAGGAATAGGGGTAGTGCATTTATTATTATGCCATGTGATTTGAACCATAGCTCCATTTTACCAACAAAGAATGTCTCCATTTTCAGCCATTTGTCTTGATGACATAAGCGCCAACCTTGGGTACCTTCGTTTAAGAAAGCGCCCAAAGACATTGGCTACAAGTCATTGATCAGAACAACGCCTCAATTATTATAGTGGCAGCTCCTATCTCTGCCTGAATTATATCATGAGGCACCTAGGTTTTGATCCTTAGCATGCAGGAAATCATTGACTCTAAAGGCCTCTCTAAATCTTTCCAATGATTTGATTCATTAAGACTCAATCCCCACGTTTCTACTCCATAGAGAAGAGTTGGTGTGACAAGTGTATCAAATAATCACAACTTAGTTCATGCCTCTTAGAATTGCAAATGTGCACATTGTCTTTCAAGAGCACCAAGGGTTGGATATCCACGAGAAAGTTGGGCACAAGCAATTCCCATAAGGAGAACCTAGGCCCTATAAATGTTACTCCTAAGTATGTGTAGGAACACAATTTCTAGAGAGAAATTAGGCTGCTAATTTAGGAAATGTTCTAGCATAATAGCACATATGTGTTCTAGGGCACAAATGCACATACACAAATAAATGCCAAATCTGAATATTGGTAACATAGTTTAAAGACATCCATGGTTGCGAGGAACAAAATGAAACAATTCTTGTGTCTGGGAATATGCAACAGCTCGGCTCAAGCCTAAATTGTGTCATTGAATCGTTTTTAAATGGTTTGGTGGTACAGCTCAGCTTGGTTCAGGCTTGAGCTTCCAAAACCGGTTTTTTGGCAAGGCTCAAGCCAATCCGAACTATTTTGGGCCAAACCGGTTAAGGCTTAATCAGTTTAGCCAACTGGTTCCTAAACCGGTTCGGTTCAAGTTTGAAAACTTCCAACTCAGTTAAGCCTTAACCAGTTTGGTTTGGACAAGGCCAAACAGGTTAAGCTGAAACCAAACCGTTGCCGATTACTACTTGTGACAATGGCATTCTGTTATTTGCCAAGCACATGCATTGTGGAGCTGCATAAAAAGCTTTGGCACTAGATTTCAAAGCTTTCTCTTCAATCATGTCAACTGTTGGAACCTTACTAGCACAACAATTTAATTTGCTGACACAAGATGGAACATAAATATTACTCCAGTGACAGATGGAAGGGTTTACTTGGATCAATAAAATCACTGCCATTTTCCAATATCAAGAAATCTTTTATTGAATGAACAATTCCCTATATATGCTCTTTTCAGATAACATCTGGCGATGTGAGTCAATTCCATTTTTCATGGCTGTTGCCTTGGCAAAGATAAGTTTTGGCTTGATTCCCGTGTTCAGAACTGCACATAAACCCACCTTCATTTTCCATACCAGTAATAAAGAGAGGGGAACCTTCCCAGGTTGCCAAATTATTGTGTATATATATATATATACACACACGAGAAAACTCATGGGGAAGAGCATATTCTGTGCAAAGGGCAATTTGTATGTATGTGTTGTATTGACCCCACAAGTACAATCAGCACTTTTCAGAGGGTTTAATCCATCAGCAGATGGATGAATGAGTCACTGAGAAGTTATCCTTGCCAAACTGCAGTTAGTTAATGTATAACGAGCTTATGTTGTAAGAAAAAGGTACACATGTTTTGCTTTTCCACAATTCAATGCCTAAAAAGGCACTCTACCGCCATTACTCTATGGTACCTTCGGCATAAATATTTGACATACAAATATACGCTGCAGCATTCATTTCATCCAGAAATACTGCATGTTCGAAGGCAAGCTTCCCAAACTCCACATGACCCCACTTCCTACAAGCTCCTAATAAACTATGCCATACAACAGCACTTGGATGGAAAGGCATCTTCTTTATTAGTGAAATAGCCTTATCAATATGGCCAGCACGACCAAGCAAATCCACCATACATGTACAATGCTCTGGTGTTAGGATGAAGCCCCAATTATTTCTGATTTCTTTGAAGTAAATCTCACCCTCACTTACAAGACCTGCATGACTGCATGCGTTAAGAACACCAACAAATGTAACCAAATTTGGTTTAATTCCTTCTTTTATCATTTCATCCAGTACATTAATAGCATTTTCAGTCTCTCCAAGCTGAAGCCCATATCCTGCCATTAATGCAGTCCATGCAATCACATCCCGAATAGGAAGAAGCGTGAACACATCCTGTGCCTCTGCAGATGAACCACATTTAGAATATGCACCTATCAGAGTGCTCCCAACAATCAGATCCCTTTCTAACCCTTTCCTTGTAATTTCAGCATGCAACTCTTGGCTCTTTTCAGAGGAACCTACTGTGGCACAAGATTTCAAAACACATGAAAATGTGAAATCATCCGGAGAAAAACCCTTACATTGCATCTTCAAAAAATAGTTTAGTGCCTCTTCCATGCATCCATACTCTGTAAATCCAGCGATCAATGCATTCCAAGAGACCACATCATGATTCGGGAGTGTGTTGAAGACTTTCTTGGCTGTTTCAAGGAACCCACATTTAGCATACATATCAATCAGTGAGCTCCCAACAAAAAGATCACTTTCTAGACCTTTCATAACAATCTCAGCATGTATTTCTTCTCCCCTACCAATCCATCCTAAGCTGCTACAAGCTTTTAGTATAGAAAGAAACGTGGCAATATGTGGTATAATACCCTCAAGTTTCATGTAATCAAAATATTTTAGTGCTGAATTGGCATTCCCATGTCCAGCACACCCCATGATAAGTGTATTCCAGGACACAATATCTCGGACAAATAACTTCTCGAACACTATATATGCCTTTGCTATTAAACCAAAATTTGAATACATATCAATCAAGGTAGTACCAACAATAATGCTTCCTTCCAAGCCTTCTCTAGCAATTTCAGCATGAATTTCATGACCTTTATCTATGTTTCCAGTCGAGCTGCACGCTTTCAGACAGCAAAGGTATGTTACTGAATCTGGTCTCACATCGTCCTCTTGTATCTGGTGAAAACATCTGAGTGCATCCTTGTTGTGTCCATGTTCAACAAGTCCTGTCATCAACGCATTCCATGAGACAATTTCTCGGACTTTAAGCCTAGCAAACACGTTTTGTGCTTCGGCAAGCAAACCACATTTAGCATTCATATCAACCAAAGCGCTACTGATACAAACATTATTTTCCCACCCTCGTTTGGATACCTCGGTATATATTTCATGACCCTTATTGATGGATCTAACAATGGTACAAGCTTTCAAGAGGCAAACAAAAGAGGTAATGTCAGGAGAAATTCCATTGTCTTTCATGTGATGCAGGCAGCTCAATGCTTCTTCAGCATGCCTGTGTTCAACATACCCTGAAATCAATGCATTCCAGAATATTGTTTGTTCATATGGAAGCTTCTCAAACACTTCCTTGATAAGTCTATATCCCTTCTTTGTTGGGCCTAATATGCCACAAGCTTTCAGAATATAAACAAATGTGACACTGTCTGGAATAACACCTTGTTGTTGCATCTGTGTGAAGAGATTAATAGCCTCCTCTGCACAGCCCTGTTCAACATACCCTCCAATCAATGCAGTCCATGAGACAACATCATGCACAAGAATTTTGTCAAATACTTCTTCAGCTTGAAAAATGGAGCCACACTTGACATACATATCTATCAATGTACTGCCTATGAATGCATCTTTCTCAAGAATAATTTTTTTCTTAATTTGCTCATGTATTTCTGATCCTCTTTTTAAGTCTCTCAATTGAGAACATGCCTTTATTATGGCTACAAATGTGTGTAAGCTCAGTTGCAAAGCATCATTGGTTTTCTCTTGCATCCGTTGACATAAAGCGAGAGCTTTTTGTGGCTCTCCATGTTTGACATAGCCTTGAATGAGAAAGCTCCAGGCCTTTTCATCATGATGCTCCATCATGTCAAAAACATGTTTTGCATCACGGATCCTCCCGACTTCTACAAACACGTATATAAGGCTATTTCCTAGGGTTAAATCAATGTCAAGCCTCTTTTCGCTAACATAGGCAAGCAGGCATAGAGCATTATTTATGTCTTTTTCCTTTCTACATTTATCCACAATATGTATAAGCTCTTCAAACGAATGTGGTTTGAGAAAAACATCTGATGGAGAGAGCCCCTTCTCATATGTGAGTTGTTCAAGATTTCTTCGATACTGAAAGACATCTAGGGCGGCCTCAGATTCCTCCCAAGTGAGATTTTCAGGATTCCTTCGAGCCTTGGATTCATTTAAAGAGAGGTTTTCTGGATTTCTTCTAACCCTAAATTCCCCTGAACCACAAACCTTACCAAGATACATTCCATTCAAAACCACTGGCAGTACCCTAGATTCATCCAGAACAAGATTCCCAAGATTCCTTTGAGCCTTAGATTCTTGTGACACAGGATTCTCAAGATTCCATTGAGCTTTGGATTCCCCAGAAGCGAGGTTGACAGGATTCTTTCCATCTCTAACTACCTCTAGGTCCTTACATTCCTCCAATGCAAGATTAAACAGATCATTAACCCATCTTGGGGTGTGTGGTCTATCCATCCATAAGCATTCCTTCGTTAGTCTGTGGCAAAAGTCGGGATCATGTGGTTTCTTCTGTAATTCAAGGGCCAACATTTCTGAAAAACTATATAATTAGTCCCAAATGCAAGAGAGAGAAAAGATATGTTACATATTCATGTCTTGAAAAGTCCAAATGGATTGTGGAACCAGGGAAATTACATCTAGATGTGTGAGAGGACGCATAATTGGAAGGAAAAGAATGTCGGCTACTTACTTTAGAGCGTCGATTATCACACCATTGCGAGGGATCCTTGAAATACTCCTTCCAAGAGCGCTTCAGGCGTGCCTCTGCATCTCTGTTCCTGCAAGAAGCCATTAAGTCGGATAGACAGTAGTCAAGTCACACCAACGGAGAAGAAGATAGGCCCACACGAATGAGGGTTCTGTCCCTACACACGAGTATATCATCACAATCATTCGTTCATTCATCAAGTGATCAATGGTAGAAATCCCAAACTGGGTTCCGAAATTTTGAATTAGACTCGCTGGCAAAAAATTTCAATTGGGTTTGGAAGAAGAAAAGAACGGACTAACCTCATCGCTAATCATTCATCTTGATTCAGATTTATGGCAGAAAAGAAACAATGGAGGTCGAGGATCATTGCAAAAATCTGAAGTGGGGTTCAATTCGGTACAACATGACGCTCCCAAAATTTGTTTAGTGGCTAACAAAACCCAGTAAATTGATTGCAGCGATGGTTTAGGGCTTGGCTTGGTGATTGCCATCCCAATAACCGACTTGTTCCCATTGAATGCGTGGATCTACTTCACTTATTTGAAGCTATTATTAGCCCTGCAGATTGACCAAGTTGTTCATCTAGGGTTTAGGGATGCCGACAAGCCATTTAGGGTTTGATGATGCAAACAACTTGCCCCTGTATAGAACCTTACAACTTGGCTTGATATTTCTACGAATTTATATGCAAGCTATTTGGCAAATCTGTAGTTCTTATTGATTATTACCGTATTTATTGTCTGAAATCCTGTCTCTATGTTTAATGGGTCTGGCCAAACCGGTTTTTACTAACAGGTTAATCCTTAACCGGTTTAGGCATCGGTTCGGTTCAAGTTTGAAATGTTCCAAACCTGTTAAGGGTTAATCGTTTTCGTTCAGACAAGGCCAAGCCAGTTAAGCCGAAACTAACAGTTGGTAACAGTTCGGTTTGACCCGAATCGAACCACAAAACCTCAGTTTTAATGATTAATGGTTTAATGGTTTGGATTTTTTTAACGGTTTCAGTTCAAATGGTTCCGTGGTTCGGTTCGGTTCAAGTTTCAAAATTTTGAAACGGTTCATTTTTTACACTCTCAATTGAACCAAACCAAACCAAACCGTTGTCGATTGTTAGCCGAAACCGAAGTGTTGTGAAAACCATAGCTAACTCATGGACCCATAAATACGGGACAAATACCACATAATAATGTGCTTAATGGTTAACTTGCATTCGATGTATCTATATAAATAACAAACAAGTACCATTATTAGTTTTACCTACAATAACACAATAAAGTTAAGACTCCTTAATTACATGAAAACTAAGCTTAAGCATATCGTTTCTTTCAAATCATAGTACGTAAAATTCGAGTTCGTCTAGCATAACATTCATTTTCCTACGTTGGAAAACGAATGACTGTTATTCAAACATTCTTGTGTTTTTTTTTGTTTTTTTCCCCCTTTTTTAAGGTTTTCTTTTTTCTTTTTTCCCTTGTTTTAGGTTTATTTACCTCATAATAAATAGTTAATCCAAAAGTATGGTACTTACCATTCTTCGAGGGTCTTTACCATGCTCAAATGATTTACTCGTTCACGAATGCGGATGCACGTATGGTACATATGGTTCATACTATGTTTGAAATAACAAGCACCTCAAGTAAAATTAGTGTAAAAAATAGATACTCGTTTAAAAATATTCTCAATTGTTCTCCATAAAAGCATGTTTAGCATGGCATCACAATTGCCTTTGGTTGATTATCAAATTTGTATATATTAAGTTTATTTGTTTTTGAAAATCAAGGAGAAGTTATAACTAATGGAAGGAGTTTTTTTTTTTGAAAAAAAAAAAAAAAATCAAGGAGAAGGGATCCGGATATCTCTAAAAAATAAAACATCCAATACAAATCTTTTAGTTGAATTTCATCATCAATATCCATTACAACTCGTGGAACTTGTCAAAGGAAGGGGAATAGGTTATAAACTTCGAACTCATAATAGAAACTTGAACCCATGACCTTTTCGAAGAAAATGCATAATCCTGATTCCTAACCATTAATATGCCATTTCACTCGGCACATGTTTGGATAAACCAAAGTCTCAGTGCTTGGATCTGGGTCATCCAGTTACGAAGATGAGTAGGTGAGCATGCATATGTCCAAAAAATGCTATATAAGCATGTATTCAAGTATTAATAAATTATTCCAATTCAACGTCACTCTTCGATATATTCTTGTAAGCTCCCTTGTTCTCTTTGTTAATACATTGTCAGTGTCCTTTTATTGCTCTCCCATTTCCCTCTTCCCGTTCTCTTCTTTAATTGCATCTTATTCTTGGTTATGATCTAGACACCCCTAATGCGTGTTGAGTAGGTGAATTGATAACAAGATAGGTTTCTTTGTTTCGATGGTTGCTTATGACACAAGTCACCAATTTGGACATGATATATCTTCTTATGAAGCTATGATCAAGGGTTTTCAATGAGTATCTTTGTGTAGAATTTCGTTGTTGGTAGAATAGAACATAAAAAATTATATATTTTATTAGTTTACTAGAGTCGCCTGAAACAATTATGTTTTTTATGCCCATGAACCTTGGTTTGAAATGCATACCCCGTAGAAAATGATCGATGGCATAACGAAGATTCCTTTGTAATGAACAATGAATACACTTCTAGCTTTGTTGATATGACTTGTTTTCAATATGCGAAGAATTGTCTAATATGTGTTTTTGACTTCCTTCATTATCTCCTCCTTTTATTTTCCATTGAAAGTGAGACATACACTTTGAAGTTTTCTTGAGTAGGTAGACAATGCCAGAAGTTTGATTGTTGCATGATGAACAAGTGTTGGTGCTCATTGTTTGTTCCTTTTGATTAAGTGGATGGTAAAGACATCAACAAAGGCATGTTTGGTGAAGTGGGTAACACAAAAATGCTCACACATGGTTTATTGATTCTTTTATTCTCAATTTCATCGAATCATGACATAGAGAGGAAGGATCCCTTGCACAAATGCTTTTGTCCAATTGCACACATTGTGGTTTTCAATCCACAAGTATACTTCTAGATCATCCCCCCGTAGAGTGAATACATTGATTGAGGTGGGGGGTTTTGGTGTAGATGCTACATAACGTTATGTGGTGCATCAATTCTTGAAATTAAAATCACATTTGCCAATATCCTTCCAAACAAGAACTTTGTTACCATGATTGGTAGATTTTAGGTAAGAAAGTCATGCACACATGTTATGTGACATAAAACAAGAAACTATTGTGTTTAATAATGTCTCTATCATTCATTTATCTTGTGTTGAAGATTACTTGTATTTACCTTACGTATGCAAATCCTCTTGCAAAATGGATCATTCTTATCGAAACATCAAAATGCTTGTCCACATTTCTTGGCAAGCAATTACTAATGCATACCAAATTTAAGCAATTCTCATCATTAGAAGCATATAGTTTTGATGTTCCTATAGTTTTTAACTCGTGGGTCTACTACAATGTTCTTATAGTTGGTACGGAAACATGTAGCCTCTATCTTTGATGTTTTTGTCATTTGATACAAAACTTAATTCTTATTGCATTGTGTTCATGATAGAACAAATGATTTAATTCTCTGAAAGAATCCTAAACTTTATTTGTTGCAAGTTCTAAAACACTTGTTGTGATTATAATGTTTTTCTTATTTCAACGTTTCTTATACATTGTAACTAGTACAAAAGAGTTTATGAACTTTATTTTCCTCATCATTTTCACATTTACATGCCTACCAACACACCACCTTTTTGCATCCATCCATAGCTTTAAGCTTAAATGAGTTGTGGCACACATTCAAAACATTTTTCCTAATTATGTTACCTTTGAATCTATTAACAAACATGTCAAGGAGCTTATGGGATCGAGCCATCTTGTGCTTGATGATAAGCATGACTTTGGTGCTTCAAGTGCCTCGTACAAGCTATAGCCAAAAAGAAGGTTGTTATTGTCATAAAACAATATATATATATATATACATATAGGTTTATTGTGGTAATATGTTAAAATCAATAACACATATGATTGGTTTGACAGGGATCTGTGCATTGTTGAATTGTTTCAATGGCATCTGCTCAACAAAGGACGAGCCACCATTTTATGGATGCAAATGTGATCCAGGATGGGCCAACCCATTGAATATCTCATACATTCCTTGTGTCTCCCCTAATTGTAATAACCGCTTGTTGACAAATTTGTTGGTAACCTTACCCTAATAATCTAAAACATACTCAGTTGAACAACTATATTTTCTTACCAAGGGTAATACCCTAATTTCTTTCAATTGATAAAATTCATTCAATGTAGGTTCGATATTTAACACATGCCCTCCTATGCCTGCGCCACCTTACGGAATAATTCAACCAGGTTTCACCCTCCATTTCAATGGTGCGTATTCACATGTATTTATTTGCATATGTTATAGTCAAAGGCGCCAATTTGTAGTATTCAAAAATAGCTATGACATGTTATTGAAGTCGTATTTATACATATGAATCCTTACAAATAAATAAGAACACTTAACAATGATATTAACTCTTAGAACGCTTAATCCTTCTCCAAAACAATTATTACCAAAAATGCATCTTAACAATGAATACACCCATGTGCACACACATTATTTTGTCCTCAACAACATTTGATGACTTAGAACACTCACTTTGATTGAACTCTTATTATTAGGCTAGTTCCATATTGTCTTCATAAGAAACTAAACTCACTAACACTTATTATTACTCTAAAACGATGACATGTCACATGATACATCAACAACATGAGAATAGTGGAACTCTCAAGGTGAATGTGTATGATCATTGCCTAATATGAAATTAAAGTCAACATAATTGTAACTATAGCCGGAGTTCAAATTTTACATATACCTTTAACTTCATCTTTGGTTAATATAATTGAAACATCATGAAAGAAACTAATGTTTTGTTATTAAAACGGACATAGTCTTCTATGGTTGCTTATGGGAAAGAAGTAACATTACATATATGTCCACAAACAATCCAAGTATCAAAGAGTATATAGATAAAGGCATCTAACATCCACAACACCACCATTCACTATGTTACATATATTTCAGTATGCCATAGTTTATTTGACAACTTTGATTCATAGAGGAATAAAACCTCATGAGGATCAACATTGGATGAAGAAATCAATAGTCAAAGTGGATTAGTCTTGATGATTGTTGTCACAAATGAAAATCTAATATTGGAACTACACCCTAAATAAGCTATACTTTCATATTCTAATATTGGAGATTGGATGAGTCTTGACAATTGTTGTTAAAAATGAAAATCTAATATTTGAACTACACCCTAAATAAGCTATACTTTCATATTCTCTATAATTTGACATAGATTCGACTAGTGGTTTCTTATTTGTCAATTTGTCTCTTGCTTCCTTGCCCTTATTGCCCTTCATTTGACTAGCCATGACTAAGGCTCGTAATGAGGCTTTACGAGTTTGTCAAGAGTGTGACTAAACTCTCTTGCTTGAGAGCCTCTCATCCTCTAAATTGGTACACGACCTTCTACTTGTTAGGCATATGCTAGTGGATCAAAATCTCTATGGAATTCATGGTTTAAGGTTTATATGTTTGTCAAGTATACAATTGGACCCTCTTGCTTGAGGTTTTTCGCATTTTGTTAAGAGTGTGGATAAGAAGAATGTGTAAGTACAATTAGTAGAGTGACACAAGTTGGAGACAAAAAGTAATATTTGTTTTACATAAAAAAAGGGGTGAGGTGTTGATTCAACCTAGTGTCAACCTTTAGGGACTTATTAGTGTACCAAACTCAAATTTGGTTTTTTTCTCTTGTGCATTCAAGGAGTGTAAGAGATTGAGGGGAAGTGGGAGACAAACAGTTGTCTACGTCAACATCTAGAATCATGTCCAAGTATGTGTAATAAATAAAATCTAACGTCCAAGTATGTGTCATTTCAAACCATCATGTAAAGACGATTTAATTTGTTTTGACAAGAGTATCACAAGGTACAAGATCTTATGATGCTTGCAAGTGGATTTTTATTCACACATTTGTAAAAGGAAGGGAAAAATGAGAGAGAGAGAGAGAGAGAGAGAGAGAGAGAGAGAGAGAGAGAGAGAGAGAGAGATTCTATCTTCGGAGGTCAAATATGATCTATTAGACCAACAACATTACATTTCACGTAGTGGCTCTTGATGTTCAAGAACTTTACCAATGAATGTTGCAATTGAGAGTGCACATTATGGTTGTGAACGAAATTTGTGCAAGGATTGGGCTTGGTTGAAGATGTATGGAAAGCATGGTCGAATATGATCAAAGGCAGAGCATTGTATTAAAATGTGATACCTCATACTCTCGAACTTGTTTAGGGTTGAGTGTGCATATTCGACCACTCTCATCACATGTGTCCCAACACCCCGTCTCACATCACAATGCATGTGAGCTAAGTAGCATGGAAGAAATGGTTCGAATGGTAGACAACAAGATGGGCTCTAACATGTATTGATGTGTACGGTTTGCCCGTTTCGTGAAGAATATGGTTTTGTATTTAGGTGCAACATGTGTAGTATAATGTGTGAAACGTGAGCCTCCACATTTGTCCCATGTCATGATACATTGGAATTGCAAAAAGGCATCATATATAGAGGAATCTAGTGATGCATCATGAAGCAAATGTGTTGCATCCCATCTACCAAACCATTTTTCCATATATTGCATCCAACTAGAACACAAAAGTTTGTTTTTATGCGTCTTTTGGATCGTTTTGCTTGCTTTTCATGCAATTCTAGGAAGTCTATGTGTGGGACTTTTTTGAACCTTAAGCATGTATTCAACAACCCTTTCCATGGTCATGATCTCAATGGGAAGTGATACTATCTCAAGGAGGAGGTGGGTGTATGACGTTTGTTTTTTAACTTGTAGAAACTTTGTAAGAAAATATTTTTGGACATTTCAAACTCTTTCCAAGTAGATTTAGGGATGCTACCACCCCATACTTCCACCCCATAGAGAAGCATAATGTCACCAAAGTGTCGAAAAGGTATTTCTTGAGGACCCAACACTTAGTATCTCCATGATTGCATGTGTTCTCAAATGCATAATATGCTCTCTTTCCCGGATTTAAGCAGCTGCAACACATTCATTTCATTTATGATTTGAAGGAACTTGTAGGCCAAGATATTTGAAGCTTTCGACACATTCAAGTGGCTCGTTATTGTACATAATGCATGGTTTATCTTTTTTTTTTTCTCTTCACAAGAATAATCTTTGTTTTAGAGCTGTTGACACTTAATTTAGTGTGTGCATGCAAATTTTTTCCAATGCCTTTATAAGCTTTTGTGCATCCCCTAAAGTATTTGCAAAAAGCACTACATCATCCGCATATAACACAAAAACATAATGACAACATTCCCAATGATAACTTCAATACCTTTTTCCTTTACAAACTTGGCAACCATTTCTTCCAATTCATCAATGCATAAACCAAATGGAGTTCGTGAGAGTGGGCTTCCTTGCTTAACACTAATAGTACTATTGAAAAAATTTGAAAGTCTATTGCTCAAAGGCACATAACATATAACCTTCTCATATATTCGGGAAATTTCAAGCATATATTCACTTGGCACCTCAAGTTATTCCATTTGCCTCCAAACATGGTCATGAGATGCCATATCAAAAGCTTTATTGAAATCTACAAAGCGACAATACAAACCTTTACCTCTAAGGTAATAAGGTCATCAATGGTGCGATAGTGTTTTTGAAAGTCAGCTTGTCCATAAGCTCTCTTACGATTTCGTTTAACCCATGCACTTATATTTGATTCCATTATACATCAAAATAGTTTTGCCATTAGCAAGCCAACCATGATGGTTTGATAGTTGTTTACATTATTTACATCTCTACCTTTACGTAAAGGTTTGATCCAATCTGTAGTTCAATTGTACGTCATACCATGTTGCAATGCATGATTAAACATATCACTTATCCATGCATGTGCTTCATTTCTTGTCCATTTGAGCATTTTAGCCTTTATACATTGAAGATCGCTTGCTTTTCGAGAGACCAATTTCTTAAGTCCTATGCATATATCTTCAATTGTAAAGAAGGGAGACATATGTGAAAGAGAACCATAACACATCATTTTTGCAGCAAGAGATAGCTCATTTAAATTCTCACAATGCGTAGACAACTCAAGAAGAGTTAATTCACCATAACTCTCAACATGTTTCCCTTTAGATTTCCCCAAAATCTAGCACATGCATGGGTTTTCTCTTGCGTTTGAAGAAATTGTTGAGTAACTTCCCATATTCTTCTCTTTCTTTGAATAAACCTTTTTTTACTACATCCAAAATCATAAGGCACTTTCGAGCTTTATGACATTTGTTGAGAGACAAGCTCAACATCGGCCGGATCGGCTGAAGAAGCCGAGGACCGGATCGGTTGGGACCGATCGGTTAGGCCGAGTGCGTAAACCGGGAGGCCGTTAGGAAAGATATTCCGTGAGGAATATATTTGGGAGTTAGTGTAGGAGCTCTTAATGAGCCTTGAAGTACTGTCAGTACTTCAGTCAATCCTTCGAGGACTTGTATAAAAGTGTTCATGGAACACACGTATGTGTATTGTAGTGAATTGAGATTTTGTTGTTGAATATAGTTCTGTATGTTCTCTCTCACTCTCTCTTTCTCTCCCGCGTATACTGCGTAAGCTCAAGCTCTCCATTAAACCTGAGTTTTCTTCCTTTTGTTCCATCTTCATACCTGCTTCGGCACGCTACTTTCTACAACATTCTTTATCAAACCATTTTTTCTTTGAACTACATTTCTTGGTGCGTTTCCAAGATTTGTGTTTGGTCGAAAAACATTTGTTTGAATGACTTTATTAAAAGCTTCCCATTTGCATTCTAGTGTGCACCATGTTATATCTTTGTAATTTGTAACATATCCTCAATCATCTTGGAATAAATGAGCACTCGCCTACTGTACTCCCCATCAAGCTTGGCAATGTAGAGATCATGAGACCAAGGTCCGATGCAAATTGTCCGAGCGAGGTAGATGTTGCTCATGTTGTCGCAGAAGAGGCGAATTGGATCTATGATGGGAACGCCCAGGTCCTTCAGGATGCGTTTGAACCAGACAGCTTCGCACGCGGTGACTGTTGCGCCCCTGTATTTGGTCTCCATGCCCGACAATGCGACTATCGGTTGTTTCTTGCTGCTCCAGGATATCGCTCCGTCGTCGAGGGAGAAGACGAATTCGGAAGTGGATCGTCTATCGGCCTTATAACCGGCCCAGTCTGCATCTGTGTACCCTTCGAGTCGAATATTAAGCGTATTCGACTTATACATGATGTCGTAATCCATCGTCGTACTGACATATCAAAGTATCCTCTTAGCGCAATCGAGATGATCATTTTGTGGGTTCTACATAAATTGGCTAAGTAGGCTGATTGAATAGTTATGGTCGGGTCGAGTGATGGTTAGATAAATCACGCTGCCGATCAGTTGTCAATACTAAGTTGGATCGCACTCGGATGTGCTCGACTCGACATCGAGCTTGATATTTCGGTCGAGCGGGGTAGACACTGGTTTGCACTCGGTCATTCTGAACTTGTAGAGTAAGGTGAGAACCTAGTGCCGTTGAGAGATCAATATCCCGACTGGTGTTCGAATTACTTCGATGCCAAGGAAGTAATGGAGCTCATGCAGGTCTTTCATTTCGAATCTGCCGGATAGGAGTGATTTGACCTTAATGATCTCGGAGAGATCCTTTCCTCTGATTACTAGATCATCCACGTATAGGATAATGACAATCGGGTTGTGCAGCTCATTTCGGATGTACAGGGAGTTGTCCGATTTCGACATTCGAAAGTCGATTTGGTGAAGATACTGATTGATCTTCGAATGCCAAGCACGCGGTGCTTGTTTGAGGCCATAAATCAGCTTCTTGAGTTGGTAGATGGATTTAGGGTGTACACCTCTTCTAATTCACCTTGAAGAAAGGCGTTCTTGACATCCATTTGGTAGAGATGCCACCCTTTCGCTACTACGAGTGCAATTACGGTCCACATAGTTGTCATCTTTGCCATCGGGGCAAAGGTCTCCTCGTAATCGACTCTGTGTGTTTGTGCGTATCCTTTGGTGACAAGTTGTGTTTTGAAGCGATTTACTGAGCCATTGGCATTGTATTTGACCTTATAGATCCATCTGCAACCAATCGCTTTCTTGTGAGGTGAATGGGGAACAAGGTCCCATATCTCGTTTTTGCACAAGGCCTACATTTCTTCATTCATCGTGTCGACCCATCACGGGTCCTTCATAGCTTCGGAAAGTGTTTCCGGCTCTCGGACAGTTGTTACCTTCATCATAAAGGCATAATGATACGCCATGTACTCATTGTAGTCAAATCGGCTTACGGGGTTCTTTTGGCGGGTGGACCGACGTAGCTTCTCATTTGCAGAAACAAATACTTTAGTCACTCCATTTGTCCAGATGTCAAGGCCTTCGAACTCACTATCGAGGGAGTGAGTTGACTCTTGGCATTCCCTTTGTCGAGTTTCAGACTCGGCCGAGATGTGCTTTGGTCATTTGGGGGCTCCTGTGGTCCACTAAGCCTTGTCGTAATCAGACTTTCTTCGAACATGTGTCCGAGTCGAAATTCATCTTCTATCTCTCGTTTGGCCAATTCCGGGTCGACTGGAGTAGAAATCGGAGTCGTCTAATGATCGTACCATGATGCCGACTCGTCGAAAACGACATCTCGACTCACTCGAGCTTTTCGGGTAGATGGGTTGTAGCATTTGTACCCCTTCTGTTCGAGTGAGTACCCTATGAGGATACATTTCTCCGACTTCGGGCCGAGCTTTTGTCGCGTCTCGTCGGGAATATGCACATAGGCGATTGAGCTGAAAATACGGACATATGATAAATCTGGCTTTTTTCCAAAAAACCTCTCATGAGGGGTTACGTCGTGTACCCTAGAGTTTGTACACCTATTCATGAGATATACGACTGTGTTCGCCGCTTCTACCCAGTACGACTTCGGTAGGTTCTTCTCATTCATCATTGCCCGTGCAACCTCTACTATGTGCCAATTCTTCCGTTCGGTTACACCATTTTGTTGAGGTGTATGTCGACACAAGAATTCTTGTCGTATACCTTCCTTTCGGAGATGTGTCGAGAACTCGTCCGAGAAATATTCTTTGCCTCCATCCGATCGAAGGCAACATACATGTCGGCTCGTGGCTTTCTCGACTTCATTCTTAAACCTTTGGAAGTGTCCAAACACTTCACTCTTCTGTCTTATCGGGTAGATCCAGGTGTGCCTAGAGAAGTCATCGATGAACGTGACATAGTAGCGGCAACCTCCGAATGTTGTAGTCTGGGCCGGTCCCCACACATCTGAATGTACTACATCCAGGATCCCTTTACTCACATTCCTCTCTTTCGGGAATGGATTTTGGCATTGTTTTCCAAACTGGCACACCTCGCATACGCCCATAATCTCCTTCTTGGTAAAGTTTGGGAGTCCGATTACGATTCCTGTCGATTGCATGTTCTGAAGCTTCTGTAGGTTAATGTGGCCAATTCGCTTGTGCCACAGTTTCAAGTCGGTTTCGACTTTAAGGCCTTTCGCGAACATAGCCGATTTCACCTCTTCTGATTCGAGGATGAACATTCGGCCTTCTCGGTGACCATGTGTTATGATTTGATCGTCCTTTTCGATGAAGCACCCTTCATTATTGAATCGTACTTGCATACCTTGTTCGACAATCTGGCCAACCGAGACTAGGTTTTTCGTGATGGTTGGCACATGCAAGACATTGTTGAGGTAGGTTTGTTTGTCGTCGTTTCCGAATGGAACATTTCCGACATGCCGAATTGGGTGAGTCGTATCATCTCCGGTTTCGACATCGACTCACCCAATTCGGCATGTCGGAAATGTTCCATTCGGAAACGACGACAAACAATGTCACCACCGGATCGATCAATGTCACCATCGACGATGACGAAATGGGTCAATCGGACTTTCGTAATTCTCGGAACCAATCTTCATGGGACGTCATGTGATTGGATGCTCCCGAGTCGACAAACTGTATGATATCCGAAGAAGAGGTGCTAATCGAGGCCTATGCCAACATCGAATGTGCTTCATGCCTCATTACGAACATCCCGCCATGATCGTCGTAGTCAGAATTCGAAGCGTAGTTCGTGAGTTGTCGGCTAATCGAAGCCGAGTCTCATATCTTTTTTCGTCACTCCTCTTCATAGTGGTCGTGTTTTCCACAGTACCCGTAGTCGATCAGGTTGTTTTTCGTCACTCCTCTACCGAACTCTCTAGGATTGTTCCTGTCCTCTTGCTATTGGTGGGAGTTACACTCTTGGGTCGGTTGACCATGTCGGCCTCGTCCGAACCGACCTCTATTTCCACATCTGAATCCTCTTCTATCATCCGACTATGAGTAGAGCATCTGGCCATCAGGTGCATTGGTCCTTTGTCAAATGTGATTTTCTTCGATCAACATAATCGATTGAAGGTCAAAAAAGGAGGGAGGGTTCTCCCTCGCAAGAATGGCCGATTTGATCGTGTCAAATCATGGTGGTAAGCTGCCGAGGCATATTTGTACCATTTCGTCATCGTCGATGGTGACATTGATCGATCAGCGGGCATCACACAACTCCTTGATCTTCAAGGTATAGCCGGTGATCGACATATCTCTCTGTTGCATGTTGTTTACCTCTTGTCGAAGTTGGAGCTTTCGTGGAGCCGTATTGACCGCAAAGATCTTCTTGAGATTTCCCCAAGCTTCTTTCGGCGTTTTCAAGTGTCGAATATAGTCGAACATGTGGTCATGGACGCATGACACAAGGCAATACAACACACGGCTCGCGGCCTACTCCCACGTTAGGTAGTCACTGTGTGTTGGGTTGGGTTGTGTTTCGTGAGCACCCTCGATGTAGCTCCAGTAACCTTGTTTGACAAGGTACTGATGCATCTTGTACTCACAAGATGCAAAGTTTGTTTTATCGAGCTTCTCAGTGGGAAGAGCGCTTCCCATCTGGGTGTTCATTGTCGAACTTCTTCTACTCTTGATGCGAGCTATTCAGAAATTGTTGCTACAACGATCAACTGGTTTTCTACGAGTTTGAGCACAACACACGTAAAGGCCATGGGATTGGATCAAGCTACCACGTGCTCTGATACCATGTAAAGGATCGAGGGTGATTCTGTGCAGCGGAAGGATTGTGTGTATGTGTGTGTGCACAAGAGATAATGAGAGAGAGAGAGAGAGAGAGAGAGAGAGAGAGAGAGAGAGAGAGAGAGAGAGAGAGAGAGAGAGAGAGAGAGAGACAGAGAACTCTAAACAAGAAACTGTATATTACATCCAACAGTAACTAAGTTACAAAGGGTTGGTTTAAATACCAACTGATCTAGGGCAAGTGCCCAAGTTTCTACTAATTACAAAAATATCCTAGTACAATGTCCACTGACTAGTGTGAACGCTCTCTCTATGGGAAGTTGAGTTCGATTCTCAACAAGTTTCCTAAACCTTGAATCCTTTGAGTATCATGCTCCCATAATTCGACAAGAAGAGAGAGAGAGAGAGAGAGAGAGAGAGAGAAAGATGTGGCTCAGTTGGTAAGGTTTCCCAATGGAGACCAGGTGGTCATGGGTTGAACCCCTACATTCCACAATGGCATCTAGTGAAATAAGAGATATCTATGGAGTATGTAATAGAAAGTGAGAAAATTGGGTTTCGAACCCACGATGTAGTGTATAAGGACTTACCACTAGGGTAAGCTAATTACGATAAAAGAGGGAAAGAGAGAGATGTCATCTTGAGGTGTGTTGTACATGCCTTGGTTTACCCTTTTGTTGGTGAAATGGGCACGAGTGATCGTCAAACACTCATGATGCAAACACTTCTATACCATGGTGCGAGCTAATTAATAACTCAATTAAGGCTTAAGCATTAACATATAATTGATAACATGTAAGAATGCATTTAAACAACCTAACAATGCTTCAATTAATCAAGAATCCTCACAAACACATACAAGAATAGTAGTTCTTGGCATCAAGTAAAGTGAGAGAGAGGGAGAGAAAAGCTCTAGCATAAGTCCTAGAATTTTATAAAAAGAACTAAAAACACACAAAAGTGACATTTATAATCCTTCACAAATTTATTGGCCCCTTTTGCACTTGGGTAGCCACAAGGCTTTAACTTTATAGTGATCTCTCTTGTGTTCTCGTCTTTTGTCTCTACACTTGCATCCTTGGCACCAATATCAATATCCTCTTTGCAATGACATGTTGGGCAGTGCACCCCTAACCTAATGAGTACACACTCCTAGGTGCACTATGTACCACCTTACAACTCGCTTTGCAAAATATGGCATCTACTAACTCCGTCTATGCATACAAGCCACCTTGTGGCCACTATTGTAATACTAGATAGATCCATACAACATGTTGACGAATATAACCTATTGCATTTTAATGTCTACCGTTATGTTTTTTTTTTTCCAAAATGAAGCTACTTTCCCATTAGTTAGGAAGGATTATTACAAAAAGACTGTACACGGGGCTTATATACAAATCGGGAAATCTCCCTCCGAGCAAGTACAAGAAAATGAGATTAGTTACTTAGCATAATGGGTTGACTACTCAATATAAGCAGATACCTATAGCTAAAAATGGTGACCGTCAATTTTGGCTAGTACGAGACACCTCCTAGGGCCTACACCGCAGGGAGGGCGGCAAGTGACTCGGAAACAACCAACGTGGGGGCTGGTAGTTCCACCTCAGACCACTTCCTCGTGTCACCATAGGCGTGTTCCGCCATTTTTGCCAAAAGCGCAAACGGGCAGTGACCACATCGTTGGAATGGCTGCAAACCTCGTCCAACTGCCCTTGTAGGCAGCTGATAAGAGCAAACCATATGTCCATGATCACTTCCTCCGGGGGTCGCACCAGATCCTGAAAAACCTTCAGGCAACGCACTTTCCATATATACCACATGGTGAAGCCTGCGATCAACATCCAAATTTCCGAGAACCTAGGGGATGCGGACTGCAAGCCTCTTCCATAACGATTCTTGGCGATTTTGCCTCCAATGCATACATAGCACCAACTATCCGCATTGAAGGCGTCCGTCCACCTATCGTCGGAGTGATCAATCCATGCCGCAATACTCCACGATGCGGTTCCTTCCACTTCACAAGCCACAAGGAGGCGAGTCACTCTATCCCATACCTTTTGAGCTTGAGAGCAATCCCATAGACAGTGCCTCAGAGTCTCAATAGGTGAAGGGCAGAGTGGGCAGCCTAACGGGCCACCACGTTTACCTAACCATTCGCCAATGGGAACCACATTATGATTGATCTGCCACCAAAAAAACTTGATCTTTTCAGGCATGTGGAGACGCCAGAGACCTTTCCAAAAAGTAATGAGCACCTCATCAGGGATGCCCAATGTACGCCAACCATTGCGTAAGGGGCCATCTAGCTGCAATTGTAAAGTCCGACCCAATTTAGTGCTGTACTCGAAGAAATGGCGAAGTCTGCCATCCTGTTTCCACCTGAAATCCCCTGGGTCCCATTCTAGCTCAATGAGGGGACAACCACCATATACCCATAACTTCCAATGGGGTTCCACCTTAGCAACATCCGGGTCTGTTTTCCAGATGTTACCAACCTGCGCCACCACGCGGATTGGGTGCCAAGAGCCCCTACTCTGCCTCTCCCCAAAAATTGTATCTCATCCCGATCCACTCACACCCTTCAGCAACTTAACCACACCAGTCTCATCAAAGAGACTGAACCATGTATCTTCTCTCACCTCCCCCATCGAGACCCTATCAAGTGCCTCAGCTATCAATCTCCGCATTTTCATGGCTCCCTTGAGGGGAGGGAAAGGGACCTCCTGGTCCCCTCCTGAAGCCACCGTGCGTCTCCAATCATCTATAGAGAGGAGCCCTGTTTGTGCCAACTTTCCCCAGGCTAGGCCCTTAAGCTGCCCTAACATCATGTCACCACTTGACCGCACTTGAGGGTTCCAAAGTAATGGCTGTCTAGCCCACTCGACTAGTGTCTCTGGCGTGTGCTTGACCAAATGACGTCTTACGTGACACCATGCCCACAAGATGGAGTTCGTGACCCTCTCCTCCGGTTGACAAGCCAACTTGGGAGGGACTCCACTCGTGCAACACCAATTCAAGGAATCTGGCCAAGGTCTACCATACTTGGGCGTCCCTGATTGCAGCCTATTGCGAAGTAGTACCTTCCAGCACCCCTTACTTGGCAAGAGGCATCGAACCACCATTTTGGCTAGCAATGCTCGGCTCTGCATTAAGGGGTCTATGAGGCCAAGCCCCCCTTTGGCCCGCGGTTGTGTTAACCAATGCCATGACACTCTGGCGGCAGCAAACGGGTTGTCCTTACCTGACCATATAAACCCCCTGATGGCAGCCTTAATCGCGTGCAAACTTGAGGGGTCCATAATCCAGCAGGAGACTGAGTGCCACATGGTGGCGAGCAACACTTGGTTCGCAATAAGAACCCTACCAGCGAAGGAAAGTTTAGATCTGCTCCATTGGATCAGCTTCTTGCTTATTTTGGTTTGCACATGTGACAATTGCACTCCCTTGGGGATTGCCCTCCCCATCGTAAATCCTAGGTATTTGAATGTCATCCCAGCAGGGACCCATGCAAAATCAGCGTGGGGTTGCCACCTTGGCTTCTTTTGTTCGCTGAACCAGAGGCCTTGGGTTTTATCCCAATTGATCTTGGCTCCAACAGCCTGACAAAGGTCCTCAACAAGCTGTTCAGCCCGCTGCAGATTCGCGTCATCGCCCTGCAAGAAAAGGACCGTATCGTCGGCATATTCAGATAGCAGCAGATCTTCAGACGCATTGGGGATGGACAATCCCCTCAATCCGTTGCTTGGTGCTTGTAAATAAGCAGAGAAAGCCTCAATGACAAATAGGTAGAGATATGGAGGTAGGGGACAGCCTTGCCTCACTCAGCGATGTAGTTGGAAGGCAGGGCCCCTAGCACCAGCTACCAACACGCTACTAGAAGCATTCCGATAGAGTGCAGAAGTGCAATTCCTCCATTGTTGGGGTAGGCCCATAGCGCTCATCACTCTTTCCAAAAACGGCCATAATACCCTATCGTAGGCCTTCTCAAAGTCTAACAGCAGAATAGCCGAGCTCGATACGGCACGATCTGCTAATGCCATAACTTCCCAGAGAAGAAATACATTATCAAAGATACACCTACCCTTGATAAACCCAGTTTGATTCTCGTGAATGATGTCTGGTAAGAAGCTTGCTATCCGCCTAGCTAAGACTTTTGCAAGTATCTTGTATATCGTGTTAAGGATCGTGATTGGACGCCATTGGCGCAGCTCTAGGCTTCGCCCTGCCGCTTTAGGGATGAGATAGATCATCCCCTCAGCCATGCCAGATGGCACCGTTCCTGAGGCCCAAATCTCCTGAACCCCGGCTTCCAATGACGGGATAATAGTGTCCCAATGAATCTCAAAAAAATCTCGTGAGAGACCATCGGGGCCGGGGCATGCTCCTCTCCGCAATTCCCTAAGTGATTCCAAGAGTTCTAATTGAGAAATGGTGTTGTCGAGCACAACTTCCATCTCGTGGGTTACCTTGGGGTGAATGCAAGCCAACACCCTCTCAGCCAGCTCCATGTTTTGTTGCATATGCACAGGTGCGAGCAGGTCACAATAGTATTCTGTCGCCATATGCAGAATCTCATCCTTGTCCTCCGTTATTGAACCATCTGGTTTGCGAAGCCCTTGTATATGTCCACCTCCACCCTTGGGTGCCCTGTAGTGAAAGAAATGGCGGTTGACCTTGTCATCTTTTCTAGCCCACCATGCTGCGGTCCTTCGAAACAGCATGCGGTTCTTCTCCAACATCCTTTCCCGCAGCTTTATCTTTGCTTCCTCCAACTAGTAAATACGTCTGGTTGATGCCTCGATTACTTCTCATCTCCCTTAACTTTGTTTTCCTCACGCATGAAATCTAGTAAATATGTCTGGTTGATGCCTCAATTACTTCTCATCTCCCTTAACTTTGTTTTCCTCACGTCAAGCAACTCACAACACCTATATTCAATGCCCCCATTTATTTGTTTTGTTTTTCCTAATGTTATTTAATGCTTTTACCATTGGTTTTTTTGATGTTGTTCCTATGCTTTCTCTTTTGTCATTCCTCATTCACTCCGTCTCCCTTCTCATCTCTCACCCTTTTTCCTTTCAGTATCTCCACCTTCCACATTTTATTCCATAATTTCTCCTTCTTCTATTCTTCTTTCATTCCCCTTTTCTTCGTTTAGAAATGTTAAAGTCTAAATTCCACAATCAAGCATCACTTATAAGACCTTGCAAACTTGGAATATATTTTTGTCAAATCAAATCTTAAAATGATTAGGATAGTATCGTGTAATCTAATGACTCTTCTTGTTGCACTTTAATACACATCCATGCACATCTAGATGTTGACATAGACTACCATTTGTAAACCCTTCTTGTTGTTAAAAAAATATGAGTCCACAACATGAGCCCGCCAAATGACTATATCTATTCATCTACAAGGATTTACGTATATAACAAACTAAGACACGACCCATGTGCAATGATGACAAGTTGCTTCTAATGTCTATTATATATACCTCTACCTTAATCTCCATCAAAAGCTTCCTTAATTACTGTCTTGCTCTTTTCATACCATTTAAAAACCACCATTACAACTGAAACTCTTTTTCTTCTTCTTTCGTCAAGAATCAAGCATTGTCCTCACACAAGTATTGTTCCTTAAAATCTATCATATTCTCGATCTCTGTCTTTTTATGTTTTTCATTATCAAAGGAATATATCACTACAACAACATGGTAGTGTGACCATTTTTGCATATTGAAAACCTAGAAGTCGAGGCAATCGTTTTGACATGCAAGATAAAAGATATGAGCGAGACAATCTAAAGTAGAATAGGAATGGTGATAGATCATATATGAAACATTTCTTATAGAAATTCGATATAGTATCCACCATGGCTCAAAGGGCATCAAAGATTGTTGATGAGGTATTGGAACATTAAAGTGGAATCTCACATTCCTTGACCATTGAAACAATTTCAACCATGTATATGTCTTTATGTTAAACACTCGCCATATTAGCACGATTCATGAAGACATTGGCCTTGTTGTAGGGACCAATCTCAATGGAACAACCTAATGTAATATAAGCCAAACTTCCTTGTAAAAAGCCATAAAAGTTACGCTTGGTGACTTTTGTAGCTTCTCTTCCCTCTTGGGTTTTCCTAAAAATGGGCTCTCTCTTCTCATTTTCTTGAATCTTTCACTTGAGTAGAGTGATTAATGTTAAATGCATATTATCTATACCTTAGTCACTCTTCCTCTTCTATGTGTATTTTAGACTCTTATATAATCAAGACGAGGTGGACATTAGTGTGCATATATTGTTTATCTATTACTTATATGTTTATAAGTGTACTTTTTAAGCTCTTTTTAGGACTTAATTACTCTCTTGATTGAGAGTTGACATGAGGAAGTGTGAGTGCGTTGTGAGGTTAGGGTTGTGTAACTAGTGGTTCAAGAGTGATTGACAACAACACTTGCCTTGTTCCTTACCAATAAGGTATATGACGATCTGAATACTTTGGCTCATGATATTGGCATGGAGGTAGGATTCCATCAATCAATATATAAGCTCTCGATGGTGCACACCTTGAGACGACACATCTATTTTGGCGCTCTTGTTGGAAATCAAGGCCGATTCTTGAAACCATCAATGAGCTTTTTGTAAGATCCTGAGGCAAGTTTGCCAACCTTAGAAGAGACCAAGAGGTGAAGGAGTGGTTTGATTAATTCCTAATTTGAGTTTCTTTTAAGAATTTGTATAGTTTTAATTGTTGCGATTTTCCTTTGCATTTTTTTATTTATGTTGTCTTTTTTAGGTAATTAAAATTTTGTTGCCTTTGGCTCACAATATCAATGTTGAGGTGGAACTCCATCGATCAATAGATGTCCTCTCAATGGTGCACACCTTGAGATGACAAAATTTATAACGACCAATGGTAGAATTGCAAAATGAAGTACATGATCGTAATGAGAGAGAAATTATGCTTCAACCATTTGCAAAACATGGAGATTAAATATTTGAAAGAGGAAGTACTAGCTATGAAGAAAACAACATTGCAAATCCAATATACTTGCATGCCTAAACTAGAGACTAAAATGACAATCTTGGAAGCTGAGAAAGAATCACTAATCAAAACAAATGTTGAGATGAAATCTAGACTTATACGTTTACTTATATGGCAAAAGAAGATCCAAATGAGAAAAAATGAGATATGTCCCCATTAAGGAAACACAAGGATGCAAGAAGAAGAATTAAAAATTGAACTCACGCTTGAAGGGAACATCATAAAATTGTCTATGCATGATGTTATGGTATATGGACCACATAGAGTTGGTCGGAAGAGACTAAAGAGAGAATCACGTTGAGATATTCATTGCACCCAACCTTAAATGATAGGAAAAGAGGTATAATATTAGATAGTAGCAAAGTACACATAAAGGGTACAAGTTTCTTTGTAATAGAAGATCAAACCCCAACAGAGCATGCGCGAAGAAGGCAAACCTACACAACTAGAAAAGGAGCTTAAAATGCATAGTAAGTGATGATCAATGAGACTACCTCAAGTTTGAAAATCATGTTTTGGAATTGTAGAGGATATTCATGGAATAAAGGCTTAGGATTAAGTGATTTAGCTTGCGATAGATTTGGTACCTTAGCCTGTTTGGGAAATTTGAGCGATTTGACTCTATATGTTTCAACTCCGCCCTTTTCGGTTGTTTCTGTTGATTCAGCCCTTCTCAATCCTTTTGTCGAATCGAATTGGACTGAGGACCTCTTGGCGATTAGGATTCGGCAGGGGGGTTGTTGACTTGGTCGTCTTCGACTGTTTGTTGAATCGCCGATTCGGCCTTGTTGGTCGGCCCTTCTACGACCAATTTGTCAAGGTCAAATGAGACCTTTTTGCAGACTTTCTTTGGTTGGGTCAAGTTGGTGAGTATTGAGTCTTCATTGAAGACCACGTCATTTCCTCGGATCAATGGGACTACCTCAAGTTTGAAAATCATGTTTTGGAATTGTAGAGGATATTCATGGAATAAAGGCTTAGGATTAAGTGATTTAGCTTGTGATAGATTTGGTACCTTAGCTTGTTTGGGAAATTTGAGCGATTCGACTCTGTTTGATCAACTCTGTCCTTTTCGGTTGTTTCTTCTGATTCAACCCTTCTCAATCTTTTTGTCGAATTGAATTCGACTGAGGACCTCTTGGCGATTAGGATTCGGCAGGGGGGTCGCTGACTTGGTCGTCTTCGACTGTTTGTTGAATCGCCGATTCGGCCTTGTTGGTCGGCCCTTCTACGACCAATTTGTCAAGGTCAAATGAGACCTTTTTGCAGACTTTCTTTGGTTGGGTCGAGTTGGTGAGTATTGAGTCTTCATTGAAGACCACGTCACTGTCGAATACAAGTGTATAATGGACGTATTCACACTATCCCTTTGTATAGCTCAAGTTTGGGCCATTTGTGTAATTAGCATAAAGGGTAGTTGCCCTAAGTCGGTCACTATATATAGTGACCTAGTAACCTTTTTGTGAGGTTGGGTGTTGTATTATTGTTTCTATTGAATAGAAAGTCTTTTGTGCCTCTCTCTCTCTCTCTCTCTCTCTCTCTGTGCAACGAACGAGAGACTGTCATACGCAGGTACTCATCAGAATCGAATGCTTCTAGATCTTCCGCATAGACGACCTTGTCTCCAACATCTGGTATCAGAGCCTGCACAGCATTCGGTCCTTCAATCCGCTGTCGGCCGTCGTCTCAGCTTGCACAGTATTCGGTTTCCTGCGTCATTCGAAGAAGAGAGAAGAAGAAGAAAAAACGAGGATTGCACCTCATCGCGTTAGATCATCTTCGCCTGGAGTAAGCCAGCCGGTTGTACTCCGTTCCTTGTGATCGTAACCACTCGAGGTGAAATCCCCTTGTGCAACATTGACACGATCGTGCTCCACTCGGTTAAACGGCATCCGAAGAGGTCATCAAACGCTGCTCGCTGCTCATTGTAACCACTCGGTGCAGATCGGTCTCAAGACAACAACCCCAATTCGTGCTTCATCCGGCTGATCGACATTCGAGAGGATCAGTTGGATCCGTCTCTCTCGTCGCTGCAGTCAACCGAAGCAGAATCGGTCCAGATAATCGGTTTCAATAATCGGTATTTGGCATATATATTCGGAAGCGAACCGGGCTCACTCCGACTCGGCAACATTCGGGAAGACCAGTCGGTTCTGTCCCTCAAGTTACCAGAGTCAATTCGAGCAAGTTCAACAAATACATATATCCGAAGCCGAACCGACTCGGGTTCAAATCCGACTAGAACGATATCGGGTGAGCCAACCGGCTGCACTCCTTCAAGGTTCGTAGTCAACTCCGAACCGAGCTTCGTCAACCGAAACTGAATTTGATGGCATCAACATCCGGCTCGTCAGAAATGAGTCTACGAAAGTTCGATGGATCGAACTTTAACTTCTGGAAGGAGCAAATGCAGGACTATCTCATAGTCAAGGGGCAAATCGATCCCATCGAAAATGAAGAACCTCCAGAAGGATACAAACCAATTGAGTGGCAGAAGCTGGACAGAATCGTCCGCGCCACGATTCGGATGCACCTATCGGAATCAGTATATTTTACGGTGCAATCGTGTACGACAGCATTCGAACTGTGGAAAACACTGTCGGACACTTACGAAAAGAAGGTCGCCGCAACGAAGATGTTTCTGATCCGGCGCCTCTACAACTTGCGGATGAAAGAATCCGATTCGGTTCAAGCACACCTTAATGAGTACGAAAGCATAAGCTCCCAAATCTCATCTCAGGGGACGGCAATCGAGGATGAACTCAGAGCAATGATACTCATGAGTAGCCTTCCCTCATCATGGGAAACTTTCGTCACAACCGTGTGCAACGCGTCAACCACGGCTGTCAAATATTCCGAAGTCACGAGCGCAATCCTGACCGAAGCAGCTCGGAGAAAGTCTTTCGCCAAAGACTCAACAGACGACGCTTATGTAGTACAAGGTTCGACAGACCGATCGAACATACGAGGAAGAGATTCCTCACGACCGCCGAACAATCAGCGAAGACGGAGCCAGTCACGGGATAACCGAATCTGCAACTACTGCAAGAAACCCGGACACATCAAAGCCGACTGCCGCGCACTCAAGAACAAGAACGACAAGTCTCAGAGATCAGACAAGAAGAGTGGCCGGCATGAGGAGATCAATTACGTCAGCTTCTCAGCTGATGTACTACCAAACGACCCGAATATACTATCAATCGAAAATCCAGTCGGATCAGAAGTTCTGCTCACGACTGAAGAATCGAGCACATGGCTCTTAGATTCGGGCGCGTCATTTCACGTGACTCCTCATCGATCCCAATTTCAGCAATATACGATCCGTCACTCCGACTCAGTTCGAGTCGGTAACTCGCAACACTGTGACATCATCGGAATCGGCACAGTAGAGCTCAACCTTGCAGGTGGCTCTACACTTGTACTTCACAATGTCCGACATGTACCCGAGCTCTCAAGGCCATTGATCTCAGTCGGACAACTAGATGAAGACGACATTCGTGCCGGTTTTTCTTCGGGAGGGTGGACACTCCACAGGGGGAACCTCCTGCTTGCTAGAGGACCCAAGATACACTCACTGTATCCGTTACATGTTACGCTCAGAGAGGGTAACCTGTTTTTGGTGGATATTCCTGTGTCATCACTATGGCACAGAAGATTAGGACACCTCAGCAAGGCCGGCATCACGCACCTATCTAGAGCCGGGTACATCCCCAAACTCTCCTTCTCGGACCATCAATTCTGCGAGCATTGCCAGTATGGCAAACAAGCAGCCGCATCACACCCGACATCAGCACCAAGAGAAACGAGACCTCTCGACTTAGTCCACTCGGACGTCTGTGGCCCAATGCCGCATCAGTCTCTTGGCGGTGCCTCTTACTTCGTCAGTTTTATTGACGATTCGACTCGAAAGGTGTGGGCTTATCCAATTCGCACCAAAGATCGTGTCTTCTCGATCTTCTCCGATTGGCTCGCTATGGTAGAAAATCAAACCGGCCGAAAACTGAAATGCTTTCGGACCGACAATGGGGGAGAGTTCAAATCCGAAGAATTCGTCAAATTCTGCCGACAACGCGGCATCCGACGTGAATTTACGGCACCACACAGTCCGGAGCAAAACGGGATTGCCGAACGCATGAATCGGACAATCCAAGAACGGATAGTTCCCATGCTCCAACACTCCGGACTGTCGGATGGCTTCTGGGCAGAGGCTCTACTCACGGCAGTACACATAATCAATATGTCGCCAAGTAGACCTCTAGGACTTCAAATTCCTCAGGAACTATGGATCGGCAATAAGCCGAATTACGACAAGCTGAGGATCTTCGGATGCGAGGCGTACGCCCTTATTCCAAAAGATGATCGCCGAAAACTTGCACCTCGGTCCAGGAAATGCATTTTCCTTGGATATGGATCAGACGGCGAAATGGGATACCGACTCTGGGACCCCGAACGCAGACAAATCGTTCGAAGTTCGGACGTTGTGTTCAATGAGTCGGCTATGAATCCATCAGTCGAAAAACCGACCGAAGTCCGAAGGGTAACATTTTCCGATGTGCCGACCCTTCAAGAAGGCCCCGCTCTTAACACACGGTCAGCTTCACGGGTAGCTGAACCTTACACTCCCGACTCGGACAACTCCGACTCGGCACAGCAGAATAATTCGCTTTCGGACCATCCGACACCGATACCCGATGCGACTAGTCCAATCATACCTCGACGATCCGAGAGACTGTCGCAACCTCCGGAGAGGTATTCTCCTGGAATTTTCTTCACCGACGCCGGCGAACCAACGTCTTACGAAGAAGCATCGACATCTGTCGATTCAGCCACCTGGCATCTGGCGATGGAGTCGGAAATGCACTCCATTCGGGCAAACAAGACTTGGGATCTGGTCGAATTACCTAGGAACCGACGTGCTCTTCCTTGCAAGTGGGTTTATCGACTAAAAGAGACGTCTGATTCGACCACCCCAAAGTACAAGGCCAGATTAGTTGCGAAGGGCTTCCGACAAGAATATGGCGTCGACTTCGACGAGATTTTTTCACCAGTGGTGAAAATGACAACCCTTCGTTTTCTACTCGGCGTAGTGGCAGCCGACAACTTGGAGCTGATTCAGCTAGATGTCAAAACAGCCTTCCTCCATGGTGATCTTGACGAGGAAATTTATATGGAGCAGCCAAAAGGCTTCGTGGCAACTGGCCAAGAACATCTAGTCTGCCGACTCAGGAAGAGTCTATACGGCCTCAAACAGGCACCGCGACAATGGTACAAGAAGTTCGACGACTTCATCCAATCGATCGGCTTCTCCAAAAGCGATGAGGACCATTGTCTTTTTACCAACACAGCTCAAGATGGGTCACCCATCTTCCTCATCATCTACGTGGACGACATGCTAATTTCTGGACGCCACGCGGGCGAACTTGCCGATCTCATTCGGCAACTGCGGTTGAAGTTTGCCATGAAGGACCTCGGTCCGGCACGACACATCCTTGGCATGAAGATTAGTCGGCATCGCGATAAACGACATCTTTTTTTGTCTCAGACCGACTATATCGGACGTGTCTTGGAACGCTTCAACATGCAATCAGCCAAATCTGCTTCAACCCCGCTCCCCATGAATCTTCGGCTCTCTCAGCAAGACTGCCCGACATCCGGTCCGGAGGGGGAAGATATGAAGTCGGTACCGTATGCACCGGCAGTCGGCTCCCTTATGTACCTGATGGTCGCGACACGGCCTGATATCTCTCATGCCGTAGGAGTCGTTAGCAGATTTATGCACAATCCTAGCCGATCGCATTGGAACGCAGTCAAGCATGTGTTCAGATATCTGGCTGGCACAAAAGACCACGGCATTCTTTTCGGTCCGAACCGAACCTCAGGCGTAGTCGGTTACACCGACTCGGATTTCGCCGGCTGTATAGACAGTCGGAAGTCAACAACCGGATACTGCTTCAAATTCGGCAATGGAGCAATCTCGTGGAAGTCGAAACTTCAGGAGTGCACAGCGACCTCAACGACCGAAGCAGAATATGTAGCTGCGTCCGACGCAGCAAAAGAAGCTTTGTGGCTCGGTCGGCTGGCGCACACGTTTCGACAAGTCGACCATGACTCGGCTCCAGTTGTCTACAGCGACAGTCAAGGTGCTGTTGCCTTGTCGAAAAATCCGGTTCACCACAACGCCTCCAAACATATCGACGTTCGATATCACTTCGTTCGGGACTGCGTCATTTCAGGGAAAATCGGTCTAGAGAAAATATCCACAACCGACAATGTCGCAGATGGAATGACCAAGTGTCTTTCGGCAGACCGTTTTCGGTCTCTTCGGCATCAGATGGGCGTAACGACAAACCAGTCCGGTTAGAGCCGGACACAGCGCAGGATGGTCTCCGACAACCGACATCAGTTCCTTAATGATCGGCTTCAACTCTTCCGACCCGACCAGTTCGGTCTTCTGCCTTCGGACCCTGCCGACTCGAACAAAAACTGATATGTCCGAGAACCTAGGTTTATACCTGTAATCTTAGATAACCCATGTATACGCCCATTACGGGGGAGTGTCGAATACAAGTGTATAATGGACGTATTCACACTATCCCTTTGTATAGCTCAAGTTTGGGCCATTTGTGTAATTAGCATAAAGGGTAGTTGCCCTAAGTCGGTCACTATATATAGTGACCTAGTAACCTTTTTGTGAGGTTGGGTGTTGTATTATTGTTTCTATTGAATAGAAAGTCTTTTGTGCCTCTCTCTCTCTCTCTGTCTCTCTCTGTGCAACGAACGAGAGACTGTCATACGCAGGTACTCATCAGAATCGAATGCTTCTAGATCTTCCGCATAGACGACCTTGTCTCCAACAGTCACTTCTCCGGATCAATTTTTGGTTTTCCAGATCCCATAGCTGATAGTCGAATTCCTCATCGGTTCCATAACCGAGAAATGTACACTTAAGTTCATGGGATGAAAACTTGGTCCTTTTGTCCTTGGGGATGAATGTGTAGGCTTCGCATCTGAATGTACAGAGCCTATCGTAGGTCTGCTTTTTGCCAGAACATAGTGCTTGTGGCACTTCAAGCCGCACTGCTTTAGATGGTGATAGATTTATCAAGTAGACAACCGTCTGTAGTGCCTTAGACTAGAATTCCAGCTTGAGTTAGGAATGTTGGAGCATTGCCGTTACTTTCTCCTAGATTGTCTGGTTCATTCATTCCACCATGCCATTCTACATGGGAGTATATGGAACGGTTTTTTTATGCCGGATTCCATTGTCGGATAGGTATTGTTTGAAGGCTCTGGAGCTATACTCACCTCCATTATCGGACTAGAGTGTCTTCACTCGGTGTCCTGATCGATTCTCCACTTTGGCTAACCATCAAGAGAAGACCTCAAGCGCTTTTTCTTTCGACCTAATTGAGTAGGCCCAGACCTTCCTTTACAATCATCCAGACCAGCCCAGATGAAGTATCGAGAGCCTCCTAGTGACCTTTCAGGCATCGGCCCACATATATCGGTGTAGACCAGTTTTAGGGGTTGTGGTACCGTCTCATAATGGAGAAAGTGCGGACTTCGGGTTTGTTTTCGGTAACGACAATGCTTGCAAAAGTTTGTCTTCGTTTGGAGCTTCAGGATGTAGTCGATTGGCATCAGCCAGTCCAGTTCGGCTTGTGACATATGGCCGAGTCAGCCATGCCATAAGTTCGATTTTGGCAAATCCGCTACGTTCATGATCCCTTTTGGACTGATCGCAATTAGCAGGTACAAGTTGTTGTACTTGTATCCACATCTGATTTTCATGTTTCTTCGATTGATCGTCCATTATGACTCATTTAGAGTTGTTTGATACCCGGCTTCGGCTAGCATGCCAATGGAAACCAAACTCCTTTTTAGCTCGGGTACGTGTTGGACTCAGAGTAGACTGATCGAATTATTGTTTGGTAATTGAATGGGGACTTCTCCAATCCCTTCGATTTGGCACTCCGGCCCGTTACCGGGTAGGACCATGCCGCCGACCCTAGCCGAATAGTTTGAAAACCATTCGATATTAGGGTGTTACGTGAAATGTGGTGCTTGAGTCCAATAGCCAGATTTGCGCATTGTATAGGACTTCACCAGTCGTGTCTTCCAAGGAGAGAACTTCTCCGGACCAGGATTCGGCATCATTGACTTGGTTTCCGGTTGGAGAACGGTTTGAATCAAATTTTCCTGGTGTCCGATTGAATATCCGATCGTTCTCCTTTCTCTTTATCGACCAACAGTTGGAAACATTGTGACCGGACTTTCTGCAATGGGTGCAAAAAGCACTTGATCGACTATTCCTCGACTTCGACCGTTGTCGATTATCCTTCCTCTTGGCCTCTTAGGACTTCGGTCGGCTCTCTCCACTGACTTGTTCAACTGATGGGCTTTTACTGAATCGTCAATGGTGAGACCCATCGATTTTCGCCGAATATCCTCAATGAGGACTTGTCCAATCGTTTCATCCAAATTCAATTTTGGACAGTTGTTGGCAAATGTCGTGCAAAATACGTCCCAACTCGTTGGCAAGCTCAAAAGAAGGGCAAGGGATTTAACTTCTTCTTTGAAGTTTATCCCTTGGGTGGAGAGCTCAGACAACACCCGACTGAAGGTGTTGATGTGGGAGGTTGTCGTATTCGTCTCTCTCATCTTCATATTGAATAACTATCGGATCAATATGAGCTTCGACAAGGAGAATGTTTTCTCATAAATGGCTTGAAGTTTCTCCCACAAAGAGAATGTCGTTGTCTCCTTTGCTATGTTGAAATTGACATTTTCAGCCAATGCATTCGAATGGTCGACCTGGCTATCTTGTCCAGGGAGTGCCATTCGTCTGCTATCATACGCCAGTTTGTTGTTGTGTCGTATCGCCTTGATTTGACGACGGATGATCAGTACATCTTGCATCATCTCCTTCCATAGGGCAAAGTTCTTTGCGTCAAACTTTCGGATTTCCACATTTGTGCCAAATGTTGAAGCCATCTTCTAGAAGTGGGATTTTGCTGGCCAGGTAGACTTTTCTTTCGACCGATTCTTACTTCTTTTTCAACTTTTTGTTGTTTGTTGCCACCGGACAACAAGGTCGCTCTGATACCACTTGTTGAAGATGATATGCAGAAATATGTGAGGACCTGCAAGGTAGTGTCTAGCAATCAACAAGTACAAGACAGAGAAGTAGAATGTGGACTATATGAAGAAAAGTAATATAGGTAGAAACCCTAGGCCCTAGTGTGTTCACACTTTGTGATATTTGAAGCAGTCAAGTGATAACACACTTAGTCATCCCACACCATGGAATTGAAATATTGCAATTCATACCCTCATTCCTTTCATAATGAACCCACACGTACACATCATAAGATTAAGAAAAACTACAAAAAAACTATCTCGTGATCAGTTATGGTTATGCACATAACAGATGGCCAAATGGCAATGGTCTCCCTTGGACCATGCCCAAATAAATGATGCTTTTCAAGACATGCTCACCAAGGGTATCATAGAATCAGACGCTAGCGAGTGGGTTTCCGAACCATACCTGGTTAGGAAGGATGACGAGAGATTCAAGTTTTGCGTCGATTTCTGCCTCCTTAACTGTGTCACCCTCCATGATTGGTACCCCCTCCCATGCATCGACAACTTGTTGGATCAACTAGGGAAGTTCACATACTTCACCTCACTAGATTTGGCATTCGGTTATTGGTAGATACCAATACCAAGATTGCATTTCAAACCCAACTTGGGTTGTTTCAATTTCGAAGAATGCCCTTTGGGTTTTTCTGACACCAACAGACCTTCCAACGCATGGCCAATACAATATTTCAAGATTTAATCCAAGAAGGGGTTGTGATCGTCTACTTGGATGATATTCTCGCACATACAACAAATTGGCCCCTCCACCTCTAGGTGCTCCCTCGAGTCTTGCATGGATCTAGGACCACAACCTCCAACGTCAACCTCGTAGATATAAGTGGAGCTCGACAATCTTGCATTTTCTCGTATTTTAGATATTAGATGCAGGAATCAAGATTGAACCCACCAAGATGGCCGTTGTCGACTAGTACCCTTGCCCACGAACACAAAGGTGCTCTAGAGTTTTTTTGGGTATGGTTAATTTCTCCCTTCGCTTCGGGACCAGCCTAGCATCCCCACTTCATCGTTATGACAACTCTTGAAGACGGGTGCTAAACACAACTGGAATGAAGCATGTCAATAGAACTTCCCAGAAATAAGGAACTCACTCATTCAGAATGCGGCCACCCTCACCTTCCCAAACTTCAGGTGTCCCTTAAGCTTCAAACTGATGCTTCTAAGATTAGGTATGGGGCCTGCCCTTCTACAAAACGATGAGAGACACCAGTGGACCATCTCATTTATCAGTCGTGCCCTAATAGCAACCAATCAAAAGCACTCGACGACTGAAAAGGAACTATTGGCGGTGGTATGGTCATTCCAGAAATGACACCCATACCTCCACAAGATTGACCGTCCAAGTCGAGACATACCATCAACCTCTCATTGGACTACTTCAAAAGAACCACACCTCCAGTTGCTTGTTGAAGTTGGACCTTGCACTACAAGTCTACAATTTGGTGCTCATTTAGAGGAAGGGCACTAACAATGTGTCGGCACATAGCCTCTCTTGCATTGAGCATCGAGTCATCAAGTTCCTCCCTCCAATGGCCAACCTTCCCATGATCTAGCCCACCTCTCACACGCCCAATAAACGAAGGAAGAGATCTACAACATCATACACGGGCCCATTCAAGTAGGTCAAAATCCTTTCTTCTAAACAAGCAACACCATGTTTTCAAACTCGGTGGTGTGTGCCATATACATTCATATAACATAATCCATACAAAAAAATTCACTGATGACCTTTCTGAGGGATGTGTGTTTCCATACAAGGGGAGAGGAGAGAATACGTCTTCCTAGAGAGAGGATTGAGGTCAATAGGGTAGTGTAGGATGAGGTATCAAGTTGGTGGGCAAGTAATAAAAGGTTGTTGGAGATGCTGAATATTTAGGGGAGGCAATTGTATGTCTTGCGTGATTAAGTGACCTTAAAAAACTCTTTCATGTTACCCATGAATCATTCATGGGCGCACGATGAGTGTACATATAGAAGGGTGGGTTGTATCCATAAAGGTATCAAAAAATAATAATGTCCTAATGTTGCATTTTCTATAAAGAGAGTAGCTCATTCATGTCTGCTTGTTGAGGTCGCCTACCAATGATGGGCTCTCATGACAATTACATTATAGTTGTGATGCAATTGGAAATCTTGGTTTATGGTCTCTTTCACATCTAACACTTGCCCACAAATCATGTACCACTACCTTGAAACTATAGAATTAAGTTTATTGGTTAAATAGCACTACATTATGGATTCAACATTAAAGTATGGGGTTGCCAAGCACGATAGATTCAATATGAATTAACGTTATGAAGAAAGAGATACACATATGTTTAATAAACATTTTTTTTTTTATCAACTTACCCTAGTGGTAAACTATTAGGGCATCAACAAATAACCTTAGGTTCAAATCAGACTTCCACACATATTTCTTAATCCATATATCACTTTTCCTAACCAACATACCGCATTTATGTATTGAATAAATTACCTACATCAATCTTATCATGTGCATGGTTATGCAACCTCTTTGAAATGTCAATAAATATTAGATTCACAATATTCAAATGAGGCGTTATGAGAATTTTCAGATTCTTTTTTCATCGTATAACTAGTATTTTAAAAAGGGAACGAGAAATCTATATGGAGGGACAAACCAGCTCACAAATTGTGCTTTATGCACATTGCTTTGTGTAAAGCAAATCTAACTTTTTGGGTTGTAAACTATTTTCGGAGCAAAATGTTAGAATTCATATTTGGAAACTACTAGCAAAAGGTTTAGTTTATTATGAACCCAACAATAACACACCCATTGCTTGCAAAGCATATACTTTAATGCTTACTCAGGGGTAATTTACCCTTTCTGTCTACACAATATTAAACTATGTTTGAAATTCTCATTTTTTATGAATTATTTCTATGATTACATAAGTTTGGAACAGAATTTAAGGTATCTTTTAAGAATGTGACAACTAATTTAACTCATTTCTTCTTCAAGTATGCAACTATCCGGTATGTGGTCATGGAGAATGTAGGGAGTCTCAAACAAATCTTCTTTACGAATGTATTTGTGATTCTGGATATGCCAATTTCTTGAATATATCGACTGGGTATTGCTTTGAAGAATGTAAGCCCTAACTGATTGTTTTTTGTGTGCATGACAAATATAATCTTCATACACATTTTCTCTTGTTCTTTTTTCATATCCCGAGGAACATAATGTTTACATAGTGTTTTCTCAAAGGAAAACCGCATGAATGTCTTTGGCATGGTGTTTTCGGAGAGGAAAAGTGGGCATGCATGTAGTTGTACATTATAATATAATTCTTTTTCCCCTAATGTTATACCGACATCCTAGTAATACTTGTCATGGATGATAAAAGGTGAGCTAGAGGAAAATTGTCAGACTCCATGGTCGCCTCCCGGAGATGGGAATTCAGGAGTTATGCCTCCCTACAACAACGGGCATTCAAGTATTGACTTGATTGTTACTATCTCATTATAAATAACTTAAGTCTTGTTTCAAAAAAATAAAATCTAATCATATATTCATTTTGTTTTTGTTTTGTTTTCACATAGGTATCACAATGAAGCATTTGCCACAATTAACGATGGCCATATTATTATTTTTAATAAACAAAATAGTCACCATTATATAATGGCGTCATGTTCATACCACCGCATTGTTTTAGCCAACACTAAATTTTCGTGAAGTTTTCATGAATTCCTTGTTCAAACTCATGACATATAATGTAAAGCTATGTATAAATAAATAGGTTAATCTTAACATAACATAATTATGTAGAAACAAAATCTTTACCAAACTAGCCCTTGCTTTTTATAAATGTTCGATTATATCCCCTTTTTCTCAATAACTATATTAGTTTCCATAGCTCTCGTCTTATTATTTTGAAACATTATAGTTTTATGTGGTAAAAGAGTGTAGCATAGGGCACATGTTATTAGTTTGAAACATTATAGTTTTATGTAGTAAAAGAGTGTAGCATAGGATACATGTACTTTCTTTTGAGTGAATTCTCATTTTTAGGATCCATGTTAAGCTTCATGGGCAAGAGACTTGCCATAACTTATTCAATCTTGATTTATTAGCTTTTTTGAGTATATGGAACCATCATAACATGAAAGAGTTACAAAATAAACATCATCTCCATCTTTCTCTATCACTCGCATCACAATGCGGTAATATCAAGGAATGAGAGAGAGATAGAGTGTAACATCTACTAGAGGCCAAACTCGACCTATTAGCAAAGCATGATCACAAATATAGGTAAATTCATGTAATCTACACGAAATAAAAAATAAAAGGCCTAAGTTTCCTAAAGTTCCATGATCATAATCCTAATTCATGTGGTAAAATGATTCTGGAGATGATTTACATGCGTCAAGTGCATCACCAATATGTATGGATTGAGTAGTGGTGATTGGGCATCATATCCGAGGTTGGTTATTGTGGTGGACGAGGCTATCACAAAGTTCAACAAGTGCACCTAGGTGTCCTCATTGGTCAAACATGGCAAACAAATGATCTCCCATGATCTACTAATGGTGATTGGACATCATATCCGAGGTTGGTTACTGTGGTGGATGACACTATCACGAAGTTCAACAAGTGCACCTAAGTGTCCTCATTGATGGAACATGATAAACAAATGATCTCCATGATCTACTGATGGTGTGGCCCAATTCCTTATATCCTAGCACGCATGGTCTACATTGTGATTGGAATTCCTTTGCTTGATTTATTGTGACTCCTAGGCATGTTGTTAGTGGAGTCATGGAACTATGGGAAAAAACTGTAATGTGTAATTGTCGTTGTAATCCATGTGCTATTAGAACTGTTGATTCCCTATGCTTTTGAAGCCCAACCAAGATTTGGGCAAAGTTTTGTGAGTCAACCTTCTCCCTCATTTGTTGTGGTGATGGAGTTAGTCTAGAGGGTGCCATACTTCTCTTGGATGTATCATGTGTTTGTAAGTTGGGCATCTATGCACAAAATGCTCATTGCTTTCGATTTTTCCTTGACATAATATGCAAAACCTTTCTAGTGTAAGTATGTGAAGTGTTCTTCCCGCTTCAATCTCTAGTTGGTGGGAGGAAACTTTGAGTTGGCTTTTGTTTCAACAACGTTATGTGACATGTAGATCTCCATTTACTTAGATCTTTGTATGAATCCATCCTATGATATTATAGTAGCCAATCCTTGGGGGAAGAGGTTAACTTGGTATGATCCTAGTCTTTTGAGTATATAGTTGCCATAAATTTTGTCACTATACCTTATTCATTTCATCATTTTGGAGACTCGAGGTGTAGAATATCAAAAGGGTGGAAAGTTCTTGCTGCCCAGGCCAAGGGGTGATCGTGGTGTTGAATAACCATAATTTGGTATAGGAATCTTTGATAGGGGGTATGGTGGCATGTCATTCTATAGTGACTAGGGCTGCATATCCTTGAGCGTGTTGATCCTTAGCAACATGGGTCATAAAGAAGCACCCATTTGTGCTTGCAATTGTGACTCTCAATATACATAGGAATCCTTTACTTCAACTTGGCCTTCCAAAGATCTAGAGAGATTAAATCGTTCCACTATTTTGAATGCGCTCAACAAATTGGAATCAAGAAGTTATTTCCCTTTGTTCAGAAACTTCATATGAATCCTCAAATTGGATCAAACTTTACAATGCTTTATCTTTGAAGCAATTCTAATGAGACAATTCTATCTAGAGTTGGGCACCAAAGCTTAGGAGTTGTAGTTGCACAATATTTAGACAAAGTCCAATTGGCTAATGCTATCATCATGGACCTCTTCAAATGGTGATACATCTCTAGAAGCTATGAACCAATCCAAATATGGTGGCAACAATCAACTCTTAAGGATGATGCATAAGACAAGAGCTCATCATAAACACCCTTTTGATATTCAATACCACTAAACACAAGAGCTCATCATAAATAGGACTAAATGTATTCCTACATGAGCGTAAGAAGTTATTTTGACAATTTGGCTAGCTGCCACTTTCATTAACTAGCAAGATTCAAACATGGATGCCATGTGCCTATTGACTATTGTGCACTCTCTCATGTAGTTGTATTCGAGTCAAAGAGAACATAGATGGTATGATCCTATTCACTATGTCTATACACTCATGTAATTGCTCTCAAGGAAAAGAGGACGTGGATGTCATATGCCTATTCACTATTGTCCGCGCTCCTATAGTTGATCCCAAGTGAAAGTTAGTGTTGATGTCATATACCTATTTCCTATTGTCTGAGCTTTCCAATAGTTGCTCCCTATGTTGGGCACTAGTTTCTCTCAAGGAAGAGAATAATTATGACATCTTGGTCAATGTATGCTAATAATTCTTGTTGGGTTATAGATTTCCCACATGTATGCTCGACAAAAGCAATTGTGGCCTACCTAATGATACCACCTCGAGCTCCACTACATCCCAAGTTTTTGCTCAACACAGGCAATTGTATCCCAAAGTTCCACCACATCCTAGGTTTTTGCTCAACACTTGGAGCAAACATCTTTCTAAAGACACTGAAATTAAAAACTTCAATCAAACCTTGCCATTACTAGGTATAATGAAGTAAAAAGAATGACATCATAAAGCATGATCTTGGTGGTTTCAATAAAAAGTCAAGATGGTTCACACAAGGGAGACATTATGCCTCCATAATTACGTGAACATTTATATGTTTTGTAACATTTGGTTCAGTACCAATAACACAATCATGCTATGGACTTGAGATAAGCTTAGAACATAAGCTGACACGTTATTGAGATGAGCTTAGACCATAAGCTAACACACTGTTGAGATGAACTTAGACCATAAGGTTACAATCCCTTGTTTTCTTTTCTCCTAAACCATGTCAATTGTCATTGCTCTCTACATCCTTAGAGGTGGATGGGACACCAATTCAAAAATCCTTTTAAGCCATGTCAACCACATAGTTGCATCCTTGTAGAAGCTGTTTCAGCAACTCACGTAACAAGGAGTGATGATTCCCAAGTCGTGAAACAATGAATGGAAAAGCACTGCCCAAAATTTTGCAATTGCATTTGCATATGATTAAGAATTTCTCTTTAGAAAATCATAAACTTTCTAACCATCCATGGATCCAATTACCCTCATTCAAAACTTCATTACCATGCATCGTGTTTTCCGCTATCTCACATTTATATATTCCACACCGAATCGGCAAATCCTTAGTAACGTCGTGTGAAGTTTCTGCCACTATTCTACACTCAGATGACATGATAAAAGACCACTTCCAAAACCACCTCTATTGGGAGCACCCAAGAAACCCTCTCGTTTAGTATTACTATTATTATATCATCCATATCCACTATAGCCACCAACATATTTACTTGGTGCATGTGAGCTCATCTTTGCTTTCACTGTCACTGCTGTTGGAGCCTTTGAAAACTCTGGAAAATCTACCAACCTTTGATCCTTGCATTGTTTCTTTGCTGCATTGTAAACATAAACCATGTAAAAGTACATACTTACATATGATAAGCCAAGCAATGCTTAAAATTTTCCGTCATATACAACACCAACTGACCATTATCTGCCTGCTTATGTTCATTATAAGGCTTCCGCTTGATATGATCAAACTTTTCCACTGTAGCCTTCTTGGAAAGCTTCGCATTCTGTCAAAAGAAATAAAATGGAATATAAACATCAGAAAATAGTACTATAGATGGGGGAGAATAGTGTTAAAAGCATAAAATGGATTTAATCATTTGCAAGTATGCATACAAACAGTAAACACAAAAATGGATTTGATGACTTGCAAATATGCATATAGAAGATGGTTATGGAAATTGGAACACAAAACGGATTCAATAGTTTGAAACATGCACATAGGTGGGAACGCATGTTAGAACAAAACAGATGTAATTGTTGAAAATATTCATATAGGCACTAAAAAGTATGTTGTTAAAGCATATTGAATGGATTCAATCATTTGTAAATATGCATCTTGAGAATGCACAATTTTTCAAAAAGCCTGTTTTAAACATCACCAATTAATGCTACAGATGGGGAATCATTTTGTTAAACGAATAAACTGGATTCAATCATTTGCAAACACGATACAAACTGGAAACATAAAATGGATTCAATCATTCGTAAATATGCATACAAACAGGAAACATAAAATGGATTCAATCATTTGCAAATATGCATACAAATAGCAAACATAAAATGGATCAATCACTTGCAAATATGCATATAGATAGGTATGTAAATTTGAATAAAAAATGGATTCAAACATTTGAAAACTAACATCACTTCCAAATACGCATATAGATGGTTACATATGCGAACACAAAATGGATGCAATCATTTGAATATATTCATATAGACACTAGAAAATATGTTAACGCATATCGAATGGACTCAATCATTTGCAAATATGCATACTGAGAATGCATCATTCTTAATTTGACATCAACAAACAACATTCAAGTTCACAATTCTAACACCAACACCATCTGAATCAATCCTGCAGTATGGATATGAATTCTTGACTTACTCATATATCTCACAAATTTAGATTAACAGATTCAAACCCTCAACCTCTTCTTTAGGAGCTTAATGCACACGCTGCTCTGTAGCAGACTCTTCTTAACTCTCAAACGTCTCGAATCCTTATTCATCCCTTCTTTTGATTGGCCAGAGTTAGCCCCAGTAAACTCCACTTCATCCTCTTTCTAAGGTTTCAAAAGCCTCTATTTATAGGCTTCTTCTTACTTTTTCCTTGCATTCTCTTTGCTTTCCTTTAATCTAGTGCTTTCTTCATATGGTCTTAGTTCACACACATACACACATAAAAGCACCATGGACATAAACAATTGGGCACACTGATACACATATATGTACGGCTCAATAAATGACAACGACAAGAAAAATTGTTGTACTGTAGGACCAGCTCTTACCTTATTTAATGAAAAAACATATGGCAGATTATAGATCTAGTAAGACCCTAGCTTTTCTAAAATATATACATCAGGAAAAAGATTTAAACATAAAATGGATTGAATCACTTGTAACTATGCATATAGACGGGTGGATTCTGTCACAACATAAACTGGATTTAAAAAATTCAAATATGCATATAGACAGGATGTATTGTCTTATACAATATATTCAATCACTTGCAAATATGCATACAGATAGAGTGCATCCTGTTATACAAAAGATTCAACCATTTCCAAATATGCATATAAACAGTAGAACCAGGGATTCAACTATCACTAACCCCCCATTAAGAGGAAATTTGCATACAGACATAATAACTGAAAAGAAATCGCGAAGGGGTCTTACATTTATTGAGATTCTCTTATCGCCAACCTCATCATGTGATCTCTCTGGACCAGACCTCCGTACGCTATTCTTTGTTCCTACCAATAAGCTACTGTTATTAGATTTATTTATGGGTTCATCTTTTACTTCCATACCCAGATGAATGGCATTTCCATCGATCTCCTTCTTTTTCGGTACTTTGAAGACCAGGGTGCAACTTGTTTTTCCCTTCTTAGGATCCAATGGAATGGCTGATTCCATCCTGGATTTTGGGTCCAAAGAAAATGGATCCTCTTTAACAGGTTCAGTTTCGGGAACTATCATCCAGAGATGCATCAAAGATAGAGACTCTTTTAGTAGTCTAAAGTATAAACATGGTTTTGCGTAAATATCAGCATTTATTGAAGAGACCAAGTAGTATAGTTTAGGAGGACTTACACACATCTTTCAAGAAACTGAAGAGTTGCTGCAAGCATATCAACACAATATGGTTAGGTTTTGGTCTTTAAATACTTGTATAAAGAATCAAAAAGTTATTTCTAACATGTTGGGTGTCAAATTCTCGCTCTCATAGCACAATGAAGACCCCCATTAAGAGAATGGACAGAAAAGGAAATAGATGACAAAGTGACAATATTATACCTCAGGCATTTCAACAGAAGTACTCTGGCAAGTAAGTGTTGAATCCTGGTTTAGAAAACTGAAGGCCTTTCCATCATTTGTTGTGTTTGCTGCAGGTTCCATAGTTTTATCTAGATCACTTAGACATTGATCAAATATATCTTCTGTTCTGCCTCTTTTACCATCATTAGAACCTGTGTGAAATTATCTTCATCTTAGACTATATTGATCCTTCCATCAACTTCTATATAATTATGTCTAGTTTGACCCGGAACCTGATATAGCTGCATCGGAAATTTGGCTTCCACCATCTACCCAAACATGAACCAAACCTTTCCAGCTCCTGTCAGTCAAGCACAGGGAAATTAGTGATGTTCTCGTTCTTGAAATAGCATACTTAACGTTCATGAATTTGCTCAAACATTGTTGAGATCCCACCTAACAAGCCGCTTGACTATCGATCGTACTTGGGAGGATCCATGCTTTCGAAGACAATTAACTTGTTTTCCAATCTCAGTAATCTGTTTTAAAGGAGACCATTTCATAACTATTAGCTAACAGTACATATTTCACATGATTATGATACCTAACCTCAAGCATACATATATAGCCTTAAATTATTAATGGAGTCAATAAGGCCAATGATAGAAAAGTTCATTAGCTCTTATGCTAGGCAAAATTTAAATTACAAACTTGTCTCCAATCTTGGTAGTGAATTATAGTTCAATGACATCAAGAAGACCATTTCATAAATATCAATCAAAATTGCACACCTCAGATGACTATAAGACCAAATATAGATAACCAATAGAAATAAGTAATGTTTATGTCAATTTTCGCTTCACCTACATAATACAATCATTTGTTTAGTAGAGCATCTTCTGCAAGTCAGAAATATTTGGGGTTTAGAGTTTTTCTTGCTACCCTGGCATAGTAGTATTTCTTTTTTATAAACAAGAACTGTCTTTTTCCTAGTCATTATGCATATACTCTATGCAGATTTACAGTCATAAACAATATTATTCATCAACCACCTTCAAAATGTCTAGACTAAGGTGCATGGTCTCCAGCCTCTCCAAGCATTGTAAAATTGCACTCTCTGACTGCAAATCAAAAACATGAAAACGAGAACTTTAGTCATTCCTCCCAATATGAGCACAAAGCAGAAAAGCATGTGTTTGAAAATATCTCTTCAGATAAGGGTGAAAATGCATTACTTGATCCTTCTCTTGAAGGGTGTCTTTGATCCAAAGAAGCTCTTTATAAGGTATCTCATCACCACACTCATGCTGTAGCTCTAATAATTTCTCCTCGTGCATCCTCACTTCTCCCTTTTTTCTTGTCTCTACAGTTACATCAGTCACCCTTGATATACTTGCACTCGATACGTTATCACATATCTTCCTTTCCGTTTTGTTATGTTTTACACTAAGAGCTTTTTCGTCACTCTTTCTCACTTCATTTGTGGTTATACTGGTAGTAGCAATTGATATACTAGCCCTTGTTTTATCTTCTTTGCCACTACTTCCTTGAGATGATGATGATGGATGTAATAAGTTTCTTGAAAAGAGGATTTCTGCTATTTCACTCCTTTTCATTTTGAATTCATTACAATGATCTGTTGCAGCCAATATAATTGCTTGTTCGATCAATGTCCATATATCTGTACCAGAGTTTCTAAAGTAGTCTCTCCAGTGATCCATTATGAAATGGAAAGCACCAAACTCTGCAAGATCTTCACCACCCCCTTATGTCAGTAATTGTCGTTACTAGAGTCAAACAGTTCAATCCACCAAGGTGACCAAATCAACACAAATTATCAAGGAGACTTAATCCAAGTTATTTCATTGCCTCTTAATCCTTTCTATTCAGCTTGATTAGGTTTTGGGGAGAGATTAACAAATCACAATAAGGATCGTATCTTGGGGGTTGTCAAGAAAAATGTAATCCAACAAGATCAATCAATAATAAACAATGCAAGAGAGATAACCAAGTTGATATGTACGCCTCTTAATCCTTGTGATAGGTTCGAATTTACAATCCAACACAATGAACCAAGAATATCACATATAATCCAAGTGATCGTTTGGTCTCTTAATCCTTGTGATAGGCTCAAACTTAAAATCCAACACCCAAGAATATCACAGATAATCCAAGTGATGGTTTGGTCTATTAAAACTTCTGATCGGAAGAAATGGCAGTATTCAACTTGATAAGGGGTTTGGGCCAAATCCAATGGATGGATCGGATATATGTGTACAAACCAAGTGATCTGTTGGTCTCTTAATCCTTCTGATCAGAAGAGATAAACAGTATGCAGCGCGATTAGGCTTTATGGTCAAATCCGATAGAAAGAACTCAGATATACACAAACATATGTGTTGTGTGTGTGTGTGTGTGGATTGATTTGTTACGTGTTGATCGCAGGCTAAGATCAGACCATTCACTTAATAACAAAAGGTTACCTCACACAGAGTTAACGATCAAAGCTTTCGATCCTCCCATACAGATGATGGGGCGTTACGAACCAGAGAGACAGAGAAGGAAGGGGGGGGGTTGGAGGCAACCCTTCTGCTGTTTGTTGCCTTCTTTCTTTCTTTTCTATTCTTTCCTGTTCTTCTAACACTAATAATATAATTTCAAGAGATAAATGAAACATCCCATCCATGATCCAATCCAATCCATGTGAAGGAAACAAAACCCACAAAATGAATGTTTCTACAAATAATATGAGTTCACAACATGAGGAATCAGAGTAGAAACAATAGAGATCAAATCAAACCATTTGATTCCCTCGGAGACGCAATTTACACCTATCTTGAAATGAGTCTTCTCTCTGTATTCTTCTTCTGTTGGCACGTGCTCATCGAAGGCATGCATGCACATTCGCCCGCCCCCGCCCCTGCCCCTGCCCCTGGCCATACTTCAAGTGTCTCAATGCATGGTGGACAATCGTGTCAATATCCTTCTTTCATTCTTGGGGGTCCAACATATCCTACGTTCATTAATGATCGCAACAGGTTAATTTCAAACCAATGGCTCGCCATTGTCTCATCGAAGGTCCCAACCATCTCAATTGTGTTACCTGAAATCAATGGCTCGTCACCATCTCCAATGCACATTACAGTAATCTTCATTGTTCCACTTTTAGCTGATGAGATAAATTCTCCTAAGAGCTATAAAATGCAAGGATATAATTTGTTATGGGGTTCACTAATTCGGATAATTAATGCCCAAATTTTGACATTTAAGAGATTACTCTATAGGAAACAAGTCAAGAGCATGAACAAGAGACTGACAACAACCAAAGCACAAAAGTCATTGATCGCAAACTTTGCATGTTGTCTCAAGGGTATCTTGTTCCCTTTCCCATGAGTTTAATTTTTTAGATTTATATGTCTTGTAGTTGTGGCTTTTGTAACCACTTGTTTTCTTAATCAACACTTTACTCTACATGTTGCTTAAGCTCATGCACAACAACAAGCCGACATCGATGACAGAAGAGGAATGGCGATCACTTGACAAAATAGCGAGGTTGACCATCTAAATGCCCCTAGCCAAAAACCTCTACTTCAGCATGGTGAAAAAGACAACAACATTTGTCCTATGGGAGAAATTACAATCGGTCTATGAAAAGAAGTCGAGCTCGTCGAAACTCATCTTGATTCGGCAATTGTTCAATATGAAGATGAGGGAGGCCGAGCCGGCAACCTCCCATATCAACACCTTCAGTCGGGTGTTGACCAAATTATCCTCGCAAGGCTTGAATTTCGAAGAGGAAATCTAGGCTCTTGCACTTCTCTCAAGCCTCTCAACAAGTTGGGAAGTTTTTTGCACAACCGTCACCAACAGCGCGTCGACGCTAACGCTAGACGAAGTAATCGGAGCGGTACTATCAGAAGAGCTTCAAAGAAAATCAGTGGGCCTCACCCACCATCAATGAAAGTACCGAAGCAGACTTCTCTAGGTGAATGACTTAGTGAGTTGGTTGTAATCACAACCGGCCAAGGAGGAGAAACGACAACCAACGATCGAAGTCAAGAATCGGGACGCCCAATGCCTACTGCACACATTGCATAAAGGACAACGTTAACATTACCTATTGCTAGTCTGCCAACAAGATGGGGAGAGGCCGAAATTTTGAGTGGAATATAGGCTCTTCCAACTCAAATCACCCTTCAACCAGTAACCAAATACATGTTGTTGAATCCCCGTCGGGAGAAATCCTTTCACTTGAAAGCTTGAAGACTGGAGAGATCCTCATCTTTCATGTGAATCCTCACAAAGAATGGTTTTCAGATTATTCAACTAGTGCCCGATTAGTCTGACTTGGCAATGCGAAGGAGTGTTGAATCATTGGAACAAGTGAAATTCCCGTTCGTCTGCCAAATGGAAGTCTTATCACCTTGCACCAAGTTTAGCATGTACCCGATCTAAAAAGGATTCTTATCTCCATTGGCATGTTAACCAAAGACGGGTATAAGGTGATACTTAGTGAACCGTCATGGCAAATCGCAAAAGAGAATCTACACATCGGCTATGGCGTGAAGTACAACAACTTGTACCCACTCACTGTGATTAGTCAGGAAGGATCACTTAATGTAGCGGAAATGTCGAATCCAACATTGTGGCATGGCCGTCTTAGTGACATGTCTCAGACGAGACTCAAGAGGTTTTCGGCACTCGACTACATCCCAAAGCTCAATCATGTTGAGTCTGACTTTTGCGAGCATTGCCAATATGGGAAATAGATCCGAAGTCCTCACTCAGTTCATTACGAGACACTGTACAATAGCCCTTCGAGCTAATCCATAGTGACATATGAGGGCTGATGACCGAAAGATCTCTAGGAGGTGTGCGGTACTTCATAACTTTTGTCGATGATTGTACACACAAAGTATGGGCTTACTTGATTAAGTCTAAAGACGAAACGCTTGAAGCATTCTCTCGATGGATGGCCGAAGTCGAAAACCGATCCGACTACAAAGTAAATATTTTTTGGTTGGACAATGGAGGAGAGTACACCTCCAAAGCATTTGTCAAGTATCTTTCCGAAAGTGGATGCAGTCCCTGGATGAGTTGTTCGTGTTGGGGATAAAAGTCCCACTCTTCCCACCTTGTATCTCTAGTGTGAACACACAATTAACCTAGTTACTATATAAGTAGGTAACTAACCTTGTAAAGATAGATCGATGGCTAATGTAATATAGTCTCTCGTAGCTCAAACATTTCTCTCTCTATGAAATTGTTTGTTTTAAGTCGGATGATGGAAGAGGATTCGGCCGAGGAAATAGAGGCTGATTCAACCGAGGTCGACAAGGTCAGCCGACCCAAAAACGCAAATCCCATCATTCGCAAGAGGCCAAAAACACTCCTAAGGAGTTCAGCAGAAGGGGGAACCATCCTGCCTGTTACAGGCATGACCATATAATATCCCGTGGTGAGAATTTACCGTAGTATTCTATACATGTGGATAAGTGTGAGGGTTAAACGAGAGTGTAAAGAAGGGGAGGATTACTTTTAATCCTCGGGATTGAGACAACCCATTAAGCCAAGTGTGAACTTGCCTGGGGGCCTTGGGTATCGCTATAAATAAGAGGCCTAACTACCCTCATTTCATCATCTTTTGACTACGTCGAGACTTTGTTTCGTGGTGGTTCAACTGTTGTAGCGAGCGCGCCAGCACCAGGTATGACACGACGCCACAATGGTGGTATGGGACACCGATCGAGGCTCGAGTCCGTCTCGATCCCTTCGCTTGGGGATGGTCGGGTGGATCGACACCCTTCTTTCTCTCTCTCCTTGCTATCTATCTATCTTTTATCCTTATCATATGCTTACATTAGGGCATATCTCTAATAGTTGGTTTCAGAGCGAGGTGTTCTAATGTTTCTTTTGTTATCTTTTGTCTTCTTGATTGATGGTGATTGATCGATGTGCAGTCGGCCTTGATCCAGACAACGATCAACAAAGGAACTTCGGTAATCTTTCTTGTTTTTTTTCTATTTTTTCTTCTCCCTTCTAATCATGTATATGGTCATGTGTAATTTTTATTATTTATTAATTCAATGATGTTGTAGTGGTAATTAATTGGTTATATAAAACGTTTACATATGTGCATGAGGTCAATACCTCATTTGACATATATTCAATATGTGATTGGTGTCGTATGCGTACGAGGTTAATACCCCAATTACGTATTACGTTCACAAACACATGTTACGTTTGCGTATGAGGTCATTACCTTGATTTGTATGTAAATGATATGCGTTTGGTGTTGTATGCATATGAGGTCAATACCTCAATTGCGTATTACGATTAACCCTTATTTTTAGATGTTTCGTGTGCGTAGAGGGTATATGCCTCGATTACGTATCTCGATTACATCACTTTTGGCTATTTTATATGACGATTACTTTTATATATGCATATGTGGTCACATGTATACATATTTGATCGTATGTATGTGATAATATACATATGTGTATGTAAGTTATTACGTGATTTCAATATCGAATGTTTTCCTTTTCGGGGAAAGAATCTTGGTGGTCGTCCTCACATTTGTGTGAGAATGGCATTGTCACCATCCCTTTTTAAACAAATTTTTATTGTTGACATCCCCGTTGGTGACTTCGCTTTCATTACGTAATGAAACAATCTTAGCCATAATGGTGTTGAGAACATAGGGCTTGACCCACTTGATGTGAGGTCGCTCTTATGACACACATATCCAACATCCCTCCCTCATTACATGGATACAATGCCACCATGAGATCATTCTTACGAAAGGCATTCGTAATGACGTAACCATGTGATGGGCCACGTGGGCCTACTACGAAAAGCGGGCTCATTTGGCTTGACCATTAGGTTGTGCTTTGGCGTATGCCATCGTAATTACGAGACTTGAGGTTAGGTAATGTACCAACAAAGTTTGTGGTAAACGAGGGGGAAATAAGGACTCTTGACATATATGTTTCTTTTAAAAAAACATATATGGGCAAATGCCTCGCATATCTCTTATACGCATTAAATATTAAACATTTAAGAAGAGTAACCTACTTGGTTGGCTCAAGTGTTTAATGCATTTGTTCTCGAGGTCTCGAGTTCAAATATGACCAAGAGCATACAACATCGTTGATACATACGACTATAACACATGTGTAGACTTGAGGTCTAAGTGCACTTTGGGGTCCTTCTAATAGGACTTAAAGAGCCAAAACCACATATGTGGGCACCGAAACAAAGTTTATTGTTAACATTTTTTTCGTGTATAAACTATTCATGACGCGAACATACATGGTTGAGCCTCGAGGAGCCGTCATGAAAAAATTGATATAAAGATCAGGGAAAGACATTAATTTGTCACCCCCATGGTTTTTAAAACACCTTTGTGTTACCATAGTAACCTGATCTTCAACCTCATCTCATACGTCTAGAGGGGTATTGGCGTGAGATCATGATATCGATTAATGTTTGCCCATGATATGTTTACATCACAACATGATGTTATGACTATTTGTCTGACCTTATCCTATTTTTTTTCTAGAAATAATCATTCAATGGCTCAAAATAACGACCCGATGTCATCCGTTCAAGCGGAAGGAACTCGAGGAAATCCTCCTGGACAAATGTCCATTGAGATGTATTTTTCACAAATAAGCCAATACCTTAGTTTCACCGCTCAGATGACCGAACTTCGGCAATCTCAAAGTGCTCTCGAGGCACATGTCATTAGTTTACAACGTGAGACTAATAGACCTGATGAGCGACAGGGTGAACCATCGTTTGTCGTTAAGCAATTTACGGGAGAAAAAAAGGAAACAACCGAAGAAGCAATCTGCACGTGGTTGGGCTGATGGGAGTCTCATTTTGAGCTCTATCCCACGCTAGATAATACGAAGATTGCATATGTCGGCTGAGAACTAGGGGGTAAGGTCGTCGTGTGGTGGCGTGGGCTCTAAACTTTGGGGAAATTGTCCGATACTTGGACAGATTTTGTCACAGTTTTTAAGGGCCAATTTCTGCAACCTCCCTCTCGAACCGAGGCAGCTCAAGCTTTAATGAACCTCTCTAGTAGGAAGTTTTCCTCTCTAGAAGACTATCTCCACCATGCTAGAACCCAAATCCAAAAATCGGGTCTAGAAGGGGACAATTGGTTAATAGCTTGTTTGGTCAATGGCATCCCCAATTCGGACTATCACTGGATAGTGCACGATAAGGATCCAAAATCCTTCGAACAGGCCGTTCAAATAGTTCTTCGCTATCAACGCACGTCGAAGAAGGACCACAACAAACCCAACGAAACGCCCAGGACTAAGCAGTTGCAATTCGCTGGGAAACGCAAGACACCCAACGAATTCATGGATCACGATTGTAAGCGACCACATCCTTTTTGCGCATTCTGCAAAAAGAAGGGTCATACAAAAGAGCAATGTCAAAAGCTCCAATGGAAAGAGTACGACAGCAAAGCTAAAGCTGCAGACCATAAAGGTCATATTCCTAATGTCCTTCAGGTCTATACACATCATTTAAGTAATTGTCACTGTTCTTTCCCTCACTATGTATTGGGTCCCAATGATTTACTATGTGCAACCGGGTATATCAATGGGTCTCCCATACAATTTTTGTTTGATTCGGGAAGCTCACACAACTTTGTGAATGATCGTTTGGTTCAGATATGGGGAATCCAACCCATCGTAAGTGATCACACCTATACGATGCACTTGGCTGATGGAAGAGTACAATACATCAACAGGGCGATTCATTCATTAGGAATTTCTATTGATATTTATATAGAGGAAGTAGACTTCCATGTAATGAATCTTTGTACCACTGATGTAATATTGGTTATCCCTAGTTCTATAATAAAAACTCTTCTTTATCTATTGATTGGGTTCATCATTCAATAACTTTTGTACTGAACGATTGTACTCATTTTATTCAATGTGTAAAAAAAAATCCTTCTCGATTGTTTCCTCTCCATCGATATCTGAGTTGTCTTGTTCTACTCTATTTTATTGTGTACTTGATCTGCACATTCACGTTTAAAATATCAATAATGTCTCGGTTCAATTAATGTATTTTGAACAAAAACAACTTGATGAAATCTTAAATGTTTTTCGTGATGTTTTTCTGAGTGAACTACTAGATGGGTTACCTCCTAAACGTAATATAGACCATCGTATAGATATTGTACCTGGCGTTGCACCAATAAGTATACCTCCTTATCGCTTAAGTCTATCCGAAGAGGATGAGGTATCTCAGCAACTCAAGGACTATTTATGAATGGGTTATTATATAAGTTATAGTAAATCTCCATGGGGTGCACCAGTTCTCTTGGTTAAAAAGAAAGAGGGCACATGGCGTATGTGTATTAATTACCGACGCTTGAATAAAGTGACGATCAAGAATTCGTATCCATTGCCTTGGGCTGACGATCTAATTGACCGTCTCCAAGGAGCTCGGTATTTTACGAAACTTGATCTCCATACTAGCTACCATCAATTTTAGGTCAAACGCGTAAGTCTACAAAACCTATTGTCTAGAATGCTACACTAGACCTCGTCTTTAAGGAACTCAAGGACCTGGTGTGCAAGGCTCCTTTGCTTCTTTTACCTGATCCTTCAAAACCTTTTGAGGTTGAAACCGATGCAAGCGATTATGCTTGTCTTATATCAAGATGGTAAACCAATAGCATTCGAGAGTAAGAAACTTGATTCTGCTCAATGTCGGTATACCGTTCAAGAAAATGAGTTATTTGGAGTTATACATGCACTCAAAACATGGCGTCATTATCTTTATGGAAATCATTTTGTGGTAACTATGAACCATGAGTCCTTGAAATATTTTTGTGACTAACAAGACCTCAAAGGTCATAAGGCATGATGGGTTGATCTCATCTAGGACTTTGATTTTTCCATATGATATCATAAATGTTCCATGAACATTATCGTTGATGCACTAAGTTGCATTTGTGAAGTTAACATGCTTAGCTTCACTGAAATAACATCAGATCTTTATGATCACCTTTGAGGAAAGTATACTAATGATAGTTATTTTGCGAAATACTGGGCAAGAGTTGAGTTTGGAACAGACACCACCACATCCTCGAAGGAATGCTTCCACAATGCTAACGGTCTGCTCTATCATAATGGGAAGGTTTGTGTTCCAGATTTGTGTGAGACCAAAAAGAGAATTCTTTTTTAATGCCATGATGCACCCTCTGTGGGGCACCCTGGAATACATCGTACACTCTTTCTCATCTCTACTCAATTCTATCGGCCTAAGATGCGCCCTGACATACATAACTATGTGACTAAATGTCACCAATGTCAGGTTAACAAAGCCGAGCGACCTAAAGCCGCAAGACTTTTACATCCCTTGGACATTCCCAATAATAAGTGGGAAAGTATATCCATGGATTTTATTGTTAGCCTTCCTCGCACCCAAAAAGGTCATGATGCCATCTCGGTTGTGGTTGATAGACTAACTAAAATGGCCAGATTTATTGCTACGTGTAAAAAGTAGCGTGCGAAAGGAAGTATGAAGACGGAACAGAAGGAAGAACACTTAGGTTTAATGGAGAGCTTGAGCTTACGCAGTATACGCAGGAGAGACAGAGAGAGTGAGAGAGAGAGAGAAGACACAAGAACTACATTCAACAACAACTCAAATCTCTATTCACCACTCTATACACATGTGTGTTCCATGAACACTTTTATACAAGTCCTCGAAGGACTGACCGAAGTACTGACGGTACTTCAATGCTCATTAAGAGCTCCTACACTAACTCCCAAACATATTCCTCACGGAATATCTTTCCTAACGGCCTCCCGGTTTACGCACTCGGCCTAACCGATCGGTCCCAACCGATCCGGTCCTCGGCTTCTTCAGCCGATCCGGCCGATGTTGAGCTTGTCTCTCAACACTCCCCCTCAAGCTCAACTCGAGGCTCTTCGGGATCCTCGGGCTCACAGCTTCGGTTCCTCCTGGCTTCACGCCTCGCTCGCGCTCCTCGACCTGTTCGACTCCGCGCGCTTCGACCCTTCCGGTCGACTTGTCTGCTCATGCGGCCCTTATAAGCTCTTTTGTTGTTGCGGTGTTGACGCTTCTCCTACTGCCTTTTCTTCCGCTTGGGCCTCGGTTGATTCAGCGTGTCTGAATCAAACATCCGAACCGACTCGGCTACCTCGATCGGTTTTCGCTCTTGTCCGAGTTGGCTGTCTCCAACTCGTCTTAGGTCTTCTCGCCCTCGGTGACGTCATCTTCCCCATGCGTGGTTGGCTTCGGCTCTCTCCTTCGGTTGCTCCCCTTCTATCCTCTTCCGAACTTTTCCGCGGGTCCGCCCTCGGCTTCTTCAGCCGATGAGTCAACCGACTCGGTGTCGTGGTCTCCGCTCCTTTCCTGTTGCCTTGCTTGGTCGTTTGGGACTTTTCTCCCCCTCAAGTTTGGCACATTGAGGTGACGCAATCCGAATGCACCTGAGAATTGCCACAACTTGTCTAGACCAAGAGGCTTGGTGAAGATGTCGGCAATTTGCCGATCCGTCAGAATGTACTGAAGTTCGACTTCACCGAAAAGGACACGTTCACGGATGAAATGGTAGTGCACCTCAATGTGCTTGGTCCGTGCGTGGAAAACGGGGTTTTTCGCGAGCTGGATGCTGCTGAGGTTGTCGCAGTAGATTGTCGTCGGATCTGACACCTCCACTTGCAGGTCCTTAAGTAGCCGCTTCAACCATATGGCTTCGCATGTCGCGACAGCCGCTCCTTGGTACTCAGCTTCGGTGCTCGACAGTGCAACTATCGGTTGCTTCTTACTGCTCCACGCGATCGCGGCACTCCCGAGGGAGAACACGTATCCGGACGTGGATCGGCGATCGGCGGCGTTGCCAGCCCAATCAGCATCGGTGTAGCCGACTAACTGCGCGGCTGCACCGGTCCGATATAGCAGTCCTCGGTCCTTAGTGCCATTGACATACTGAAGTATGCGTTGCGCACACTAAAGGTGCTCCTCGGTAGGTCGCGCCATGAACTGACTGATCACTCCGACCGGATAACTGAGGTCAGGTCGGGTGATGGTCAAGTATATGAGGCTTCCGACAATTTGTCGGAACCTCGTCGGGTCACATACCTTTCCCGTATCGGGACGAAGCTTGATGGTCCTGTCTAGAGGAGTCGAGAAGGACTTACAGCCGGCCATCCCGAATTTTAAGAGCATACTCAGCACGTAATGACGTTGGCTGATCAATATGCCTTCGAGGGTACGGATCACTTCGATCCCGAGGAAGTTATGAAGGTCCCCCAGATCCTTCATGTCGAACGATGCCGCAAGCTGGAGCTTCACGCAGTCGATTTCACGTAGGTCGGTACCGGTGATGACCAAGTCATCAGCATATAGTAAAATAATAACCGGTCCGAGTCGACCTTTCCAGATGAACAGGGAAGAGTCCGATTTGGACGTGACGAAGCCCATCCGACGCAGTTGTTGCGTGATCTTCGCGTTCCAGGCACGCGGGGCTTGCTTCAGTCCGTTGTCGCGTTGTTACGCGCGTGCGTGGAGAAGGGCGGAACCACGGGGGTCTTGGACTAAGGAGAAGGGGAGAAGGAATAGGACTTCGGAATGGAGCTTAGCACAAGAAGAGGAAGAATGAACAAGAGGAAGATGGAGGCCAAATGCTCAACAAGATATATTAGAACCGAAAACCGATTACAAAATGGCGGCCGCGTAGGCCGCACCAAACGACTATGATAAACCCGAAACCCTAATCCGACGAAGAAGAAAAGTAACCCTAAACCTAACGCTCGTCCTATGTGGTATACCTTTCGCACTCAAAATAGGCAACCCCCACAATGGTGCTCTTCCTCTCCTTTTATAGCACAAGGAGAGAAGACCGTTTACAAAAGGGTGCTACAAAATATCCCCTTTCAATCAATGGGGATATTTCCCTTGATTTTAGGGGAGGTGGGAAGGATGGGTCTTAACTCCCACCTCTACACGAACTACTATGTACCTATCTCTCTCTCTCACGTGGATGTGCGCGCAAAAGCACATCACCTTTACACTTTACAAATCCTAAGGTGCATTTCTAGCACCATACTTATCACTATCGATAAATAGAAATACAACATGTTGATGTGCAACGTTGCACATCGCGAGTTTGCTTGCTTCGCTCGGGTTTCCGCCTACGGACGAAAATCTTCACGACACCGTAAAGGGACTTCTTTAGTCGGCATACTACCGAGGAGTTCGTTTCGGAGTGAAATCCGGGGGGTTGTACCATGTACACCTGTTCCTCAAGGTCACCTTGCAGGAACGCATTCTTTACATCCATTTGATGTAAGTGCCACCCCTTGGCCGCGGCTACTGCGAGCAAAACACGGGCGGTTGTCATTTTCGCGACCGGCGCAAACGTCTCATTGTAGTCGATGCTGTGTTTTTGCACGTAGCCTTTTGCCACTAGTCGAGCCTTGTACCGGTTGACCGAGCCATCGGTGTTGTACTTGACCTTGTACACCCACCTACACCCAATCGGTTTTACCCCTATTGGTGCGTCAACCAGGTCCCAGGTCTCGTTCTCCGTTAATGCGTGCATCTCTTCCTCCATCGCGGCACGCTGTCGCGTTACTACGCGCGTGCGTGGAGAAACGAGGCGGGACCACCGGGGTCTTGAACCGAAGAGCAGGTGATAGGAGGGGAAAGAGAACGAGAGAGATGACCGGTTACGTATGAGCAAAGAAACACAGGGACACGGCCCGTCGACGCAGAAAACACGAATGGACACAGAGACAGAGAGACACGAATGTTTGTATATTAACAGATGACACCAAAAAAAAAACAACAGAGCACGCGAGTGGTTACAATCGAACAGGCCGGCGAACAGATGCCGATGCCTGTTCGTCTGCGCACGAAAGGGGATACGATGGAGGTGCTGCCGGAAGCACACGAGCGTTCCTCGAAGCAGCGCAAGCCTCCCGAAAACCTGCAGAGAAGAGCAATAGAGAACAAACAGAGGAGAAGCGTTCGGTTACGGTCCGACAGCACTTCGTCCTCCTCAATGCGCAATCCCTTCTCCCCCGCATCTCCCTCTCTTTTATAGCTTCAGGAAGGGAGTCGTCTCCCTCATTTACTTCCTACCTACCGAATCTAACTACCCCCGGATATGCCTATGTACCTAATTCCCTATTATATACATTAAAGAGCGCGCACGCATGAAGAGCCGGTTCACGCGCGCTATGCACCAATTGCGCTAAGGGACGGTTTTCTTCACGACAACGCCAATTCGCGTCTTTAGCCGCTTCTGCGTAGCTCTCCGGCTCACGCACTTCCGCTACACAGGTCATGTACGCATAATGATGCGCCATGTACTCGTTGTATCCGAACCGCAAAATAGGATTCTTCTGGTGGGTAGATCGGCGTAATCTCACATTAGCCGATGTCGAGGCCTTCTCGGTCGACGCGGTCTTCATCTTTAAAGACCCGTCACCGGTTCCCTCGGAGTTGGACTCGCGTCGGTCTGACTCGTTCCTTTCCGTGCCGGAATCCGACACCTTCTTCTTCCCTTTCTCTTTGCGCGTAAGCCGTCTCCTTGGCTTCCTGCGCGGGGAATGCACGGCCGAGTCTCCACTACTCGTCGGCTCTTCATCGGACTGGTCGTACTGACTCAGTCATCCAATCGGTCCACTTAACCAGAGTGAAATCGGACTCTCTTCGCGGGTCTCGATTTCGGGTTCATCCGGAGGCATCTCGGCCTCGCTGACCCCATCGTCTGAGCTCGGATTGGAGGCGAGGTTCGTAGTCGGGGGCAGGTACCAGGACGCGGACTCGTCAAACACAACGTTGCGGCTCACATGCGCTTGTTTGGTGCGAGGGTTATAACACTTATAACCCTTCTGCTCGTCCAAGTAACCGACCAAGATGCATTTCTCGGCCTTTGCGTCCAGCTTCCTCCTTTTCTCCTTCGGTATATGCACATACGCAATGCTACCGAACACCCTCAAGTGTCGCAAGTTCGGCTTCGTTCCAACCGACACTTTGTCTCCGATCCGGTTCTGGATGTATACCGCGGTCCTTACCGCCTCGGCCCAATAGAACTTGGGCAAGCTCATCTCCTCCAGCATTGCCTCTGCCGCTTCCACAACTGACCGATTCTTCCTCTCGGCCACGCCGTTCTGCTCTGGCGTGTATCTACAACTGAATTCGCGCCGAATTCCCATTTGTTGTAGATAACCGTTGAATTGACCGGAAAAGTACTCTTTCCCGCCATCCGACCGCAGGCACTTGATCTTCCGTCCCGTTTCCGTTTCCATGAACCCTTTGAGGTCACGGAAACAGTCGAAGACTTCGCTCTTCCTCTTAATGAGGTAGATCCACGTGTGCCGCATATGGTCGTCGATGAAGGAGACAAAATATCGGCTCCCGCCAAGACTAACGTTTTGTGTCGGCCCCACACATCTGAGTGTATAAGGTCGAGCTTTTTCCGGCTCCGGTTTCGCTCGTTTGGGAAAGGAAGTCAGTGTTGCTTCCCGAGCTGGCAGGCTTCACAAATTTGTGCCTTTCGGCCACTAAATTTGGGCAATCCGAGCACTACCTGTTTCGATTGCAGATCTTGAAGCCGCTGGTAGTTGACGTGGCCTATCCGCTTGTGCCACAAGTCGATGTCCGACTCGGGTTTTTGTCCCTTCGCGAACATTGCGGTGCCACCGTTAGTGGAGTCGAGGATGAACATCCTCCCGTCTCTGCGCCCTTGCGCAATCACACGGCCTTCTTCCTCAATGAAGCACCCGAGGTGTGTAAACCTTTCTGCCCGACATGGCTAAGGGGAACTTCTCCGACATTCGCGATCGGATGCGGAGTGTCGTCTCCTGTTGCGACTACTCCAGGTTGTATCGGTTTTTCCAGGTACGAGAACCACTCCTTATGGCTCGTCATGTGGTTTGATGCGTCGGAGTCTACGTACCACACCTCGTCCGATCTCGGGGTGGTCCGTTTCATTGAGTTTGCTTCGTGTCTCGTCACGAAGGCAGACCCTTCTCCGGCTCTCCCGGAGTCTTCGGCGATTTCCCTTGTCGGTATGTCCGAAGCTGTTTTCGGAACCGGTTCTCTCCGAAATCGGCGCACTTCTTCCAGCACTCACTTTCCCTGTGGCCTTTCTTGTCACAGTACCAGCACTCTGCGATGGTCTTCCCTTGCCGGTTCTTATCGCTTCGACTCCCCCTGTTTCCGGAGGGTCCGGAGTTGCTGTCGGCATCACTTCGGTGCCTTCTTCCTTGATCTCGTCGGCCGCCTCCATTGCGTACCGACTCGCCTCGTCCGCCACGACCACAGGGCCTTTCTCCCTCCGTGTACAACATCTTGCTATCGGTGTGCATGCTCGTCGACGCACCCGCGTGGTTCTCCTCTACCAGGAGCATTGACTGTAAGTCGAAAAAGGACGGCGTATTCTCCCGGGTACACACAGCCGTTCGGAACGCTCTGAACTTCGACGCCAAACCTCCGAGATAGATCTGGGCCATCTCGCTCTCCTCGATGTTCACCTCTATGGAGGCGAGGGAGTCGCAGATATCCTTGATCTTCGAGGTAGAGTCCGCCACCGACAAGTCGCGTTGTCGTAGGTTGCTCAACTCCTGTCGGAGCTGGAGCTTCCTGGTTGTGGTGCTCGCGGCGAAAATCTTCTTCAGATTTTCCCACACACCCTTCGGCATCTTTGTATCCCGAACATAGCTCAATAGTTGTTCTCCCACACACGATGCGAAGCAGTATAGTACCCTGCTCGCCGATTGCTCCCACGACGGGAAGTCTCTGTGTGTCGATTCGGGTGCCGCGTCATTAGCTCCTTCGACGTAAATCCAGTAGTTGTGCCCGAGCATGTACTGGTGCATCTTGTAGGACCAAGCCGCGTAGTTGGTTCTGTTGAGCTTCTCAGTTGGAAGCGAGCTCGCCATGCCTCTATCCATCGTTCTTCTTGTTCTTCTTCGTCAAGCTGTGTCGGCTGCAGAGAGGTTCTCAACCCTCGCGCTCTAATACCATGTAAAAAGTAGCGTGCGGAAGTAAGTATGAAGACCGAATAGAAGGAAGAACACTTAGGTTTAATGGAGAGCTTGAGCTTACGCAGTATACGCAGGAGAGACAGAGAGAGTGAGAGAGAGAGAGAAGACACAAGAACTATATTCAACAACAACTCAAATCTCTATTCACCACTCTATACACATGTGTGTTCTATGAACACTTTTATACAAGTCCTCGAAGGACTGACCGAAGTACTGACGGTACTTCAATGCTCATTAAGAGCTCTTACACTAACTCCCAAACATATTCCTTACGGAATATCTTACCTAACGGCCTCCTGGTTTACGCACTCAACCTAACCGATCAGTCCCAACCGATCCGGTCCTCGGCTTCTTCAGCCGATCCGACCGATGTTGAGCTTGTCTCTCAACACTATGAAAACCACGGTAACAACTCCTGAATTGGCTTACCAATTCGTTGATGAGTTATTTTGTTTTTATGAGTTACCGATGGATATCGTGAGTGAGTGATCGAGATCCAAAGTTTACTAGTGACTTCTAGACGCAAGTGTTTAAGAAGTTAGAAACTACATTGAACATGAGCTTCACGGATCATCCTCAATCCGATGGACAAACAGAACGAGTAAATAAAATTATTGAGGACATGCTTCGAGCATACGTTGGTACAAAACCAACAAAATGGGAACGTTCTCTCCCAAATTTGGAGTTTTCTTATAACAACTCCAAGCATACATTGACGGGATATAGTCCTTTTATGTTGATGTATGGTTTTCAACCACGAGCCCCGATTGATGTTAATATACATCATGATGAGTTGCGAAGTACGCAAAAGTTTCTTCGGGATATGCAATATATGTTGCATATTGCACAAGATAATATAAAAACAACTCAAGATAGAGCGCGTTTTTATGCCGATCATCATAGGCAACCTCGTGTATTCCACCTTGGACAGAAGGTATTTTTACGTGTAACTCGCAATTCTAAGACATTGTCTAAGGGTAAGTGCACTAAGTTAGCCCCATGGTTTTGTGGACCTTTTACAGTCCTCAAACGCATTGGGTCATCAGCCTATCATCTCGCTCTTCCCGATGGTGTTGAAATTCATCCAGTTTTTCATGTGAGTCATCTAAAAGAACTTCTAGGTTCTAGCGACAATACAGTTACAACTGAAACTCTGGTTACTTCTGAAGAATTTTCTTCTAAACCACATGTAGTAGAAAGAATTCTCGACGTTAAAACAAAAAAATTACGTACTAAAGAAATCCGAGAATTTAAAATAAAATGGATGGATAAATCAATAAAAGATGCCACATGGGAACGCGAAAATACTCTCAGAACTAACTTCCCTAACTTTCCTTTGCAAGAGTGCAATGTTTTAAAGAGGGAGAATACGAGCATGCCCATATAATATCTCATGGTGAGAATTTACCGTAGTATTCTATACACGTGGATAAGTGTGAGGGTTAAATGAGAGTGTAAAGAAGGGGAGGATTACTTTTAATCCTCGGGATTGAGACAACCCATTGGGCCAAGTGTGAACTTGCCTAGGGGCCTTGGGTATCGCTATAAATGAGAGGCCTAGCTACCCTCATTTCATTATCTTGTTGACTACGTTGAGACTCTGTTTCGTGGTGGTTCAATTGTTGTAGCGAGTGCGCCAACACTAAGTACGACTCGATGCCACATCGGTGGTATGGGACACCGATCGAGGCTCGAGTCCGTCTCGATCCCTTCGCTTGGGGGTGGTCAGGTGGATCGACGCCCTTCTTTCTCGCTCTCTCCTTTCTATCTATCTATCTATTATCCTTATCATATGCTTACATTAGGGCATATCTCTAATACTGCTAGATTGAGCCACAAAAACTGCCCGATCGAATGCGGGTATTGTGGAAAACTCAAGCACTACGAAGAGGAGTACCGAAAGAAAAAACGGCAAATTCCGATTACGACGATTGTAATGGTATGTTCATGATGAGGCATAAAGCACATTCAATGTCGGTAGAAGACCAGGCAAGTACCTCCTCATCCGATAATGTATGGTTTGTTGACTTGAGAACATCCAATTAGACGACGTCTCATGAAGATTGGTTTTGAGAGTTGGGAAAGCCCGATCGACCAAGCTATGATGGAACTGGAGATGACACAACTCACTGGAGATGACATATCGGAAATGTCCCATTCGGGAATGACAACAAAAAAACCTATCTCAAGAACGTATTGCATGTCCCAACCATCACGAAAAACCTGCTCTCGATAGGCCAGATTGTCGAACAAGGCATGCAAGTACGATTCAATAATGATGCGTGCTTTATTGAGAAGGAAGGTCAACTAGTAGCTTACAGCCTAAGAGAAGGCCAAATGTTCATCCTCGAATCGAATGAGGTGAAGTCAGCCATGTTCGCAAAAGGCCCCAAAGTCGAAACCGACTTGAAACTATGGTATAAACGAATTCCCCACCTCAATCTCCAGAAGCTCAAAGGCATGCAATAAAAAGGAGTGGCAATCAGACTCCCGATTTCTACCGAAAAGGAGATGGTAGGTGTATGTGGAGCTTGTCAGTTCAACAAACAACACCGACAAATGTTCCCGAAAGAGAAGAGCGTGAGCAAAGGGATCCTGGATGTCGTACATTCAGATGTATGGGGACCGGCACAGACAACCACATTCGGCGGATGACAATACTATGTCACGTTTATCAATGACTTCTCCAGGCACACCTAGATTTACCCCATGCGGCAAAAGAGCGATGTGTTCGGACACTTCCAAAAGTTTAAAAATGAAGTTGAAAAAGACACACACACCTCAGCAAAACGAAGTAGCCGAACGAAAGAATCGGCATATAGTAAAGGTGGCAAGGGCCATGATGAACGAGAAAAACCTACCGAAATTGTAGTGGGCAGAAGTGGCTAACATAGCCGTCTTTCTCATGAACAGATGTAAAACCTCTGGAGTTAAAGTCCCCTTCTATGATGTGTGAAAGCTCTACTTTCACACAATGATTTGGCACATTATTATACCTTGTTTTGTATGTCAATATCATCTTTTCATGAGTTCAATCCTGCCTATTTCTAGCAATAATGTTGTGTTCCATATGTTATTGGGCATTGCAAATTCTTCAATTTCCTCTTCTTATCATAGTGCATTTTTTGTGTTGACATTTCCTTCTTTCTCTAGTTGAAATGAAGATATCCTTGACATGTGTTTGATCAAGGAGACACTCATTGCTAACATCATTCAAAGAATCATTTCATGTATTATTATAATTTGGAACATTCCAAAATTCAAGCATTGAATTGAGCATCCGTTAGATTCTAGAAACATGATTCTAGAATATGAATGCCAGCCGTGAACTTTTTGATGTAAAATGAGTGGGGATGATACATAGTCATAACTTCGGTTGTGCAATATCCTCCTCCGATTATCATATCTATTATGGCAAGGCTAGCAAAGAACTAGCGTTATAACGAAATTAAGGGATCCTGGATAAAAAAGCATAGGATAAAAAGCAAAAAGCAAGAGAAAGGGAGAGTGGATAAGGCAAACGACAATGTGGGAGAGTATCTAACGCTTGCATGGGGGGGTGGAGAAAAGCAAAAAGCAGAGAAGCAAGAAAAAAAGGAAGAATGGATAAGGCAAATGACGATATGCGGAGTTAAAATGTTTGCATGGCGGGAGAAAAGCAGATGGCAAAAAGCAGAAAAGCAAAAGGCAAAAAGCAGAAAAGCAAAGGAAAGGAAAAGAAAGGCAAAAAAATAAAAAGAAAGGGGAAAGAAGAAAGAGAGACCCTACGCTTCCTTATAAGTTGTGAGTGAATCGCATGCTTGTTTGAAAAAGCAAAAAGCTTTTTTAAGCAAACTCGGTCATGTGAGTGGGGGAGGGGGGGGGGCGGGCGTCACGTGACTCCGTTATTTTTTTGTCCTTCCCGGCTCACATTACCGTCGTCATTCGATTCAAGTCGTGGGTGGCGTCACGTCACGTGACCCTTACATTTGATTTTTGTTGCCTTTCTTCATCACATTGTGGATCTCCCTCCCGTCACGTGATCTTTATTTATTTTCTCATAAATTACGGGGGTTGTGGGGAGGTGGCGTAGTGGGGTGCGGGGGGGGCGGTCGTCATCAGTGTTGAGTGTGGATCACGTGAGGGGGAGGAGGAGAAATGATGAGGGGGAGGAGGTTGAGGGGGCACACGTGGTGCTGCGTGCTGCTCACCACAGTGAGCGCCATGCTGATGGGCTACGACGTGGGCGTGATGAGCAGCGCCATGCTGTTCATAAAGCGGGAGATGGGGCTGTCGGTGGGGCGGGAGGAGATGATGGTGGCCTCCCTCAACCTGGTGGCCGCCGCGGCAGCCCTGTGCGCCGGCTTCTTCGCCAACCGCTTCGGCCGCCGCCTCACGCTGGGCTTCGCCGCCGCCGTCTTCTTCGCCGGAGCCGCCGCCCTGGCCGCCGCGAGAAGCTTCCTGTGCCTCATGGCCGGCCGCGTCCTCACGGGCGTCGGCGTGGGCTTCGCCGTCATGATCGCCCCCCTCTACTCCGCCGAGATCTCGCCCGCCCCTGCCCGCGGCTTCCTCGTCTCCTTCACCGAGGTCTTCGTGGACCTCGGCATCCTCTTGGGCTACATCGTCGGCTTCGCCTTCCAATTCCTGGACCCCGCCTACAACTGGCGCCTCATGCTGGGCGCCGGCGCCCTCCCGGCCCTCCTGCTCGCCCTCGGCACGCTCCTCGTCCTCCCCGAATCCCCGCGCTGGCTCGTCATGCGCGGCCGCTACACCGAAGCCATGGAGGTCTTGGATCGCACCTCCTCCTGCGAGAAGGCTAGCACCGAGGAAGGAGACCACGAGGGCGGTGGAGGATTGAGCGAGACGAAGCGGCGGCTAGAGGAGATCGTGGCGGCCAACGAGGCGGAGAGATCCGGAGGAGGATCCACCACCGCGGTGGCCGGACAAGAGTGGGGGAAAAAACTGAAGCTCTCGGGCGTCGCCCGCCTGGTGAAGTCGTCGCCGAATTTCTTGGCCCTCGCGAAGCTCTACGCGGTGGCGATCGGGGTGAACTTCTTCCAGCAGGCGGCGGGGATCGAGGCGACGGTGTACTACAGCCCCGCGGTGTTCAAGGCGGCAGGGGTTAGCAGCCAGCTGGGCATGCTGGGCACAACCCTAGGGGTGGGCGTTGTGAAACTCTCCTTTGTGCTGGTGGCCACTTTCACACTGGACCACGTGGGGCGCAAGAAGCTCTTGCTGTTGAGCTCGGTGGGCATGCTGGCGTGCCTCGTGGTCGTGTGCGCCGCCTTCTTCGTGTTGGGCATGGAAGAAAACACGAGCCCCGGGGTCGGGGTTGGGCTCGCGGGCGCCCATTTCCCACTCCAAGGGGCTCTAGTCATCGTCCTGGCCATATGTAGCTACGTCGCCTTCTTCTCCATGGGCTGGGGCCCCATCGCGTACGTCCTCTCCTCCGAGATCTTCCCCCCGAGACATCGGTCCCAGGCCCTCGGCCTCTCCATGTTTGTGAACCGTATCGTGAGCGGCACCGTGGCCCTCACGTTCCTCACCGTCTCCGACGCCATCACCCCCCTCGGCACCTTCGCCCTCTTCGCCCTCGTCTCCTTCCTCTCTATCTTCTTCGTTCTCTTCCTTGTCCCCGAGACCAAGGGGAAAACACTCGAGGAGCTCGGAAGCAACACCACCGCCAACCTCGTAAATGCCCACGACATACATGATGATCTCCAAACCCCCTTAAGCTCTAACCAATAAGTTTTGCGAGCAATAGAGAACCACCTCGTAAATAAATGCCCACGACATATGTACATGACCTCCAAACCTCGTCAAGCTCTAACGAATAAGTTATATGCAAGCAAATCGCACTAATGACATAACAACTTTCATCTTCTCAAGCTCCCATCAAATAGGTAGTTAGAAATCTTGCCCCTCCAATACACTCTTCGACGTGGTCCGGTCGACTCTAGTTATATTGATTTTCTTTTGTAACCAACTTTCCGTCCTAGATGGTGCATCCACATTTACTGCGTCGAGTGGTACGATGCACTTTGCTAAATTTTCTAAGACGTGACTCTCATACTATTCCATGTATGGACATGCCTTCCATTTGTTGTCACACCTTTTGAAGGAAGACATTGATGGTAATTTCATAATAAGGGTTCATGGAAAACAATTTTTCAATGATGCCCATATCTCAAAGTTATAAAGACATGAATTTCAATGATTGTCTCATAGCCCAAGATCTTGACAATGCTGAATGATTTTTTGCTCTATTCCAATCCATATTGAAGTTAAAAGCTAATTAGGAAGGCCATGAGTCATGTGGGGTAATTTTTATACTCTTGTACTTAGCAATAGAATCCTCCTTTAATGTTTACTTTGATTTTCTCAATGATAATCTCATTGAAAACTAGTACTACTTGGTGTCACACAATGCCATATTTATGAGAACAAATGTAGTGTCTTTGTCGTACATTATAAACAAAGTTAGTTGCTTGGTAAAATTGTTCGTGCCTTTGTCTCACATTATAAACAAAGTGAGTTGATTGGTAAAATTAGTGACACTTTAACAATTAGAGTAATTGTGTCCATTTTATAACTCATCAACTCTATTTTCATATGTTCCACTTCCTCTAAATTGAAGACAAGGTGAGTTTCAAGTTCATTTTATAACTCATATATCTAACTATATTTTAATTCATGTTTTCCACTTCCTCTAAATTGAAGACAAGGTAAGGTAAATGCAAGTTTCAACAAGAATACCCCACTATTGAGAATTATGTCGGAAGAAAATTTGGTACTTGTCTTGGCATCTGAATAATTATAACTTATATTGAAATCCATATTCATATGGAAGTATTGTTTATCGTTTATCAAAGTGAAGCTTCCTTGTCTAGCAATTCTATTGAAGAAGTTTATGTGCTCGGACTCCTCAAAACTGGTTTTTCATGCCAAATCAAGCATATTGGTGTGCAACTTAGAGCTCCACGTGTTTCATGAAAGAAAAACATTCCTATTGATTTATCAAAGACATTTGAGAACAATACAAATGAAACCCATCATTACGTAAACATTGTGATGATATTAAATCATGCTAACATTTTAACTTAATGACATACTCGTGGCTAAGAATTTTGAAAAAAACTATTAAATATTGAGTTCTCTTAAAAAGTTGAGATTATAAATAAATTTGCATAATTCAAAGGAAGGTAAATTAAGTTAACAAAATTAATTAATTTTTTTTCCGAAGAAAGGGCGCTTACCATTAGTTACGTAAAGTGTATTTACAGTCCGAGATGTATACTATAATGTAATCATAGACACTCAACAATTCTATCTACTACATTACCCTATCTAGCACACGCCTCTCTATTTACATTGAACTCCTCTAAAACAAATATTGATCACGAACAACAAAAATATATTGTAATCTTTTATATATATTTCAAGACCCACCAGTTTGTGTTGATCATCCTGTCATGTTGAGAATCAAACTCAACTTCCCGTGAGTGGAACACACTCTAGGATACTCAAGTGTGAACACCCCACCTCCTTGTATAGTAACTAATGTGTCATAGAAGTTCATGTCCTATGACACATATTCTTTAAGTAATTAATACAAGACCTCTTTCCCAAGAGGCGGTACTAGTGAAAGAACTTAGGGAAAGGGTGACTACATAATCACCTTCTCCTTCTCTTTGTAAGGTTGTTGGTTATTCTTGTTTTCCTTGTAATGCAATTTTCTGTTTTTCTGTAATCTCGAGTTCTGTCTCTCTCTCTCTCTTCGCGCACACACAGAGAGTTACGGGCATGACCATATAATATCTCGTGGTGAGAATTTACCGTAGTATTCTATACACATGGATAAGTGTGAGGATTAAACGAGAGTGTAAAGAAGGGGAGGATTACTTTTAAATCCTCGGGATTGAGACAACCCATTAGGCCAAGTGTGAACTTGCCTGGGGGCCTTGGGTATCGCTATAAATAAGAGGCCTAGCTACCCTCATTTCATTATCTTGTTGACTACGTCGAGACTCGTTCTTGTGGTGGGTCAACTCTTGTAGCGAGCGCGCCAGCACCAGGTACGACTAGACGCCACGACGGTGGTATGGGACGCCGATCGAGGCTCGAGTCCGTCTCGATCCCTTCACTCGGGGGTGGTCGGGTGGATCGGCACCCTTCTTTCTCTCTCTCTCTCACTCCTTTCTATCTATTTATCTTTATTCCATCCTTATCTAATGCTTACATTAGTCTATGTCTCTAATATTTGGTATCCGAGCCTATGCACTAATGTTTCTTTTGTTGGTCTTATCTTCTCGATGGATGGCGATCGATCGTTGTGCGGTTGGCCTTCATGCAGACAAGGATCAACAAAGGAACTTCAGTAATCTTTGTTGTTATTTTTTGTCTATTTTTTCTTCTCCCATCTAATCATGTGTATGGTTAATATGTAAATTTTTTTCATTAATTCAATGATGTTGTAGTGGTAATTCAGTGGTTGTATAAAATGTTTACATATGTGTATGAGGTCAATACCTCATTTGACGTATATTGAATATGTGATGAGTGTCGTATGCGCATGAGGTTAATCCCTCAATTGCGTATTACGTTCACAAACATATGTTACGTTTGCGTATGAGGTCAATACCTCGATTTATTGTAAATGATATGCATTTGGTCTCGTATGCATAAGAGGTCAATACCTCAATTGTGTATTACGATTAACCCTTATTTTTGGATGTCTCGTGTGCGTAGAGGTATATGCCTCGATTACGTATCTCGATTACGTCATTTTTGGCTATTAAATATAACGATTTCTTTAATATAGGCATATGTGGTCACGTGTATATGTAGTTGATCGTATGTATGTGATAATATACATATGTGTATATAAGTTATTACGTGATTTTAAATTGAATGTTTTCCTTTTCGGGGAAAGGATCTTGGTGGCCGTCCTTACATTTTTGTGAGAATAGCGTTGTCACCATTCCTTTTTTCAACAATTTTTTATTGTTGAAATCCCCGTTGGTGACTTCGATATTTCGTTACATAAAGAAACGCGTATAACCATAATGATGTTGAATACATAGGTGTAGAAAGTAGCGTGCGGAAGCAGGTATGAAGACAGAACAGAGGAAGGAAACACAAGTTTAATGGAGAACTTGGGCTTACGCAGTATACGTGGGAGAGACAGAGAGAGAAAAACAAAAGAACTATATTTCACTATAATACTCAATCTCTGTGTACATAAGACGTGCTTAGTGAGCACTTTTATACAAGTCCTAAAAGGACTGACCGAAGTACTGACAGTACTTCAATGCTCATCAAGAGCTCCTACACTAACTCCCAAATATATTCCTCACGGAATATCTTTCCTAACGGCCTCCCGGTGTACGCACTCGGCCTAACCGATCAGTCCCAACCGATCCGGTCCTCGGCTTCTTCAGCCGATCCGGCCGATGTTGAGCTTGTTTCTCAACACTCCCCCTCAAGCTCAACTCGAGGCTCTTCGGGATCCTCGGGCTCACAGCTCCGGTTCCTCCTGGCTTCACGCCTCGCTCGCGCTCCTCGACCTGTTCGACTCCGCGCGCTTCGACCCTTCCGGTCGGCTTGTCTGCTCATATGGTCCTCATCAGCTCTTCTGTTGTTGTGGTGTTGACACTTCTTCTGCTGCCTTTTCTTTCGCTTGGGCCTCGGTTGATTCAGCCTGTCTGAATCAAACATCCGAACCGACTCGGCTACCTCCAATCGGTTTTCACTCTCGTTCGAGTTGGTTGTCTCCAACTCGTCTTTAGTTTTCTCACCCTCGATGTCGTCATCTCCCCTATCCGTGGTTGGCTTCGGCTCTCTCCTTCGGCTGCTCCCCTTCTGTCCTCTTCCGAACTTTTCCGCGGGTCCGCCCTCGGCTTCTTCAGCCGATCCGTCTTCAACCAGGTCAACCGACTCGGTGTCATGGTCCCCGCTCCTTTCCTGCTGCCTTGCTTGGTCGTTCGGGATTGTTCTCCCCCTCAAGTTCGGCACGTCAAGGTGACGCAACCCGAGCGCACCTGAGAATTGCCGCAACTTGTCCAGACCAAGAGGCTTGGTCAAGATGTCGGCAACCTGCCGTTCCGTCGGAACGTACTGAAGTTCGACTTCACCGGAAAGGACACGCTCACAGACGAAATGGTAATGCACCTCAATGTGCTTGGTCCGTGCATGGAAAACGTGGTTCTTCGCGAGCTGGATGCTGATGAGGTTGTCGCAATAGATCGTCGTCGGATCTGACACCTCCACTTGCAGATCCTTAAGTAGCCGCTTCAACCAGATGGCTTCGCATGTCGCGACAGCCGCTCCTCGGTACTCAGCCTCGGTGCTCCACAGTGCAACTGTCGACTGCTTCTTACTGCTCCACGCAATCGCGACACTCCCGAGGGAGAACGCGTATCCAGATGTGGATCGGCGATCGGCGGCGTTGCCAGCCCAATCAGCATCAGTGTAGCTGACTAACTGCGCGGCTGCACCGCTTCGATATAGCAGTCCCCGGTCCTTAGTGCCGTTGACATACCGAAGTATGCGTTGCTCACACTGAAGGTGCTCCTCGGTAGGTCGCGCCATGAACTGACTGATCACCCCGACCGGATAACTGAGGTCGGGTCGGGTGATGGTCAAGTATATGAGGCTTCCGACAATTTGTCGGAATCTCGTCGGGTCGCATACCTTTCCCGTATCGGGACGAAGCTTGACGGTTCTGTCCAAAGGAGTCGAGACGGACTTACAATCGGCCATCCCGAGCTTGAAGAGCATACTCAGCACGTAATCACGTTGACTGATCAATATGCCTTCGGGGGTATGGATCACTTCGATCCCGAGGAAGTAATGAAGGTCTCCTAGATCCTTCATGTCGAACGATGCCGCAAGCTGGAGCTTCACGCAGTCGATTTCCCCTAGGTCGGCGCCGGTGATGACCAAGTCATCGACATATAGTAAAATACTAACCGGTCCGAGTTGACCTTTCCGGATGAACAGGGAAGAGTCCGATTTTGACGTGACGAAGCCCATCCGACGCAGTTGTTGCGTGATCTTCGCGTTCCAGGCACGCGGGGCTTGCTTCAGTCCGTAAAGGGACTTCTTCAGTCGGCATAATGCCGAGGAGTTCGTTCCGAAGTGAAATCTGGGGGGTTGTACCATGTACACCTGTTCCTCAAGGTCACCTTGCAGGAACGCATTCTTTACATCCATCTGATGTAAGTGCCACCCCTTCGCCGCAGCTACTGCCAGCAAAACACGGACGGTCGCCATTTTCGCGACCAGCGCAAACGTCTCATCGTAGTCAATGCCGTGTTTTTGCGCGTAGCCCTTTGCCACTAGCCGAGCCTTGTACCGGTTGACCGAGCCATCGGTGTTGTACTTGACCTTGTACACCCACTTACACCCGATCGGATTCACACCCTTCGGTGCGTCAACCAGGTCCCAGGTCTCGTTCTCCGCCAATGCGTGCATCTCTTCCTCCATCGCGGCACGCCAATTCGCGTCTTTAGCCGCTTCTGCATAGCTCTCCAGCTCACGCACTTCCGCTACATGGGTCATGTACGCATAATGATGCGCCATGTACTCGTTGTAACCGAACCGCACAACTGGGTTCTTCTGGCGGGTAGATCGGCGTAATCTCACATTAGCCGATGTCGAGGCCTTCTCGGTCGACGCGGTCTTTCTCTTTGAAGACCCGTCACCGGTTTCCTCGGAGTCGGACTCGCGTCGGTCTGCCTCGTTCCCATCCGTGCCGGAATCCGACACCTTCTTCCCTTTCTCTTTGCGCGTAAGCCGTCTCCTCGGCTTCCTGCACGCGGAATGCACAGCCGAGTCTCCACTACTCGCCGGCTCTTCATCAGACTAGTCGTACCGACTCAGTCGTCCAATCGGTCCACTTAACCAGAGTGAAATCGGAGTCTCTTCGCGGGTCTCGATTTCGGGCTCATCCGGAGGCATCTCGGCCTCGCTGACCTCATCGTCAGAGCTCTTATTGGAGTCGGGGTTCCGAGGCGAGGGCAGGTACCAGGACGCGGACTTGTCAAACACAACTTCACGGCTGACACGCGCTTGTTTGGTGCGAGGGTTATAACACCTATAACCCTTCTGCTCGTCCGAGTAACCGACCAAGATGCACTTCTCGGCCTTTGCGTCCAGCTTCCTCCTTTTCTCCTTCGGTACATGCACATACGCAATGCTACCGAACACCCTCAAGTGTCGCAAGTTCGGCTTCGTTCCGAAATATAGCTCGTGCGCCGACACTTTGTCTCCAATCCGGTTCTGGATGTATACCGCGGTCCTTACCGCCTCGGCCCAGTAGAACTTGGGCAAGCTCTTCTCCTCCAGCATTGCTCGTGCCGCTTCCACAATCGACCGATTCTTTCTCTCGGCCACGCCGTTCTGCTCTGGCGTGTATCTACAACTGAATTCGTGGCGAATTCCCATTTGTTGTAGGTAACTGTTGAATTGACCGGAAAAGTACTCTTTCCCGCCATCTGATCGCAGGCACTTGATCTTTCGTCCTGTTTCGGTTTCCACGAACTCCTTGAGGTCCCGGAAATAGTCGAAGACTTCGCTCTTCCTCTCAATGAGGTAGATCCACGTGTGCCGCGTATGGTCGTCGATGAAGGAGACGAAATATCGGCTCCCGCCAAGACTAACGTTTTGTGCTGGCCCCCACACATCCGAGTGTATATGGTTGAGCTTGTTCCGGCTCCGGTTTCGCTCGTTGCGGAAAGGAAGTCGGTGTTGCTTCCCGAGCTGGTAGGCTTCACAAATTTGTGCCTTTCGGCCACTAAACTTGGGCAATCCGAACACTACCTGTTTCGATTGCAGATCTTGAAGCCGCTGGTGGTTGACGTGGCCTAGCCACAAGTCGATGTCCGACTCGGTCTTTTGTCCCTTCGCGTACATTGCGGTTCCGCCGTCAGTGGAGTCGAGGATGAACATCCTCCCCTCTCTGCGCCCTTGCGCAATCACACGGCCTTCTTCCTCAATGAAGCACCCGAGGTGTGTAAACCGAACCTCCATCCCTTGATCGACGATCTGTCCGACCGAGACCAAGTTCTTCATGATTGTCGGGACGTGCAACACGTTGATGAGTTTCCCTTTCTGCCCGACATGGCTAAGGGGAACTTCTCCGACATTCGCGATCGGATGCGGAGTGTCATCTCCTGTTGCGACTACTCCCGATTGTATCAGTTTTTCAAGGTACGAGAACCACTCATGGCTCGTCATGTGGTTTGATGCGCCGAAGTCTACGTACCACACCTCGTCCGATCTCGGGGTGTTCTCTTTCATTGAGTTTGCTTCGTGTCTCGTCACGAAGACAGACCCTTGTCCGGCTCTCCCGGAGTCTTCAGCGTAGTGCGATCGCTGCCGATTTCCCTTGTCGGTATGTCTGGAGCCGTTCCCGGAACCAGTTCTCTCCAAATCGGCGCGCTTCTTCCAGCACTCACTTTCCCTATGGCCTTTCTTGCCACAGTACCAGCACCCCGCGATGGACTTCCCTTGCTGGTTCTCATCGCTTCGACTCCCCCTGTTTCCGGAGGGTTCAGAGTTCCTGTCGGCATCACCTCGGTGCCTTCTTTCTTGATCTCGTCGGCCGCCTCCATTGCGTGCCGACTCGCCTCGTCCTCCACATCCACGGGGCCTATCTCCCTCCGTGTACAACATTCTGTTGTTGCTGTGCGTGCTTGTAGACGCACCCACGTGGTTCTCCTCTACCAGGAGCATCGATTGTAAGTCGAAAAAGGACAACGTATTCTCCCGGGTACACACAGCTGTTCGGAACGCTCCGAACTTCGACGCCAAACGTTTGAGACAGATCTGGACCATCTCGCTCTCCTCGATGTTCACCTCTATGGAGGCGAGGGAGTCGCAGATATCCTTGATCTTTGAGGTATAGTCCGCCACCGACAAGTCGCGTTGTCGTAGGTTGCTCAACTCCTGTCGGAGCTGAAGCTTCCTGGTTGTGGTGCTCGCGGCGAAAATCTTCTTCAGATTTTCCCACGCACCCTTCGGCGTCTTTGCATCCCGAACATAGCTCAATAGCTGTTCGCCCACACACGACGCGAAGCAGTATAGTACCCTGCTCGATGATTGCTCCCACGACAGAAATCTCTGTGTGTCGATTCGGGTGCCGCGTCATTAGCTCCTTTGACATAACTCCAGTAGCCGTGCCCGAGCAGGTACTGGTGCATCTTGTAGGACCAAGACGCGTAGTTGGTTTTGTCGAGCTTCTCTGTTGGAAGCGAGCTCGCCATGCCTCTATCCATCGTTCTTCTTGTTCTTCTTCGTCAAGCTGTGTCGGCTGCAGAGAGGTTCTCAACCCTCGCGCTGTGATACCATGTAAAGAGTAGCGTGCGGAAGCAAGTATGAAGACAGAACAGAGGAAGGAAACACAGGTTTAATGGAGAGCTTGGGCTTACGCAGTATACGCGGGAGAGACAGAGAGAGAAAAACAAAAGAACTATATTTCACTATAATACTCAATCTCTGTGTACATAAGACGTGCTCAGTGAGCACTTTTATACAAGTCCTGAAAGGACTGACCGAAGTACTGACAATACTTCAATGCTCATCAAGAGCTCCTACACTAACTCCCAAATATATTCCTCACGGAATATCTTTCCTAACGGTCTACCGGTGTACGCACTTGGCCTAACCGATCGGTCCCAACCGATCCGGTCCTCGGCTTCTTCAGCCAATCCGGCCGATGTTGAGCTTGTCTCTCAACAATAGGACTTGACCCACTTCATGTGAGGTCGCTCTTATGACACAGATATCCAACATCCCTCCCTCATTACATGGATACGATGCCACCATGATATCATTCTTACGAGAGGCATTCGTAATGACGTGACCATGTGATGGGCCACGTGGGCCTACTACGAAAAGAGGACTCATTTGGCTTGACCATTAGGTTGCGCTTTGGCATATGCCATCGTAATTATGAGACTTGAGGTTAGGTAATGTACCAACATAGTTGTAGTAAATGAGGGTGAAATAAGGACTCTTGACATATATGTTTCTTTAAAAAAACATATATGGGCAAATGCCTCGCATATCTCTTATACGCATGAAACTTTAAACATTCAAGAAGAGCAACCTACTTGGTTGGCTCAAGTGTTTAATGTATTTGTTCTCGAGATCTCGAGTTCAAATATGACCAAGATCATACAACATCGTTGATACATATGACTATAACACATGTTTAGACTTGAGGTCTAAGTGCACTTCGGGGTCCTCCTAATAGGACTTATAGAGCGAAAACCACATATGTGGGCACGGAAACATATTATATTGTTAACATTTTTTTCGTGTATAAACTATTCATGACGTGAACATAGATGGTTGAGCCACAGGGAGCCACCATGAGAAAAATCGATATAGAGATAAGGGAAAGACATTTATTTGTCACCCCCATGGTTTTTAAAACACCTTTGTGTTACCATAGTAACCTAATCTTGAACCTCATCTCATACGTCTAGAGGGGTATTGACGTGAGATAATGATATCGATTAATGTTCATCCATGATATGTTTACATCACGACATGATGTTATGACTATCTCTCTGACCTTATCCTATTTCTTTTCCAGAAATAATCATTTAATGGCTCAAAATAATGACCCGATGTCATCCGCTCAAGCGGAAGGAACTCAAGCAAATTCTCCTAGACAAATGTCCATTGAGATGTATTTTTCGCAAATAACCCAATACCTAAGTTTCACCACTCAACAGATGACCGAACTTTGGCAATCTCAAAGTGCTCTCAAGGCACGTGTCATTAGTCTACAACGTGAGACTAATAGACCTGATGAGCGACAGGGTGAACCATCGTTTGTCGTTAAGCCATTTACGGGAGACAAAAAGGAAAGAACCGAAGAAGCAATCTACACGTGGCTGGGCCGATGGGAGTCTCATTTTGAGCTCTATCCCACGCCAGATAGTACGAAGATTGCTCAACATTGGCCGGATCGGCTGAAGAAGCCGAGGACCGGATCGGCTGGGACCGATCGGTTAGGCCGTTAGGAAAGATATTCCGTGAGGAATATATTTGGAAGTTAGTGTAGGAGCTCTTAATGAGCATTGAAGTACTGTCAGTACACCAGTCAGTCCTTCTAGGGCTTGTACAAAGTGTTCATTGAACACATATATGTATTGTTTTTTTGTCTTTTATAATAACAATCCTTTTCGTGTCTTCTCTCCAACTCTCTCGGTCTCTCCTGTGTATACTGTGTAAGCTCAAGCTCTCCATTAAACCTGAGTGTTCTTCCTTCTGTTCTGTCTTTATACTTGCTTCCGCACGCTACCTTTTACATGGTATCAGAGCACGAGGGTTGAGAACCTCTCTACAGCCGACACAGCTTGACGAAGAAGAACATGAAGAACGATGGATAGAGGCATGGTGAGCTCGCTTTCAACAGAGAAGCTCGACAGAACCAACTACGCGTTGTCGCGTTGTTACGCGCGTGCGTGGAGAAAGGCGGGACCACGTGGGTCTTGGACTAGAGAGCGATGGAGCGTAGGAAGTCGTGCTTCACTGTTTCTGGGGCATCCCAGAAACACACCGGAAGCAACCGAAGGGAGAGAGAGAGAGAGAGCTTAACACCGACTCACGCACACACACACGCACACTCGCACACACAGCCCAACCCGACCCACGCCTTATGTACAGAAAACGCAGGAGAGGGTAAGCACCCGACGCCAACAACGACGCGAATATACACAGACAAACGTATATATATATATAGAAGAAGAAGAATACATTCCCGGCTTCGAGCCAGACCAAGATAGCTTACAACAGTCGTCTGCTGTCAAGCCGCCGTCGGGGAGCTCTCGGGCTCGTCGCGCCGAGCGGGGTCTTGCACAGGAGATAAGCTGCAGCAAACCCTAAGCGAACACGAAGGAGAAGAAGAAGAAGAAGCTAACTCTAAACCTAACGGTATACCCTCTAATGCAAAATGGGCAACCCCTTCACAAGGGGTGTTCCCTTCCTTATATAGAACAAGGAAAGGGATGCGTTACAATGTGGGACAAATCCCGCCTTACATGGGATCGTCTGCCCCGACTTGACTACTCTTCGGCGCCATAAAGGTGCCCTTGATATTCACACTAAATGTACATGGGTGCGTACACACGCTGCACCCCGCCGATGTAGCCAATGTTTCCCGGTTTCCGCCTCTGGCCGAAATTCTTCACGACATCCGCCCCCACCTAACCGCACATCCACCAGTATGTGCCAAGTCCGGTTGAAGGGTGAGAGATTTCAGTCGGTGAGAAACCGGTCTTCTGTGATCCGCATCCCGGCTCGCTACCGGTTTGACCCGTCGGCTTCGAGTCTTCCTTCGCGCTCGCCTTCGCGCTCCGGCACCTCCGTGTGCCACATACCTTCGACCGTTGTTTGGCACCGCCTGTGCTGTACTCCGGTTCATTGCACGCCTCGTCGGCCCCTTTCCCGGCCAGATCGTGCATCGCCGCTCACCCGCATACTAGTGTCCTTCGCATCCGAGGAACACCCCGTAGTAGCCCGCTTGGCCCTTCCCGTCTTCGTGCTGCCCGACACACCTCCCTGTGTTTGCCCCTACCGGCTCCTTCCGCAACCTCGTGTCGTCGGGTCCTGTTCCCTGCCGCTACCGTCCTTCTCCCTAGGTCTCACATTGCCATGTTGGCCGAACTGTCGGGGTCTCTGGATCGGTGTGAGGGTCCCATAGGACCGGACTCCGTTTCTATGCTTGCCGAAATTAGGGTGTCTATGTTTGAGCCCCTCCTGGACTCTCCTCATGTTTTCCGCGTAGTCAGGTCCTGTTTCCCGCTGCCACCAACCTTCTCTCCCGGTCTCATGTTGCCACGTTGGCTGAACTGCCGGAGTCTCTGGTTAAGTGTGGGGATCCCGTAGGACCGGACTTCCTTACGCCCATAGCCTTCGTCACCTCGCTGCCACCGTCAGTATCTTGGTCTTACGTCGACCGCGTTGCCGACTGCCGAAGTCTCTAGAACCGGTGTGAAGGATCCTCCGTAGACCGCCCGTCCGTGGCCCCTTTTGTCTTCGTCACCTCGCCGCCACCGTCAGTATCTTGGTCTTACGTTGACCGCGTTGCCGACTGCCGAAGTCTCTAGAACCGGTGTGAAGGATCCTCCGTAGACCGCCCGTCTGTGGCCCCTTTTGTCTTCGTCACCTTGCCGCCACTGTCAGTATCTTGGTCTTACGTCGACCGCGTTGCCGACTGCCGAAGTCTCTAGAACCGGTGTGAAGGATCCTCCGTAGACCGCCCATCCGTCTTCCCGACCCTGTCTCGGGTCGTCCTTTTCCGCATGCCGGGAGGGCGGTTTACTCTGCACCCTCTCCCGTGGTACCGACGTACCGTGTCCTTGGCCTCTTCGTAGGCCTGCTCTCTTCCTCCCTCCCGGAATGGTCATCCGGGAGTCCGCTCCGCCCGGTTCTCGTCCGGGTCCGTTCGTCCTTCTCCGGATTGTCGAGTCCCGTTCTCCTGTCGCCACCGTCCTCTCGTATAGGACTCACGCCGGCACTCGGGCCTGCAGCCGGATCGGTGTAAGGAATCCCATAGGACCGGCTTTCATTCTCTTTCCAACTCTCAACCTTCGCTCGGTCGGTCTTTCTCCCCATGTAAAAGAGGGCGGCTCGTCCCGCACCCCCTTCTGTATCGGCACTTTCATGCCGAATCCGGCCCCGATCAAACGATCCACGACCGGATTCTACTCCATACGAATCGGAATGCCGATCTCCTCGTGCCGCTTTCGTCCTCGGCCTCCTCGTAGGCCGTTTCCCATCCGACTTCGCTGGCATCGTGCCAGGACTCCTCGGTACCGCTATCCATCTCCTCGGTCTTACATGGGCATATGGGCCTGAATGCCGAGTTCTCTGGAATCGGGTCGGTGGGCTTTCGTCCGTTCCTTCCCTGCATCGTCTCGCCGGTGATTCTTGCCCTTTCGCCGCCTTCTTCCTCCGCTTGGGACTCACGTGGGCACTCGGGCCCGACTGCCATCGTCTCGGGAGCAAGTGTGGGAAGACACAAAGAATCGCCCGTCCATTTTGCGCCCTTGTCCGTATCCACCGACTCTTCGTGGTCGGCGGTCGTCTTCTTACCGATCGCGCAAGCCCTGTCTGGGCTTGCTTCTCCAATGACCGGGATCTCGGGCCGACACGCCCGAAACCGCTGGTCCCAATGTTCCGGTTCTGCGATCTGTATCTCGGCCTCGTCCTTGGCCGTTCTATCTCCACAAGTCGAGAGGGCGTTTCGTTCCGCACCCTCTCCCGTGGTACCGTGGTACCGATCTTCCGCCGTCGCGTGGGGCAAGTACATCTTCTCAGTCTCGGCTTGCGGCCTCCATCTTTCCTCTTCCTCGAGCATCGCCTCGAGAGCTGCGTACGCCTCCGCAATCCTGGCCCCAACGCCGACCCTTGCCGACTCTCTCTGCCATTCGGCCTCTTCCCGCTGTGATGGCACGCCGTCGCGTACCTTCCTCTTAGCCTTCTCGGCTCGCTCGTTGTCTAGCCGTTGGCACACCCTTCCGACCTTCGACTAGTCCTCCGTAAGCCCATTCGCTCCGTCATCGTCTTCGAGCTCAATCCCGATGGCTTCCCGTTCCGCTCGGTCGATCGACCTGACGAACAAAAGGACTTTGTCCGCCCCCACCAAACCTTGTTCCCGCTCTGGGAGTCGGGCAAGCCGTCGCTCGAACTCTCAGAACACCTTCGTCGCGCCCCGGTGGGTCTTTGCCGATGCTACCCACTGGTCGAAGTCGTGCCGTCCCCGGCTCTTCCGCCGTCCTCCGTATGCCTTCACGAGCGCCTCTTCGAAGGCCTCCCACGAACTATGAGCCTCACGAAGCTCCTTTACTTTCGTATGCATCCAGACAGCTACGACCCGGCAGAAGAACTCCAGCCTCAACGCCTCGTCTACGCCACGCTCCTCCATTTCTGCGTTCTAGGCTTCCAAGTAAGATGGGACTCTGTCCCCGTTGAAACAACTGACTCTTTCGACCACTCGCTCAACCGCTTGTTGCGCTGCTTCTCACCTCATCACCACTCATGCCGACTCCAACACCACTTCGGCCACCATCTCCGCAAGGTCGTCGTCTTCTGACTCCATCCTCCCTTGCCGCCCTTCACGTCGCATTGTTACGCGCGTGCGTGGAGAAAGGTAGGACCACGGGGGTCTTGGACTAGAGAGCGATGGAGCGTAGGAAGTCGTGCTTCACTGTTTCTGGGGCATCCCAGAAACACACCGGAAGCAACCGAAGGGAGAGAGAGAGAGAGAGCTTAACACCGACTCACGCACACACATACGCACACTCGCACACACAGCCCAACCCGACCCACGCCTTATGTACAGAAAACGTAGGAGAGGGTAAGCACCCGACGCCAACAACGACGCGAATATACCCAGACAAACGTATATATATATGTATAGAAGAAGAATACATTCCCGGCTTCAAGCCAGACCAAGATAGCTTACAACAGTCGTCAGCTGTCAAGCCGCCGTCGGGGAGCTCTCGGGCTCGTCGCGAAGAGCGGGGTCTTGCACAGGAGATAAGCTGCAGCAAACCCTAAGCGAACACGAAGGAGAAGAAGAAGAAGAAGCTAACTCTAAACCTAACGGTATACCCTCTAATGCAAAATGGGCAACCCCTTCACAGAGGGTGTTCCCTTCGTTTTATAGAACAAGGAAAGGGATGCGTTACAATGTGGGACAAATCCCGCCTTACATGGGATCGTCTGCCCCGACTTGACTACTCTTCGGCGCAATAAAGGCGCCCTCGATATTCACACTAAATGTACATGGGTGCGTACACACGCTGCACCCGGCCGATGTAGCCAATGTTTCCCGGTTTCCGCCTCTGGCCGAAATTCTTCACGACAGCGTCTTGGTCCTACAAGATGCACCAGTACCTGCTCGGGCACGGCTAGTGGAGTTATGTCGAAGGAGCTAATGACGCGGCACCCGAATCGACACACAGAGACTTTCCGTCTTGGGAGCAATCGGCGAGCAGGGTATTATACTGCTTCGCGTCGTGTGTGGGCGAACAACTATTCAGCTATGTTCGGGATGCAAAGACGCCGAAGGGTGCGTGGGAAAATCTAAAGAAGATTTTCGCCACGAGCACCACAGCCAGGAAGCTTCAGCTCCGACAGGAGTTGAGCAACCTACGACAACGCGACTTGTCGGTGGGGGACTATACCTTGAAGATCAAGGATATTTGCGACTCCCTTGCCTCCCTAGAGGTGAACATCGAGGAGAGCGAGATGGTCCAGATCTGTCTCAGAGGTTTGGCTTTGAAGTTCGGAGCGTTCCAAACGGCTGTGTGTACCCGGGAGAATACGCAGTCCTTTTTCAACTTACAATCAATGCTCCTGGTAGAGGAGAACCACGTGGGTGCGTCGACGAGCACGCACACGGACAACAAGATGTTGTACACGGAGGGAGAAAGGCCTCGTGGTCATGGCGGACGAGGCGAGTCAGTACGCAATGGAAGCTGCCGACGAGATCAAGGAAGAAGGCACTGAAGTGATGCCGACAACAACTCCTGACCCTCCGGAAACAGGGGGAGTTGAAGCGATGAGAACCGGCAAGGGAAGGCCATCGCAGAGTGCTGGTACTGAGGAACCGGGTGTTGTACCTGTGGGAAGGCCGGGTGCACGCCGGCGACACCAGGAGGGCCCTGAACCGAAACGACGGGCGAGGAGGTATGAAGAGACTGATGGAAGAGGCAGCGGCCCGACACGTGGAGGCCATCCACTACTCGGCGTCGGCCGGTATTCGGGTCGGGGGCAGCGAGGCCCGAAAGGAGAGCAAAGACGGTTTCTGGTCGGCAATGCTAGAAGGCCTCGCCGGCGCACGGCTGAGGAAAGATGAAACGAACCGCGCTGAGAGACGGGTCTGGGAAGTAACCGGGTGGAGCGACCCGGTCGAGGAGAAGACGGGCTTCGTAGAAGCCGCCTGCCGGAACTACGAGGCTCTGGTAGAAGACAAACGAGTGGAGAAAGCTGGAGCGGTCGGGCCCTCACAACGGTACGAGACCCGATTCGGGCAGCGACGGAACGATGCCGGTGGGTCCAGCTCGCAAGATAACTCCAGGAAGGGCGGATACCGACTGGGGACGGAAATAGAAAGGACTACGGACCTACGAAAGGTCCTAGAGGAACGGATCCTCGACAGCAAGGTGGAGCTGTCATTGCGGGAGGTGCTGGGGATCGCCAAGAAGGAGTTCCACGACTCCATTGTAGACTTGGTGAAACGGAAGAGGCTGTCGACGGAGACGGATCCGGAAAGACCGGTAGAGGTGCGGACGACGCACATCGACGACTCGGCGCTGGCAGATGAGTGGGCGGAGAGCCACTATTCGAGGCCACACTAGGCCCGAGCGACCACGGAGACCCCGGTGAAGATCAGAGATGTTCAGGAACTGGTGGTGGCATTGGTGGACCACGGTTCGGAAATAAACTTGATGTCAATGGACTTCTATAAGAAGGGAAAGTGGCCGATCAACACCAAGCACGGTGGAAGATACGGGCGGCGACGCGCGCTACCGAGGAATTGCACGGGGCCTGCCCGAACGTGCGAGTCAAGATCGGCGACGTCGAGATTGACCAGCACTTCTTCGTACAAGAGACGTCTTCGCACCCGGTCATATTAGGTGAACCATACATCACGGCGGCGCGAATGGAGACCAAGGTGCTAGACAACGGTTCGGCCTACGCAAGGGTCAAAAGCCAGGACGGGCGCCATTCGGTCCAATTTCTGACCGTGAGACCGAACCACGAGCGGAACCGCGAATCCCTCGGTGGCGAGAACTGGGAGGATTTTTCGGGAGGGCTGCCAAGGCGTGGGGCCGAGACAGTCCGGACACTCGGGGAAGACCCCACAGCTGTACGATAGAACCGAAACCGAAGAAACCTTGTATGATAGGTAGAAAATTCTGCTTCTCCGGCAACGGAGGATGTATGATAGTCGGCATCGTTGGCCGAGAAAGGGCAAGGGCGGAGGAGCGACTTCGAGCGTGCGGAGTTCTCGGCCCGGACGAGGAAATCAGCGTAGCCGTGGAGGAGGTCTCCTTCGATGACACCTTGGGAATGCTAAGGAAAGTAGCCGAAGAAGACCTTAACGAAGACCGGACGATACCGGTATGTTCCGAAGAGATGTACGAAGTCATCGCGAACTTCAGTCGGGGGCTCAGGTCGGATCGGACGGCCCGAGTTAGCACGAAGTACAAGACTGTGGACCGGAAGGTAAGGCCAGTCGCGGCACCCTTACCGGAGGGCAGTGAGTCTTGGATCAGAGGGGTTGCGTCGGACCCCAGTTTACGAGATCTGGCCTGCATAGGACACACCTTCACTGACGGGACGCTCCGGGAGCTCAAGATTGGTGGGGGCGGGTTCCTACTGCCGGCGGAGGAAGACCGGTTTCGGAGAATGCTCGGAAGGCACGGGAAAGCCTTCGCGTTCTCGCCGGAAGAGATCGGGTGCGTAGACCTGACAATCGTGGAGCCGATGGTGATATTCACGGTACCGCATGTGCCGTGGAATCTCAAGCCGATTCCGGTACCAAGAGCTCACATCCCGGAGTTGATGGGGCTACTGAGGCAGAAAGTCGATATGGGTATTCTCGAACCGTCGAGCGCACCATACTCGAGCCGATGGTTTACCGTACCAAAGAAAAACGGAACATTGCGCTTCATTCAGGACCTGCAGCCGGTCAACAGAGTGACTATTCGGAACGCAGGAATCGGACCGACCATAGACGAGTTCGCGGAGGCCTTCGCCGGGAGGTCGATTTACTCGGTCGGTGATTTGTACTCGGGGTACGACCAGTTCCAGCTAGCTGTGGAGAGCAGAGACATTACGACGATGCAAACTCCCCTCGGCCTAGTGCGAATGTGTACCCTGCCACAAGGAGGGACCAACTCGGTAGCCCACATGGTGAATGCAATGAACAAGGTACTGAGGGATTGCATCCCGGACATCACCATGCCGTTTCTAGACGACATCCCGATCAAGGGGTGCTCGGTGGAGGAGAAGGACGAGACAGTCGGGCCGGACGGATGCCGGCGATTCGTGGCGAAACACATCGACGACTGCAAGAAGGTGCTACAAAGGCTAGAGGATGCGAGGCTCACCTTCTCCGGGGAGAAATCGGCCTTCGGGCAATTGGAAATCCTGGTGGTCGGGCACCTATGTGGACCCTATGGCCGGAAGCCGTCTCCGGCAAAGGTAGAAGCCATCTCCGCGATGAAGAACGATTGTAGCTCGGCTACGGAAGTTCGGAGGTTCTTGGGGGCATGCGCATTCTACCACATATGGATCCCACATTACGCCCACGTTGCGGAGCCACCTTCACCGATGGGACGCTCCGGGAGCTCAAGATCGGTGGGGGCGAGTTCCTACTGCCGGCGGAGGAAGACCGGTTTCGGAGAATGCTCGGGAGGCACGGGAATCGGACCGACCATAGACGAGTTCGCGGAGGCCTTCGCCGGAAGGTCGATTTACTCGGTCGGTTTAGGGTTTAGGGTTTAGGGTTTAGGGTTTAGGGTTTAGGGTTTCGGAGGACGAAGAAGTCGGTGTGGACTTCTTCGAGGCAGCGTACGTAACAGCCGATGGGACGAGCACTCCGGCACTTAACGACTTCGACGAGAGCAAGTACGACGGCAAGTGGCTCCAGATCGGTCGATTTTTGAGGACGATGACGACGGATGTGTCGTGGACGAAGGACGAGGCCAACCGGATCCGGAAGAAAGCTTACCGATTCTTTCTCCGGGACGGATACTTATGGAAGCACCCGAAGAAGAGGAACGGCGTCCCGCTCCGGGTGGTGGCGATGAAGGAAGAACAGGAGGAGCTGCTGACGGGCTACCACGACAGCCCTTGGGCCGGACACCGTGGAACGTGGGCCACGTTCGAGAAGATAAAGGGGAAGTACTGGTGGCCGGGACTGTACCGGGACGTGCATCGGTTCGTGACAACTTGCGAGAGCTGTCAGATGCACTCCATAGTCCGGCATTGGGACGAGCTTCACCCTACGTACCCTCCGACCATCCACTTCAAATGGATGGTAGATCTGGTGATGATGCCGATGGGCGTAGGACAGATCCGGTATCTGGTCCTGGCTCGGGAAGATCTGACGAACCAGGTGGAAGGCCGAGCCCTTCAGAACAAAACGACCGCGGCCGTATGTCGGTTCTTGATCGAGGACGTGATATGCCGGTACGGGTGCGTCGGGAAGATCGTGGCTGATCGCGGGGAGTTGGACGCCGAAGAGGCCGAGGAACTGTTCGACCGGCTAGGAGTCAAGCTCTCGCTTACCACTGCGTATAATCCGGAGGCGAATGGGAAGGTGGAGCGCGGACACGGACCGATCGTCAAGGCATTAGTTCGGGCATGCGGAGGTCAAGTCGGGAATTGGCCGCGACTGTTGCCTTACGCGTTGTGGGCGGACCGAACTACGCACAATTCGGTAACCGGATTCATGCCGGCAGAACTCATGTTTGGGCAGAAGCCGGTCATGCCAATGGAACGTACGATCTCCTCGTGGGCAACCGTGGACTGGAGAGACGAGATGAGCCGGGAGGAGCTGCTGGTGGTGCGTATACGACAGCTCGAGCGAAGACCGGAGGACGTGGAGCAGGCTGCGGAAAAGCTTCGGGAAGCAAGGATGAGGAACAAAGCCCGGTTCGACCAAACGCACCGGCTCCGACCGAAGAAGATCGAGGAAGGCGACTGGGTGCTAGTCTACGACAGTAGCCTTGACAACCAGCACCGAGCGACACGGAAGTTCACAAGAAGGTGGTTCGGGCCTTACGTGGTATAAAGCGCCAACGACAACGAGACGTACCATCTGGCGGAACTCGACGGTACGAGAATGGCGATACCGGTAGCAGGGAAGCGGATCAAAGCGTTCAAGAAGCGTCACGACGACGAGCCAGATCCGATTGGCCTGGACCGCGACGACGAACGATCCGAAACCGAGGAAGAACCGACGGGCGGGGAATGAAGGCTGGACCGGTTTTCTCCGTCCCAACTCAATTTGGCGCATGCCGGTGGATGCGCAGTTAGGTGGGGGTGGATGTCGTGAAGAAAACCGTCCACAAGCGGAATCGGTGCACAGGAGCGTAGGAACCGGCTCTTCTCGAATGTTGTCCATAGAAGATCCTAGGCGGGTAGATTTAGTGGGTAGGAAGTAAAGGGGAAACGGCTCCTTCCTTGCTTATAAAAAGGAGGGAGACGAGAAGGGGGAGGGGATCGCGGAGAGTCGAGGACGAAGTGCTGTTGGTTTGCGTGCGAAGGCTTCTCTCTCTCTCTCTGTTCACAAACTCCATAGCTTCCTTCTGTGCAGGTTTCGGGAGGCTCGCGCTGCTCTGAGGAATGCCCGAGTGCTTCCGGCAGCACCTCCAACCTGCTCCTGTCTTTCTGTGCGTTTACGAACAGGCATCTGCATCTGCTCGCTGGCCTGTTCGGTTGTAACCGACTTCGTGGTTTTGTTGTCTTCGTGTTCTTGTTGTTTGTCTTTGTTAATACATACATACATTCGTGTCTTTCTGTGTCGCTGTCCCACTTGCGTCTTTGCGTCGAAGGGCCGTGTCCCTGTGGATCTACGCTCGCACGTAGAGGGTCTCTTCTCCTTCCTCTCTTGCTCTTTGGTACAGGACCCCCGAGGTTCCGCCTCATTCCATGCATCCGCGAGGAAAACCTCGACAACGGGTCATGTACGCATAATGATGCGCCCTGTACTCGTTGTATCCGAACCGCAAATTAGGATTCTTCTGGTGGGTAGATCGGCGTAATCTCACATTAGCCGATGTCGAGGCCTTCTCGGTCAACGCGGACTTCACCTTTAAAGTCCCGTCACCGGTCCCTTGGAATCGGACTCGCGTCGGTCTGACTCATTCCTATCCTCGCCGGAATCCGACACCTTCTTCTTCCCTTTCTCTTTGTGCGTAAGCTGTCTCCTCGGCTTCCTACGCGGGGAATGCACGGCTGAGTCTCCACTACTTGCCGGCTCTTCATCGGACTGGTCGTACCGACTCGGCTGATCTAGAGGCATCTCGGCCTCGCTGACCTCATCGTTAGAGCTCGGATTGGAGTCGGGGTGCGAGTCGGGGGCTGGTACCAGGACGCGGACTCGTCAAACACAAAGTCACGACTAACACGCGCTTGTTTGTTGCGAAGGTTATAGCACTTATAACCCTTCTGCTCGTCCGAGTAACCGACCAAGATGCATTTCTCGGCCTTTGCATCTTGCTTCCTCCTTTTCTCCTTTGGTACATGCACATACACAATGCTACCGAACACCCTCAAGTGTCGCAAGTTCGGCTTCGTTCCGAAATATAGCTCGTGCGCCGACACTTTGTCTCCGATCCGGTTCTGGATGTATACCGCGGTCCTTACCGCCTCAGCCCAGTAGAACTTGGGCAAGCTCTTCTCCTCCAGCATTGCCCGTGCCGCTTCCACAACTGACCGATTTTTCCTCTCGGCCACGCCGTTCTGCTCCGGTGTGTATCTACAACTGAATTCGCGCCGATTCCCATTTGTTGTAGATAACCGTTGAATTGACCGGAAAATTACTCTTTCCCGCCATCCGACCGCAGGCACTTGATCTTTCGTTCCGTTTCCGTTTCGACGAACCCTTTGAGGTCCCGGAAATAGTCGAAGACTTCGCTCTTCCTCTCAATGAGGTAGATCCACGTGTGCCGCGTGTGGTTGTCGATGAAGGAGACGAAATATTGGCTCCCGCCAAGACTAACGTTTTGTGTCGGCCCCCATACATCAGAGTGTATAAGGTCGAGCTTGTTCCGGCTCCGGTTTCGCTCGTTGGGGAAAGGAAGTCGGTGTTGCTTCCTGAGCTGGCAGGCTTCACAAATTTGTGCCTTTCGGCCACTAAATTTGGGCAATCTGAACACTACCTATTTCGATTGCAGATCTTGAAGCTGCTGGTAGTTGACGTGGCCTATCCGCTTGTGCCACAAGTCGATGTCCGACTCGGATTTTTGTCCCTTCGCGAACATTGCAGTGCCGCCGTCAGTGGAGTCGAGGATGAACATCCTCCCGTCTCTGCGCCCTTTTGCAATCACACGACCTTCTTCCTCAATGAAGCAGCCGAGGTGTGTAAACCGAACCTCCATCCCTTGGTCGATGATCTGTCCGACCAAGACCAAGTTCTTCGTGATTGTTGGAACGTGCAGACGTTCATGAGTTTCCCTTTCTGCCCGACATGGCTAAGGGGAACTTCTCCGACATTCACGATCGGATGCGGAGTGTCGTCTCTTGTTGTGACTACTCCAGGTTGGATCGGTTTTTCGAGGTACGAGAACCACTCCTTATGGCTCTTCATGTGGTTTGACGCGCCGGAGTCTACGTTCCACACCTCGTCCGATCTCGGGGTAGTCCGTTTCATTGAGTTTTCTTCGTGTCTCGTCACGAAGGCAGACCCCTCTCCGGCTATCCCGGAGTCTTCGGCGTAGTGCGATCGCTACCGATTTCCCTTGTCGGTATGTCCGGAGCCGTTTACGGAACCGGTTCTCTTCGAATCGACGCGCTTCTTCCAGCACTCACTTTCCATGTGATCTTTCTTGCCACAGTACCAACACTCCGCGATGGCCTTCCCTTGCTGGTTCTCATCGCTTCGACTCCCCCTGTTTTCGGAGGATCCGGAGTTGCTGTCGGCATCACTTCGGTGCCTTCTTCCTTGATCTCGTCGGTCGCTTCCATTGCATACCCACTCGCCTCGTCCGCCACGACCATGGGGCCTTTCTCCATCCGTGTACAACATCTTGTTGTCGGTGTGCGTGCTCGTCGACGCACCCACGTGGTTCTCCTCTACCAGGAGCATCAACTGTAAGTCGAAAAAGGACAGCGTATTCTCCTGGGTACACACAGCCATTCGGAACGCTCTGAACTTCGACGCCAAACGTTTGAGACAGATCTGGAGCATCTCGCTCTCCTCGATGTTCACCTCTATGGAGGCGAGGGAGTCGCAGATATCCTTGATCTTCGAGGTATAGTCCGCCACCGACAAGTCGCGTTGTCGTAGGTTGCTCAACTCCTGTCGGAGCTGAAGCTTCCTGGTTGTGGTGCTCGCGGCGAAAATCTTCTTCAGATTTTCCCACGCACCCTTCGGCGTCTTTGCATCCCGAACATAGCTCAATAGCTGTTCGCCCAGACACGACGCGAAGCAGTATAATACCCTGCTCGCCGATGGCTCCCACGACAGAAATCTCTGTGTGTCGATTCGGGTGCCGCGTCATTAGCTCCTTTGACATAACTCCAGTAGCCGTGCCCGAGCAGGTACTGGTGCATCTTGTAGGACCAAGACGCGTAGTTGGTTCTGTCGAGCTTCTCAGTTGGAAGCGAGCTCGCCATGCCTCTATCCATCACTCTTCTTGTTCTTCTTCGTCAAGCTGTGTCGGCTGCAGAGAGGTTCTCAACCCTCGCGCTGTGATACCATGTAAAGAGTAGCGTGCGGAAGCAAGTATGAAGACCGAACAGAAGGAAGAAAACTCAGGTTTAATGAAGATCTTGAGCTTACACAGTGTACGCGGGAGAGACAGAGAGAGTGAGAGAGAGAAAACACAAGAACTATATTCAACAAAAAATACTCAATCTCTATTCACTACTCTATACATATGTGTGTTCAATGAACACTTTTATACAAGTCTTAGAAGGACTGACAAAAGTACTGACAGTACTTCAATGCTCATTAAGAGCTTCTACACTAATTCCCAAATATATTCCTCACGGAATATCTTTCTTAACGGCCTCCCGGTTTACGCACCAATCCGGCCCTACCTATGCACCGGTCTGCATACCGGTTTACGCATTCGTCCTAACCGATCGGTCCCAACTGATCCAGTCCTCGGCTTCTTCAGTTGATCCGGCCGATGTGGAGCTTGTCTCTCAACAAATCCTGTGTTTGGAAAGAACAAGTTGATCACTGTAATAGAAACCTACACAATTCGTATCAAAGAGGAGAAGAAGAAGAAGTTCAACACTGAACACTGAGATGGGAAGCGCTATTCCTACCAAGAAGCTTGATAGAAACAACTTTGCATCTTGGGAGTACAAGATGCACCAATACCTTGTCAGACAAGGCTATTGGAGTTATGTCGAAGGAGCAAACGAAAATCAACCCAACCCAACACATGCTGACTGCAGCTTGGGAGCAAGCGGCGAGTCGTGTGTTGTATTGCCTTGCATTAGACGTCCATGACCACATGCTCGACTACATCCGAGGAGCCAAGCCGCCAAAGGAAGCTTGGGAGAATCTCAAGAAGATATTTGCCGCCAATACGACGGCACGAAAGTTTCAACTTTCTCAAGAGTTGAATGGTATACAACAGAGGGACATGTCAATCGGCAGCTACACCTTGAAGATCAAGGAGTTGTGCTATTCCCTTGGGTCGATCATTGTTAGCATTGACGACAATGAAATGGTGTAGATTTGCCTCGGAGGCTTGGCACCTCGGTTCGGACCCATTCAGTCAGCTATCCTTGCGAGGGAGAATCCTCCCTCCTCCTTTGATCTCTAGTCGATGCTACTTGTCGAGGAGAACCATGTTGGAACAAGAGGCAATGCGCAAGAAGGACAAATGCTGGTTGGCATCCAGTTGAAAAATTAGAGCAACCCCGAGAACATAACTTCTACTACGGACAAGACATTTCAATGGAGAAAGAGGACAAGGTCGTGGAGGAAGAGGCCGATTTGGCCAAGGACGACACAACCAAGAGCAACCCCGAGAACATAACCTCTACTATGGACAAGACGTTTCGAACGCGTGAGGCGGAGTGTCCGGAAGAAGAGGGAGCAATCAAGTCGGATCCAGCCGACCAAAAAATCCCACCCATTGGGGATAATGTGGTAAATTCAGCCACTATGAGGTAGAGTGTCAGAAGAAGAAGAGTGAGTTAGCCTCCACAAGCCAACAACTCACAAACTACGTCTCGAACTCCGACTACGACAATCATGGTGGAATGTTTGTGATGAGGCACATAGCGAACTCCATGACAACCTCCAACCCGACCAACACCTCCAAACTAGAAGATGTATGGTTTGTCAACTCGGATGCATCCATTCACATGACATCCCATGAGGATTGGTTGAAGGAGTTACGAAATCCCGAATGACCCGGCTATGCGGAAACTGGGGATGACACAATTCACCCCATTTAGCATGTCGGCAATGTCCCATTTGGGGAAGAAGGCAACCAAACCTACATCAAGAACGTTCTGCATGTTCCTACAATAACAAAGAACATGGTCTCAATTGGCCAGATAGTCGAACAAGGCATACAAGTCAGCTCCAACGATAGAGGATGCTTCATCGGAAAAAAGGTTGACTTATTGCTCCCGATCGGAGAGAATGTCGGATGTTCATCCTCAACTCCCACGAGATGAACTCAGCAATGTATGCCAAGGGTCAGAGAGTCAACGCCGAGATAGAGCCGTGGCACAAGAGGATAGGCCACATCAATCTCCAAAAGCTCAAAGAAATGCAATCGAAAGGAGCCGTCATCAGACTCCCGACCCTCACCGAAAAGGAAATTACAAGCGTGTGCAAAGCTTGCCAATTCGGCAAACAATTCTGACAACCGTTCCCAAAAGTGAGGAACATAAGCAAAGGGATCCTGGATGTAATACATTTAGATGTATGGGAACCAGCCCAAACGGCAACATTCGGTGGTTGTTGATACTACGTAACATTCATGGACGACTTCTCCAAAAATACCTGCATTTATCCTGTAAAGAATGTGTAAGATTCTTGTGTAGCGGAATAGGTGTGGATTGTGTGTGTGTGTGTATGAGAGAGAGAGAGAGAATGAGAGAGACGAGGAGTAAGACACAGAGTATATGCAAGGTAAGTATATTAACAAAGGAGAAAGACTTGACAAAATACAAGGTGGGAGGAGGGTGCTTTATATAGTCACCCTCTCTCTTCATTAACTACAAGACTCATGGAGCATGGGGAATGTGAAAGCTCATAAGTTATGTGTCATAGAATATGATTCTATGACTCATACTAAATGCTAGAATATAAAGAGGTGACATAATGGTGACTCTTGACTGTTGGAGTGTCTATTCACTCTCAAGGTGAGTTCACACATTAGAACAAGTTGAGCTTGATTCTCAACACGCCCCCTCAAGCTCAAGTCGGGTCGGTTTTAGACGGTATCCGAAATCCGCTTCGACTCGCGTTCCAGAGTCCGGGTTGACTCGCATTTATGTGGAGTTGCAGAATCCGTGCTCTAGCTTGTGTTGTGCGTAGTTGCGAAGTCTGTGCTTCGGCTTGCGTCTTTCTTCGCGGCTTCGTTGCGCGGTTGTGGAATCCACGCCGTAGTGTCTTGCGTGGTTGCAGAATCCACACGTTATTGCGTAGTGTCTTGCGTACTCCCCCTCAAACTTGGCAGGTCAGGGATCGTCAATCCGAGATCGGTCATGAATTGCCACAGATTGTCGGCTCCTAAGACTTTAGTGAAGATGTTGGCCGTTTGAAGATTTTTGCTAATGTGTTGTAGGTCAACATCGCCAGCTAGAACGCGCTCTCGGATGAAGTGATAATGCACTTCGATGGGCTTTGTCCACGCACGGAACACCGAGTTCCGAGCCAGATAGATATTGCTGATGTTGTCGCAGTAAAGGGGAGTCGGATCCTTGACGGGTACGCCCAAATCCTTGAGTATCCTTTTGAGCCATACGGCTTCACATGCGGCCACTGCCGGACCCCGGTATTTTGCCTCTGTGCTCGAAAGAGCGACGGTTGGTTGCCTTTTGCTCCTCCAGGATATTGCTCCGCTGCCGAGGGAGAAAACGAATCCGGAGGTTGATCTTCTATTGGCTTTGTAGCCGGCCCAATCGGCGTCTATGCACCCCTCGAGTCGTATTGGCATCACGGTCTTGTAGAGAATGCCACAATCCATTGTGCCGCTCACGTATTGTAGAACTCGCTTAGCGCAATCAAAGTGAGTATCACGTGGTGTTTGCATGAATTGACTAAGGAGACCGATCGAATAACTGAGATCGGGTCATGTGATCGTGAGGTAGATGACAATCCTGATGAGTTGCCGATACTGAGTCGGCTCACACGCTTTGGTGCTGGAGTTCGCATCTAGTTTGAGATTGCAATCGAGCGGGGTTTCCGCGGATTTGCACTCAATGATCCCGAACTTGTATAACAAGTTGAGGATGTAGTGCCATTGAGAGATCATGATTCTGGTCGGAGTCCGAATTACCTCGATGCCGAGGAAGTAGTGGAGCTCCTTCATGTTCGTCATCTCGAACTTGTCGGAAAGGAGGGATTTGACCTTATTGATTTCGACGAGATGCTCACCTCCAATGACTAGGTCATCCACATATAAGATGATGACGAGCGGACTTGCGGAATCGCTTCGTATGTAGAGGGAGTTGTCCGATTTTGACATACGGAAGCCGATTTGATGAAGATATTGCGTTATCTTCGAATGCCAAGCACGTGGTGCTTGCTTGAGGCGGTAGAGTGGCTTCTTGAGTTTGCATACAAAATTTGGATGAATGCGCAATTCGAAGCCGGGTGGTTGTATCATGTACACCTCTTCTAATTCGCCTTGTAGAAAGGCGTTCTTGACGTCCATTTGATGGAGGTGCCACCCTTTCGCCGCGGCAAGCGCGATTACGGTCCGTACCGTCGTCATCTTTGCCACCACGGCAAAGGTCTCCTCGTAGTCAACTCCGTGTGTTTGGCTGTAGCCTTTCGCTACGAGTCGCGCTTTGTAGCGGTTGACGGAACCGTCGGCGTTGTACTTCACTTTGTAAATCCATCTGCATCGGATCGCCTTTTTGTGCGGTGAGGTGGGAACGAGATCCCATGTCTCATTCTTGCGTAGTGCTTGCATCTCCACGTTCATGGTTTCGATCCATCGCGGATCCTTGGCTGCTTCGGAAAATGTTTCCGGCTCGCGTACTGTCACCACCTTCATCATAAAGGCATAATGGTATGCCATATAGTCGTTGTAGCCGAATTGGCTCACCGGATTCTTTTCACGGGTGGAGCGACGGAGCTTTTCATTTGCAGAGATGATGGCTTTCTTGGCTCCGATTGGTACATCGAAGCCGCCGAACTCACTGTCCAGTGAGTGAGTCGACTCATCGTCGTTGAAGCAATCGTCTGCGTATTCCGCCATTTTTGCCTTGCCTTTGTCCATTCTCGGGCTAGGCCGTGATGTGCTTTGATTGCTCAAAGGCTCTTGTAGTCCGCTTAGTCGGGTCGTGAGGCGATCTTCATCCTCGGAGTCGAAGTCGGAGTTGTCCCTGCTGCGTACCAGGATGCGGACTCGTCAGAAACGACGTCTCGACTTACTCGAGATTTTCGAGTTGAGGGGTTGTTGCACTTGTACCCCTTTTGCTCCAATGACTATCCTACGAGGATACATTTCTTCGACATCGGATCGAGCTTTTGACGCTTCTCGTCGGGGATGTGCACATACGCTATCGCGCCGAATATCTGGGTGTGCGATAAGTTCGCCTTCTTTCCGAAGTATTTTTCGTGCGGAGTGACCTCGTGCACACCAGATGTTGTGCAACGGTTCATTACGTAGAGGATCGTATTTGCAGCTTCGGCCTAATATGACTTGGGTATATGCTTCTCGTTCATCACGGTGTCATGAAGATCCGTCACTACGCGCAGATCGTGAGGCGGAACCGTCAGGGTTCTGGACTGGAAGGACTCGAAGTTGGTGCAAGCTTTAGCGGGAAAGGAATTAAGATAGATTGAAAGAGAGAGATTGCGATAAGATAGAATGCTTGATTTTAGATTGAGAGAGAGATTAAGAACTCTTGACTTTAGATTTCAAGAACAAGGTATATTATCCAAAGGGCATGTCAAGTCATCGTCGTTGAGTCTTCAGTCGCAAACTCCGCTAGTATCGTTTTCTCGAACTCGGACCATGTTGTCTTACCTTCTTGAAGCTCGATGACGCATCTTTGGATGTTGTTGGCGACAACTCTCTTGAAGCTTGCGATTTTACGTGCTTTGGACACGTCCCTCTTATTCATCTCCCTTCTATATGTGTCAAGGAACTTCGTAACGTTCCTTCCATCGAATTGGCCCTCGAGCTTTACGACACGATCGACAGCCTTCTCCACGCTCGCGTCGTTGTCCCGAGATCTCATCATTTGCTCGATGATTAGCATCATCCTTTCGAGCTCTCCCATTTGGTTGCTTGAGGACGCCAAGTATTAATCTCGGCTCGATCCTTCCTACCACCTCTTTCATGTCGGGTTCACCACTTAATTATGTCGTGAAGATCCGTCACTATGCGCGGATCGTGAAGCGGAACCGCCGGGGTTCTGGACCGGAAGGACTCGAAGTTGGCGCAAGCTTTAGCGGGAAAGGAATTAAGATAGATTGAAAGAGAGAGATTGAGATAAGATAGAACGCTTTATTTTAGATTGAGAGAGAGATTAAGAACTCTTGACTTTAGATTTCAAGAACAAGGTATATCATCCAAAGGATAACGAATTTTCTTCTTAATATTAGATGTCCGTTTCTTATATAGTAAAGTGCACCTCTTCAAGGTCTTCGTCTTTTATACTAAGATATTAAACTTACTTAGAATTAGTGTATTCACTATTATTGTTTTATATGATTGACACTTGATTTTGTACGTTTTATGTGATTTTCACACCATTGCCGAAAATCTTCACGACATCCACCCCCACCAAACCGCACATCCTCCGGTACGTGCCAAGAAGAGAGAATGTGAGATTTCGGCAATGGTGATCAGCATGACTCCACGTCGAGCATGTCCTTTCATTTGCACTCAAATCATGGTTGCCAGCCAATCCACCATATCATTCGTCTTTTCTTTGCTTTACCATGACTTGTTGTCATGGCCCCTTGCTCCCTTCTTAAGGATAATCGTTTAAGTCTCATAAATGTACCACCTTTGTCTCGATCATCTCCTTGCTCAAGGCACTTGGACTCATTCACAACAGTGTCTTTGATAGATGTTTTGATCACATCCGTCAAATCCTCATGGCTCGCTTGGCCATCGCTATCCCTTGCCATATTTTGCACAAATTCTTCGTTGCACGCATTAGCTTTAACCCTTACTTCTTCCCCGTCACTATCCTTCTCTTGGGTCTTACATCGGTTAAAGCCCAAGTCTTTGGAAAGAGTGTGGAGGAACCCATACATTTCCGTCGTTTGCCTTTTTCGTGCCGCACTTAGCCATTTCCATCTTAATGTTTCTTGAATCAGCATTGATCTTTGCCTCCTTGCCGTCGTTGTGCGAATCAGCATTGACCTTTGCTTCCTCGCCGCCAGGTTCCGTCTTTTGCCGTATGTATTAGTTTCGGCTTTTGGTTCTTCGCCATCACCTCCCATCTCTTGGGTCTTACACCGATTCTCGAACGCAATTGCCCAAGTCTCTGGAAAGACTGTGGAGGAAATTTGGTCGTCGTCATTGTCTATACTATCTTTGTCCTTCTCTTCCTTTTTGCCACCATCCGTCTCTCCGGTCTCACGTTGGTTCTCGGACACAACCACCAAAGTCTCTAGAATTAGTGGGCCAGATTCCTTAGTATTACTTTCCTCCGTCGTTTCGTCCATAGCCTCCTTCTCGGCTATCTCTTCATCATATACATCGGCTTTGATCTTTATTGTCTCTCCTCCATCTTCCGTCTCTTCGGTCTCACGTTGCCTTTCGATCGCAACCGCCGAAGTCTCTGGAGTTAGTAGTGGGAAAGTCTCAATAGGACCGATCGCCATTGACTCGTTCATAGCCCTCTCCGACTCGATGTCGTTTTTCGTGGCTATCTCTTCAATCTTATGGGCCTCACACCCATTAACTCTCTTGATCGAACAAGATTCGATTATCCTTCTCTCTTTAGCTTCGACCTCTGGTTCTTCGCTGCCACCTCCCGTCTCTTGGGTCTCACGTTGGTTAGTGGACGCAACTGTCCAAGTCTCTAGTGTAGGTGCAGAGAAAATCTCGCCATAGTCGTTGTCGACTCTTGTTGTCTTGATCATAGCCACCTCCTCGATTTTAGTGGCTAGATCCTCTATCATGTCGATCTCGCACTCTTTATCTCCTTTAATGCAAGCTTCGATTAAGCTTGCTCCTTCATCATTCTTTGTTTCAAACACGACGCATGTTTTGAAACATTTGTCCTCCTTTGAAATGGTCGTCATCGTCCTCGACTCATCATCAATCTTCTTTTCATGTTGCATGCATTGTTTAGGCATCTCTACTTCTTTGGATGGTTTTGCTTTCTCTGTGATCGGCCTTTCCAAGTCAATACCATCAAGCCATCGATGACGTCTATCGATCTTGTTGCATGCTTGCTTCACTGCAACCCAATCCGCCACAAGCCCGTTCGCTTGGGTATCATCTTCGAGGAGAGTCCCCAACTCCCGTCTATCCTTCATGTCCACGGCCTTCAAGAAGTACAAAGTCTTGTCCTCTTCAAGCAACACTTGGTCTGTGTTGGGGAGACGACTAAACATCTGGTCGAATTCGTCGTACACCCTCGAGGCACGCATCTTCTTATTCTTCTTCTCTATCCACTTCATCAGGGCATGTCGAGTCATCCTCGTTGAGTCTTCAGTCACGAACTCCGCTGGTATCGTTTTCTCGAACTCGGACCATGTTGTCTTACCTTCTTGAAGCTCGATGACGCGTCTTTGGATGTTGTTGGTGACAACTCTCTTGAAGCTTGCGATTTTACGTGCTTCAGATACGTCCCTCTTATTCATCTCCCTTCTATATGTGTCAAGGAACTTCGTAACGTTCCTTCCATCGAATTGGCCCTCGAGCTTTACGACACAATCGACAGCCTTCTCCACGCTCGCGTCGTCGTCCCGAGATCTCATCATTTGCTCGACGATTAACATCATCCTTTCGAGCTCTCCCGCTTGGTTGCTTAAGGACGCCATCTCCAAGTATTAATCTCGGCTTGATCCTTCCTACCGCCTCTTTCACGTCGGGTTCACCACTTAATTATGTCGTGAAGATCCGTCACTACGCGCGGATCGTGAGGCGGAACCGCTGGGGTTCTGGACCGGAAGGACTCGAAGTTGGCGCAAGCTTTAGCGGGAAAGGAATTAAGATAGATTGAAAGAGAGAGATTGAGATAAGATAGAACGCTTGATTTTAGATTGTGAGAGAGATTAAGAACTCTTGACTTTAGATTTCAAGAACAAGGTATATCATCCAAAGGATAACGAATTTTCTTCTTAATATTAATTTTGATTTAAAGTACAAAGCTTTTTTTTTTATCCAAGAATCTCCATTGATATTTTTTATTCCCTCTTTTATAGATGCCCTCATGCATTTGAGGGTTCAAGACATGCATAAAATGCATGTTTGCCATTTGGCGCTCATGTATTACATGTGGTGCATGATAACCATGTCACTCATTTTAGCTCTCATGTATGAGAATTTATATGTAAAAGTAAATTTGATAGAAATATAAATTCAATTAAATGTCATGGCTTAGTGGTAAGCCTATTGACTCTTCACTATGAAGTGCAAGGTTTGAATTCTCACTTGCCCTCCTTGTATATATATATGTGATATTTATTTATTAATTTGGTCGTCGGTTTGCCGGATGCCAGTCATTGCCGGTCGGGTTTTGGTTGGCCAAAACCTTTACAAGTAGTTAGGCCACCTCTACTCTTAGTTCAAGTTACCTTGACCTCTCTATGCTCCATACATAGACACAAAGATAATAACTTTTGGTGTCTATGTATGGAGCATAGAGAGGTCAAGGTAACTTTTGCCGAATGCCAGTCATTGCCGGTCGGGTTTTGGTTGGCCAAAACCTTTACAAGTAGTTAGGCCACCTCTACTCTTAGTTCAAGTTACCTTGACCTCTCTATGCTCCATACATAGACACAAAGATAATAACTTTTGCTCCACCTTATATATGGTGAGAGCCTTATTCGTCCTGTCTATGTGGGATATCTCATAATTTTCTCTTTTTCTTTCGCAACTTCTTACCCACATAAGTTGACACTTAGATGTCCGTTTCTTATGTAATAAAGTGCACCTCTTCAAGATCTTCGTCTTTTATACTAAGATATTAAACTTACTTAGAATTAGTGTATTCACTATTATTGTTTTATATGATTGACACTTGATTTTGTACGTTTTATGTGATTTTCACACCATTGCTGAAAATCTTCACGACATCGGCCCACGCTACTTCAAGGATGTGCCAATATTTGCGCTCGGCTACTCTGTTTTATTGCGGAGTTTTTCGGCAAGTGAATTCTCGCCGAATCGTTCGAGAAGTACTCCTTGCCGCCATCCGATCGAAGTCATCGTACATGTCGGCCCGTGGCTTTCTCGACTTCATTGTTGAATTTTTGGAAGTGTCCGAACACTTCGCTCTTTTACCGCATCGAGTAGATCCAAGTGCGTCTGGAGAAGTCATCGATGAAAAGCACGTAATATCGGCATCCGCCAAATGTAGCCGTCTGTGCCGTTCCCCATACGTCGGAATGGACTACGTCGAGTAGACCTTTGTTCACGTTCCGCTCTTTCGGGAATGGGTATCGGTGTTGCTTGCCGAATTGGCACGCTTCACATACACCTTCAATCTCCTTCTCTTTGAATATCGGGAGTCCGATGACAACTCCTTTTGATTTCATTGCTTTGAGTTTGTTGAGATTGATGTGCCCGATTCGCTTGTGCCATAGCTCTATGTCGGAGTCGGCTTTCGTGCTTTTTGCGAACATGGCGGATTTCATCTCGTGTGAATCGAGAATGCACATTCGGCCCTCTCTTCTTCCACGGGCGATGATTCGACCCTCTTTTTCGATGAAGCACCCTTCTTGGTCGAATTGTACTTGTATCCCTTGCTCAACCATTTGGCCGACCGAGACCAAATTCTTCGTGATGGTGGGAACATGCAAGACATTTTTAATGTATGTTTGCTTACCTCTTTCGCCGAACGGAACATTGCCGATGTGCCGAATTGGGTGCGTAGTGTCATCTCCGGTTTGGACATAACCAGGTCGCTCCGGCTCTCGAACTTCAACAAAACATTCTTTATGAGATGTCATATGGTTTGAGGCTCAGGAGTCAACAAACCATACGTCCTTCGGATTGAGGGCACTAGTTGAGGTAGAGGCCGACATAGAGTTTGCTCTATGTTTCATCATGAACATTCCGCCACGGTCGGAGTTGTGTGCATACATTCCACCACGATCTTCATAGTCGGAGTTGTGCCCGTACATTCCGCTATACTCTTCGTATTCGGAATTGTGCGCGTTGTCCCGTTGTTATGCGCGTGCGTGGAGAAAGGCGGGACCACAGGGGTCTTGGACTAGGGAGTGACAGAGCGTAGGAAGTCATACTTCACCATTTCCGGGGCATCCCAGAAGAACACCGGAAGCAACCGAAGGGAGAGAGAGAAAGAGAGGGAGCGCGCGCTTGACACTGACTCACGCACACACACACACACACACACACACACACAGACCGACCCGACTCACGCCCTTATGTACAGGAAACGCAGGAAAGGGGAAGCACCCGACACCAACAGAGACGCGAATATACACAAAAAGACACAAATGTATGTATATAAAAGGAAGAATACATTCCCGGCTTCAAGCTGGACCAAGGTAGGTTACAATAGTCGTCTGCTGTCAAGCCGCCGTCGGGGAGCTCTCGGCTCGTCGCGCCGAGCGGGGTCTTGCACAGGAGGCCGAGCCAAAGCAAAGCCTAAGCAAAACACGAAGGGGGAAGAAGAAGAAGAAGAAGAAGAAGAAGAAATGTAACTAACCCTAAATCTAACGGTATACCCTCTAACGCAAAATGGGCAACCCCTTCACAAAGGGCGCTCCCTTCCTTTTATAGAACAAGGAGAGGGATGCGTTACAATGTGGGATAAATCCCGACTTACATGGGATCGTCTGTCCCAACTTGACTACTCTTCGGCGCCATAAAGGCGCCCTCGTTATTCACACTAAATGTACAAGGGTGAGCACACATGCTACACCCCGCCGATGTAGCCAATGTTTCCCGGTTTCCACCTCTGGACGAAATTCTTCACGACATCCGCCCGCACCTAACCACACGTCCACCGGTACGTACCAATTCCGGTGAAGGGTGAGAGATTTCGACCGGTGAGAAACCGGTCTTTCGTAATCCGCATCCCGACTCGTTGCCGGTTTGATCCGTCGGCTTCGGTTCTTCCTTCGCGCTTACCTCTTCGTAGGCTCGTTCGACCCGTCGATGGGTCCTTCACCGCGATCTCCGTAGTACGCGTACTTCCGCTAGCCCTTGTTTGGCCGTATGCACGCCCCGCTCCCCGCCGTATGCCTGATGTCCTCCGTTGAGGAATGCCCATAGTGGCCCGCTTGGCCTCCGTTGACCATTCGTGTTGTCCTGATTGTCGTCCCATGTTGTTTCGCGTTGCCTTCGTCCTCTCACCACCACCTTCCTTCTCCATGGTCTTACATCGCCGCGTCGGCTCGAACCGCCATGGTCTCCGGAACGGTGTGGAGGACCCTTTTTTGGCCTTCTACGCGCTGCCTCCGAACCGCGCAACCCATCTCCGCGCTTGCCTTTCCGCTCCGGCACCTCTGTGTGCCACATACCCTCGTCCGTTGTTTGGCACTGCCTGTGCCGTACTCCGGTTCATTGCACGCATTGTCGGCCCGTTTCCCAGCCAAATCGCGCATTGCCGCTCACCCGCATACTAGTGTCCTTCGCACCCGAGGAACACCCCATACTAGCCCACTTGGCCCTTCCCGTCTTCGTGCTGCTGCAACAGGTCCTGAGTCTTCCGTTTGCCGTCGTTCCCTCGCCCCCACCAGCTTGTCACCCCGGGCTTGCTGTCGCTACTTCGACGGAGCTTCCGAGATCTACGAAGCGAGTGTGGAGGATCTTCCTCCGGCCTCTCTTGCCATCCCCTAACTCCGACCCTGTGCAGTCCACTAGGCACCCGTCACCTCGTTCCCGGCACCTCCTTTGTGCCATCCTCCGCTTCCTTTGTTCGGCACCACCTGCGCCAAACACCGTCCCGTAGTCACGCTTCGATCCGGCCCGCGATGGCCACTTGCGAGACGCTTATTCCGTCCCAGGTGTGCCTTTCCGGCCCAACACACCTCCTCGTGTTCGCCCTACCGGCTACTTCCGAGACCGTAACCGGCCAGTGAGGGTTTCGCACTTCGTCCGCCCCATCTTACCGACTCCAGATCCGCTACCTCGTGTTGTTGGGTCCCGTTCCCTGCCGCCACCATCCTTCTCTCTCGGTCTCATGTGGCCACGTCGGCCGAACTGCCGGAGTCTCTTGTTCGGTGTGGGGATCCCATAGGACCAGTCTTCGTTTCGTCGCTTGCCGAGATCCGGGTGTCTTTTGTCAGAGTCCTTCACGACTCTCCTCGTCTCTTCCGCGTAGCCGGGTTCCGTCTTCGTGGTGCCGGGTCCCGTTTCCCGCCGCCACCAACCTTCTCTCTCGGTCTCATGTTGCCACGTTGGCCGAACTGCTGGAGTCTCTGGTTCGGTGTGGGGATCCCGTAGGACTGGACTTCCTTATGCCCACTCACCTTGCCGGAAGGTCCGATTTGGTTCGTAGCCGCCTCGCCGGCCTCATACCTCCTGTCGTCGCATCCTGTCGTCCGATCACGTTCTCTTGCCGCCACCGATCTCCCCTATAGGACTCACGCCGGCACTCAGGCCGACCGCCGGATCGGTGTGAGTGCTTTCATGGGACCTCCCCTTCAGGCTTCGGTTGCCTGCCTTGCCGCCGCCACCGTCCCTTACTCTAGGTCTCATGCCTCCTCTTGTCGTTGGATGTCGGAGTCTCTAGAATCGGTGCGTGTAAGGTCACAGCTACTCCGCTCTGCCTTCGCCATCCTCTTCTGTTGGTCTCGTTCCCCTGCCGCCACCGTCCTTTCCTATAGGAGTCACGCCGGCTCTCGGGCCGACCGCCGGATCGGTGTGAGGATCTCCGTAGACCGCCCATCTATAGCCCTTTGCCTTCGTCCCCTTGCCGTCATTGTTCGTCACTTTAGGCCAACTGCCGGCTCTCGGTGTGAAGGATCCTCCTCGGGCCTCCGATTTGTCTTCCTGACCCTGTCCCGGGTCGTCCTTTTCCGCATGCCGAGAGGGCGGTTTACTCCGCACCCTCTCCCGTGGTACCGACGTACCGTCTCCTCGGCCTCTTCGTAGGCCTGCTTTATTCCTCCCTCCCGGAATGGTCATCCGGGAGTTCGTTCCGCCTGGTTCTCGTCCGGGTCCGTTCATCCTTCTCCGGATTGTCGGGTCCCATTCTCCTGTCGCCACCAGCCTTCTCCCTAGGTCTCACGTTGCCACGTTGGCCGAACTGTCGGGCCTCCGGACCAGTGTGGGGATCCTGTAGGACCGGACTTCGTTCTCCTCTTCATCCCTTGTAACTCCCGACCTTCGCCCGGTCGGTCTTTCTCCCCACGTAAAAGAGGGCGGCTCGTCCCGCACCCTCTTCCGTATCGGCACTTTCATGCTGAATCCGGCCCCGATCGAACGATCCACGACCGGATTCTGCTCCATCCGCATCGGAATGCCGATCTTCTCGTGCCGCGTCCATCCTCGGCCTCCTCACAGGCTGTTTCCCATCCCCCTTCACTGGCATCGTGCCAAGACTCCTCATCGGCGCCTTCTTTCTCTCCGGTCTCATGTCGGCACACGGGCACGACCGCCGGAGTCTCCGGAATCCGCGTGGAGGGCTCTTCTCCGCTCCTTCCCCGTATCGTCTCGCCGGTGATTCTTGGTCTTTCGCCGCCGCATTCCTCCGCTTGGGACTCACGTGGGCACTCGGGCCCGACTGCCATCGTCTCGGGAGCAAGTGTGGGAAGACACAAAGAATCGCCCGTCCGGTTTACGCCCTTGTCCATAGCCACCGGCTCTTCGTGGTCGGCGGTCGTCTCCTTACCGATCGCGCAAGCCCCGTCTCGGCTTGCTTCTCCAATGACCGGGGTTTCGGGCTGACACGCCCGACACCGCTGGTTCCAATGTTCTGATCCCGCAATCGGTATCTCGGCCTCGTCCTTGGCCGTTCTATCTCCGCAAGTCGAGTGGGCGTTTTGTTCTGCACCCTCTCCCGTGGTACCGTCGTACCAATCTTCCGCCGTCACGTGGGGCAAGTCTGTCTTCTCAGTCTCGGCTTGCGGCCTCGGTCTTTCCTCTTCCTCGAGCATCGCCCCGAGAGCTGCGTACGCCTCCGCAATCCGGGCCTCAACGCCGACCCTTGCCAACTCCCTTTTCCGTTCGGCCTCTTCCCGCTGTGATGGCATGCCGTCGCGCGCCTTCCTCTTAGCCTTCTCGGCTCGCTCACCGTCTAGCCGTTGGCACACCCTTCTGACCTTCGACCAATCCTCCGTAAGCCCATTGGCTCTGTCATCGTCTTCGAGCTCAATCCCGATGGCCTCCCGTTCCGCTCGGTCGATCGACCTAACGAACAATAGGACCTTGTCCGCCCCCACCAAACCTTGTTCCCGCTCCGGGAGCCGTGCAAGCCGTCACTCGAACTCTCGGAACGCCTTGGTCACGCCCCAGTGGGTCTTTGCCGATGCTACCCACTGGTCAAAGTCATGTCGTCCCCGGCTCTTCCTCCGTCCTCTGTATGCCTTCAGGAGCGCCTCTTCGAAGGCCTCCCACGAACTATGAGCCTCACGGAGCTCCTTTACTTCCGCATGCATCCGGACATCTACGACCCGACAGAAGAACTCCAGCCTCAACGACTCGTCTACGCCACGCTCCTCCATTTCCGCATTGTAGGCTTCCAAGTAAGATGGGACATTGTCCCCGTTGAAAAGACCGACTCTTTCGACCACTCGCTCAACCGCTTGTTGCACTGCTTCTCGCCTCATCACCACTCGTGCTGACTCCAACACCACTTCGGCCACCATCACCGCGAGGTCGTCGTCTTCCGACTCCATCCTCCCTTGCCGCCTTTCACGTTGGGTTCACCAAATATGTCGCGTTGTTACGCGCGTGCGTGGAGAAAGGCAGGACCATGGGGGTCTTGGACTAGGGAGTGACAGAGCGTAGGAAGTCGTACTTCACCATTTCCGGGGCATCCCAGAAGCACACCGGAAGCAACCGAAGGGAGAGAGAGAAAGAGAGGGAGCGCGTGCTTGACACCGACTCACGCACACACACACACACACATAGGCCGACCCGACTCACGCCCTTATGTACAGGAAACACAGGAAAGGGGAAGCACCTGACACCAACAGAGACGTGAATATACACAAAAACACACAAATGTATGTATATAAAAGGAAGAATACATTCCCGGCTTCAAGCCGGACCAAGGTAGGATACAACAGTCGTCTGCTGTCAAGCCGCCATCGGGGAGCTCTCGGCTCGTCGCGCCGAGCGGGGTCTTGCACAGGAGGCCGAGCCAAAGCAAAGCCTAAGCAAAACACGAAGGGGGAAGAAGAAGAAGAAGAAGAAGAAGAAATGTAACTAACCCTAAATCTAACGGTATACCCTCTAACGCAAAATGGGCAACCCCTTCACAAAGGGCGCTCCCTTCCTTTTATAGAACAAGGAGAGGGATGTGTTACAATGTGGGATAAATCCAGACTTACATGGGATCGTCTGTCCCGACTTGACTACTCTTCGGCGCCATAAAGGCGCCCTCGTTATTCACACTAAATGTACAAGGGTGAGCACACATGCTACACCCCGCCGATGTAGCCAAAGTTTCCCGGTTTCCACCTCTGGACGAAATTCTTCACGACAACGTAATTCGTGAGTTGTCGGCTTGTGGAAGCCGATGCACACATCTTCTTTCGGCACTCTTCTTCGTGGTGGCCGAGCTTTCCGCAATATCCGCATTCGGTTGCGTTTTGACGGCTTGAGCCGGAGTGGAAGCTCCCCCTTCTTGTGAAGGTTCCTCGTTGGCTTCCGTTTTGCGGCCGAAATTGGGAGTTGATGTCGTAGGTCGGCCCTCGTCCGCCTTGTCCTTGGCCAAATCGGCCTCTCACTCGTCCGCGTCCTCTTCCTCCGTTCGAGTGCATGTACAACATTTGTCCTTCTGACGCATTACTCCTTGTACGCACATGGTTTTCTTTGACCAATAGCATTGAATGGAGCTCGAAGAAGGAGGGAGATTTCTCCCGTGCTAGAACGGCGGTTCGCATCGCGCCGAACCGTGGTGCGAGGCCGCCGAGGCATATTTGCACCATCTCATCATCATCGATATTTACGCTTATCGAGCCAAGCGAGTCACAAAGCTCCTTGATCTTCGAGGTGTATGTCGTGATGGACATGTCCCTTTGTTGAATGTTGTTCAACTCTTAGCGGAGTTGAAGCCTTCTTGGGGTTGTGTTCACCGCGAAAATCTTTCGTAGATTTTCCCATGCCTCCTTCGGTGTCTTGGCCTCGCGAATGTAGCCGAGCATGTGATCGTGAACACATGTTGCCAAGCAATAAATCACGCGGCTTGCGGCTTGCTCCCATGTCGCGTATCCGGGAGCCGCTTCGGCGGGTCGGTCTTCGTGGTCTCCTTTGATGTAGCTCCAATAGCCTTGTCTGACAAGGTATTGGTGCATCTTGTACTCCCAAGATGCAAAGTTGTTTCGATCCAAATTCTCGGTAGGGAGAGCACTCCCCACTTGAGTATTCATTATGTCGATTCTTCTTCTTCTTCTTCTCTCTTTGAATGCGAGCTATGTAGTGAAGCTACGATAGCGATGAGCCGGTTCTTGGTCATCAGCGTAGAGCACAACACACGATCACAATGAGGTGAATGGGTTAGATCGAGCTACCAAATCGCTCTGATACCATGTAAAGAATGTGTAAGAATCTTGTGTAGCGGAATAGGTGTAAACTGTGTGTGTGTGTGTGTGTGTGTATGAGAGAGAGAGAGAGAAAGAGAGAGTGAGTGAGAAAGACAAGGAGTAAGACACAGAGCATACGCAAGGTAAGTATATTAACAAAGGAGAAAGACTCGAAAAAATACAAGGTGGGAGGAGGGTGCTTTATATAGTTACCCTCTCTCTTCATTAACTACAAGACTCATGGAGCATGGGGAATGTGAAAGCTCATAAGTTATGTGTCATAGAATATAATTCTATGACTCATACAAAATGCTAGAATACAAAGAGGTGACATAATGGTGACTCTTGACTGTTGGAGTGTCTATTCACTTTCAAGGTGAGTTCACACACTAGACCAAGTTGAGCTTGATTCTCAACATATCCAATGTGCCAGAAGAGTGAAGTGTTCTCGTACTTCCAAAAATTCATGAACGAAGTAAAAAAGGCAACCAATCATCATGTACGATGCCTTTGAACGAACAATGGCAAAGATTTCTTCTCCGACGCCTTCACAACATACCTTCAACAAGAAGGAATTCAGCGGGAGTTCACCTGCCGACACACACCTCAACAGAACGGAGTAGCCGAATGCATGAACCGGCACATACTCGAGGTGGCAAGGGCAATGATGAACAAGAAACATATGCCAAAATCATATTGGGCTAAAGCAGCAAAGACGGCTGTCTACCTAATGAATTGTTGCACAACATCAGCAATGCGTGATGTTACCCCTTGCGAAAAGTTCTATGGGAAGAAAATGGGTCTATCCCATGTTAGGATATTTGGTTCAATAGCGTATGTACATATTCCCAATGAGAAGCGGCAGAGCTCAATCCCAAGTCGGAGAAATGTATACTTCTAAGGTACTCACTCGAGCAAAAAGGGTATAACTGCTTCAACCCTTCCACCAAGAAGGTACGAGTGAGTAGGAATGTCGTATTCGACGAGTCAGCATCTTGGTAGACAGTCGACTCAACTCCATCCGACATAGTCGAAACCGAGTTCGACATAGATACGGAGGAGGATGATCGATCGAGGCTTATGTAAAAGGAAAGTCCAATCTCAACCAAGTTGAATGGACCACGAGAGCCTCCAAGCGACCAAATCACGTCGTGGCCAAGTCCAAAGACGGATATCAAAGGAAAGGCCAAAATGCCTGACTACGAAGACTTAGATAGGAACGAATCGGAACACTCACCTAACAATGAGCATGATGGACTAGATGTGTCCATCATGAGGACACCATGAGAATCTTGTCGCTCCACCCGAGCGAAGAACATAGTCAGTTGATCTGGCTACAAAGACTACATGGCATATCATTATGCATTCATGATGAAGGTGTGGACATTCCGAGAACCGGAAACCTTTTCCGAAACCACAAAGAACCCTAGAAGTGTCGAAGCGATGAATGAGGAAATGCGATAACTCTCCAAGAACGAGATATGGGATATTGTCCCTTCTTCACAGGACCAAAAGGCAATTGGATGCCGGTGGATCTTCAAAATGAAGCACAATGCCGACGGCACCGTCAATCGGTACAAGGCCCAGCTTGTGGCGAAGGGCTACGATGTCGAGGTTTTCCTCGCGGATACGTGGAATGAGGCGGGACCTCAGGGGTCCTGTACCGAAGAGCAAGAGAGAAGGGACAAGAGACCCACTACGTGCGAGCGTAGATTCACAGGGACGCGGCCCTTCGACACAAAGACGCGAGTGGGACAGCGACACAGAGAGACACGAATGTATGTATATATTAACAAGACAACAAAAACACGAAGTTGGTTACAACCAAACAGGCCGGCGAACAGATGCCGATGCCTGTTCGTAAACGCACAGAAAGACAGGAGCAGGTTGGAGGTGCTGCCGGAAGCACTCGGGCATTCCTCAGAGCAGCGCGAGCCTCCCGAAACCTGCACAGAAGGAAGCTATGGAGTTTGCGAACCAGAGAGAGAGAGAGAGAAGCCTTCGCCCACGAACCGACAGCACTTCGTCCTCGACTCTCCGCGATCCGTCCCCCTTTCTCGTCTCCCTCCTTTTATAGGCAAGGAAGGAGCCGTTTCCCCCCCTTTCTTCCTACCCTCTAAATCTACCTGCCTAGGATCTTCTATGGACAACATTCGAGAAGAATCGGTTCCCACGCTCCTGTGCACCGATTCCGCTTGTGGACGGTTTTCTTCATGACATCCGCCCCCACCTAACCGCGCATCCACCGGCATGCGCCAAATTGTGTTGGGATGGAGAAAACCAGTCCAGCCTTCATTCTCCGCCCGTCAGTTCTTCCTCGGTTTCGGATCGCTCGTCGTCGCGGTCCAAGTCAACCGGATCCGGCTCGTCGTCGTGACGCTTCTTGAACGCTTTGATCCGCTTCCCAGCTACCGGTATCGCCATTCTCGTACCGTCGAGTTCCGCCAGATGGTACGTCCCGTTGTCGTTGGCGCTTTGTACCACGTAAGGCCCGAACCACCTTCTTGCGAACTTCCGTGTCGCTCGGTGCTAGTTGTCAAGGCTGTTGTCATAGACTAGCACCCAGTCGCCTTCCTCGATCTTCTTCGGTCGGAGCCGGTGCGTTCGGTCGAACCGGGCTTTGTTCCTCATCCTTGCTTCCCGAAGCTTTTCCGCAGCCTGCTCCACGTCCTCCGGTCTTCGCTCGAGCTGTCGTATACGGACCGCCAGCAGTTCCTCCCGGCTCATCTCGTCTCTCCAGCCCTCGGTTGCCCACGAGGAGATCGTACGTTCCATCGGCATGACCGGCTTCTACCCAAACATGAGTTCTGTCGGCATGAATCCGGTTACCGAACTGTGCGTAGTTCGGTCCGCCCACAACGCGTAAGGCAGCAGCCACAGCCAGTTCCCGACTTGACCTCTGCATGCCCGAACTAACGCCTTGACGATCGGTCCGTGTCCGCGCTCCACCTTTCCATTCGCCTCCGGATTGTACGCAGTGGTAAGCGAAAGCTTGACTCCTAGCCGGTCGAACAACTCCTCGGCCTCTTCGGCATCCAACTCCCCGCGATCAGCCACGATCTTCCCGACGCACCCGTACCGGCATATCACGTCCTCGATCAGGAACCGACATACGGCCGCGGTCATTTTGTTCTGAAGGGCTCGGCCTTCCACCTGGTTCGTCAGATCTTCCCGAGCCAGGACCAGATACCGCATCTGTCCTACTCCCATCGGCATCGTCACCAGATCTACCATCCATTTGAAGTGGATGGTCGGAGGATACGTAGGGTGAAGCTCGTCCCGATGTCGGACTATGGAGTGTATCTGACAGCTCTCGCAAGTTGTCACGAACCGATGCACGTCCCGGTACAGTCCCGGCCACCAGTACCTCCCCTTTATCTTCTCGAACGTGGCCCACGTTCCACGGTGTCCAGCCCAAGGGTTGTCATGGTAGGCCGTCAACAGCTCCTCCTGTTCTTCCTTGATCGCCACCACCCGAAGGGGGACGTCGTTCCTCTTCTTCGGGTGCTTCCATAAGTATCCGTCCCGGAGAAAGAATCGGTATGCTTTCTTCCGGATCCGGTTGGCCTCGTCCTTCGTCCATGACGCATCCGGCGTTATTGTCCTCAAAAATCCACCGATCTGTAGCCACTCGCCGTCATACTTGCTCTCGTCGAAGCCGTTAAGTGCCGGAGTGCTCGCCCCGTCGGTCGCCCGAAGGCATATTGATCAGCCAACGTCATTACGTGTTGAGTATGCTCTTCAAACTCAGGATGGCCAACTGTAAGTCCATCTCGACTCCTCTGGACAGAACCGTCAAGATTTGTCCCGATACGGGAAAGGTATGCGACCCGACGAGGTTCCGACAAATTGTCGGAAGCCTTATATACTTGACCATCACCCGACCCGACCTCAGTTATCCGGTCAGGGTGATCAGTCAGTTCATGGCACGACCTACCGAGGAGCACCTTCAGTGTGCGCAACGCATACTTCGGTATGTCAACGGCACTAAGGACCGAGGACTGCTATATCGAACCGGTGCAGCCGCACAGTTAATCGGCTACACCGATGCTGATTGGGCTGGCAATGCCGCCGATCGCCGATCCACGTTTGGATACGCGTTCTCCCTCGGGAGTGCCGCGATCGCGTGGAGCAGTAAGAAGCAGCCGACAGTTGCACTGTCGAGCACCGAAGCTGAGTACCGAGGAGCGGCTGTCGCGACATGCGAAGCCATATGGTTGAAGCGGCTACTTAAGGACCTGCAAGAGGAGGTGTCCGATCCAACGACGATCTACTGCGACAACCTCAGCAGCATCCAACTCGCGAAGAACCCCGTCTTTCACGCACGGACCAAGCACATTGAGGTGCATTACCATTTCGTCCGTGAGCGTGTCCTTTCCGGTGAAGTCCAACTTCAGTACGTTCCGACGGATCGGCAGACTGCCGACATCTTCACAAAGCCTCTTGGTCTGGACAAGTTGCGGCAATTCTCAGGTGCGCTCAGGTTGCGTCACCTCGACGTGCCGAACTTGAGGGGGAGAACAGTCCCGAACGACCAAGCAAGGCAGCAGGAAAGGAGCGGTGACCATGACACCGAGTCGGTTGACTCGGTTGTTGACTCGGTTGGAGACGGATCGGCTGAAGAAGCCGAGGGCGACTTCGGATCAGTTGAAGAAGCCGAGGGCGGACCCGCGGAAAAGTTCGGAAGAGGACAGAAGGGAAGCAACCGAAGGAGAGAGCTGAAGCCAACCACGCATGGGGAAGATGATGGCATCGAGGGCGAGAAGACCGAAGACGAGTTGGAGACAGCCAACTCGAACGAGAGCGAAAACCGATCGGAGGTAGCCGAGTCGGTTCGGATGTTTGATTCAGACATGCTGAATCAACCGAGGTCCAAGCGGAAGAAAAGGCAGTAGAAGAAGCGTCAACACCGCAACAACAGAAGAGCTGATGAGGGCCACATGAGCAGACAAGCTGACCGGAAGGGTCGAAGCGCGCGGAGTCAAACAGGTCGAGGAGCGCGAGCGAGGCGAGAAGCCAGGAGGAACCGGTGCTTGAGGGCCTCAAGTTGAGCTTGAGGGCCTCAGGTGAAAATCCCGAAGAGCCTCAAGTTGAGCTTGAGGGGGAGTGTTGAGAGACAAGCTCAACATCGCCCGGATCGGCTGAAGAAGCCGAGGACCGGATCGGTTGGGACCGATCGGTTAGGCCGAGTACATAAACCGGGAGGTCTTTAGGAAAGATATTCCGTGAGGAATATATTTGGGAGTTAGAGTAGGGGCTCTTGATGAGCATTGAAGTACTGTCAGTACTTCGGTCAGTCCTTCTAGGGCTTGTATAAAAGTGTTCACTGAGCACGTCTTATGTACAGAGATTGAGTATTATTGTTGAATATAGTTTTTTGTGTTTCTCTCTCTGTCTCTGCCACGTATACCATGTAAGCCTAAGCTCTCCATTGAACCTGAGTTTCCTTCCTCTGTTCTGTCTTCATACTTGCTTCCGCACGCTACTTTCTACAATTACGGAAGGGAGCCGACCAAACCGGAACTCGATCGTCCGAGACCGATCCGGGCGAAGGCTAAGTCGGCATGATTGGAGATCGGGGAGGACGGGTCACAACACGCGACGAGAACCGGTGAGTGTATTGAGGAGGCCTAGTGGGCACGGTGATCGCGGCTTGCTAGAAGACCTAGAGCGAGAGGGACCTTCCACACCCATTCTAGAGACTTTGGCGGTTGCGGATCAATGTGAGACTAGAGAGACGGCGGGTGGCGGCGAGGAGTCGGCGGCCGAAGCGGACAAAGTTATTGGACCGGGTATCCGGTATGAGATGATGGACGAGCGGGTCCAAGATGGCGAACCCGGGTCGGAACGGGCTACGGTGACAAAGGAAGAAGTGGCCGACGCGGAGGTCAGGTCTACGGCAGATGAAGGGCGTAACACGAAGCATGCATTACGGCCGGTGAAGGGCCCAAGAATGAGCTTGCATCAACGAGTGACCGGAAACGGTGGACCGATTGAGCCTTTGAGAGGCGAGGACTCGGTGGTGGATTGAGAGTGGGAGGTACCCTCCACACCTACCCGTGAGGCATCGGCGGTCGCGGATAGAAAGGAGAACGAAGAAACGGTGGGTGGTGGCGAGGAGTTGGAGACCGACGCGGAGGTCGGGTCTACAGCGGAAGTGCGACATGAGACGCATGCAATACGGCCAGTGGAGGGCCAAGACACAAGCATGCATACGGCGGATGGGCGACAAAGATTGACCGACGATGACGGTCGGGTGAAGCCTTCGAGAGGCTAGCGCGGGACGAAGGACGGCGCGGCGAAACACCAAGACCGACGACATGGGCCGAGCGCGATCGGCATGAGCGGAGAGTCATGTCTTGAGAACCGAAGAAGGTGCGCGGAGAGCAACGGGCTACGCGCCAGGAACAGGAAGCGCAGCATGCTTCCCGGAGGGCATGCAAGGCCAAGCGGGCCAAGAGGGCGCAAGTCGAGGCGAGGCGATAACAAGAGCCTCGAGGGACACCGACACGGTGGTCAGGATGACAGTACGCTCTACGGGGAGAGAGCACGACGGGCAAAGGAGAGGCAAGGAATGCGGAATGGGGCCGCCTAAGGGCCAAACCATGAGCACATATTCGAGGGACAACATCGACACATGGGAAGAGCCTACAGAAGGCAAGTGCGGAGCGGGAAGAGTCGACACACCGAGGTGTTCGACATGCGGAGACAATATAACGAAAGGAGCGGCACGCAAAGGGCGGAAACCGGAGTGCGACCGGAGAGATCCGGAGCGCATCCGGAGGACATGCGAGGCGGACCAAGAGGGTGTACCTCGGGGCGAAGTGGCAACATCGGAGGTTGCGGAGGAGACCGAAGACGAGAGCACCGACACGGATGTTGGGGAAGCAACGTACCTTTTCGAAAGGGTACGCAGAGCGGAGCGGAGTGCGAGACATGCAATGTGGCCGCGTAAGGGCCGAACGACAAGCACGAGGATGATCGGCGAGCATGGAAGGCTATGTCTTGAGAACCGGAGGAGGTGCGCGGGGAGCAACGGGCTACGGAAGCGCGGCGTCCCGGAAGACATGCGAGGCCAAGCGGGCCAAGAGGACGAGAGACGGGATGAAGCGGTAACGAGAGCCACGAAGCAGGATGGGGTGATGGCACGGTCTACCGCGAGAGAGCACGGCGAACAACGGGGAAAGCCTACGGAAGGCAAGCGTGGAGCAGAGAGAGTCGGCACGCCGAGGTGTGCGGCACGCAAAGGGCGAAATCCGGCATGCGACCGGGAGCGCGTTCGGAGGATATACGAGGCACACAAAGGAAGAGCAACCAGGTCGGCGACGGCATTCGGGAGGACCGAACTGGGAGGAAAGCACGGGCATCAGATACGGCAGGTCAGATGTAGTCGGGGGTTCAAGGACCCACAGTGGACGTGGCGGATCGGGTGGAGGCAACGACTCGGCGAACATCGTCGAGTGTGGCGGATCGGATGGCGGCGACGGTTCGAGACCATTTGGTGAGGATGGTGGACCGGAAGGCGGCGGCGGTTCGTGTGGACGGGGTGGTCTTGCTCGAAGTGGAGGACAAAACCAGGCGGGCCCACGAGGACGCTAAGGACTCGGTCGGTCATCGTGGCCGAAAATCTCATGTTCTCTCCCCTATGTTTTGGCACATACCGGTGGATGTGCGGTTAGGTGGGGGCGGATGTCGTGAAGATTTTCGTCCACGAGCGGAAACCCGAGCAAGGAGAGCCAAAGAGCGATGTGCAACGTTGCACACGTACATAATGTATTTGTAATAATAATAGGGGAAAAGGGTATGGTGCTAGAAATGCCCCATAAGATCCCTAAGGTATAAAGGCGATGTAGTCTTATGCGCACATCCACGCGAGAGAGAGAGAGAGGTACTATGCGGTACATAGGTACCTAGTTGTTTGTGAGGAGGTGGGAGTAAAGGGGCCATCAATCTCACCCTCCCCAAATCAAGGCAAATATCCCCTTTGAATGAAAGGGGATATTTTAGTCTCGTTTTTGTAAACGGTCTTCCCTCCTTGTGCTATAAAAGGAGAGGGAAGGCACCATTGTGGGGGTTGCCTATTTTGAGTGTGCGAGGTATACCACATAGGTCGAGCGTTAGGGTTAGGGTTAGGGTTTCTTCATCTTTATCTTCATCTTCGTCGGCTAGAATTTTCGAGTAGTCGTTTGGTGCGGCCTACACGGCCACCGTTTGTAATCGTTCATCTCGATTTAATACATCTTGTCTCCATCTTCCTCTTGTTCGATCTAGTCTCTTGTTCATTCTTCCTCTTCTTGAGGAAAGCTTCCATTCCGTGTCCGATTCCTTCTCTCTACTCCTTAGTCCAAGAGCCCCGTGGTCCCGCCCTTCGCCACGCACGCGCGTAGCAACACGACAACGCGAGCTGGAAACATTTTCCGAAGCAGCCAAGGATCCGCGATGGATCGAAGCCATGAACGAGGAGATGCAAGCACTACGTAAGAACGAGACGTGGGATCTCGTTCCCACCTCACCACAAAAAAAGGCGATCGGATGCAGATGGATTTACAAAGTGAAGTACAACGCCGATGGTTCCGTCAACCGCTACAAAGCGCGACTAGTAGCGAAAGGCTACGCACAAACGCACGACGTTGACTACGAAGAGAGCTTTGCCCCGATGGCAAAGATGACGACGGTATGAACCGTAATTGCACTTGCCGCGGCGAAAGGGTGGCACCTCCATCAAATGGACGTCAAGAACGCCTTTCTACAAGGCGAATTGGAAGAGGAAGTGTACATGATACAACCACCGGACTTCGAATCACGCATTCATCCGAAAGCTGTGTGCTGACTCAAGAAGCCACTCTACGGTCTCAAGCAAGCGACGTGTGCATGGCATTCGAAGATAACACAATATCTTTATCAAATCTGCTTCTGTATGTCAAAATCGGACAACTCCCTCTACATACGAAGCAATTCCGCAGGTCCGATCGTTATCATCTTATATGTGGATGACCTAGTCATTGGAGGTGAGCATCTCATCGAAATCAATAAGTCAAATCCCTCCTTTCCGACAAATTCGAGATGACGGACATGAAGGAGCTCCACTACTTCCTCGACATCGAGGTAATTCGGACTCCGGCTGGAATCATGATTTCTCAACGGCACTACATCCTCAACTTGTTCGGTATGGCTGAGTGCAAATCCGCGGCAACCCCGCTCGATCGCAATCTCAAACTCGATGCGAACTCTGGCACCAAAGCATGTGAGCCGACTCAGTATCAGCAACTCATCGGGAGTCTCATCTGCCTCACGATCACTCAACCCGATCTGAGTTATTCGGTCGGTCTCCTTAGTCAATTCATGCAAACACCACGTTATACTCACTTGGATTGCGCTAAGCGAGTTCTACGGTAAGTGAACGGCACAATGGATTGCGGCATCCTCTACAAGCCCGCGGTGCCAATACGACTCGAGGGGTACATAGACGCCGATTGGGCTAGCTACAAAGCTAATAGAAGATCAACCTCCGGATTTGTTTTCTCCTTCGGCAGCGGAGCAATATCCTAGAGTAGCAAGAAGCAGCCTACCGTCACTCTTTCGAGTACGGAGGCGGAATACAGGGGCGCAGCCGTAGCTGCGTGTGAAGCTGTATGGCTCAAGAGGATTTTGAAGGATCTGGGCGTACCCATCAAGGATCCAACTTCCCTTTACTGCGACAACATGAGCAGTATTGATTTGGCTCGGAACCTGGTGTTCCACACGTGGACAAAGCACATCGAAGTGGACTATCACTTCATCCGAGAGCGTGTTCTAGTTGGCGATCTCGACCTACAACACATTAGCACCAATCTTCAAACGCCCGACATCTTCACTAAAGTCTTAGGATCTGACAAGCTATGGCAATTCATGACCGATCTCGGATTGACGATCCCTAACCTGCCAAGCTTGAGGGGGAGTACTGAAGACACTACGCAATAACGCGTAGATTCCGCAACCGTAAGCACAGACTTCGCAACTACGCACGCAAGCCGAAACACAAACTTCGCAAAATGCAAGCTGGAGCACGGATTCCGCAACTCCGTATAAAGCGAGTCGATGCGAGTCGACGCGGACTCCGGAACGCGAGTTGAAGCGGATTTCGGATACCGTCTGAAACCGACCCGACTTGAGCTTGAGGGGGCGTGTTGAGAATCAAGCTCAACTTGGTCTAGTGTGTGAACTCACCTTGAGAGTGAAGAGACACTCCAACGGTCAAGAGTCACCATTATGTCACCACTTTATATTCTAGCATTTAGTATGAGTCATAGAATCATATTCTATGACACATAACTTGAGAGCTTTCACATTTCCCATGCTCCATGAGTCTTGTAGTTAATGAAGAGAGAGGGTGACTACATAAAGCACCCTCCTCCCACCTTGTATAACATTGAGTCTTTCTCCTTTGTTAATATACTCTTACCTTGCGTATTCTTTGTGTCTTATTCCTTGTCTCTCTCACTCTCTCTCTCATACACACACATAACTCATATCTCTTCCGCTTCACAAGAATCCATATCCGATTCTTTACAGAGACGAAATATAGACTCCCGCCTAGGCTCACATTCAATGTTGGTCCCCATACATCCGAATGTATTAAGTCGAGCTTATTGTGACTCCAATTTCACTCGTCGGGAAAAGGAAGCCGGTGTTGTTTCCCTAGTTGGCAGGCTTCACAAACTTGGGCTTTCCACTCACTGAACTTTGGCAAACCGAACACAACTTGTTTCATTTGCAACTCCTTAAGCCGTTGGAAGTTGACGTGGCTGATCTGTTTATGCCATAAGTTGATATCTTATTCAAGTTTTTGTCCTTTTGCGGTGTTGCTGTTGTTTGTGTCGAGGATGAACATCCTCCCTTCTCGTCGTCCTTACGCGATGATTTTCCCTTCTTCTTCGATAAAGCACCTGAGATGGGTGAACCGGACCTGCATCCCTTGGTCAACAATCTATCCGACCGACACCAAATTCTTGGTCATTGTCGGAATGTGCAAGATGTTCATTAGTCTCCCTTTCTGGCAGACATGGCTCAAGGGGATGTCACTGACATGCTCGATGGGATGTGAGGTGTCATCGCCGGTTTCGACGACCCCTGGTTGTTTCGGCTTCTCTAAATGTGAGAACCACTCTTCGTGGCTCTTAATGTGGTTTGATGCTCCGGAATCGACATACCACACTTCATTGGGTTTTGAGGTGCCCGACTTCATCGAGGTGGCCTTATGCTTGATTACGAAGGTTGGGCCTGTTTCGGCTTGCCTTGAGCCTTCGGCGTAATGCAACCGCTGCCGATTTCCTTATTCGGCTCTGCCCGATCCGGATTTGTTCGAATCAGCCTTCTTCGTCCAACACTTGCTTTCTCTATGGCCTTTTCGGCCACAATACTAGCATTCCATTGCGGCCTTTGCTTGCTGTTTCTGGTGCCATCTTGATTCCCCCTGCTCGTTGAGGGTTCGAAACTGTTGTCGGCATGTTGATTATGCCTTTGGTTCTGCTCTTGTTTGCCGCCACCATTGCGTGCTGATCCACCACGTTTTCCATGATTACGGGGCCTATCTGCCTCCATGTACAATATCCGAATGTCGGATTGTATGCTCCTTGACACACCCGCGTGGTTTTCTTCGACCATAAGCATCGATTACAAATCGAAAAACGATGGTGGTTTCTCCCTTGTGCAAATAGCCATCCGGATCGGGTCGACGTACCTTTGAACTAGACCATTGAGGCAAATCTATACCATTTCGTCCTCATCCACCGTCACATTGATGGATCCCAAGGCTTCAAAGATTTCCTTGATCTTTGTGGTGTAGTCGGTCACCGTCATATCCATTTGTTAGATATTGTTGAGCTCTTGACGGAGTTGCAACTTATGGATCGTGGTACTCGCGGCGAAAATCTTCTTCAGATTGTCCCAAGCCTCCTTCGGCGTCTTTGCATCTTGAATGTAGCCTAGCATCTGGTCGTGCACACAGGATGCAAGGCACTACAAGACTCTACTTGTCGCCTGCTCCCACAACGGAAATCCTTGTGCATCGACTTGTGCTACTTCGTTTTCTCCTCAGATATAACTCTAGTAGCCATGCCCGAGCAAGTACTGGTCCATCTTGTACTCCCACGACGCGTAGCGGCTTCTGCCCACTTCCTTTATTAGAAGGACACCGCCCATTCCTCTGTCCATTTTCTTCTTGTCTGTTCTTGTCCGGGGATTAGGGTTTGCGTGTGTTTAACACATGTCACCAACAAAGGATTCTCAATCCCCACGCTTTGATACCATGTAAAGATTTACACGCGGAAGCTAAACAGAACACAACTAGCTGAGCCGGACAGCAACAAAGAAACACAAAGAAGAAAACAGAAATATAATAAGCGGGAGAGACAGAGAGAGTAGAAGACTAAAACTCAATTCAAAATACTATGCGCTCGGTACATACAAATGTGTTGAGGGAGCATTTTTATACAAATCCTTAAAGGACTGACAAGTACTTCAATGCTCATGAAAGAGCCTCTGACACTAACTCCCAAAAATATAACTACCTACTAAATTAGGAGCGTAGGCCTCTAATGGCTTGCGGGCTTCCCGCGGATCCAGCTCTCCGATCCGGCTCTCTGATATGATTCGGGCCTAGCCGATCGATCTTCATCTGATCCGGCTCTTGACTTATTCAGTCGATTTGGCCAATGTTGAGCTTGCTTCTCAACAATATGCGTTGGGCAGTGTGATAAGGCACTTGCGAACTTGGGCAGTTGTGAACTTCATCAAATGAGTCAGAGATTGTGGTGGGTAAATATATACAAATACCTCTAGAAGAAAGAATTTGCCAATTGTGTCATCAAGGAGTGGATTCCGAAGAACACGATGTTTGCCATTGTAGTGTCTTTAAGATATAAGAGGGAGAATACCATTGCCTCTTTAAACAAGGCATTGGCCTAGTATGCACGAGAATAGAATATGAGGACCAACTGTGTCTAGAACTTTTCTTGCAAGAACTCAAGATACACAGGGAAAAGTTGTTGGACAATAGTACAACCACACAAGCTCATCCACAAAGACCAATCACAACTTTCTTTAGCCCCATCACTCTTACTAATGATACAAGTCAATCAAGGGCTACACAAATGGGCTCCTGACAGGACGTAAGGGTTACAATAGATCGAGCAATAACAATTTTTCGTGCACGTAGGCCTCGGCCCCACGGACCATTACCTCACCACCCTTGTCATCGACAAATAAAGGTCATTATCTCCCGCCATTGTTGGTGCTTCCCTCACCTCGAAGACCTCTCCATTTTGGAGTGACCTATGCTAGAGATCTTTCGAAGACAAGTGATATATCTAACTTGAGAATCTTACATGTGCTAAAAAACAGATTCTTTAGTCTCTTTTTAATTTATTTACTTTTATATTTACTCAGTAATATTTATTTTATTTTGATTTGTTGTTCTCAAAGACAAGACAACACTTAAGATGTAATCTCTTGTTTGGTCTTATAGGCCATATGGGCCTCCTAAAAGACGTTAAAATTTCTTTCTTTCTTTCTCTAGGGGAGATTCACGCACATTCATTGAGGGACCGTTGAGGAAACATCTAAAGCCTCATTTTGGAATTACAAGTTTTAAGCCATGCCTTCTAGTTTGACTGCCTATGTCAGTTAAGTTTAATATATTTTATTTTCAATGATATCATAGTCTGCAATCAGACCATAGCATACCCATATATTTCATTAAACTTTGAATTACTTTCAACAGAAGGCATGATCACCGTAGCTGGTATAATTATACTTAAAAAGGATCCATACCATTGTGAAATGAACGCTTTCTGATATTTTGGTCTGTCAAGGTCCTATCGACGATCTGCTCATGATTAAGCTCAAATTATTCACGCATTGATGAGCCAGTTGAAGGGAAACGTCATGTTTTAAGTGTACAGATCAGCAATAAAGGAGTTTTTAAATCACAAAAACTCAAGTTTCATTAGTCTGATACAGCTCTCACTCATGAAATACATGGCAACAATATTTGTCACTTGATCGCTGTCTCTAAATTTACATGACAGGAAATACGAAATAGTACTACTTTTTCAAGTACCATATGTGATTGAATACAAGAAATGATTTTATATGGAACATCAAGTGCTCGCATAAATATATCAAGAATCTGTGTATATACATTTATCAATGGAAGGAATACATGGGTTTCTACATGATCTATAAATGGAAAATAGTTTTTCAGAAATTATCTCAGCACACAAAGAGGTTCTTGTATAGCTACAGACAAATCTCTTCTCTTTTTTACATAGGATAGCGTTACATGTTAGTGAGGGATAGAAAAATGTAATTACAGAAACACATCCCTCAAAAATCGAGCAACAACTCTTGATACTAAACGGTTAGCAATTTCGGGCACCATCTGCACTGTGATTGCTGGCAGCAACGGCAAAAGTTCTTGTGATATCTCAAAAATCTTCAAGCTACCAGCCTGTTTTTCACACATCCAACAAATCTAATATCAGCAGACTAGCAATCAGAACAAACATTTTAGGGACACCCACCAAAAGCAGACCCCTAACTTATCCCATAGTCACCAGAATACCCGTAAGTTTTCAGCCCTCTATAGTCTGGTAGGTTTTGAAAACATTAAGTGCCTAATTTTTTAAAACTCATGAGCATTTTGATCAGTTTACAAACTCGAAAGGGTACACATTTTGAAGTTACAATCATGTAAAAGTTCAACAAAGGTATGAGATAATATATCATCACCTGATCTTGTGTTTTTTCAGCTGGTGTGCCCTCTATGAGAAAAGAGAGAACCCTTCTTGTGTTATTGAGCACCACCTGATCTTCAGCAGTTATTGATGGAAGCAAGAAGGCAGGTCGCAAAAATGAGAATGCGGGTACAGAACTCAGGGAAGGTATCATTCTGTCAAATCCAAAGGTTACAATCAACTGTGTTAATTGCTCCCTAGATACAGCATCTATACCCTTCACCACCTGCAGAAAACCGTTCTGTCCAGTGTCAAATCACAAAACAATGTGTGTATGATATCGAATTAAAACTATTAGAATGTCAGGAAAGCACCCTTAAATGCAGCCTATTCTGAACGCATTTACAGTGAGCGATATTGTGACCATGGCTCATATTCCATAATCTGTCTCTCTCTAAAAATTTATGTCCCGCCATTAGAAAGTCTTACCCTATATGTAGAGAGGAGAGGAAGACAATCAAGGATAAATGGCAAGGACCTCCTCTTACTATCATGAAGCATTGTTAATTAGTAGCCTTTCAATTCCCCAAAAGAGGCCTTTTTGCGATGCCAATCTATCACGCTTCACACATTATACTACATATGTTGGACCTAACTACAAAACCATATTCTTCGCCGAACGGGGAAACCGTACACATTGATAATGTTCGAGCGCATCTCGGTGTCTTGTCATCCTAACCATTGCTTCCATGCAACTAGCTCATACGCATTGTGATGTGAAACAAGGAGTTGGGGCACAAGTGATGAGATGGTCAACTATGGACACTTTGCCCAAAACAAGTTCGGGGGTCTAAGTATCACACTTTGACACAATACTCTACCTTAAATCATATTCAACCATGCTTTCCACACATCTTCGACCAACCCCAATCCTTGCACGAATTTCTTTCACAATCACAATGTGCACTCTCAGTTACAACATTCATTGGTGAAGTTCTTGAACATCGGGAGTCCCCACTCACTTTCACATGTATCACGTTAAATGTAATATTTTTGGTCTCTAGGTCATATTTGACCTCCAAAGATGACAATATAATTTATCTCTCTTTCTAAGAAACCTAATAGAAAAGCTCATCCTATAATGAAGCACCTCTTTTCAGACATGAAGCATACATGTCTTCCAATAAATGCCTCTCCCTCTTCTTATCCCTCACAAACTAATATTCTCGTTCCGAAAGAAAATCTCATCATATGGATAGATTGAGATAAAGAAAAACCCACTGAGGATGAATACACAAGGAGCTCTTAAAGTTATGGCATACATATCTTCTAATAAAAAGAAAGTAAAGTTTCAGAAGTAAACCTCATCTAGTATGAACTCTCTGAAAAATTCGCCTTGTTGAGATAAAAGAAAACCTAATGCAGCCCTTGTTTGAGTTTTCTGAGCCTTCTTTTCTTGTTGCATCTCGAGAGGAAGTGGCAAAAACCTTGAGCTTCCTGCATCAACTAGTCCCAAAGTGGCCATGCTGCCTTGTAAATCCTCCCCTCCTCCACTCTTTGCTGCACTTACAAATGACTCAAAGGCCTCCATAACATCGATAAATCGTTCTACATCGAAAACACCAGTTTTGCCATATATCGTGTATCGCAAAGCTTCTCTGAGTCGAGGAGAACTGTCTGTCAGAAGTCTCTGCAACACATTGAGCAATAAGTTCAGACATTATAGTTACTGTTTTCAGTCAGGGGAAAAAGAAATTATAGTTTAGGGTTTAGATGCAAAATGTATCTGTCCAGAAGAACCTCTTAGATAGGAAACTACATGATTATCTTAAGAAAAAGGTTTTTCACAGTGCTTCAAGTGATACTATAAATCACATTGAATGTAAGAACATGAAGAACGGCCACTGCAAACCTACTTTATAATGTGAAATAATGGTAATACGAATTGCAAGTCACTGGTGAATGCCATGGAAAAATGAAAGAAAAAAACCTGTGCTATGTAAGGGTATGCCTCATCAACAATTGCAAAGTCAGGGTTGCCGACTAAGGCAATGCCCTCCAATACACCAATTGCACGAATGATTAATGCAAAATATGGTGGGATTCGAAAAGGATAATCGAAAGTTATTTGTGCCAGATCTGCTGCAAGCTCTTGAAAATTGATATTTTTTGCGCCTCCACCCTCGAGTGCTTGATCAAAGACCTTTGCTAGCACTGGCATAATTGGGTCCAGATTCACTCCCTCAGGAATGAAATCCAGCATCACAAAGTCCTTGACAATGGCATCATAGTCTCTATGGATGAGATGGGAAATAGCCTCAATCATCCCATACTTCTGATTGTCCGTGATTTGAGTCATGAGACCTGCACACATTAGTTCAGTGCAAAACTTTAAAATCTGAATGATAAGAAGAAAACCATAATAAACTTTTGGCAGAAATCATACCGAAATCAAGTATTGCAAGTTTCCCATCTGGAGTGCGAATGAGATTTCCTGGGTGTGGATCAGCATGAAACAACCCCGTGTCTAGCAACTGCCAACCAATAACCAAACAACATCAATACTACCAATATAGCACACTCATATCTCAATGCAAATGGAAAATGATATACAGAAAAGAAAAAGTTTAAACTGAAGGAAGATCTAGACACCTGTTTGAGATAACAAATCACACCAACGTTAACAAGATCACCCACATCGCTAGCAGTGCTCTGAGATAACTTCTCTCCATCTATCCATTGTGTAGTTAATACACGCCTTGAAGTGTACTTAGAATATGTTTTAGGAACCACCACCTGAAAAATATGAATAAAAACTAACACAATATAATTGTTCATGTAAATATAAGTTCGTCGGATTTTTTATGAAAGAAACCCAATTATTCAAATAACTATACAGCTAATTACATATTAGAATAGAACAGAAGCTGGTTAGCAGCAACAAGAAAGACAAACCCAAAATACAATATATAACATACAGCTCGGAGAGTGGCCCTATAGTCATCATACTAAACTGGTTCCATTGGTCAGTATAGCATGTTGACGATCTTCTCATCCATTCAAGATACATTTGAGGAAGATATCCTCTGAAATATGGCAATCATGCAAAGATTGATGGACTAAAACCCCAAATGTCAGATATGGGTTGAAAGAAGGTTGACTAAATGCAGTCAGGGGACTGCAAGTTTGCACTTGGTATATTTGTCTATTATTTCTTAGCAAGATTTATGAGAAATATAATTGTACACAGACTGTTCTTTCAGACAATTATGTCGTTCCATAAATTTTTTGGCACTTCAAACAAACCTGAGGAAGATCTTCTTGGATCAATGCAGCAAATCGTGTAGCATTTTCCCCCTCATTGACATAATCAAGCTCCTCAAAGAATCTTGCTGCCCATTCATCTACAAGACCCACAACATCTGTGGCAATCTGTCAAATGACAACACATTACCATTCTCAGTAGGCAGTACGCATCTTCATTCTGAATCCACTATTCATTTCTTCGTTCTCAATCCACCGTTCTTCCAAGCATATAATAAAGAAAAGGAAAAAGAACTGCTTGCCTGTGGGAACCTCCGAAGCGCCATCCCCAGTTTCCGAATTATGAATAGATCAATGGTAACTGTTTCCAGTACATACGGCCGCTGAACTTTCACAGCTACTAAGTCTCCAGTTTCCTTTAAGCGTCCTTTGTAAACTTGACCCAATGAAGCTGTAATGACACTTATGAGTGAGTTAAAATCCATCTTAGCATGCAAAACCATTTTTTTAATTATGTCTGTGAGTTCAGGAGTCCATGGGAATTGCCTGCAGCAATTGGTGATGGTGAAAGTTCTGAATAGATCTCTGACCAGTGTTTTCCAAGCTCTTCCTCAAGTAAATTCATTGCCACATCATCAGGAAATGAAGGAACCTGTCAATAAATCAGATTACTAAGAAATTAAAAATATACCTGGAACACTGATGATCAGTTACACAGAAACATGAAACATTTACATACAAATTACTGTACATCTCAAAAATTTGAACTGCACAAATAGAATTACATATAATGGTATGCCAACATGGAAAGATGAGAATCAATAAAATGTTCGTACATAAACCACTGGACATCTTCCATATCTCTTATGCTTAAAGGATATCATCAGAAATATCAATAACACACCATCTGCGACAGATTATAATAGGTACAGAATTTGGTTCTGTTTCAGGATTTTAATCTTGCCTAACCCTAAATTGGGGTCTATGTACATAAAAAACTTGACGTGTATTATGGCTTTGACAGGCTGATCAAGACTCTACAGCCAAAACCTAAATAGCTCATATCCAATCAAACCAACATTATACCAGATTGACAGCCAACATACACCACAAATAACAGGCATAGGAAAAAACAGCTGTAGTACACAAGATGCATAGCATGACCTCATTTCTCCACATGAGAAACTAAAAGCATTAACATGATTAACTTCCTGTAACAAAATAATGAAATGATGACAGAAGTAGTTTGCCAGTTATCCCTGCCCCACACAGACACATCCTACATCATTCTACAAGCTCAGCTGGTGGAGACAATATCAGGTCGCGCACTAACAGTTTGCACCAACTTGATATGAACCAGCCAAGTACAGCTAAAGAATTGGCATTTCTATTTAGATAAGTAGTTCCTATAACGATAATGACAGAGACATGGAAAAGAGATGAATGCATACTTAAACAAGACTAAAGAAGAAAATATCTATCAATGCTAATTTAGCATGGATATTAACAATAAAAACAAACCTTATCACAAAGCTTCTGAAGCTCTGTCATAGCTGCTGGCGAGAGAACATCAGGTCGAATGCTAAGAGCTTGGCCCAACTTTATATAAGCTGGTCCCAAAGAGGTAACTATATCGCGTAGCTCAATAGCCCTGGCAACTTCATTCTGTAAAATGAATCCACACAAGAAGTTCAATTGAGAAATTTATGCATAGTTTCTCCTATTGCATGTGACATAATATACACCACGTATTACATTTATTGTTATATACACTAAGGATTGACATAAAATACCTCTTTCACTTTCTTTGTGATAATGTCAGAAGCAATGCCAGAGAGGAATCCACCCGCAACACTTAGCAACTGTGCAATTCTAGTAACTACTGCTCCTGGCCGTTTGCTCCAGTATGCCGCGATTGTATCCGGATCATATACTTGAGGTAAGCTTTCACTTTCTCCTTCATTTACCTGAAAATAGGACAAAGCAGCATCTTCTTTAATCCAAAGTAGGTAGGAAAAAGTTTATAAGGGAAAACTCAAAACTACCCCCGAAAGAGCAATCGATGTGCTATTTGAGAAGTCATATCGCCGATGCTTCTCTGTTTTCTCATTTATATGGGCTCTATGAGCAATTATATGGTTGAAAAACTCCCCAATATCACAAAGTTTTTTCAATTTATTATCCAACCCTCATCATTTCTCATGGCTTGAAATTTTATTGGAAGTACCTCCACGAGTCTCATCCTCACATCAGAAGACGCGAAAAGCTCATCAGAAAGGTTCTGTCCACGCAACCCTCTCATCAAAGAAGCAACTTGTTCATCTTCCTCTAACTGTGCCCGCATCTTCTTGATCTCTTCTGACATACCCTTCACATTCTGAAATTCAAATAGACTGGGATACAGTTAATATGCATAAGATATACTTGCGGAAACAAATAGGTTTACAGTTATGCACATAAAATCTACCTGTAGAAACGATATTTCATTTAAACTACCGGGCCAAAACTGCAGCTTTCTTTATGAGTCATGCCCAGATTTAAGGAGAATGAAAGCTCAATAACAGTAAATAAACAAATGAATGCAGGACACTACAATCAACAATATGGAGTTACATGTGTCAATTTCAGATCTACAGGTATCCTTTGGTTGAAATCACTATGTAGAATTATACGTATGTGAATTATACACATCGAAGTATACTCGGGACACAAGAAAAATAATACAGAGCACAGACATCATTACTTCCAATGCAAACGGTGTTTTTAATTAACAAGATTGAAAGGGTAAACGTGCACATTACAGGACGACAATTCTGAAGCTTTTGATTAAAGCAGACTTTGCACACATGAAAAGATAAATATCTGAAACATATTGGACAAATATAAATCCATGGCAAATCAATGTAGCAATATGACTCCGTTAGACATACAGGGAGACATATCAAATCATTTTCCTCTTCAATTATTTACAACGCCCTGCTACCCTCCCCCAAAACATACCCCTTTCTGATATGAATTCAAGTACATATTACTTTCAATGTAAATTTAAACAATGTGTAACGTGAAAAACATACCAAAGGTTAAACATGCACATTGTGTTACAGAAATTCAGAAGCTTTTGGTTAAAGTAGAATAGTACCAAGGAGCGACTTCCTGTTGTGAAAGAAGAACTTGATCCTTTGCTCTTATCTGCATTAAGCGATGCTAACTTTGTTTCCACGGAAGGATCGGTCATCACAGCTTCAACAAATTTTCTGCTCTTTCCATTTAAACTCTGCACCCTATGCTTTTTTTCATACATCTTCTTGTTGAAGTCTCCATAGAAAATCTGTGCTTTTAAAGCAAGATGGCTTCCATCCACATTTCGGCGAGTTCTTTGAAGGTCCAACAAAGTCATAGCTGAATGACATCCACAGAGACTACTCACAAAGGTACGCGCGCTTTCACCCATTATTATGGCTGAAAGCTATGGAGATTAAGTCTGCATAATTCCAGAGAAAAAAAAGCATTCAAGAACATTTCAAAAGGGAACTTTAGCTTATTAATTTGTATAGTTTCAGCCAAAAAAACTAATGTTTGGGGAAATTTGAATGGGGACTCTCTCTCATAAATCTGTCAGAGATATGGAGATTAAGTTTCTATGTATAATTTAAGCAAATAAACAAGACATTGCGGAAATCTGAAGCCCATTCTAAAGGAGAGCTATTGAGATAAGTCTCTGTCTGAATATTCAGAAAATCAAATGAACTGTGTGCTGAGGGATTTTTAATCAATTCGATATGAGAGCTATAGAGATAAATCTGTGTACAAATTCAAAACAAAAAGTTTAAAGGAAATGCCAGTGGAAAATTTCCGAGTACTCTCATCAGGCTATGAAGATGCCAACACTATGTATAATTTTTCAGTGGAAAACCAAACAAACATCCAAGAAGATGTAATTTGGGAATTTCCCTCGGTTATTTGTATAATTGCAGCAAAACAAAAGACGTTTCACAGAAACTTTAGTGGAAACTTTCACACATTTTTCTGATCAAAACTATGAAGATAAGTTTCTGCATATAATTTCAGCGAACATGAAGAAACTCGCTTTTAGTATCTAATTAGAGCTACGTAAATAAGTTTATTTAAAAATAAAACAAAATTTCAAGGAAATGGCAGGACCCCATAGATAAAGGTTCAATGAGACTGCAAGGTTTTTTTTGTAAGAAATGGAACGTGTTCGCATAAAATAAATAGAGCTTTATTGAAATTGAAAGAGAATTATTGAAATCGGGAAATGCTTTCATGAAATGGAGAATTTCATTAACCAAATCGAAAAATAACTTTCATGAAGCTTTTCTGGAATGGAAAGAGGATTGATTAAATGGGAAGAATTCTAATGAAATAGGCAATCAAAAGAAAGAGCTTTCATAAAATGGAAGGAGTCTTCGAGAGAGTGCAAGAAAGCTTTCATGGAATGGAGATATTCCTTACGAAATGGAAAGAGTTTTGACGAGATTGTAATGGTTTAGATGAAAAGGGAAAGAGCTCTGGTGTGAAGTGATGCCGTACCTGAGCGGAGCCTCTGATGATGAGGCCGACGACGATAAGATCTCTTGATTTCTGCGATGCAAAACTTGAACCCAATGGGGGAGAGAGAGAGAGAGAGAGAAAAGGCGAATTCGAAATCGATTCACAGACTGATCCGATCTGAGCTTACGGATTCTGCAGAAATCTCAGTGAAAGATGAGATTGAGGTGGTGGTGTTGGTGTGGAGTTGAAGGATGATATGATACAGGCAGCGAAGAGTAAACTTCGAAATTAGGGTTAGGGTTAGGGTTAGGGTTAGGGGAGCTGTTCTTCTTCTTTTGCTGCTGCTGCTGCTGCTTATCTTCCCTCCTCAACTCGCGCTTGAGAGTGTTTGTTGTTTGTTGTATACATACACGTATGTGGTGTAGGTTTTATTTTCTTTTTTTGAGGTTGTGAATGAGCGCCACGTCGGACGCCCTCCGGACGCCACGTGTCGCGGCCACAACCCATGAATGAAAGACTAGGTGCACAATTGGCCCAAAAAAAAGCAGCCCAACCAGCCCAGAAATGAGAGACCATATATAATATAATATAATATATGGGCCATGGCCACTGTGAGAGTGCCCCCTACCTAAATATGGCCCAACCTTTCAACCAAAGCCCCCAATATATATATTTTTATGTATGCATGGAATGATCATCAGTAAAGGTGGCAAAGTAGTATGCAAACACTTATTGACTTTACCTTTTAAGGGACCACAAATATTTTGAGTCCACCATCTCAAGTACCTCTTCCTTTCTTTCTTTCTTGAAGGTTATGATCCACAGGCCTATTGTTGTTGCAAATTATAAAATCTTACCTTGCTTAAACTTCATCTTCTTGAGAGAGAGAGAGAGAGAGAGAGAGAGAGAGAGAGAGAGAGCAATCATTTGGAAGTACTTATCGGACATTTGGCAAGTTTAAACCCGTTGTTTGAGACCTCAACAATGGGTTTTTTTCCAATATGTTCAAAATGGTCCAAATGATGAGATGGAGATATTGTTCCAAACTTTATGTTATTGGGGTCTACAACACAATTGGAATATGCGTAATGTTTTCATGTTTGATAATAGACATGGGGTGAATGCCTTTATAAATAAGCTTAAAGGTATTCTCACGTGGAATTTGTGGAGGTTAGAGCATGTGGGGATCATTTCCCTCAAATGCATATTCAGGTTTTTTAATAGCATTACAAAATGTCCCTCTCCCTACATAGGCATATGATAGGTAAAGGAGACTAAGAAGTGTTGTAACTAAGTGGATTTTACATACAATTAATATAATTGTGTGCTTTTACCAGAAAAGAGAGAGAGAGAGAGAGAGAGAGAGAGAGAGATACTCTCGGTAGAAACACAAGTAGGAGACAAACAAAGAGAGAGGTCCCTTCAGGGACATCTGATAAAATTAGAAAGATATAGAGAATTACTCTTTTCCTGCGTCCAACCAAAGGCACTGACCATGTTGGTCCGTTTCTTTTTCGATTCCATTCTTGAACCTTTGTAAATGCGAGAACACTTTGTTCTTCTGGTGCATTGGAAAGATCCAAGTGTGCCTAGAGTGGTTGTCGACAAAGGTGACGTAGTATCGGCATCCACCGAATGTTGCCATTTGTGTTGGTCCCCAAACATCGGACTGGATTACATCCAAGAGGCTTTTGCTCACATTTCTTTCCTATGGAAATGGATGTCGATGTTGTTTGCCGAATTGGCATGCTCCACATACTCCCTCAATCTCTTTTTCTCTGAAGGTCGGGAGTCCGATGATGACTCTTTTCGACTGCATCCCTTTGTCAAGTTTTTGGAGATTGATGTGACCAATTCTTTGGTGCCACAACTCTATGTCCATGTCAACTTTGGGACCCTTCGTAAACATGGCCGATTTCACCTTTCAAATCGAGAATGTACATTCAAACTTCTCTTCGTCTTTTAGCGATGAGTCAACCCTCCTTTTCGATGAAGCACCCTCCATGGTTGAGTCAGACTTGCATGCCTTGCTCCACAATTTGGCTGGCCAAGACTAAATTCTTCATTATGGTCGGTACATGCAAGACATTCTTACTGAAGGTTTTGTTACCGTCCTTCTCGAATGGGACATTCCCGGCATGCCGAATTGGATTAGTGTCGTCCCCAGTCTCCACATAGTCGGGTTGATCGGGCGTTCGCAACTCACAGAACCATTCTTCATGGGACGTAATGTGGTTGGAGGCGCCGGAATCAATAAACCATATGTCTTTGGAACTAGAGGTGCAGGTCGGACTAGATGCATATGTCTTCGGAACTAGAGGTGCAGGTCGGACTAGATGCCGACATAGAATTCGCTTTGTACCTCATTATGAACATTCCACCATAATCTTCATAATCGAAGTTGGTGCATCAGCTTTTCTTCTTTCGATATTCCTTCTCATGGTGACCAAACTTGCCACAATAACCACATTGCATGTGGGGAGAATCCTCCCTCCTTCTTCAACCTTTAGTCAATGTTACTGGTCGAAGGAAAGAGGATTCTCCTTTACTTGAACAATAGTTCTCATGGTAGTGAACCGTTGTCATGATATGGCAAGACTCAAACCCATGACCTTATGCTACATGGGTCGAGCTCTTAACCATCAGACCATACATTGTAATACGTAAAATATTATTTTCATTTATGTTTTATTATAGAAAATGGATGTATATTCTAGATTTCCCTGGAACATTCTAGAAACTTTAGGAGTACTCTTGAGAACTTTATAAAAGGAGGCACAAGGCATTATTTCGAACCAAATCGGTTCAACGCCAGTCTTAAGCCTCCTAGCCACTATTGTATACTCTCTTCACATAATATATATCTTTTATCATCATTATCTTTTAGTGGTTCCATTCCCTCTAAGCAAGTTAGCAATGTGTTCGTAGCCCAAGTAACAGTTAGTACTAAAAGTACCCCTCCAGTACATGTCTTAGCACTTCTAGATTCCGGAGCTAATTCTTGCTTCATGGATAGGAACTTTGCCCAAGCTCATCAAATATCACCAGAAAACTCCCGTGTCCAGCCTCTGTAGTAGTCATTGATGGTCGTCCCATTGCTTCCGGAAATATCATAGAAGAGTCAGAGCCCGTTAATATTGTCCTAGATAATCTAGCATGTGTAGTATCATTTAATATAATTAGCATCCCAGAACACCCCATTGTTTTAGGTTTACCATGGTTCGAATTACATAACCCAGACATAGATTGGAGAACAACAGAAATCCGGTATCGAAAAGCCCGAGGGTCTACTCATGAGATTGCAACCATTTCGCTACATTAGTTGCGGGAAGAAGGACGCAAGGAAGAAATGTTTCTCTTCGCAATATCAGTAAGACCCTCAGACACCATTAAAGAGGAGTCCACCGTTCAACTTCCAAAGAAGTATCATCATTATGCCGATGTGTTCGATAAAGTACAAGCCAATACGCTTCCTCACCATCGACCGTATGATTGCCCCATCGATTTACAACCGGGGAAAGAGCCACCATGGGGACCGATCTACAATTTGTTACCAACCGAGCTAGAAGTTCTGCGAACCTATATAGAGGAGAATTTGGAAAATGGTTTCATTCGGCATTCGAAATCTCCAGCCGGCGCACCCATTTTCTTCGTCAAGAAAAAGGATGGATCACTTCGTCTCGTTGTAGATTATCGTGGCTTGAATAAGGTTACAATCAGAAATAGGTATGCACTTCCCCTTATCTCAAGTCTTTTAGAACGGATCAATGGTGCCAGGTTCTTCACGAAGATCGACTTACGAGGAGCCTATAACCTCGTACGGATTCGACCAGGAGATGAATGGAAGACCGCGTTATGCACCAGATATGGGCACTTCGAGTATACGGTCATGCCATTCGGCCTCACTAATGCGCCAACAGTCTTCCAGCACATGGCAAATGATATATTCCGAGATCTCTTGGATGTTTGTTTGATCATCTATTTGGATGATCTACTGGTTTATTCAAAGTCCCAAGAATAGCATGATTCTCATGTATTGTTAGTACTAAAACAACTGCGAGAACATGGTTTTTATGCAAAGCTGGAAAAATGTAGTTTTGGGTGCAACCAGGTAGAATTTCTGGGCTATGTCATTTCCTCGGAAAGCATCTCCATGGACCCAACTAAGGTCAAAACTGTGGTAGAGTGGCAGACTCCGCGTTCGGTGCGAGATGTGCAATGCTTTTTAGGCTTTGCCAATTTTTACCGGAAGTTCATACAGGATTACTCAAAGCTCGTTCTACCTCTCACACAGCTTACCAGGAAGGGACGCTCGTTCATTTGGTCTAAAGAAGCAGGCATGGCTTTCGAGTCTTAAAAATGCATTTACCTCGGCTCCAATTCTAGCTCATCTCGATCCGGAAAAACCATTCATTATCAAAGCAGACACATCGGATTTCGCATTGGGGAGCATTCTGTCACAATGGGTAAATGATGAGAAGCTACATCCTGTGGCTTTTCACTCACGCAAGTTTGACACCGCCGAAATCAACTACAAAATTCATGATAAGGAGCTATTGGCAATAATGGACTCTTTTACGCAATGGAGGCATTTTTTAGAGGGATCCTCTCATCAAGTCACCGTATTCAGTCACCACAAAAACCTTGCCTACTTTCAGGACGCGCGTGTGTTAAATCGACGTCAAGCTCGGTGGGCCCACTTCCTCACGTGTTTCGACTTCAAAATTACATATCGTCTGGGGAAGCACCAAGGGAAGGCGGATGCATTATCACGGCGTTCATACCTAGCACCGCGTCTCGGCGAGCCAACTTTTGATAACCAAAAGCAAGTAATCTTGGGACCGACATGACTCCAAGCAACACAGGTCTTTGGCATGTCCATGGATTGCCATGTTATCGATACTATACATGAGGAATTGAAGACCGATGCTTTCGCCCAAGCCATTCTAGCACAAATTGATCCCTCTCAAGCATCTTGTTCACAGTCGCAACCACTAGGTACGGACTATCGGCGATTCAAATACCATGATGGATTACTATTCTTTAATAAACTGTTGTATGTGAAAATAAAAATCGTTGCCGGCCACAACCGGTTTGTGTGTGCAGAATAATAGTCAATCTAATGGAGAGGAAAATCAGAATACAAAAACTAACAATGACACAGATTTTAACGTGGAAACCCGAACTGGGAAAAAAACCACGTAGAGTCCACAAACTCCGAAACAGAACACTATGAGAGAAAAGGAATACAATCAGAGATCTTAGAGGCAACGACCTCGAGATCCTACTTTGCCTACAGGTGGCTATGGAGCTCACACGCTTCCACTCTCACCGTTACAAAGGTCATGACTTCGACAACCGTAACTTTACAATAATACTACGCACTTAACATTATTGCCCTAAGTGCTTATATACTAATGTACCCTTTCGACTATTTACAACTTTAGCCTTCCGGGTTGGCTATCTCCACGATTTCCGGTTTCGGCCTCGGTCTATCGGCCTCGGCCGAGTTGCTCATCAACACGGTTCTTCTCAACTTCCTATCCGGAGGGACCTGTTTCCTAACAGTATGTTCCTAATGGTTCTTGCCGCCTTCAAGTAGCCCAAAACTGTCATGACACATATAAAGTTGGGCATTTTGGTAGTACTAAAACATTAGATTTAGTACAACGATCATTTTGGTGGCCCCGTATGTGACAATTTGTCGAAGATTTTGTTCGGACTTGTGATACATGTTGCAGAGCAAAAATGCCAAGGCATCATCCATATGGTTTATTAGAACCATTACCAATTCCAAGCAAGCCGTGGCAATCCATTGCTCTAGACTTCATCACAGATCTTCCAGTCTCTAAGGGGTTTAATGCGCTTCTAACAGTCGTAGATCGATATACGAAGATGGCTCATTTCTTGCCATGTACTAAGGAAATATCCAGTGAAGAAACCGCTGAAATTGTCATGCGTGAAGTATGTCGACATCATGGCCTTCCCGATAGTATCATCAGCGACCGTGGACCCCAGTTCGTATCGAAATTCTGGAAGCATCTTTTTAAAATGCTCAAGGTCACTTGTAACCTCTCCTCCGGCTACCACCCACAAACTGATGGCCAAGCAGAACGAACAAATCAAACGATGGAGCAGTATCTTCGGTGCTTTCTAAGCTATCATCAGGATGACTGGGCAGATATTCTCCACTTTGCCAATTTTTCCTACAATAACTCTGTCCACGCATCGACTAAAGTTACGCCATTTTATGCTTATACGGGTTCTCACCCCCGGTGGTGTGTATTTGAAACCCCAGAGTTGTCCACAAATCCTTGCGTAGAGGATCGTTTATAGCGGTTACGCAAGATACAAGCCGATTTATCTACTCATCTCCAACAAGCTCAACAAGCACACAAGGTTTACGCGGATCGTCATCGACTTCCATCCAATTTTAACATTGAAGATCGGGTATGGCTGCTACGATGACACATCAAGACTACTCGCCCATGCGAGAAGTTGGATTATCGGCGATTAAGTCCTTTCCGTATTATAGGAAAGATTAATGATGTTGCTTTTCGTCTTGATCTACCTCCGCAACTTCGGATACATCCGGTGTTTCATAGTTCTCTCCTCGAACCCTATCAAGAGAGCACCATCCCAGGACGTATTACACAACCTCCACCCCCAATCGAGCTTGAAGATAGACCTGAGTACGAGGTTGCCACCATCCTTGATTCCAAGATTGTTCGCAACAAGCTCTACTATCTAGTCAATTGGCTAGGATATAGTCCCAGCAAGCGTACTTGGGAACCGATAGAGAATGTGACCAATGCTCATGCTCTTCTTGAAGACTTCCATCGTCAATATCCAGACAAACTGGGTCCTTAATCCAAAACGACTCGTGACACTCGTCGTTTTAAAAGGGGGATAGTGTCATGATATGGCAAGACTCGAACCCATGACCTTATGCTACATGGGTCGAGCTCTTGACAATCAGACCATACATTGTAATACATAGAATATTATTTTCATTTATGTTTTATTATAGAAAATGGATGTATATTCTAGATTTCTCTAGAACATTCTAGAAACTTCAGGAGTACTCCTTAGAACACTATAAAAGGAGGCACAAGGCATTATTTCGAACCAAATCGGTTCAACGTGAGTCTTAAGCCTCCTAGCCACTATTGTATACTCTCTTCACATAATATATATCTTTTATCATCATTCTCTCACCCTTTCTCTCTCTCTCTATCTCTCTCTCGCTCACTCTTTCCTTCTCTCGAGAGTTCTACACCTCTCTTAGTACTAATCCTCATCTTTTAGTACTAATTCCTTCTCTGTCTTCATACTGATCCTGACAACTATGGTGTGAGGTTGCCGACGCATATTTACCATTTGGTCCTCATCGACATTCATGTTGATTGAGCCGAGTGAATCACATAGCTCCTTGATCTTCAAGGTGTAGCTTATGATGGACATGTCCTTTTGTTGGACATTGTTCAACTCTTGGCGGTGTTGAAGCTTTTGTGCGGTTGTATTTGCTACAAAGATCTTTTTGAGATTCTCCCAAGCTTCATTCGGTGTCTTGGCTTCATGAATGTAGTTGAGCATGTGGTCCTAGACACATGTCACCAAGAAATATATCACTTAACTTGCTGCATGCTCCCATGTTGAGTAGCCGACATTGGTTGGGTTGGGTTTCGATTTTTGTGCTCCTTCAATGTAGCTCCAATAGCCTTGGCTGACAAGGTATTGGTGCATCTTGTATTCCCACGATGCAAAGTTGTTTCAATCCAACTTTTCGCTAGGGAGTGAGCTACCCATTTGAGTATTCATGGTGGTTGAAATGGGTTTCCTTCTTCTTCTTCTTTCTCAGATAAGAGCTTTGTAGTGATACTACAGTAGTGATGAGCTAGTTATTCTTAAACATCGGTGTATAACACAACACACACAGTTGGGCTAGATTAAGCTGCCAAATCGTTCTGATACCATGTAAATAATTGTTGTGAGACAAACTCAACATGAAGCCAGACCAGCTAAAGGATTGCCTAAAGAAGCCGATGCCGGATCAATTAGGACAATATGCTGGAAGCCAGATACCTAATTGGTTGAAGAAACCGACAACTGGATCGGCCAAGAGATTTGGTAGGCCATTAGGGCCTATATTCCTATGTTTAATAATAGGAATATTTTAGGTAGGCGGTGTCAGTACTTCAGTTAGCCCTGTGGCAGAGGGCTTGTATAAAAGTGCTCACTATCGTATGTATAGAATGTTGTTATTTTTTAATATAGTTTTGTTGTCTGTTCATCTCTGTCTCTCCCTCTTTGTGTATACCTAACTATCCTCTCGTGTCCGATTGAGCCTATTGTGTCTTGTGTACAAGCTTCCGCATACGCAACTCTTTTCATGGTATCAGAGTGTGAGGGTCGAAGAACCTCTCCAACCGACAAAGCAAACCAACACAGAGACAAGCCTTCGTCTTCCTAACAAGAACGACCAGGAACATGGACAGAGAATGGGAAGCTCCTTTCGATAGAAATGCTCGACATAAGCAACTACAAATCTTGATCATACAAAATGCACCAATACCTACTCAGACACGGGTACTAGAGCTATGTTGAAGGAGCTAACGATGCAGCACCGGATTTGACACACAAAGATTTACTGGCCTGGGAACATGCGGCGAGTAGAGTGTTGTACTACTTCGCATCCTAGAGGACGAGGCGGATCGACACACAATGGTGGCGGTCAATATGAGCAGAACCAGAGGCACAAAAGAAGTGCCAACACTAGTGGACCCTCCAAAAGTAGGGGGAGCGAAGATGGAGCCGAAAACCGGCAAGGAAAACCCACAAACTGCTAGCATTGTGGTCGAAAGGGTCACAAGGAGATGAGTGCTAGAAGAAACATCTGATTTGGACAAAGTCGGATCGAGTAGAGCCAATTCCGAGAGACGACAGAGATTGCACTACGTTGAGGGCTCAAGGCAAGTTAAGACGAGCCCTACATTTGTGATGAAGCACAAGGCCAATTCGATGGCATTGAGCACCTCAAAAGCAATGGAGGTATGGTATGTGGATTCAAGAGCTTCTAACCACATGATGAACCATGAAGAATGGTTCTCCTATCTTGAGAAGCCGAAATAGCCCAAAAACCTTGTGTATGTTAGAAAAATTGTCGACCAGGGGATGCAAGCACGGTTCACTCATCTAAGGTGTTTGTCACATCTAAGACGTGACTCGAACCTCTGACCTATAACACACCCAATATGTAGTATTAGATAAACCATTTGGAAACCCTTAAGTTATATATAAATCATATATGGTTAATATTGTATAGCCTAGCATACAGAATATTCTAGTCTTTAGTATATTCTAAATGAGTATATTCTAGAGATATTTCTCGGGTATATTCTAGAGATATTCACTCCCAGAACTTGTATAAATATGTGTGTTCATAATCAAGGTGAACAACACCAATTACAGAGTCTTTCAATTAATCAACTCATTCCTTTAATTATCGTCTACTCTCTTGTGTATATTTTCTACTTGTGACAGGGTGCTTCATTCAAGAGGAAGGTCGAATTATAGCGCAAGGACGTAGAGAAGGGAGGGTGTTCATCCTCGAGACAAATGACATCGGCACCACCATGTTGTTGGGTTTAGGACCATAGATAGACGAGAAAGATACACTTAAAAACACAAAACAAAATACAACCAAAATACACAATACACTCCTTTTACGTGGAAACCCTAAAATAGGTTAAAACCACGGGGCAACATATTTCCACTATAAGGAAAAGAGTACATAGAAAACAATTTTACAAATCTTTGAGAGTCAAAGAATCCCTTCTTAAGGTTTTGGCACGTTTCATTAACTATGTCTACACTCACTTTCTCTCTTTTCTTCTTCCTTCTTTTTGTAGCGCTACAATACTACACCACAAATTTTCACAAAATACTTCTGTACCTATTCTCACTTACATACATAGTTTTGCCCTAGTTCCACTTATATATATAGATGTATAATACGTTATTATTATATTATAATAACAATAGTTACTTGGCTGACTAATCAACTCGATTGTCTGACCCACAAGTCAATAGTCTAGTCGATTCAACTAGTCGACTCCTTCTATCGACTATCTAGTCGGTCCGACAAACCGACTTTGTGTTCGACCATCCAGTCGGCCCGACTAGTTCACCTATTGTCCTTCACTTGGATCAACCATCCAATACAGTCGACTTATTGGTCGATCCGGCCAATCGGCGAGAATTCGACTGCCAACTTCTCCCATTAGGAGGGACAAGATCCTAATAAATGTTTGCTAGGGGACAAAAAGTCAAATTGGACATCAACTTGTGGCACAAGCGGATCGACCACGTCAACTTCCCATGGTTTCAAGAGATACAAATGAAGAACATTGTCTTCAGCTTGCCGAAATTCAGTGGTTGAAAGGGCCAAGTCTATGAAGCCTGCGAGTTAGGGAAGTAGCATCCACTTCCATTCCCCAATGAGCGAACTCAATTTGATCCACTTGGATGTCTAGGGATCGACATAGAATGTGAGCATTGGAGGGAGACGATATTCCTTCACCTTCATCGATGACTTCAATCGGCACACTTGGGCATGTTTAATTGAGAAAAAGAGCAAAGTCTTCTCATGCTTCTTGAAGGTAAAAAACCTTGTCGAATGGGAGACAAGCAAGAAGATTAAGTGCCTCAGGACCAATGGAGGAAATGAATACTTTTCCAACTAGTTCACAAGTTATCTACAAAAGGAGGGAATCCGGTGTGAATTCTCTTGTAGGTACATGCTGGAGCATAACGATGTGACTAAAAGGATGAACCGGACCATTGAAGAAGCGGCCAGGGTGATGCTAGAAGAGGAGACCATGCCCAAGTTCTACTGGGCCGACGAGGTCAGAACGTTCGTTTACCTTCAGAATCAGACATTTGCAGCCGAAGGTAAAGTGTCATCACAGGAGTTGTACTTCGAGAAGAAGACGAAGTTGGCGCACTTGAGGTTGTCCGGCAGCATAGCATATGTGCATGTGCCGAAGGAGAAGTGGAAGAAGCTTGATGCCAAAGCCGAAAAGTGTATCTTGGTTAACTACTCATATGAACAAAAGGGTTATATTACGTGTTATAACCCCTAGATAAAACAAGTGTGAGTCAACCATGATGTCATGTTCAATTATTCGACTTCTTGGTACTCACCTCCGACTACTCACACCCTTTTGGACTCCATGCCAAATTCTAAAGATGAGTCCAATGAGGCCGAGATGATGATGGATGAAGAAATCGGCGCTTCGGACGAGAGTCCAATTTCTTTCCGGCTAAGTGGGCCGATATAAGAGCTGAGCCGGAAGGGGGGCTTGTTTCAGTCCGTAGAGGGACTTCTTCAGTCGACAATCAGCTGACTTATTCAATTTGGATTGTCAGCTGAAGAAGTCCCTCTACGGAATGGTCGGAATTGCGTCAAATGTCGAAATCGGATTCTTCATTGTTCATGAGGCAAGGTCAAAACAGACCGGTTACCATATTGTTATATGTAGATGATTTGGTCATCACCAACACCGACCTAGAGGAAATCAACCACATCAACTCTCAATTGGTAGCATCATTCGAGGTGAAGGACTTTGGGGACCTTCAATACTTCCTCCGCATTGAAGTGATCTGCACCCCGAAAGGCATATTGATCAGCTAACAACACTATGTGTTTAATATGTTCTTCAAGTTCGGCATGACAGATTGTAAATCCATCTCGACTCCTCTTGACATGAATATCAAGCTTCGCCTCAGATCGGGGCAAGCTTGGGACGCGACAAAGTGTCGACAAATTGTTGGAAGCCTAATTTAGTTAACCATCACTAGGTTGGACCTCGACTCTCCGGTTTGACTGATTAGTCAATTCATGTCACAGTTGGCCTCCGATCACCTTCAATGCACACATCGATATTGCACTATGTGAGTGGCACGAAGGATCGAGGGTTGTTGTTTCCGATGTAGTCGAATAATTGCTCGCCTACACAAATGTTCATTGGGCCGGAGGCGCATGTGATCGTCGATCAACATCGGGATATGCAATCTCCTTAGGGAGTGCAACAATCGCCTGGTGCAGTAAGAAGTAGCCGACAGTGGCACTGACGAGCACCAAGGCCAAATACAGAGTAGCGTTCATCGCTACATGCAAAGCTGTATGGATTAAGCGTCTATTGAAGGATTGCGGGTGGAGGTTGCCGATTCGATAGCAGCATCTGACATGAACACATGAACATCATGGCGTCACCTAGACTCGAACTCAAGACCCAACCATTAAGATAGCCTATTGTCATATGAGATGATATCTACTTTTTATAATATATTGGTTATCATAAAAAACTCTATAACATTCTAGAATACCCTAGAACATCTTAGAATATTCTAGAACATTATAGAAACGTCTAGGCTATTCTATAGGAACCTATAAATAGAGACGTCCAAGTATTCTCAAATCAATTCGAATCAACACAAGTCTTAAGCTCTCATTGCGTATCTTGTATGCATTCCTCCTTCTATCTTAATACAACCATTCTTCTCTTATCATTTTGTTCCTTTATTCTTGTAAAGATTTAAGTGCAGAAGCTGAAACAGATACAACTAGCTCAACCGAATAGCAGGAGAAAACAGAGAAAAAACAATGGAGAGAAAACACAGTACGTGAAGGCAACACAAGACGCCAATTGGAAAATGGCCATGGAGGAAGAGATGCATGCACTAGCCAAAAACGAGACTTGGGACCAGGTTGATCCCCCAAAAAGAGTCAAGTCGATCAGCTATAGATGGGTGTACAAGGTAAAGTACAATCATGATGGCTCAGTCAACAGATATAAGGCCCGATTGGTGACCAAGGGCTACACGCAGCAACATGGAGTGGACTACGATGAAACGTTTGCGTCGAGCGCGAAGATGATGATCGTTTGTGTGTTGCAAGCCGTAGTGGCGACAAAGGGATGGCACCTGCATCAGATGGGCATGAAGAACACATTCCTGCAAGGCAACCTTGAGGAATAGGTTTTTATGGTGCGGCCTCCCAGATTCCAATCTGAATTGAACAAGTCGGCAGATTGTCGGCTAAAGAAGTTCCTCTACGGACTGAAACAAGCCCCCCTTGCTTGGAACGCAAAGATGATGCAAAAATTGGGTCAAGTGGGGTTTCTACTATCGCAATCAAATTCTTCATTGTTTATAAGGCAAGGTCAGAACGGGCTAGTTACCATATTGTTATATGTAGATGATTTGGTCATCACCGATGCAGATCTGGAGGAAATCGGCCACAACAAGTCTCAATTGGCAGCATCATTCGAGATGGACATGGGGGACCTTCAATACTTCCTCGGGATCAAAGTAATCCGCACCCCGAAAGGCATATTGATCAGCCAACAACCCTATGTGTTGAATATGCTCTTCAAGTTCGGCATGACCGATTGTAAATCCATCGCGACTCCTCTTGACATGAATGCCAAGCTTCGCCTCAGATTGGGGCCAGCTTGCGACGCGACACAATATCGACAAATTGTCGGAAGCCTAATTTACTTAACCATCACCCAGTTGGACCTTGACTATCCGGTCTGACTGATTAGTCAATTCATGTCATAGCCGGCCTCCAATCACCTTCAATGCGCACATCGAGATATGCAATCTCCTTAGGGAGTGCGACAATCGCCTGGTACAATAAGAAGTAGCCGACAATGGCATTGACGAGCACCAAGACCAAATACATAGGAGCATTCGTCGCTACATGCGAAGCTATATGGATTAAGCGTCTATTGAAGGATTTACGGGTGGATGTGGCCGATTCAATGACGATCTATTGTGACAACCTCAGCAACATCTGACATTAACACATGAACATCATGGCGTCACCTGGACTCGAACACAAGACCTTGTAATACATAATCAAAAACCCAACCATTAAGATAGCCTATTGTCATATGAGATGATAGCTACTTTTGGTAATATATTGGTTATCGTAAAAAACTCTAGAACGTTCTAGAATACCCTAAAACATCTTAGAATATTCTAGAACATTATAAAACCTCTAGGCTATTCTATAGGAACCTATAAATAGAGACATCCAAGTATTCTCAAATCAATTCGAATCAACACAAGTCTTAAGCTCTCATTGCGTATCTTGTATGCATTCCTCCTTCTATCTTAATACCCTGACACCCGATGCGACTAGTCCAGTCATACCTCAAAGATCCGAGAGACTGTTGCAACCCCCGGAGAGGTACTCTCCTAGAATTTTCTTTACAGATGCTAGCGAACCGACTTCATACAAAGAAGCCTCAACATCCGTCGATTTAGCCACATGGCATTTCGCAATGGAGTTGGAAATGAACTCCATTCAACAAAATAAGACATGGGACTTAGTCGAATTACTGAAAAATCATCGTGCTCTTCCATGCAAGTGGGTCTATAGAATAAAAGAGACGTATGATCCAGCCACCCCAAAATTCAAGCCTAGATTAGTTGCAAAAGGGTTTCGACAAGAATATGGTGTCAATTTCGACGAGATCTTTTCGCCAGTGGTGAAAATGACAACCCTCCGCTTTATGCTCGACGTAGTGGCTATCAGGGCCAAAGTTAGGAACGAGTTTTAAAATGAAGAAGAGAATGAGAAGCGAAAGAGATGAGAGAGATAAGAAGAATTTGGTAATGTATTAACAACGAGAGCAATGTTTACAAGAATATGCCGAAGACTGGCGTTGAACCAGAATGGTTCATCAATAGTCAAATACATGTTTATATAGCATGGTTTGGATACATGCATGCTCGCCACCTCATAGGCACGCATGATTGCCACTTGGCATTCATGCAAGCATGCCCCTTGGCAATCATGCGTTAGCCTATGCAAGGTGGTGACATTTCAATAATATTATTATATGTATTTCCTATTGATATAATAGAATTTATTATTTAATATATAGAATATGATGTATCCTAATGGATGGGGTTGTATGCCTTCTTTGAGGAGGTCATGGGTTCGAATCACCATAAAGCTTATTGGGTTTTGTATACACATGACACCATCCCCCTCCTTTGACGACGAGTTCCACGAGTCATAATGCATGAATTCATACTTGGCTTATCTAGATATTAGCGATAAAATTCAGCCACCAAGTCAGAGGCATTATCAAGGTTCTCAGCTAGCTCCCAAGTACGATCATTTGGTGTATATCCTATCCAATCCACGAGATAATAAAGCTTTTTACGTATTATCTTGGAGTCCAAAATAGTTTTGACTTCAAATTCTAGGCCATCAACAAGTTGAATTGGAGGTGGGGGTAGAACAATCCGATTTGGAATGGAACTACCAATGTAGGGTTCCAACAATGAGACATGAAATACCAGATGTAGATGCATCTGTGGAGGTAGATCAAGGCGGAATGCAACATCATTAATCTGATTGGAGATAATAAATGGACCAAGTCGTTCATAATCCAACTTGTCACAAGGTTTAGTAGTCTTCACATTACGTCGTAGTAACCATACACGATCCCCAATTCGAAACTTCAGTTCCTTTTGGTGAAGAGTCGAGACGGTGATGATCTGCGGCTTTTTTGTGTGTGGCTTGACTAGTTTGCAAATGTTGAGAAAGTGCAACATGCACGTCTTGGAGTTGACGCAGATGATCTTCAACAGCAGGATTTTTCGAGATTTCTGGATGTTCCATCATTGTCCAACGAGGATGATATCCTATGTTTGCAAAAAATGGAGTATACCCTGTTGAGGAATGAACTGCATTATTGTATGCAAACTCTGCAAAGTGCAAAAAATCCACCCAATCATCCTGTTGGTAATTGATGAAACACCAAAGATATTTCTCTAATGTTTGATTCGTCCACTCGGTTTGACCGTCACTTTGTGGATGATAGCTTGACAAAAGTTTACAAGAAATTTTGAGCATCTCAAGCAAATGTTTCCAGAATTTTGAGATGAATTGTGGGCCACGATCACTAATGATGTCATTCGGAAGACCGTGAAGCCGAAATACTTCTTTCATAACGATGTCTGCAGTTTCTTTATTGTTGATGGTTTTCGTGCAAGGAAATTTTGAGCATCTCAAGCAAGTGTTTCCAGAATTTTGAGATGAATTGTGGGCCACGATCACTAATGATGTCATTTGAAAGACCGTGAAGCCGAAATACTTCTTTCATAATGATGTCTGCAGTTTCTTTATTGTTGATGGTTTTCGTGCATGGAAGAAAATGCGCCATCTTTGTGAATCGATCTACTATAGTGAGAATAGCATCAAAACTCTTCGAAATTGGCAGATCTGTAATAAAATCCATCGAGATGGATTTCCACGGACCAATAGGAACTGGCAATGGTTGTAATAACCCATATGGTTGATGTCGTGGAATCTTTGACCGACAACACAAATCACAACTACGAACATAATCTTCAATAAACTCTCAAAGGTGAGGCCACCAATAGTTTCGAGAAACTAGCTCCAAAGTTTTGTGGATTCCAAAGTGCCCAGCCATTGGGTTGTGGTGACAATATTGCATTACTTGAAGTCGAGACGAACCATTTGGGACATACAAAAGAGTGTTGCGAAAAAGTAAACCATTATCCCATTTAAACTGGTTATAATCTTTACGAGGATTCATGGAGCTTGAAGAAGAAGCGTGATCTGAAATTATATGATTCAATATATCTTGAGCAAATTCATCAGAAATGATATCTGTTCGGATTGAATCAAGAAGACTTGAATCTTCAAATTCTTGAGAGGCATTAATAGTTAATAGTCGTAACCGATTAGGCCCCAAGACGATTTGTTTTTGATGATCAAATGTGGGCTCTCCTGGTTGTGGAGCCAAATAAGATTGTCGTGAGAGAGCATCTGCCTTTCCTTGTTGTACTCCTGGGTGATATGTGATGACGAAGTCAAAACGCGTTAGAAATTGTGCCCAACAAGCTTGGCGACAACTCAAGACTCTAGCACTTTGAAAGTCTCTAATGTCTCCACTATTCAAACGAGTCTATAATGGCTAGAAGCTCTTTGTCGTGAATCTCGTAATTGATCTCTGCAGCTTCGAATTTGCGTGAATGGAAAGTAATTGGATGTAGCTTCCCATCATCTCCTATCTATGACAAGATACTTCCTAGTGCAAAATCAGACGCATCCGCCTCGATGATAAACGGTTTTTCTAGGTCAGCATGAAGTAGAATTGGAGCAGAAGTGAATGTGCTCTTTAGGCTTTCAAAAGCTTTGGTTGCACTAGAACTCCATGTGAATGACTTGTTCTTTCGTGTAAGCTCTGTGAGAGGCATCACAATGTTTGAATAATTCTTGATAAATTTGCGGTAAAAATTTCGCAAATCCTAAGAAACATTGAACATCACGCACTGAACGAGGTGGTTGCCAGTTTAGAATTGTTTGAACCTTAGATGGATCCATAGATATACCTTGTTGTGAAACCACATACCCTAGAAACTCCACGTGGTTTTGATCAAAGCTACATTTCTCAACTTTGGCATAGAGTCCATATTCTCGTAAGCGTTGGAAGACTTGGCGGACATGTATGTCATGCTCTTCTTGAGTTTTTGAGTAGATCAAGATGTCATCAAGATATACTATGGTGAATGAATCCAAAAAATCGCGGAAAATATCATTCGCCATGTGTTGAAAAACCGTGGGCGCATTCGTGAGACCAAACGGCATAACTGTGTACTCAAAATGTCCATATCGAGTACGGAATGTTGTCTTCCATTCATCTCTTGGATGTATCCGAACAAGGTTATATGCACCTTGAAGATCTAGCTTCGTCAAAACTTTCGCTCCATTAAGACGCTCTAGTAAACTCGAAATCAAGGGTAGAGCATATCTATTTCGAACTATGATTTTGTTTAGACCTCGATAGTCCACGACCAGTCGTAGAGATCCATCTTTCTTCTTGACAAAGAAGATCGGTGCACCAGCAAGGCTTTTAGAATGTCGAATGAATCCATTTGCTAAGTGCTCGTTTATATACTCTCGAAGGGCCTTGCGTTCGGGAGGTGATAGATTATATATTGGGCCCCATGGTGGCTCTTTCCCAGGTTGTAGATCGATAGGACAATCATAAGGCCGATGGTCTGGGAGAGAACTAGCTTTAGCTTTGTTGAAGATGTCTTCAAAATCCAAGTACTTGGTAGGGAGGGGAGTACTTGCCCCTTGTGAGCTAGAGGATGGGTTTGCTATTACTGCAAAGACAAACATTTCATTTGTTTGCCTGTCTTCTCGTAATTTTTGTAGAGAGATGGGCGAGATTTGGTGAGGCTTTGAATCTTGGTTGGTAGTAACAAGGCAGCTAGATTCAAGTTTCTGCTGGAAATCATTGATTGTTCGATTTCTCTAGTCAATTTCAGGATTGTGGAGTTCAAACCAAGGCAAACCAAGGATAACCGGATGCTTAGGGCTACTAATTATATTGAAGGAAATCATACAAACAAAGCTACCAAGAACTACTCGAATTGGCTCAGATTCTTCAACTATATTCCCGGATGAAATAGGGCGACCATCAATGACTACAACAGATGTAGGGCAAGGGTGGTTTTTCAATAGGATTTTCTCGGATAAAACAAATTCTTTGTCCATAAAACAAGAGTTGGCTCCTGAATCTAAGAGAGCAGAGGCAAGAACTCAATGACACCTAGAAGTGTTAAGCTCAACTTGTGCTGAAAAAACTCTGCTAAAATGATTCGATAAAATGGAACCACTACTTGGGATTGACTTTACGTATTCAGGATTGTCCAACCAAATGGCTTCGATTTTGGTTGGACTTAATCGTTTAATATTTTATCAAGTTGACTCAAGACTTCAAAACTATTGGACTGACCATAACATGTGGGACTACTAGGGCTAGACGATCTAACTAGAGAATTGGAATGAAGATTCTCACTAATACTTACTTGATTTACTTGTCGTTTTGGCCTATGTGGGCATGTGATCACGATGTGTCCTGGACCACCACAATACAAACATAGACGGTTTGCTCGACGTCTTTGCTTCTCAGCTTCAGATAAAGGCCCTCGACGACGTGTTGCATCGATCTCCATTGGACTTGGACAACCTGATGGAATCATGTGTGAAGTTTGGGTTGTGCTCGTAGGTGTCGAGGCTACTATCGAAGCATATGTTTGATCCATTCTTGGTCGTGACATTAATTGATGCTCCGAACGTCACTCGAATAAGCGGTTGTCACATCGCACTACACGACTTATCACTTTTGTAAGTGATTTTGGATCTTCATGAAAAGTTAATAGCAAATCCTTTACATCATTTCTTAGTCCATAGCAAAATTGATCCATTAAGGCTTCTTCATCCCACGGAATATCACAAGCTAGGAGGCGGAAATCTATGGCATAGGCAGAGGCAGGACGGTCCCCTTGACGAAGTCTTCGAATCTTGTTAATCGTTGTTCTAACACTATCAGTGTCTCCAAAATTTGCTTGAAATTCTCTAATAAAACCTTCGAAGTCTTGGAGAAGAGGAGACTTCTTTTCTAGCCGTGGTGCAAACCACGCTAATGCAGTTCTTGTTAAGAGGGTCCCAACTAGTCCAACTTGAGTTGCATCAGTCGGATACCTATTAGGGTGCATATGAATTACTAGACGTACTTGGTTTAGAAACCCTCGAAACTGTGATCAATTACCATCGAACTTCCCAGGCAAACAAATCTTCGATTCTTTGGGAGAGGTTTGTTGCATTGAAGCTTGTTGATGAAGAGACCGCAATGTTGTTTCGAGTTGCAATACACGTGTCAATAACTCATTGTTGTGCCTTTTCTATGCTTACTTGTTGCAAATCTCCAAGCAATCGTTGATTCTCTTGTTCTAATGCCACAAACTTATTTGCGAGATGCTCTAGTTCAGAGACGACTCGAACATACTCTTGCTTGCTAACTGACTCCATGGAGAGGATAACGTTTGGCAAGATTCTCAAGGAGAAGGAAGGAAGGAGAAGAGAGTGAAATACACACACACACACACAGAGCAAGGAAGAAAGAGAGAAGGTAGGAAAATTCTGGTTCAAATTGTCAGGGCCAAAGTTAGGAACGAGTTTTAAAATGAAGAAGAGAATGAGAAGCGAAAGATATGAGAGAGATAAGAAGAATTTGATAATGTATTAACAACGAGAGCAATGTTTACAAGAATATGCCGAAGACTAGCAACATGTATTTGACTATTGATGAAGAGAGAGAGAGAGATTGACATAGAGATTGAACCCTTGACTTTAGTTTTACGAGATAAGATACATCACCATTAGAATACCTTGGATCTTTGATTAAACGTTTCTTTTTTACTTACATCACTTGCCTCCTTACACAAGCCCCACGATAGGCTTTTATAGCTCTCTCCATGCAAAAACCATGGGCTAAAACCACGAGCTGCAACCATGGGCTAAAACCATGGTTTTGTGCCCACGGTTTTTATATGTTTACTTCCTACAAAATACTAAATATGAAAAGAATATATACAAATTCTAAAGCACTCAGTAGTGGCTTTAGTGGTAAGTTAATTTGTTTCCTATCTTGGAGGTGCAAGGTTCAAGCCTTGCTTCCACCTCTATGTATGCACTTAAATGTTACTAGGCTTTAGTCTTATTTTTATATTTACAATTGAGTGCACATCACACATGCACATGTTTTAACTTTACATCTAGTTTTTCTTTTACGATTCTCATTTCAGTCCTATTTACAACATGCTAGCATATGCATGTGGTCTTCTCCCCTTTCACACGTGCACATTGCACCTTCTCGATTTCATTCGTTGCACACAATTTTCACACCGTTGCCGAAAATCTTCACGACATCGCATTTTCTACCATGCGTAAAGAGCATTAGTAGTCAAGAAATCACAGATATCATTATGCATGAAGCATTTCGACATCGTGGTCTTACAAATGATATAATTAACGATCGTGGTCCTCAATTTATCTCTCAATTTTGGAAGCACTTGTGGGTAGGCCTCAAAATATCCTACAAACTCTCTTCAGCTTATCATCCACAAACTGACAAACAAACAAAATCAAATGCTCGAGCAATATCTTTGATGCTTCATCAGTTATCAATAAGATGATTGGAGTGATATTTTACATCTTGTTGAGTTTGCGTACAATAACACGACACATTCTTCTAGAAAGGTTACACCTTTCTTTGCCTACACCGGTAACCATCCTCGATGGTGTATTTTGAATCTTCACTAGATCTCCCACAACCCTAGTGTGGAGGATCACCTTCACCGACTACAACAAATCCAGTTAGAGTTATCATCACATCTTTAGAAAGCTCAAGCACAACACAAGACCAATGCAAATCGGCATCATCTTAAGTCTCCTTTTAAGATTGGTGACCAAATATGGTTGCTTCGTCATCACATCAAGACTACTCAACCATGTGCTAAGCTCAATTATCTTTTTTCATCACAACAAGAATTAGTGATGCAACATTTTGTCTTAATCTTCCTGCACACCTACAGATTCACCCCGTCTTTCATAGCTCTCTTTTGGAACCTTGCCGCACCTCTTCAATTCCTAATCGTGTTGTGCCACCTTCACATTCTCTTGAACTTGCTGACGGCCCTAAATACGAGGTAGCTACTATTCTCGATTCTAAGCTTGTGCGTAATAAGCTCTATGAACCCATCAATAATGTTTGTAATGTTCAAGCTCTTGTTCACGACTTTCATCACCGCTATCTAAACAAACATAGCCCTACATTGTTAATGCCAAATTCCACTTGTCGTTCTCGAAGGAGGGATAATTTCATAAACACATGAACATCATGGTGCCACCTGTACTTGACCTCAAGACCTTGTAATACATAATCGAAAACCCAACCATTAAGATAGCCTATTGTCATATGAAATGATAATTACTTTTTATAATATATTTGGTTATTATAAAAACTCTAGAACATTCTAGAATATTCTAGAACATTATAGAAATCTCTAGGCTATTCTATAGGAACCTATAAATAGAGATATCCAAGTATTCTCAAATCAATTCGAATCAACACCAGTCTTAAGCTGTCATTGCGTATCTTGTATCCATTCCTCTTTCTATCTTAATACACCCATTCTTCTCTTATCATTTCGTTCCTTTATTTTTGTGTTCTCTTTATATCCTTCTTCCATCACTCTATCGTTTACTCTTGGTTTTGATAGCATCCAGCTCGCTAAGAACCCCATCTTCCACACTCAGAAGAAGCACATTGAAGTGCATTATCACTTCGTGCGCGAGTGTGTTCTTTCTAGTGAAGTGGAACTGGTGTATGTTCCGGCGAATCGGCATATGACCAACATCTTCTCCAAACCTCTCGAACTTGACAAGTTGCAGCAATTCTCAGGTATGCTTGGCCTTCAACACCTTGACTTGCCGAACTTGAGGGGAAGAGTCGAAGGGAGACTTGATGAGAGACTCAACCACGAAAGAGCCAAATCGGCTGAGGAAGTTGAATCGGACAAGAGAACGACTGGAAGAAGATTGGCTAAGGGAAGACGAGCCGACTGCAGGGAGAGAGACCAAATGAGCGAGCCAAAGCCGGTTGAACATAAGGGCAGAGCCGGAAAGGAGAAGAAAGCTAGGAAGTCTTGGGTTGAGATAGCCAATGGCTGGATTGAAGATGAATCGAAGAGAGTTGATTCGGTTAATCTTGAGGATGAATTGAAGACAATGGATTCGGGAGAAGTAGGCAAGTCGATCAAACGTGTCGAGCAGCACGGGACCGGACGGGTCATGGAGTGTTATCAGTGGGACCAAGAGGCAGTATGTATGAAACAAATCTAACAAGTAGGTAAGGTAGGAGGGAAAAAACCGACCAAGAATGGAGAAAGTAAACGAAATATACGCAGCCAAGATTGGAGGCCGTAAACGAGAGAAGTAATGGTAGCGCGCCCAAGGAAACGAGAACTATAAACGATGAGCCGAAGCAGCAGAAAAGGGCGCAGGATAAAAGAGGGAGGAAGGGAGATCCCCTATTAGAGAGAACGAATTGTATGTCTATTTTCTGTCAGAGAGAGTGAATAGAAATCTTGGTCGTGGGCCGTGTAATCATTTTATCTTAATCTTATAATATACATGTTGTAGGTCTAATCTATTCATGTCATCAACTAGTCATCTGTATTGTTCGATTTCTGTCCCTATGCTAAGTGCAAGTCGTCAGGCCAGATTGTGGCCGGCAATTTTCGTACTCGATCAGCTTGTGACACCCCTGTGTTTCCATTCATACGTAACCACAATTCCTTGACCCGATTACCCTAAGAGTAATCGAAGGTGTTGTTCCTGAGGAAGGAGACAACACAATTTGGCACACCCGTTTCACGCTGTGAAGCACAACGAACAACGTAGGAGGAACACCCCTCGTCGCCAGTACGGCGCCCCCCCACATCAAACATTCTCGGTTACCATCAAGCCACGCCGAGCCCATCGAGGAAACTTATGACTCAGCGCTCATGCAACAATCATCGCCGCAGCCAGTGGAATCACCACCCTCTCCGTTACCCGCACTAGACACCCAGTCGAACGTGGGCCCTGACCCCATTGCGCCTCCAAGCCCTCCCGAAGTTACCCAAACCAAGCGCAACCCTTTTTTGGCGTTACCAGAAGACCCGGACTTCGACACCATGCCCTACCCATATCCCCGTTATATGGATGGCCCTGACGAGGAGTTCCACATCCGTTCTTTTGTGTCCACTTGGCAAGCCAACAATTCAATCCAACGTCCCACCACTGCGAAGGTCGATGCATCCAAAATCGCAGAATTCACATTGTCCCTCGATGGACCCACTAGCCGATGGTATTCCCACTGCGATCCTGGGGAATTTGCGATGTTTCAAGACGTTCGCACTCAATTCCTCGAACTTTTTCACCGTGAGATACCTGAACGGGAACTTCTCCGCCAGTTCTACGCTATAATACAAGAACCACATGAGACAGTTTCTTAGTTCATGACCTAATTCTAGGATCTCTATCGGCAGCTCGCTCAAGATGTGTCTGCGAATCATTTAAAAGACACGTTCCTTGCCGTCCTCGGGGAGCCCCTCCGAACAACTCTCACCTTCACATATTTTTCCCAATAGACCATCGAGCAAGTGGTCACTCGCGTCCTCATAATGGATAGAGCCCAGCATAGCACTTCTTTTTCAATGGGGTCACTCCAACACGCCTTGCTGACCCATGAAGAAACCCAGTTTCAACAGGCTCTCCAATGCATAACGTGCACGAAATCTGGCCATTCGGCCATGGATTGCCATCTCCGCCCACACTGCCCGATTTGCCATTCTCGGGTGCATACGGTCGAACAATGTGAGTACAATATGCTTAATCATACAGCCTCTCCTCCTGTATGACATATTGAGCCACGCCATGATCACCGTCAACAGGATGATCGTCCCCCACCTCAGAATAGGGACGCCGAACGGCCTTGGTACAACGATCGGCCTCACCGAGACAACAGTTACCAACCCAAGCAGGATCACTATCACCGGGATAACTAGTACCGAACTGAGGAGCCGCGTTATCGGCCAGATAATCGACCTTGACCCGAGGATGACCGTTATCGACATCACGACGACCACTATCGCCATGACGATGACTATTACCACTATTCTTATGACTGGCACGACTACTATGAACCAAGGTACCAACGGCACAATCGGTGACCTCCCTATTATAATCACGGTCCCAAACTCTCGGGGAATAATCGACGCTGCGACCCTCCGCACCCCGATAACCGACGACCCCCCCCCCCCCCACCCTCCCCCCCTCTCCGAGTCTCGGGACAACGCTCCCACATAGCCCTACGCCTCGCAGACCCGAGAAGAACAAACATCTTGTTGAGAAATCAATCGTTATTTCACAAGATATAAATACATTGAAATGCACAACTCAGAAACACAAGAAAAGTATACACAGATTTAACGTGGAAACCCTAAACGGGAAATCCATGGGAACAAAGATTCCATTATATACAAGAGAGTACAAAAAAACGGTTTCAATCTTCTTGACACACACACAAGATAAACCCCGCTTAGGGTTCTTCGCAAGTTCGTTGAACTTTGCCACCACTCTCTCACGCTCACACGCTCTCTCTTCTCTGTCACGCTTCGCTACGCTACAGAGGCTCACACACTATTCTATTCTGCTCTAAATCTAATGTTTGCCCTAGGTGTATTTATACTTATACCCTGTATGGGATATTTACAAATGTAGCCACTGCTACTGTCATTCCTATTATTACCTAATATTAATAATAGTCTTACTAATCAGCCAACTCATTCGTCGACGATCTGGTCGGTCTGACTGGTTGGCCCGACTAGTCGGTCGTGTCTTCAACCTCGATCAGCTCTCCATGTCGACTCTCTCAGAGTTGACTCCTCGACTGTCAGCTCTCATCCGACTAGTTTGTTGCACCCTTGTCTTTGACTTTCGGCTCTTTCCAAGCAATCGAATCCTCCCACTAGAGGGACATATTCCTAACAAACTCCCATTTCACTCTAGTGGAGAGGGGTTCGTTATTCCCGTCCTCTATCGACAGACTCTGAGTCGGTTCATCGGTAGGTTCTTCGTCAGCATGTCGGATCCATTGTCTTCTGTATGGATCATCGGAACCGTTTCTCGTTGCAGGCCAGTCTGGAGTTGGGATGGAGCTTCTGGTTCTGGTCCAAGGGTGTGGAGACAGGTCGGCATTCTGTCATGCCGAACTTGTACAGCATATTCAAGACGTAATGTCGTTGTGTGAGTAATATGCCGGCGGGGGTTCGAATCACCTCGATCCCAAGAAAGTAATGAAGGTCCCCCAGGTCCTTCATCTCAAATGCGTCCGACAACAAGGACTTGACGCGGTTGATTTCTGGAACACCCGGTCCGGTGATGACTAGATCATCAACATATAGTAGTATACATACCGGGTCGGCTAAGCATTGCCGGATGAACAATGAAGAGTCTGATTTGGAGGCCACAAACCCCATCTTACGCAACCGGTGCGTGATCTTTGCATTTCAAGCTCGAGGGGCTTGCTTCAAGCCATACAACAACTTCTTCAGCCGGCATACCGCCAACTTGTTCATCTCCAATTGAAAGCCGAGGGGCTGAGTCATAAAGACTTCTTCTTCAAGATCACCCTGAAGAAACGCATTCTTCACATCCATCTGGTGAAGATGCCACCCCCTTGTTGTAGCAACCGCCAGCACCACACGAACCGTCGTCATCTTCGCTACCGGAGCGAAGGTCTCGTCGTAGTCGATTCCGTGGGTTTGCGCGTATCCCTTCGCCACTAACCGGGCTTTATACCAGTTAACAGAACCGTCGGCGTTGTACTTTACCTTGTATATCCACTTGCATCCGATCGATTTACAGTGACGAGGAGGGTCAACCAGGTTCCATGTCTTGTTGACATCAAGTGCCCGCATTTCTTCCTCCATTGTGGCACGCCAATTGGTGTCCTTGGCTGCTTCTACGTAGCTCTCCGGCACACGCACTTCCGCCACCTTAGTCATGTATGCATAATGATGCGCCATGTACTCATTGTACCCGTACCGCTGTCGTGAAGAATGTGTTTCACGATATAAAAATGAGCTTAAATGTTGTATTTAATAATATTTGAGAGACTTGAACCCACATCCTTATATACGATGTACAATGTACATACCACTAGGCTAGGCTATTTATTTGTAAAAGTGCGTAATAAATGTGCTTCATGATATAAGAATGAAGCTATATATTGTATTAAGTAAAATTGAGGGACTTGAACCCTCAACCTTGTATACCAAGCACCAAGCATACACCACTAAGCTAGGTTAGTTATTTTAGAATGCATTTTCATCATTATACTTATCCCATATCTATTTTCATACATAGCCATCATTCATCACATGCAATGCATGTGCGCCAAATGGCGATCATGCATTACATGTAACTCATGCATTGCATGCATGCCATGCTCCCATACATTACCATATGCATGGCAACACTTATATAAAGAGGGGAAGGGGGGAAACAAGGTAATCAATCAAAAAGAGAGAGTGAGAAAATAATACAATCAAGTAAAGAAGACTAGCTCATTGGGTGGAGAACCTCTCGTTTCGAAGTTGAGGTCGTGGGTTCAAATCAAGGGTCGGTAGAGAATGTGTTCAATTTGCGGTCAAGGATTGTAAAGTTGGTAAAATATTATATTTTTAATATACATCATGTTTATATCATATACTCTTGTTCCTTGAATCATACTTTGTCTCAATCTTCTTTCTTGAATCATACATTGTCTCTATTTTTTATCTATGCTTGTCTCTCTCTCTCTCACACACACACACACACACATTACTCGTAACTCTTCTTCTTACTATCCTTAACCATTCTATCATCACCATACAAGCCTTATTAAAAGTTAAGTTCCTTCAACTCCCCTTAACCTTAGTCCCCGCGACTTCGCCGCACGAACCACAACTACCCCGACACATTTGGTGAACCCGACGTGAAGGCGGCGACGAGGAGAAATGGAGGAGCAAATGAGGCTTATGTGTACGATGGTGGAACGAATGATGCGGGAACAAGGGATGATGGCAAGCATCGACAAAGCCGTCGACAATATTCTCGCACGAGTAGGAATCTTCGAAGGTATAAATTTAACAAGATTTCTGAAGATTTATAATGAAGAAATGCTTAAACGCGGTGTCGACAAAGCTACAAAAATTAATAGCTTTAGTCGAGTCGCTGCGATTGGGCTACAAGAGAGGATCCAAGAGCTCCAAAGGGAGAATCAGACATGGACAACGTTCGAAAGAGCATTACTCAATGCATACAACCTCAACGATATGTCAAGGATGACAAGGCGAGCTTTCATGGATTGGGTAGAGTCTAATAAACATTTAAGTGTTTTGGAAGTATTAAAAGAGTTTTCTGAAAGATTTGAGCAACTAAATGTTAGAGATAGAAATATAATAGTGCCAGATAAAGTAATATTGTTTCTACAAGCTACTAATATTAAAGATAGGAAGGACTTGGGAATGCTTTTAGAAGATCAGAATAGTCCAAGTGGACTTACCGAAGATTGGGAGGAGGTGAAAAGGGCGTGCGCCCTTTTCTACAAAAGAAAGTTATGGTTTATGGAGTTGCCTGACAGAAATGATGAAGAAACGGGGAACGAGTCGGGATAAAAGAAAGTAGAAGAATCACTTTTACACGAATTAGTGAAAGGCATGAAAGACTTGTCGATCAAAGTGACGAAGCTAGAATCGGGACAAAGCTCGACTTCATCAAGGCAGGGAGGTGGAATGGTCCGAAGGTGTATGTGGTGTGATAGTATCGACCACCAGAAGAAAGATTGTCAAGAGCATAGGGATGCTCTTAATCATAATAAAATCTACTATCAAGATGGCAAGATTCACTCAACTGAGACTCGACAACCACTTCAACTCAACTTCGGGCGAGGAGGAATGAAAAAGCTAATGGAAGATGCCGAGAGAGAAACGACTCAAGCGATACAATCCGTGGCAACCTTAGGATTGCGCGTAGAAGACTCATATGGTGGATCTGGCTTTTGGCAAGATGTGATGGATTATGCAAGAAAAGGGAAGGTTCGAGTGGATGAATTAAAAAGAGCGGGAGATGAAACACGAAACTTCACTGGATGGAATGATCCAGTAGACGCGCTATCAGCATTCGCCCAAGTGAATGCACAAGATGTGCTAGTGGAAGAGAAGCGGAAGAGAGCTGAGGAAGCTGATCCGACAAAGAGACATGAGACACGAGAACAGAAGAGAAGGGACATGGAAAAGGGTGCTATTGAGCCGAAGGAAGCTGATAAAGTAAAAGGAAAGACAGGCCCATCTTTCAAGCTTGCCTCAGACATAGAAACTACGATAGATATAAAAAAGGTACTAGAAACAAGAATACTAAATAGTAAGGTAGAATTTACTTTACGAGAAGTGTTGGGTATAGCAAAGAAAGAATTTCATGAAGTTATCATAGATATTATTAGAAGGAAGAGACAGGTGACGGAGGAAATTATGGGAGGGTGTGCAACAACACTCCAAGATTTGTATGGTGGCACCATCAATGTTGCAAGTGTAAAAAACCAAAATGATGTTGGTGTCCATGAAGGGGATAGGAGTCACTATACAAGGGATCATTGGGCTCGAGCAACAACGGAGGCACCTGCAAAAATTGGGGAGCAGCAAATTCCATGTATTGCTTTGATCGATCATGGATCCGAGATTAACATGATGTCATCGGAATTTTACGCTCGAGGACAGTGGCCGATCAACAAGAATCATGGGTGGAAAATAAGAGCTACCACAGAAACTACGGAGGATCTATTCGGAGCATGTCCTAGTGTGAAGGTAACAATTGGTGATGTCTTGGTGAATCAAAATTTCTTTGTGCAGGATCAATCAACCTACCCCATCATCCTTGGCCAGCCCTACATCACCGCAGTGAGGATGGAAACAAAGGTTATTGATGATGGTTCGGCTTTCGCGAGAATCAAGAGTCAAGATGGAAGAAAGACTGTCCAATTCTTAACCGTGAGGCCCAACCATGAAAGAAACAAAGAATGCTTGAGGGAACATCCAATTCAAGAGATGGATGAAGAGTTTTCCCAGGATTTTTAGATAGGGCTTTTACAGGTAGGGGTTGTGATAGCCCAAGCATAAAAGAAAACCCCATAAATAATAATGTAAATAAAGATATTCCTTGTACAATCTCATCTAATGGTGCTACTTTTATACTAAAAGTAAATAATAATAAAATACAAAATGCTTTCGAGTACTTTAAGTGTTCTGGATTAATAGAGGATGATGAAGAAATTCAGGATATGTTTGAAGAATTAAGTTTTGAAGATACAATAACTCATTTGGAAGCAATTGAAGAAGACAACGAAATCCAAGTTCCTGTCCATTCAATCAAGATGTACGAGGTCATTGAAGAAGTTGCTCGAAAGGATCATGAAGCACATGTACTAACAAAATACAAGACAGTGGAGAAGAAGGTTCGTCCTATTGTTGCTCCACTTCCAGGGGATAGTGAAAAGGCAATCAAAGAAGCAGCCACAGAGCCAATGATCAGAGACCCACAAAAGGTAGGACATGTGTTTACTCTGGAAACAATACAAGGGATGAAAATAGGAGGGGGTGACTTCCTATTACCCGCTGAAGAAAAGCAGTTCAGGGAGATGTTAAAAAGGCATGGAAAGGCATTCGCATTCCAACCATAGGAAATAGGGTGTGTGGATCCAGAAATTGTGGAGCCCATGGTTATATTCACTATCCCTCATATTCCATGGAACTTTAAGCCAATACCCATGCCTAGGGCTAGAATCCCTCAACTATTAGAACTTTTGAAAGAAAAGATAAGGATGGGTATCTTGGAACCATCGAATGCTCCTTACTCGAGTCGATGGTTCACTGTGTTAAAGAAAGATGGGCGACTCCGATTTATCCAAGATATGCAACCCATGAATAAGGTAACAATCCGAAACTCGGGAGTAGGGCCAATTGTGGATGAGTTTGCTGAGATGTTTGCAGGAAGAGCTATATATTCAATGGGAGACCTTTATTCCGGGTATGATCAATTTCAACTTGCTATCAAAAGTCGAGATATAACTTCTATCAAGACACCTATAGGGTTAGTATGGATGTGCACCTTGCCGCAAGGAGCGACCAACTCAGTGGTGCATATGATGAATGGAATGAACAAGGTACTTCGTGATTTTATTCCTCATATTACAATGCTTTTTCTAGATGATGTTCCAATTAAGGGATGCAAGGAGGAAGAGAAGATCGAGGAATTGGACGAAAGTGGTTGCCGTCAATTTGTTGTTTGATCATATCAAGGATTGTGAGAAGGTGTTATCAAGGATGGAAGAGGTGCATTTGCCCTTATCAAGTGTGAAGTCAATATTTGGGGCAAAAGAGATATCAATAGTTGGTCATATGTGTGGCCCATACGGAAGAAAGCCATCCCCAACCAAGGTCAATGCAATTCAAAATATGCAAGAGGAATGTACATCCGTCTCAGAAGTACGAAGGTTTCTGGGGGTATGTGTTTTTTACTGTAGACAGATAGAGATTACTTAATTGGTGTTGAAGTAATAATAGAAACAGATTGTTTGCCTATTCTTGGTATCATAGCTAATTGTGATATTCTAGATCAAGCCATGTTAAGATGGTGTATCTATATTAGATCAGTCAACCCTGAAGTTCGACATATCTTTGGGAATAGAAATGCAGTAGCAGATATGTTATCAAGAGCAAGGTATGAGGAAGAGGAGATTCCAGACTCGGACGATGAGGACAAAGAACAAACAGTCCTTACCACAAGCATTACCCGGGAAGGAGGAATGCAGTTTCTAGAAGAGGAGTATGAAGAAGAATTCAAGGAAATAGGGAAATACCTACAAACCCCTGACAAGTACAAAGGTCGATCTGGAAAAGAGTTCTCACAATTTCGTAAGAAAGCCCATAAGTTCTTCCTGCATGAAGGATATCTATGGCGACATCCGAAAACCAAGACTGGAAACCCACAAAGAGTAATAGGTTCCGAAGGGCAAAGAAAGGAGATAATCAGAGAGCTGCATGACAAAGAATGGGCTGGTCATCGAGGAGTGTGGGCCACTTTCAGTAAGATTAAAGAACGATTTTGGTGGCCTCGATACTATGAGCAAATAAAAAAGTATGTGGAAACTTGTCCCACTTGTCAATATTATTCAAACATAAAATTTTGTGATGAATTACACCCAACATACTCACCGGGGGTGCATTACAAGTGGATGATAGATTTGGTAACAATGCCACTTGGAGTAGGACAAAAGAGATACTTGGTTCTTGCTAGAGAAGATCTAACAAATCAAGTGGAAGGCCGTTCATTGCGAACAAAAGGGACATTAGGAGTATGTCAATTCATCTTGGAGGACATTGTTTGTAGATATGGATGTATCGGGAAGATAGTGGCAGATAGGGGAGAACTCAATTTTGCGGAAGCTCAAGATTTTTTCGACAAAATAGGAATTCGGCTTTCTTTGACAATGGCGTACAATCCAAAAGCTAATGGAAAGGTAGAAAGGGGACATGGGCCAATAGTCAAAGCTTTGGCAAAGGCATGTAGAGGACGGGTCAGTGATTGGCCAAAAACCTTACCCTATGCACTATGGGCTGATAGGACAACTCACAGCACTGTTATTGGATATATGCCTACAGAATTAATCACAGGACAGAAGCCAATAATGCCAATTGAAGAAAAGATAACTACATGGGCTGTGTTGCCCTGGGAATCAGAAATGAGTAGGGAAGATTTACTTGCGGTTCGAATACAACAACTTCAATCAAGGACAGAAGACATAGAAAAAGTAGCTACTAGATTGAAAGAGGCAAGAATCAAGAATAAGGACAGATTTGACAAGATGAAAAGAATACGACCAAGAAAGGTGCAAGAGGGAGATTGGGTATTAGTATATGATAATAGCCTAGATAATCAATACAGTACTATTCGAAAGTTTGCAAAAAGATGGTTTGGACCTTATGAAGTTAGGAAAATAACAGATAAAGCCACATATTTCCTCAATGAATTAGATGGGATAGAAATTTGTATCCCAATTGCAGGAAAAAGGATTAAAATATTTAAAAGGAGGGAGTCATTAGAGCCTGAATTTTATGAAGAAGTAGAAGAACTAAAAGAATCGGAAGAAGTGTTGGATGAACTCTGCACAACCAATGTGCAAGTTCAGAGGGGGTGGGTGTCGTGAAGAATGTGCTTCACGATATAAAAATGAGCTTAAATGTTGTATTTAATAATATTTGAGAGACTTGAACCCACATCCTTAAATACGATGTACAATGTACATACCACTAGGCTAGGCTATTTATTTGTAAAAGTGTGTAATAAATGTGCTTCATGATATAAGAATGAAGCTATATATTGTATTAAGTAAAATTGAGGGACTTGAACCCTCAACCTTGTATACCAAGCACCAAGCATACACCACTAAGCTAGGTTAGTTATTTTAGAATGCATTTTCATCATTATACTTATCCCATATCTATTTTCATACATAGTCATCATTCATCACATGCAATGCATGTGCGCCAAATGGCGATCATGCATTACATGTAACTCATGCATTGCATGCATGCCATGCTCCCATACATTACCATATGCATGGCAACACTTATATAAAGAGGGGAAGGGGGAAAACAAGGTAATCAATCAAAAAGAGAGAGTGAGAAAATAATACAATCAAGTAAAGAAGACTAGCTCATTGGGTGGAGAACCTCTCGTTTCGAAGTTGAGGTCGTGGGTTCAAATCAAGGGTCGGTAGAGAATGTGTTCAATTTGCGGTCAAGGATTGTAAAGTTGGTAAAATATTATATTTTTAATATACATCATGTTTATATCATATACTCTTGTTCCTTGAATCATACTTTGTCTCAATCTTCTTTCTTGAATCATACATTGTCTCTATTTTTTATCTATGCTTGTCTCTCTCTCTCTCACACACACACACACACACATTACTCGTAACTCTTCTTCTTACTATCCTTAACCATTCTATCATCACCATACAAGCCTTATTAAAAGTTAAGTTCCTTCAACTCCCCTTAACCTTAGTCCCCGCGACTTCGCCGCACGAACCACAACTACCCCGACACATTTGGTGAACCCGACGTGAAGGCGGCGACGAGGAGAAATGGAGGAGCAAATGAGGCTTATGTGTACGATGGTGGAACGAATGATGCGGGAACAAGGGATGATGGCAAGCATCGACAAAGCCGTCGACAATATTCTCGCACGAGTAGGAATCTTCGAAGGTATAAATTTAACAAGATTTCTGAAGATTTATAATGAAGAAATGCTTAAACGCGGTGTCGACAAAGCTACAAAAATTAATAGCTTTAGTCGAGTCGCTGCGATTGGGCTACAAGAGAGGATCCAAGAGCTCCAAAGGGAGAATCAGACATGGACAACGTTCGAAAGAGCATTACTCAATGCATACAACCTCAACGATATGTCAAGGATGACAAGGCGAGCTTTCATGGATTGGGTAGAGTCTAATAAACATTTAAGTGTTTTGGAAGTATTAAAAGAGTTTTCTGAAAGATTTGAGCAACTAAATGTTAGAGATAGAAATATAATAGTGCCAGATAAAGTAATATTGTTTCTACAAGCTACTAATATTAAAGATAGGAAGGACTTGGGAATGCTTTTAGAAGATCAGAATAGTCCAAGTGGACTTACCGAAGATTGGGAGGAGGTGAAAAGGGCGTGCGCCCTTTTCTACAAAAGAAAGTTATGGTTTATGGAGTTGCCTGACAGAAATGATGAAGAAACGGGGAACGAGTCGGGATAAAAGAAAGTAGAAGAATCACTTTTACACGAATTAGTGAAAGGCATGAAAGACTTGTCGATCAAAGTGACGAAGCTAGAATCGGGACAAAGCTCGACTTCATCAAGGCAGGGAGGTGGAATGGTCCGAAGGTGTATGTGGTGTGATAGTATCGACCACCAGAAGAAAGATTGTCAAGAGCATAGGGATGCTCTTAATCATAATAAAATCTACTATCAAGATGGCAAGATTCACTCAACTGAGACTCGACAACCACTTCAACTCAACTTCGGGCGAGGAGGAATGAAAAAGCTAATGGAAGATGCCGAGAGAGAAACGACTCAAGCGATACAATCCGTGGCAACCTTAGGATTGCGCGTAGAAGACTCATATGGTGGATCTGGCTTTTGGCAAGATGTGATGGATTATGCAAGAAAAGGGAAGGTTCGAGTGGATGAATTAAAAAGAGCGGGAGATGAAACACGAAACTTCACTGGATGGAATGATCCAGTAGACGCGCTATCAGCATTCGCCCAAGTGAATGCACAAGATGTGCTAGTGGAAGAGAAGCGGAAGAGAGCTGAGGAAGCTGATCCGACAAAGAGACATGAGACACGAGAACAGAAGAGAAGGGACATGGAAAAGGGTGCTATTGAGCCGAAGGAAGCTGATAAAGTAAAAGGAAAGACAGGCCCATCTTTCAAGCTTGCCTCAGACATAGAAACTACGATAGATATAAAAAAGGTACTAGAAACAAGAATACTAAATAGTAAGGTAGAATTTACTTTACGAGAAGTGTTGGGTATAGCAAAGAAAGAATTTCATGAAGTTATCATAGATATTATTAGAAGGAAGAGACAGGTGACGGAGGAAATTATGGGAGGGTGTGCAACAACACTCCAAGATTTGTATGGTGGCACCATCAATGTTGCAAGTGTAAAAAACCAAAATGATGTTGGTGTCCATGAAGGGGATAGGAGTCACTATACAAGGGATCATTGGGCTCGAGCAACAACGGAGGCACCTGCAAAAATTGGGGAGCAGCAAATTCCATGTATTGCTTTGATCGATCATGGATCCGAGATTAACATGATGTCATCGGAATTTTACGCTCGAGGACAGTGGCCGATCAACAAGAATCATGGGTGGAAAATAAGAGCTACCACAGAAACTACGGAGGATCTATTCGGAGCATGTCCTAGTGTGAAGGTAACAATTGGTGATGTCTTGGTGAATCAAAATTTCTTTGTGCAGGATCAATCAACCTACCCCATCATCCTTGGCCAGCCCTACATCACCGCAGTGAGGATGGAAACAAAGGTTATTGATGATGGTTCGGCTTTCGCGAGAATCAAGAGTCAAGATGGAAGAAAGACTGTCCAATTCTTAACCGTGAGGCCCAACCATGAAAGAAACAAAGAATGCTTGAGGGAACATCCAATTCAAGAGATGGATGAAGAGTTTTCCCAGGATTTTTAGATAGGGCTTTTACAGGTAGGGGTTGTGATAGCCCAAGCATAAAAGAAAACCCCATAAATAATAATGTAAATAAAGATATTCCTTGTACAATCTCATCTAATGGTGCTACTTTTATACTAAAAGTAAATAATAATAAAATACAAAATGCTTTCGAGTACTTTAAGTGTTCTGGATTAATAGAGGATGATGAAGAAATTCAGGATATGTTTGAAGAATTAAGTTTTGAAGATACAATAACTCATTTGGAAGCAATTGAAGAAGACAACGAAATCCAAGTTCCTGTCCATTCAATCAAGATGTACGAGGTCATTGAAGAAGTTGCTCGAAAGGATCATGAAGCACATGTACTAACAAAATACAAGACAGTGGAGAAGAAGGTTCGTCCTATTGTTGCTCCACTTCCAGGGGATAGTGAAAAGGCAATCAAAGAAGCAGCCACAGAGCCAATGATCAGAGACCCACAAAAGGTAGGACATGTGTTTACTCTGGAAACAATACAAGGGATGAAAATAGGAGGGGGTGACTTCCTATTACCCGCTGAAGAAAAGCAGTTCAGGGAGATGTTAAAAAGGCATGGAAAGGCATTCGCATTCCAACCATAGGAAATAGGGTGTGTGGATCCAGAAATTGTGGAGCCCATGGTTATATTCACTATCCCTCATATTCCATGGAACTTTAAGCCAATACCCATGCCTAGGGCTAGAATCCCTCAACTATTAGAACTTTTGAAAGAAAAGATAAGGATGGGTATCTTGGAACCATCGAATGCTCCTTACTCGAGTCGATGGTTCACTGTGTTAAAGAAAGATGGGCGACTCCGATTTATCCAAGATATGCAACCCATGAATAAGGTAACAATCCGAAACTCGGGAGTAGGGCCAATTGTGGATGAGTTTGCTGAGATGTTTGCAGGAAGAGCTATATATTCAATGGGAGACCTTTATTCCGGGTATGATCAATTTCAACTTGCTATCAAAAGTCGAGATATAACTTCTATCAAGACACCTATAGGGTTAGTATGGATGTGCACCTTGCCGCAAGGAGCGACCAACTCAGTGGTGCATATGATGAATGGAATGAACAAGGTACTTCGTGATTTTATTCCTCATATTACAATGCTTTTTCTAGATGATGTTCCAATTAAGGGATGCAAGGAGGAAGAGAAGATCGAGGAATTGGACGAAAGTGGTTGCCGTCAATTTGTTGTTTGATCATATCAAGGATTGTGAGAAGGTGTTATCAAGGATGGAAGAGGTGCATTTGCCCTTATCAAGTGTGAAGTCAATATTTGGGGCAAAAGAGATATCAATAGTTGGTCATATGTGTGGCCCATACGGAAGAAAGCCATCCCCAACCAAGGTCAATGCAATTCAAAATATGCAAGAGGAATGTACATCCGTCTCAGAAGTACGAAGGTTTCTGGGGGTATGTGTTTTTTACTGTAGACAGATAGAGATTACTTAATTGGTGTTGAAGTAATAATAGAAACAGATTGTTTGCCTATTCTTGGTATCATAGCTAATTGTGATATTCTAGATCAAGCCATGTTAAGATGGTGTATCTATATTAGATCAGTCAACCCTGAAGTTCGACATATCTTTGGGAATAGAAATGCAGTAGCAGATATGTTATCAAGAGCAAGGTATGAGGAAGAGGAGATTCCAGACTCGGACGATGAGGACAAAGAACAAACAGTCCTTACCACAAGCATTACCCGGGAAGGAGGAATGCAGTTTCTAGAAGAGGAGTATGAAGAAGAATTCAAGGAAATAGGGAAATACCTACAAACCCCTGACAAGTACAAAGGTCGATCTGGAAAAGAGTTCTCACAATTTCGTAAGAAAGCCCATAAGTTCTTCCTGCATGAAGGATATCTATGGCGACATCCGAAAACCAAGACTGGAAACCCACAAAGAGTAATAGGTTCCGAAGGGCAAAGAAAGGAGATAATCAGAGAGCTGCATGACAAAGAATGGGCTGGTCATCGAGGAGTGTGGGCCACTTTCAGTAAGATTAAAGAACGATTTTGGTGGCCTCGATACTATGAGCAAATAAAAAAGTATGTGGAAACTTGTCCCACTTGTCAATATTATTCAAACATAAAATTTTGTGATGAATTACACCCAACATACTCACCGGGGGTGCATTACAAGTGGATGATAGATTTGGTAACAATGCCACTTGGAGTAGGACAAAAGAGATACTTGGTTCTTGCTAGAGAAGATCTAACAAATCAAGTGGAAGGCCGTTCATTGCGAACAAAAGGGACATTAGGAGTATGTCAATTCATCTTGGAGGACATTGTTTGTAGATATGGATGTATCGGGAAGATAGTGGCAGATAGGGGAGAACTCAATTTTGCGGAAGCTCAAGATTTTTTCGACAAAATAGGAATTCGGCTTTCTTTGACAATGGCGTACAATCCAAAAGCTAATGGAAAGGTAGAAAGGGGACATGGGCCAATAGTCAAAGCTTTGGCAAAGGCATGTAGAGGACGGGTCAGTGATTGGCCAAAAACCTTACCCTATGCACTATGGGCTGATAGGACAACTCACAGCACTGTTATTGGATATATGCCTACAGAATTAATCACAGGACAGAAGCCAATAATGCCAATTGAAGAAAAGATAACTACATGGGCTGTGTTGCCCTGGGAATCAGAAATGAGTAGGGAAGATTTACTTGCGGTTCGAATACAACAACTTCAATCAAGGACAGAAGACATAGAAAAAGTAGCTACTAGATTGAAAGAGGCAAGAATCAAGAATAAGGACAGATTTGACAAGATGAAAAGAATACGACCAAGAAAGGTGCAAGAGGGAGATTGGGTATTAGTATATGATAATAGCCTAGATAATCAATACAGTACTATTCGAAAGTTTGCAAAAAGATGGTTTGGACCTTATGAAGTTAGGAAAATAACAGATAAAGCCACATATTTCCTCAATGAATTAGATGGGATAGAAATTTGTATCCCAATTGCAGGAAAAAGGATTAAAATATTTAAAAGGAGGGAGTCATTAGAGCCTGAATTTTATGAAGAAGTAGAAGAACTAAAAGAATCGGAAGAAGTGTTGGATGAACTCTGCACAACCAATGTGCAAGTTCAGAGGGGGTGGGTGTCGTGAAGAATGTGCTTCACGATATAAAAATGAGCTTAAATGTTGTATTTAATAATATTTGAGAGACTTGAACCCACATCCTTAAATACGATGTACAATGTACATACCACTAGGCTAGGCTATTTATTTGTAAAAGTGTGTAATAAATGTGCTTCATGATATAAGAATGAAGCTATATATTGTATTAAGTAAAATTGAGGGACTTGAACCCTCAACCTTGTATACCAAGCACCAAGCATACACCACTAAGCTAGGTTAGTTATTTTAGAATGCATTTTCATCATTATACTTATCCCATATCTATTTTCATACATAGTCATCATTCATCACATGCAATGCATGTGCGCCAAATGGCGATCATGCATTACATGTAACTCATGCATTGCATGCATGCCATGCTCCCATACATTACCATATGCATGGCAACACTTATATAAAGAGGGGAAGGGGGAAAACAAGGTAATCAATCAAAAAGAGAGAGTGAGAAAATAATACAATCAAGTAAAGAAGACTAGCTCATTGGGTGGAGAACCTCTCGTTTCGAAGTTGAGGTCGTGGGTTCAAATCAAGGGTCGGTAGAGAATGTGTTCAATTTGCGGTCAAGGATTGTAAAGTTGGTAAAATATTATATTTTTAATATACATCATGTTTATATCATATACTCTTGTTCCTTGAATCATACTTTGTCTCAATCTTCTTTCTTGAATCATACATTGTCTCTATTTTTTATCTATGCTTGTCTCTCTCTCTCTCACACACACACACACACACATTACTCGTAACTCTTCTTCTTACTATCCTTAACCATTCTATCATCACCATACAAGCCTTATTAAAAGTTAAGTTCCTTCAACTCCCCTTAACCTTAGTCCCCGCGACTTCGCCGCACGAACCACAACTACCCCGACACATTTGGTGAACCCGACGTGAAGGCGGCGACGAGGAGAAATGGAGGAGCAAATGAGGCTTATGTGTACGATGGTGGAACGAATGATGCGGGAACAAGGGATGATGGCAAGCATCGACAAAGCCGTCGACAATATTCTCGCACGAGTAGGAATCTTCGAAGGTATAAATTTAACAAGATTTCTGAAGATTTATAATGAAGAAATGCTTAAACGCGGTGTCGACAAAGCTACAAAAATTAATAGCTTTAGTCGAGTCGCTGCGATTGGGCTACAAGAGAGGATCCAAGAGCTCCAAAGGGAGAATCAGACATGGACAACGTTCGAAAGAGCATTACTCAATGCATACAACCTCAACGATATGTCAAGGATGACAAGGCGAGCTTTCATGGATTGGGTAGAGTCTAATAAACATTTAAGTGTTTTGGAAGTATTAAAAGAGTTTTCTGAAAGATTTGAGCAACTAAATGTTAGAGATAGAAATATAATAGTGCCAGATAAAGTAATATTGTTTCTACAAGCTACTAATATTAAAGATAGGAAGGACTTGGGAATGCTTTTAGAAGATCAGAATAGTCCAAGTGGACTTACCGAAGATTGGGAGGAGGTGAAAAGGGCGTGCGCCCTTTTCTACAAAAGAAAGTTATGGTTTATGGAGTTGCCTGACAGAAATGATGAAGAAACGGGGAACGAGTCGGGATAAAAGAAAGTAGAAGAATCACTTTTACACGAATTAGTGAAAGGCATGAAAGACTTGTCGATCAAAGTGACGAAGCTAGAATCGGGACAAAGCTCGACTTCATCAAGGCAGGGAGGTGGAATGGTCCGAAGGTGTATGTGGTGTGATAGTATCGACCACCAGAAGAAAGATTGTCAAGAGCATAGGGATGCTCTTAATCATAATAAAATCTACTATCAAGATGGCAAGATTCACTCAACTGAGACTCGACAACCACTTCAACTCAACTTCGGGCGAGGAGGAATGAAAAAGCTAATGGAAGATGCCGAGAGAGAAACGACTCAAGCGATACAATCCGTGGCAACCTTAGGATTGCGCGTAGAAGACTCATATGGTGGATCTGGCTTTTGGCAAGATGTGATGGATTATGCAAGAAAAGGGAAGGTTCGAGTGGATGAATTAAAAAGAGCGGGAGATGAAACACGAAACTTCACTGGATGGAATGATCCAGTAGACGCGCTATCAGCATTCGCCCAAGTGAATGCACAAGATGTGCTAGTGGAAGAGAAGCGGAAGAGAGCTGAGGAAGCTGATCCGACAAAGAGACATGAGACACGAGAACAGAAGAGAAGGGACATGGAAAAGGGTGCTATTGAGCCGAAGGAAGCTGATAAAGTAAAAGGAAAGACAGGCCCATCTTTCAAGCTTGCCTCAGACATAGAAACTACGATAGATATAAAAAAGGTACTAGAAACAAGAATACTAAATAGTAAGGTAGAATTTACTTTACGAGAAGTGTTGGGTATAGCAAAGAAAGAATTTCATGAAGTTATCATAGATATTATTAGAAGGAAGAGACAGGTGACGGAGGAAATTATGGGAGGGTGTGCAACAACACTCCAAGATTTGTATGGTGGCACCATCAATGTTGCAAGTGTAAAAAACCAAAATGATGTTGGTGTCCATGAAGGGGATAGGAGTCACTATACAAGGGATCATTGGGCTCGAGCAACAACGGAGGCACCTGCAAAAATTGGGGAGCAGCAAATTCCATGTATTGCTTTGATCGATCATGGATCCGAGATTAACATGATGTCATCGGAATTTTACGCTCGAGGACAGTGGCCGATCAACAAGAATCATGGGTGGAAAATAAGAGCTACCACAGAAACTACGGAGGATCTATTCGGAGCATGTCCTAGTGTGAAGGTAACAATTGGTGATGTCTTGGTGAATCAAAATTTCTTTGTGCAGGATCAATCAACCTACCCCATCATCCTTGGCCAGCCCTACATCACCGCAGTGAGGATGGAAACAAAGGTTATTGATGATGGTTCGGCTTTCGCGAGAATCAAGAGTCAAGATGGAAGAAAGACTGTCCAATTCTTAACCGTGAGGCCCAACCATGAAAGAAACAAAGAATGCTTGAGGGAACATCCAATTCAAGAGATGGATGAAGAGTTTTCCCAGGATTTTTAGATAGGGCTTTTACAGGTAGGGGTTGTGATAGCCCAAGCATAAAAGAAAACCCCATAAATAATAATGTAAATAAAGATATTCCTTGTACAATCTCATCTAATGGTGCTACTTTTATACTAAAAGTAAATAATAATAAAATACAAAATGCTTTCGAGTACTTTAAGTGTTCTGGATTAATAGAGGATGATGAAGAAATTCAGGATATGTTTGAAGAATTAAGTTTTGAAGATACAATAACTCATTTGGAAGCAATTGAAGAAGACAACGAAATCCAAGTTCCTGTCCATTCAATCAAGATGTACGAGGTCATTGAAGAAGTTGCTCGAAAGGATCATGAAGCACATGTACTAACAAAATACAAGACAGTGGAGAAGAAGGTTCGTCCTATTGTTGCTCCACTTCCAGGGGATAGTGAAAAGGCAATCAAAGAAGCAGCCACAGAGCCAATGATCAGAGACCCACAAAAGGTAGGACATGTGTTTACTCTGGAAACAATACAAGGGATGAAAATAGGAGGGGGTGACTTCCTATTACCCGCTGAAGAAAAGCAGTTCAGGGAGATGTTAAAAAGGCATGGAAAGGCATTCGCATTCCAACCATAGGAAATAGGGTGTGTGGATCCAGAAATTGTGGAGCCCATGGTTATATTCACTATCCCTCATATTCCATGGAACTTTAAGCCAATACCCATGCCTAGGGCTAGAATCCCTCAACTATTAGAACTTTTGAAAGAAAAGATAAGGATGGGTATCTTGGAACCATCGAATGCTCCTTACTCGAGTCGATGGTTCACTGTGTTAAAGAAAGATGGGCGACTCCGATTTATCCAAGATATGCAACCCATGAATAAGGTAACAATCCGAAACTCGGGAGTAGGGCCAATTGTGGATGAGTTTGCTGAGATGTTTGCAGGAAGAGCTATATATTCAATGGGAGACCTTTATTCCGGGTATGATCAATTTCAACTTGCTATCAAAAGTCGAGATATAACTTCTATCAAGACACCTATAGGGTTAGTATGGATGTGCACCTTGCCGCAAGGAGCGACCAACTCAGTGGTGCATATGATGAATGGAATGAACAAGGTACTTCGTGATTTTATTCCTCATATTACAATGCTTTTTCTAGATGATGTTCCAATTAAGGGATGCAAGGAGGAAGAGAAGATCGAGGAATTGGACGAAAGTGGTTGCCGTCAATTTGTTGTTTGATCATATCAAGGATTGTGAGAAGGTGTTATCAAGGATGGAAGAGGTGCATTTGCCCTTATCAAGTGTGAAGTCAATATTTGGGGCAAAAGAGATATCAATAGTTGGTCATATGTGTGGCCCATACGGAAGAAAGCCATCCCCAACCAAGGTCAATGCAATTCAAAATATGCAAGAGGAATGTACATCCGTCTCAGAAGTACGAAGGTTTCTGGGGGTATGTGTTTTTTACTGTAGACAGATAGAGATTACTTAATTGGTGTTGAAGTAATAATAGAAACAGATTGTTTGCCTATTCTTGGTATCATAGCTAATTGTGATATTCTAGATCAAGCCATGTTAAGATGGTGTATCTATATTAGATCAGTCAACCCTGAAGTTCGACATATCTTTGGGAATAGAAATGCAGTAGCAGATATGTTATCAAGAGCAAGGTATGAGGAAGAGGAGATTCCAGACTCGGACGATGAGGACAAAGAACAAACAGTCCTTACCACAAGCATTACCCGGGAAGGAGGAATGCAGTTTCTAGAAGAGGAGTATGAAGAAGAATTCAAGGAAATAGGGAAATACCTACAAACCCCTGACAAGTACAAAGGTCGATCTGGAAAAGAGTTCTCACAATTTCGTAAGAAAGCCCATAAGTTCTTCCTGCATGAAGGATATCTATGGCGACATCCGAAAACCAAGACTGGAAACCCACAAAGAGTAATAGGTTCCGAAGGGCAAAGAAAGGAGATAATCAGAGAGCTGCATGACAAAGAATGGGCTGGTCATCGAGGAGTGTGGGCCACTTTCAGTAAGATTAAAGAACGATTTTGGTGGCCTCGATACTATGAGCAAATAAAAAAGTATGTGGAAACTTGTCCCACTTGTCAATATTATTCAAACATAAAATTTTGTGATGAATTACACCCAACATACTCACCGGGGGTGCATTACAAGTGGATGATAGATTTGGTAACAATGCCACTTGGAGTAGGACAAAAGAGATACTTGGTTCTTGCTAGAGAAGATCTAACAAATCAAGTGGAAGGCCGTTCATTGCGAACAAAAGGGACATTAGGAGTATGTCAATTCATCTTGGAGGACATTGTTTGTAGATATGGATGTATCGGGAAGATAGTGGCAGATAGGGGAGAACTCAATTTTGCGGAAGCTCAAGATTTTTTCGACAAAATAGGAATTCGGCTTTCTTTGACAATGGCGTACAATCCAAAAGCTAATGGAAAGGTAGAAAGGGGACATGGGCCAATAGTCAAAGCTTTGGCAAAGGCATGTAGAGGACGGGTCAGTGATTGGCCAAAAACCTTACCCTATGCACTATGGGCTGATAGGACAACTCACAGCACTGTTATTGGATATATGCCTACAGAATTAATCACAGGACAGAAGCCAATAATGCCAATTGAAGAAAAGATAACTACATGGGCTGTGTTGCCCTGGGAATCAGAAATGAGTAGGGAAGATTTACTTGCGGTTCGAATACAACAACTTCAATCAAGGACAGAAGACATAGAAAAAGTAGCTACTAGATTGAAAGAGGCAAGAATCAAGAATAAGGACAGATTTGACAAGATGAAAAGAATACGACCAAGAAAGGTGCAAGAGGGAGATTGGGTATTAGTATATGATAATAGCCTAGATAATCAATACAGTACTATTCGAAAGTTTGCAAAAAGATGGTTTGGACCTTATGAAGTTAGGAAAATAACAGATAAAGCCACATATTTCCTCAATGAATTAGATGGGATAGAAATTTGTATCCCAATTGCAGGAAAAAGGATTAAAATATTTAAAAGGAGGGAGTCATTAGAGCCTGAATTTTATGAAGAAGTAGAAGAACTAAAAGAATCGGAAGAAGTGTTGGATGAACTCTGCACAACCAATGTGCAAGTTCAGAGGGGGTGGGTGTCGTGAAGAATGTGCTTCACGATATAAAAATGAGCTTAAATGTTGTATTTAATAATATTTGAGAGACTTGAACCCACATCCTTAAATACGATGTACAATGTACATACCACTAGGCTAGGCTATTTATTTGTAAAAGTGTGTAATAAATGTGCTTCATGATATAAGAATGAAGCTATATATTGTATTAAGTAAAATTGAGGGACTTGAACCCTCAACCTTGTATACCAAGCACCAAGCATACACCACTAAGCTAGGTTAGTTATTTTAGAATGCATTTTCATCATTATACTTATCCCATATCTATTTTCATACATAGTCATCATTCATCACATGCAATGCATGTGCGCCAAATGGCGATCATGCATTACATGTAACTCATGCATTGCATGCATGCCATGCTCCCATACATTACCATATGCATGGCAACACTTATATAAAGAGGGGAAGGGGGAAAACAAGGTAATCAATCAAAAAGAGAGAGTGAGAAAATAATACAATCAAGTAAAGAAGACTAACTCATTGGGTGGAGAACCTCTCGTTTCGAAGTTGAGGTCGTGGGTTCAAATCAAGGGTCGGTAGAGAATGTGTTCAGTTTGCGGTCATACAAGGATTGTAAAGTTGGTAAAATATTATATTTTTAATATACATCATGTTTATATCATATACTCTTGTTCCTTGAATCATACTTTGTCTCAATCTTCTTTCTTGAATCATACATTGTCTCTATTTTTTATCTATGCTTGTCTCTCTCTCTCTCTCACACACACACACACATTACTCATAACTCTTCTTCTTACTATCCTTAACCATTCTATCATCACCATACAAGCCTTATTAAAAGTTAAGTTCCTTCAACTCCCCTTAACCTTAGTCCCCGCGACTTTGCCGCACGAACCACAACTACCCCGACACCGCTTGACGGGATCCTTCTGGCGGGTGGACCGACGTAACTCACTGTTACCCGGTTTGAGGCCCTTCTTGGCCGGTTCGGTCTTCGTTGTCGAAGATCCGCCTTTCTCCTTGTTGGAGTCGGATGCACACTGATCTGACTCATCGTTCCCGGTTTCGAATTCCGACATCTTCTTTTAACCCTTCTCTTTGCGCGTGAACCGTCGCCTCGATTCCTTGCGCGGGGAGTGCACGGTAGAGTCTCCACTACTCGCCGGTTCCTCATCGGACTGGTCAGATTGACTCAGTCTCTCGTTTGGCCCGCTCAACCGGAATGATTCCGGACTCTCATCCTAAGTCCACGCGTCATCATCCTCTACCTAGGCCGGTTCAGGATCACTAGCCTCATCCTCCGGCACCGGGTCGGATTCGGAAGTCGGAGCCGGTAAGGAGTACCACAATGCCGATTCATCGAACTCGACATCTCGACTAACTCGGACCTTCTTTGTCCGAGGGTTATAACACTTATAACCCTTCTACTCTTGAGCATAGCCGATTAGGATGCATTTTTCCGATTTTGCATCCAACTTCCTCCGCTTCTCTTCCGGTACATGCACATATGCAATGCTACTGAAGATCTTAAGGTGTCTCAAATTCGGCTTGCACCCTAAATACAACTCGTGAGCTGACACCTTGTCACCGATCCGGTTCTGGATGTAGACAGTTGTTCGGACTGCCTCCGCCCAGTAGAATTTGGGCATGCTCTTCTCCTCCAGCATTGCCCTTGCCGCATCAATAAGCGACCGGTTCTTCCTTTCGGCAACACCGTTCTGTTGCGGTGTGTATCTGCAGCTGAACTCTGACCGAATTCCCTTTTGTTGAATCCTCCCGTCTCTACGCCCTTGCGTAATAATTTGGCCCTCTTCCTCAATGAAGCACCCGAGGTGCGTAAACCGCACCTGCATCCCTTGGTCGACGATCTGTCCGACTAACACAAGGTTCTTCGTGACTGTCAAAACGTGTAATACGTTCATCAACTTCCCCTTCTGTCCGACGTGGCTCAAAGGGACTTCTCCGACATGCACAATTGGGTGAGGAGTGTCATCTCCGGTTTTGACTACTCCTGGTTGATCCGGTTTCTCCAAAAAGGAGAACCACTCTTTGTGGTTCGTCATGTGGTTCGACGCATAGGAATCAACATACCACACTTCCTCCGATTTGGAAGTGGTCTTCTTCATCGAGTTCACCTAGTGCTTCATCACCAAGGCTAGCCCGTTGCCGTTCTTGGATCCTCCCAATCCCTTCGCGTAGTGCGAGCTTTGCCAGCCATCCTTGTCGGCCTTGCCGAATCCGGATTTGTCCAAATCGGCTCATTTTCTCCAACACTCGCTTTCTCTATGGCCCTTTTTGCCACAGTACCAGCATTCCGTTGCTGACTTCTCTTGGCGTCTTCCGGTGTCACCATGACTCCCCATGCCTGTGGGAGTACCAGAACCGATGTCGGCACATTCTTTGTGCCTTCGTTCTTGCTCTTGCCGGCCGCCTCCATTGCGTGCTGACCCGCCTCTTCCACCACGCCCACGGGACCGATCCGCCTCCGTGTACAGCATCCAGCTGTCAGTGGGTGCGCTAGTTGACGCACCGGCGTGGTTCTCCTCTACAAGGAGCATCGACTATAAGTCGAAAAATGACGGCGTATTCTCCCTTGTACACACCGTCGTTCGGAACACTCTGAACTTAGATGCCAGGCCCCCAAGACAGACCTGTACCATCTTGTCTTCCTCTACGGTAACGTTGATAGAGGCAAGCGAGTGACAGATCTCTTTGATCCGGGCTGTGTAATCCGCCACTGACATGTCCTTCTATCGGACATTGCTCAATTCCTGTCGGAGTTGCAGCTTCCGGGCTATAGTGTTCGTGGCGAAAACCTTCTTCAGGTTTCCCCAAGCCTCCTTCGGCGTCTTGGCGTCTCGGATGTGACTTAGCAGCTGGTCTCCGACACTGGTCGCGAAGCATTACATCACTCTGCTTGTCGATTGTTCCCACACTGGGAAGTCCTTATGTGCCGCATCAGGTGCTGTTTCGTTGGCTCCTTCGACGAAACTCTAGTAGCCATGCCCAAGCAAGTACTGGTGCATTTAATACGACCAAGATGCATAGTTGGATCTGTCGAGTTTCTCCACAGGGAGCGAGCTAGCCATCCCTCTATCCATCACTTCTCTGTCTGCTGTTTTGCGACCTGTTAGGGTTTTTTCTTTCAAGCGTTTGTCGGCTGCAGAGGTTCTCAACCCTCGCGCTCTGATACCATGTAAACGATTACTTGTGAAAGCGTTAGAAAACAGAGAAGGTAGGGAATACACAGAGTACACAAGAGAGACAGAGAGAGCAGAACTTCAAGGCTATATTCCAAAAACGATAAAAACACTCCGTTACTACAACTATGCTCAATAGCATTATTTATACAAGTCCTCATGGAACTGACAAAAGTACCGCATACTTCAATGCTCACACGAGCATTTGACACTTACTACGAGACTATAATTGCCTAGTAGTCTACGCTAATACTAGGCTTCCGGTTACTGATTGGATCCGGCTAACCGGCTCCCCAGCTCACCGACTCTATTGCTTGCCGGCTCGGTTGCTCATAGCTTACCGATCCGTCTCGCTTGCCGGCTCAGGCTTATTCAGCCGATCTGGCTCCAATTGAGCTTGCCACTCAACAAACACGAACGGGAGTAATCGACCATGTGTGGTCCTCACCGGGAAATGGAACATGAACAACAACAGGCATGAGCTACCATGTCAGTCCTCACCGAGATCTAGAACACGAACAATAGTTGGAGTGAGCGACCATGTGTGGTCCTCACCGGAGACTGGAACACAAACACCAACGGGCATGAGAGCCCATGTCAGTCCTCGCCGAGAGTTGGAACACGAACACCAACGGGCGTGAGAGACCATGTGTGGTCCTCACCAAGAACTGGAACATGAATCACAATGGGCATGAGCGACCATGTCGGTCCTCTTCGGGATGTGGAACATGAAAAATAGCTGGAGTGAACGACCATGTGCGGTCCTCACCGAAGACTGGAACACAAATGGGAGTGAGCGACCATGCGCCCTCACTGGGAACAATAACACGAACGGGAGTGAGCGGCCATGTGCGGCCCTCACCGGGAACATAAACACGAACAAGTGTGAGAGACCATGCGGCCCTCACCAGGAACTCGAATACGAATGGGCGTGAGCAACCATGAGGCCCTCACTGGGAACTAGAACACAAACGGGTGTGAGTGACCATGCGGCCCTCACCGGGAACTGGAACACGAACACCAACGGGAGTGAGCGGCCTTGTGCAAACCTCACCGGGAATTAGAACATGAACACCAATGCGAGTGAGCGGCCTTGTGCGGACCTCACCGGGAACTCGAACATGAACACCAACGGGAATGAGCGACCTTGTGCGACCCTCACCGAGAACTCGAACACGAACACCAACGGGAGTGAGCGGCCTTGTGCGGCCCTCACCGGGAACTGGAACTGGAAAGAAACTAAAAAATAGAGACAATGAAGCGATGTTGATGATGGTACGGTGACGATGGTAACTCTAGAAGCAAGGGTGATGACGGAGACGGGTGATGCTTTTAGTTGGAAGGTGAACAAACTATCACGGACACACCAAGTGCGGACTAAGACGGAGCACAGATGATGAGGCTACGACGGAGCGATGACGGAATGACACAAGAGCATGAAGACAGAGACGAAGGAGACAAGATGGAATGGAACAAGAATACTATATTTGTGTGTCAATGACTAGCGTTGTTCACCTTGAATTCCTTCAAGGTGAACTCAACTATTTATACTAAGTGGCATGCATACCTATTGCACGCATGTGATACAATAGAGCATGTAGGCAGTAGGTACACATGCATGTGCCAAGTGTAAATAATACAAGGGAGAAATTATGCACAAGATGCTAGCTAAAACCTACAATGACAAACTATATACATGATTATATGCTAGATGTGTGGTTGGTTAACACATAACACTCGATTGTAACATCGTCATGTAAAGAGTTCGAATCTTGACACACTATGTCGGAGATGTGACGGCTCGAAAATTAGGCAAAGTGGGTTATGGTGGCCCACAACAAAGAAGGATGCTTGCGAATTTTGCAAACAATGTGAATTATGTCAACACATGGGCCAACCCACCGAACAAGCCTGTATGCCTCACCAACCGGTTCTTCCATTAGAGCCTTTCCAGAAGTGGGGTTTGGATTTCGTTGGTCCATTCAAACCAGCCGACCCCGAACCGGCAAGAAATACATCATCGTGGCAATAGACTATTGCACGAAATGGGCCAAACCAAAGGCACTACGCGATAACAAGGCCATAACTACTGCCAAGTTCGTTTATGAGTACTTATGGTGTCGATTTGGTTGTCGAATCGAGCTCATTAGCAACCAAGGTGGTCACTTTCTCAATCTCCTTGTCTGAGATCTGACCACACATTACGCGGTCGTGCATAAGAAAAGCACATCATACTACCCTCAGGCAAACGGGTTGGCCAAATCAACAAATAAGACATTACAAAACATCCTCAAGAAGATCGTGAACGAGAATCAAACCGATTGGGAACAAGAACATGCACACCACACGAGAAAAGAAAGTATAAACGGTTCGTAGGACACGTGATCCTTAACTCCTAGTATGGTAGGGAAGTTTTTGAATCTAGGGCACAAGGTGATGTCTTGCAAACCGAGGCACATATAAATAGGCATCACAGACAAAGGCCTCACTTCTGCAGAAACACTCAAACAGCTCAAGCTCTACTACCTTCTACTCAACCGCTTTCCAGCTCTCAAACTCTCTACCAAGAAGCTCCTTCTCGTTCCCCGTCTCCTTACTCCCACCACCACTCCTTCTCTCTATCCTTCAAAACAATCATGCCGATCGAAGTATCCAAGGAGCTCCGCGTCTGGTTGAACAGATACGGCTTGGGTGGTTACCTACGTGTAAGCAACACAGCTCCCCACCCCGAGGCGCAGGAAGTAGCACAACAGGTGCATCCGGACACCATCACTAACAACCAAATCCGGCCGGCATTGGGACTACATCGAGGAGGAGAACATGACATTGAGGCTCCGCCTCAACACATCCTGGAACAACATTTCAGGCGGTATTTGGTGTCTGCGAAAGCCTATCACACACATGGTGGGCCCAATGAGTTTTTCAGGGATCTAGCCCGCTTTTTCTTTTAGAGTTTGGTTGTGTGCATGCAAATGCGTACAACATGCCAAAAAAGAAGGCCAACATCATCATCACGGCATATCACGGCGGTGCCCTCGATTGGGGCATCATCACCGGGGAAGGAGTTTGTGCTGCCGTATCGGCTTTTCAAGTAGGTAAATGGTTCTTGCCTACTTTAGCACATTACTTTGTTGTGCTTTACCCTCCCCAACCCACGACAACACCCGATCACCCCTTACTCTCCCCGCCCCACCCACCCACCCACCCACCCACCTAGACGAAAAAGCAAAGAGCTCTGTAGTTAGGTCAGGAGGAATGGAAGGACGACACACCTGTCGGCACCCCCACCTCGTCACGGCCGAGGCCTGGGCTAAGAACCCGGAAGCCCTAGACAACATCACCACCAGGGGTTAAGAAAAACCATAGCTCTCTTCGCCAATAGACCCACACCCATGCACATTGGCTAGCCCACGCCTCGCCCGCATGGAAGAGACATAGAAAACAACCTCAGACAATAGTTGGTCGACAGTGCAGCAAACTAAGCGGCCCAGAGAGGAATTCGCGGCACCAAAGATGAGCGCCCCCAACAAGCCCCACCGGCTCCAATGCCGAAGCAAAGAACATACCACCAAGGACTACTCTTCCGAGGACTGGCAACTGTTCGTCACGCCCGCCGAAAAAGATAGTCGTGGTGGTTCCCAACAAGGCTTTGGCCTTAACCGGACACACGATGATCGTTAACAAGGCCAGGGAGCATTACGAAACGGCTAAACCCGAAGCCGATCACCTGAAGGAATAAGCATCAAAACATGAAGCCGACCTCCAGCAGTTGCTTGACGCCCGAATGGCCCAGCACTAGACAATAGAAAAAAATGTTGTCACGACTCTTAAAGCCGTGCAAGACCTCGCAAATGCAAAGTTAGCGAAAGCGGAGGAGGAGCATCAACGAGCATCTCGCCAACACTCCGCAGAAATTGACTCCTTGAAAAGTGAACTTTCGGAACTCCAGATCTGCTCAAGTGGGTTCCTTCAGCAGTTAGACAAAAACGAGGAGCAGCGAGCGGCATTGGCGGAATCCCTTCACCAGCTGCAAATCTCCACGACCCTAGAACTCAAACTGCAGCACCACCATTATATGCAAGAGTGGGTCGATAATTCGGATCGACTTCTCCGACGCTACGACATGCATACGCAAAAACTGGAGGCCCAACTCGCTAACGTTACAACATTGTGTGCGATCCTCAAAGCCAAGTTCGAACGAGATGCAGCGAAAGCATAAGACGACTTGAACATCCTCCAAGCCAAATATGAAATAGGCGAACAAATCAAAGCCATAGTGGCCAAACACCGAATACAGCTTAATCCAAAAGTCGAGGTGACATTCGCTTGCGGCTGGACTAAATGGTCAACTCAACCAACCGAATTACAGGTCTTTCGAACAGACGCCAAAAATCAGAGAAAAAAAGGATGCATTTTCTACAAAATGAATGAAAACAGCATCCAAATCCTCCACAAAGACCTCACCGAGGAATTCCACACCCTGGCACAAACACACACCACAGCAATCAGACACCTCCTTGAGGAATTCAACAATGATCAGATGTTGTTGAGACTGGATGCGGAAGCCTATGAACGTGAGCGCCTCCTCGCTGAAAAGGAAGCAGAAGCCACCGCATAGGCATCAATGGTCAATGCAATCAAGGAAACAGTACAAGCACCGAAAGAAGAAGAAAAACCACGACCAAGAGTAGAAACCGAGCAAGTGGATGCACCAATCACTGAACCACATCCGGAGGCAACGGTTCCAGAATTCACGAATGAGACTCAAGAACAACAACTAGATATATCAACCGAATTACACGCCAACGAGTTCACAGAAGAAGAGCCACCTCCAGCACCGACACAACCACACCCCGAGGACATCCTCACCATTTTGGAAGAAGAATGGCTGTAACATAGCATGTTTCGCTTTCGATTTTTTGCAAGTTTTGGGTTTGACGTGCGAAGGCACTATCCCACGGGCATGCCAAGTGTTATCCGTGGGACAAAGAGGCAATTAAGTATGAAATGCATCTAACAAGTAGGTACGGTCAGAGGGAAAGAATCGACCAAGAATGGAGAAGGTAAACGAAATATACGCAGCCGAGATTGGAGGCTATAAACGAGAGAAGTAATTGGAGCGCGTCCAAGGAAACGAAATCTTATAATATACATGTTGTGGGTCTAATCTATTCATGTCATCAACTAGTCATCTGTACTGTTGGATTTTTGTCCCCGTGTTAAGTGCAAGTCGTAAGGCCAGATTGTGGCCGGCAATTTTCGTACTCAATCAGCTTGTGACACCCCTGTGTTTCCATTCCTACGTAACCACGATTCCTTGACCCAATTACCCTAGGAGTAATCGAAGGTGTTCTCCCTGAGGAAGGAGACAACATGGAGCGTGGGCTAGGAGGGCAAGCTAGCAGAAACAGCCAAGGCGAAGAACCGACATAGCAAAAGGAGGAACCTTAAGTTGAGCTTGAGGGGGAGTGTTGAGAGACAAGTTGAACATGAAGTCGGGCTAACTAAAGGATCGGGTGAAGAAGCCGATAGTTGGATCGGTTGGGAGGATCAGTTGGAAAGCAGATACATGATCGGTTGAAGAAGCCGACAATTGGATCAACCAAGAGAGCCAGTAGGCCGTTCATGCCTATATTCCTATGTTTAGTAATAGGAATATTTTAGGCAAGCAATGTCAAATGCTCATGTGTGAGAATTAAAGTACTTGTTAGTACTTCAATTAGCCCTATGTCAGATATATGTTGAGCAAGCAAGATCAACCCGATCCGGATCGGCTGAATAAGCCAAAGCCGGATCGGTATCCGGATGGTATCCGAAAACAACCAACCGGATTGGGGAGACGAATCGAACAGCCCGATTCGAGCGGGAACTGGAAGCCTAGTAGTAGCCTAGACTATTGGGTAATCATTGTCTCGTAGTTAGTGTCAGTCGCATGTAGGAATATTGAAGTACTTGTCAGTACTTCTGTCAGTCCTTTATGGGCTTGTATAAATAGTGTTGTTTAGCATGTTGTGTGTACAGAGTTTTCAGAGTGTTATTTTGAATTGAGTTTATGTTCTGCTCTCTCTCTCTCTCTCTCTCTCTCTCTCTCTCTCTCTCTCTCTCTCTCTCTCTCCCACGCATATTCTCTGTGTATTAAGCTTCTCCATTAAACATTCATCTTATTCTCTGTTGCTATCTGATTGAGCCGGTTCTGTCTAACACTTCTGCACGTTAACATTTACATGGTATCAAAGCGCGAGGGTTGAGAACCTTTGCAACCGACGCTTGCTTTCGTAGACGAACCCTAGAACCCGATAACAACAAACTAAGAGAAGATATGGATAGAGGAATGGCGAGTTCACTTCCAACAAAAAAGCTCGACCGGAGCAACTATGTGTCCTGGTCATACAAGATGCACCAGTACCTACTGGGGCATGGATATTGGAGTTTCGTGGAAGGAACGAACGAGGTAGTGTCGGAGCCGGCACACGAGGACTTCCCGGTATGGGAGCAAGGAGCGAGCCGAGTATTGTACTGCATCGCATCCTATGTGCACGATCCGATGCTCGACTACATAAAGGATGCAAAGACGCCGAAGGAGGCCTGGGGAAATCTGAGAAAGATTTTCGCCGCGAGTACCATAGCCCGTAAGTTGCAGCTCTGGCAAGAGCTGAACAACATCCGGCAAAGAGACATGTTGGTTACGGACTACACCACCTAAATAAAGGACATTTGTGACGCACTCAGGTCCATCAACATGACGGTGGACGAAGACGAGATGGTACAAATCTGCCTCGATGGTCTAGCACAAAGGTACGGGCCAATCCGGACAACGATCTGCACTCGAGAGAAACCACCATCTTTCTTCGACTTGCAATCGATGCTGATGGTCGAAGAAAACCATGCGAGTGGGTCAAGGACCACTCAATCGGACGACCGGATGTTGTACACGAAGACAGATCGGCCCCACGGACGTGGTGGACGAGGTGGGTCGGCACGCAATGGAAGCGGCCGACAAGAGCAGGACCAGAGGCACAGAGGTGGTGCCGACAAAAGTTCTAGACCCTCCACAAGCAAGGGGAGTCAAAGCGGCGTCGGGAACCGGCAAGGAAAGGCCGACACGGAATGCTGGTACTGTGGCAAAAAGGGCCACATGGAAAGCTAATACTGGAAGAAGCGCGCCGATTCGGACGAATCCGGCAAAACCGGTCGAGAGAACCGGCAAAGCTCGCACTACACGAAAGGATCGGAAGGATCCGGAACCGGGAAAACCAGTAAAGGACCAACCTTCGTGATGAAGCACAATGCTAACTCGATGAAGAAGACTACTTCCAAATCGGAGGAAGTATGGTACGTTGATTCCGGTGCGTCCAACCACCTGACGAGCCATGAAGAGTGGTTCTCTTTTTTGGAGAAACTAGAACAACCGGGGATTGTCGAAACCAGAGACGACACCACTCACCCGATTGTGCATGTCGGAGAAGTCCCTTTGAGCCATGTCGAACAAAAGGGGAAGCTGATGAACGTATTACACATTCCGACAATCACATAGAACTTGGTGTCAGTCGGACAAATCGTCGACCAGGGGATGCAGGTGCGGTTTACGCTGTTGGGATTTCGGTCCCTCCGGATGGGATGTCCGGAGATGAATGACGGCAAGCCCGGTTGCGGTTACGGAACCGGATGATGAAGAGTACCCGGATACGGATCCGGATGATGAAGACCCCGGTTACGGATCCGGATGATGAAGACCCCGGTTACAGAGCCGGATGCTGAAGACCCCGGTTACGGAGCCGGATGACGAATGTACCCGGAGAGAGATCCGGATGCGGGGACATGTTTGTGAATATGTTTGCTAAGAGCCCTTGAGGCTATATTTGTAAATAGCCCGAAAGTCATATGTGTATAAATATGACTTAGGGCAAACAGTTTATGTTGTTGCTCATTTTTATGCGAAGTGAGAGCAGCCGAGAGAGAAAGAGAGAGAGAGAGACGAAGAGGTCGTTGCCTCTGTGTATTACCGCCGCCTGTGGCGAAGACAGTGAGCTCAAGGTTGTTGCCTTGTAGCTTCACCAGTGTACATCCCTGTTCATAGTGATAGTTGGAGTTTGAGGACTCCCGTGGTTTTTCCCATTTAGGGTTTTCCACGTAAAACATCCAGTGTACCTTCCTCTCTATTGTCCTCGTGCACTTTGTATTTCCCGTTTTCTGTGAGTTGATCCTATTCCTCGGTTGTGGCCGAGCACTGTTTTTCAACAAAGTGGTATCAGAGCGACGGTAACACAGAAAATGGAAGGTGGCGGTAGTGGGCCTCTGGGCATGATGGTGTTGAACTCACAGAACTACGCCGATTGGAAGATAAAGATAGAAGACCTTCTCATCGTCCGAGACCTGTACGAACCGATCGACAATGCCGAGATACCCAAGGGAGTAATAGAGTCGGAGTGGAAGCTCCTGAACCGGAAAGCCGTAGCGACGATCCGGCAATATGTCGATGTAAGCGTCCTACAACATGTGGCGAACGACACCAACGCATATGAGATGTGGAAGAAGCTGTCGGGCCTCTACGAGAGGAAGAATGCGTTGAACCGGACCTCCCTGATGAGGAAGATAGTGAACCTCAAGTACCGGGACGGCGAGAATATGGTGGAACACGTGAGCACGTTCATGGGATTCGTGAACCAGCTTGCGGCGATCAAGTTCCCGTTGGAGGATGCAATGCAAGCCATCATTCTGATGTGTACATTGCCGGAAAGCTGGGAGAACTTGGCGGTGACTCTCAGCACCTCCTGCACCGAAGATAACTTGTCTCTACAAACGGTAAAGACAAGCATTTTGAACGAAGAAGCGCGTCGGAGAGATAAAGAACCGGTTTCCGATCCGAAGATGCTGCTTACCGAATTGGATCGGGGAAGACAATGGAACCGGAGTCCGCAAAGACGGGAGAAGTCGGGGACCCGGTCGCAGTCAAGAGGAAGGCCCACATGCTTCCACTGTGGGAAGCCGGGGCACTTCCGGAAGAATTGTCGGCATTACCCAGATTGTAGAGAAATCGACGCTCCGATTACCCTTCTTCCCTCGGCCACAACCGAGTAAGCGCGAATCGATGCAGCAGAAAATAGGAACCACAGAGAAAGAACACGAATACACAGGGATTAACGTGGAAAACCCTAGACGGGAAAAACCACGGGAGCACAAGACTCCAAACCAAACACTATGCACAGATAAGTATACAATGGCGAGCTGCAAGGCGACGACCTTGACCTCGCTGTCCTCGCCACAGGCGGCGGAAATACACAGAGGCTTCGACCTCCTCGTCTCTCACGCTCTATCTCTCTCTCACGGCTGCTCTCTCTCTTCACTCCTCTTGAGTGGAAAAACAGAAAAATGAGAAGCAACAACAAAACTGTTTGCCCTAAGTCATATTTATACGCATATGACTTTGGGGCTATTTACAACTATAGCCTCAAGGGCCCTTGGCAAACATATTCACAGATATGTCCCCGCATCCGGATCTCGCTCCGGGTACATTCGTCATCCGGCTCCGAAGCCGGGGTCTTCATCATCCGGTTCCGAAACCGAAACCGGGCTTGTCGGCATTCATCTCCGATATCCGACCATCCCATCCGAAAGGGACCGTAATCCCAACAAACTCCCCCTTCACTTCGGCATGGGATGTCTCTCCAATCCGATCCTCTTCCGGCATGCTTCCAGCTTGTCGGGCGTGAGCACCTTGGTCAGCATATCCGACCCGTTCTCGTCCGTGTGGACCTTCGTCAGCACGAACTCCTTGTCTTTTATCCTTTCCCGGATCCAGTGATATCTTCGCTGGATGTGCTTCGTCCGGGAGTGATAGGCCGCGTTCTTTGCAAGGTGGATTGCACTTTGACTGTCGCAGTAGAGTCGGTACTCCTCCTGTCGGATACCGAGCTCTCTAATGAAGTCCTTCATCCATATTATTTCCTTGCCGGCTTCAACAGCTGCCATGTACTCCGCCTCCGTGGTTGACAGCGCAACCGTCTTCTGCAGCCTCGACTGCCACGAAACGGCTCCCCCTGCATACGTCATCACATACCCTGATGTGGACCGGCTGGTATCTGCATCAGCCGACATATCCGAATCGGTGAAGCCGTCGAGTTCGGGCTTACCGGAGCCAAATCGGAGGCACACGTTTGCCGTGCCCTTCAGGTATCGGAGTATCCACTTGGCCGCGTTCCAATGCTCTTTGCCGGGATTGCTCATGTACCGGCTCAGCACTCCGACTGCATATCCTATGTCCGGTCGGGTACACACCATCGCGTACATCAAGCTCCCGACGGCTGAGGCATACGGCACTTTCATCATATCCTCCTTTTCAGCCTTTGTCTTGGGACTTTGCTTGTTGGACAGCTTGCAGTTTGCCGGGAGAGTCGACCCGACTGGTCTTGCTTCCGACATGTTGAACCGTTGAGGCACCTTTGTCACGTACTTCTCCTGTGACAGCCACAACTGCTTCTTCTTCCGGTCCCGGATGATGTGCATCCCTAGTATTTGCCTCGCCGGACCCAAGTCCTTCATTGAGAAGGTTCGGTGAAGAGCCTTCTTCAGCATCCGTATCTTGACCTGGTCCCGTCCGACGATCAACATGTCGTCCACGTATAGGAGGAGTATTAGAAAGTCTCCTCCTTCGAACTTCTTCACAAACACGCAGTGGTCGGACTGCGTTTAGAGGTACCCTTCGTCGGTCATGAAGGAGTCGAACTTCCGGTACCATTGCCGGGGAGCCTGCTTCAGTCCGTAAAGGCTCTTCTTCAACCGGCATACCAGGTGCTCCTTCCCTTTCTTCTCGAATCCTTCCGGTTGCTGCATGTAGATCTCTTCTTCGAGGTCACCGTGAAGGAATGTCGTCTTCACGTCCATTTGTTCTACCTCGAGGTCCATGCTTGCCGCTATGCTCAGCACCGTTCGGATGGAGGTCATCTTCACTACCGGGGCAAATATCTCGTCGAAGTCGACGCCCTTCTTCTGCTGAAACCCCTTCACCACGATCCTGGCTTTGTATCTCGGGGGGTTTCCGGCATCTCCCGGTTTCAGCTTGAACACCCACTTGTTTCGAAGTGCCCGCTTTCCTTTCGGCAACTCCACAAGTTCATATGTGTGGTTCTCATGCAGGGAATCCATCTTGTCCTGCATGGCACTCAACCACCTGCGGCTCTGGGTGTCATGCTTTGCTTCTTCAAAGCTCTCCGGCTCCCCCTCGTCGGTTAGCAACAGGTGCTCTGGTTCCGGAAATCTCCGGGGGGCCCTTCTCTCTCTTAGAGGATATCTCCGTTCCGGAGCTTCGGTAACCGGTTCTTCCGATTCTTCTTCATCCGAATCCATTTCGGGATCGGGGCCGGTTCCGGTATCATTTTCATCTTCTTCGGCCGGTTCTGTTTCTTCACCGTCTTCGGCCGGATCCTCGAGTGCTAACCGGTCCCTTGCCGGTCGGGACTTCTCCTCGTAGAGTTGATCCTCACCGGTCGACTTGGAGCTCTTCATCTTCTTCTCCGACTCCCAGTCGGCGAGTGTCTTGTTCTCCATGAAGATGATATCACGACTCCGGAATATCTTCTTGTCGACCGGGTCCCATACTCGGTAGCCGAACTCGTCATCGCCGTAACCGAGGAATATGCATGGCCGGGTCTTTGGATCTAGCTTTCCTCTCCGGTCCTTTGCCACATGCACGTATGCGAGACACCCGAACACCTTCAGATACCGGTAGGATACTTCCCTACCGGTCCACACTCTCTGCGGCGTGTCTCCGCCTAAAGGTACTGAGGGTGATATGTTTATCACGTATGTCGCCGTCGACATCGCCTCAGCCCAAAACCCCTTGGGTAATTCCGCATGCGCCAGCATACTCCGAACCCTCTCCATTATGGTCCGATTCATCCTCTCGGCCAGCCCGTTCAGTTCCGGCGTCTTCGGCACAGTAAACTCGAGCCGGATTCCCTTCGAGCGACAGTACTCCTGGAACTGCCCCCGGTATTCCCCTCCGTTATCCGCTCGTATCGCTTTCAGCTTCTTGGCGGATTCCCTTTCCACTCTCGCGTGGAGTTCTTTGAAGACGCACAACACTTGGTCCTTTGTCTTCAACGGTGCCGTCCACAGCTTCCGGCTGTGATCATCAATGAATGTTACAAAGTACTGGGCTCCGCCATGTGACTTCGTTTCTACCTGACACACATCAGTGTGCACCAACTCCAATGGTGCGCTACGTCTCGTCGGTGGCCTTGAGTGGAAGGAAGTTCGGTTCTGTTTACCGGCCAGGCAATCGGTACACTTCTCCAGGTGTACGTGCTTTACCGGTATCAGGTTGTCTTCGGCAAGCCTCTTCATCCCCTTCTCACTCATGTGGCACAGTCTTTTGTGCCACAGCTCACCGGCAGTGTCGGCTGCCACATTCAGCTCTTCCGGACATAACCGGGCATTCATCAGGTACAGTGTGTTGTCTTTCCGGGCCCGAGCCACTATCAGGCTCCCCTTGCTGAACTTCATTACGCCGTTCCGGATGCTACCTGTGTAGCCTTCATCGTCTAGCCTCCCGGCCGAAATCAGGTTCAATCGAACCTCCGGAACGTGTCGAACATCCTTCAGCAGCATTTTGCATCCGGTCGGGGTTGTCAACCACACGTCCTCCGATGCCGGCAATCCGGCACGTACCTTCGTTTCCCATCCGAACACAGCCATGTTCACCGGCTGTGTAGGATGAGAAGTATCTTCTCTCCGGGGTCAGGTGGAACGATGCTCCGGAATCGACCACCCAGGTCGTCTCATCGCCGGCAATGTTTAGTTCACCTTCTTCGGTGATGAGCATGATCTCCTCTTCCTCGCCCCGAGTGCCATCGTTCCTTTCCGGTCCTGCCCTCGCCGATCCGGACCTCTCCGGTCCGTGGCTCCCCGGTATGCACCGTTTCTCTCCGGTGACTTCTTCGAATCGGTGTCATCGGCTCCGTTGTCTTTTCGGTAATGCCGACAATTCTTTCGGAAGTGCCCCGGCTTCCCACAGTGGAAGCATGTGGGCCTTCCTCTTGACTGCGACCGGGTCCCCGACTTCTCCCGTCTTTGCGGACTCCGGTTCCACTGTCTTCCCCGATCCGATTCGGTAAACAACATCTTCGGATCGGAGGCCGGTTCTTTATCTCTCCGACGCGCTTCTTCGTTCAAAATACTTGTCTTTACCGTTTGTAGGGACAAGTTATCTTCGGTGCAGGAGGTGCTGAGAGTCACCACCAAGTTCTCCCAGCTTTCCGGCAATGTACACATCAGGATGATGGCTTGCCTTGCATCCTCCAACGGGAACTTGATCGCCGCAAGCTGGTTCACGAATCCCATGAACGTGCTTACGTGTTCCACCATACTCTCGCCGTCCCGGTACTTGAGGTTCACTATCTTCCTCATCAGGGAGGTCCGGTTCAACGCATTCTTCCTCTCGTAGAGGCCCGACAGCTTCCGCCACATCTCATATGCGTTGGTGTCGTTCGCCACATGTTGTAGAACGCTCACGTCTACATATTGCCGAATGGTTGCAACGGCTTTCCGGTTCAGAAGCCTCCATTCCGACTCAAGTACCCCCTTCGGTATTTCCGACCTGTCAATCGGTTCGTATAGGTCCCCGAACAATCAGAAGATCCTCCATCTTGATCTTCCAGTCGGCGTAATTCTGCGCATTCAGCACCATCATCCCCGGCTGCCCGCTGCCGCCGCCTTCCATTTTCTGCAGCAGTCGCTCTGATACCAGATTGTAGAGAAATCGACGCTCCGATTACCCTTCTTCCCTCGGCCACAACCGAGTAAGCGCGAATCGATGCAGCAGAAAATAGGAACCACAGAGAAAGAACACGAATACACAGGGATTAACGTGGAAAACCCTAGACGGGT